>NC_133659.1:43701387-44901387 GCF_037893015.1 Macrotis lagotis | reverse complement strand
ACTAGTCTTCCTAACTTTGCTATCTCTCACTATAATCCATCTTCACATAATTGGCAAAGTGATTTTTCCTAATATAAATGTACATATCTTTCTTTGCTAGACTGTAAACTAGGGTTCAAGTTAGTCAATGTATTAGACCTATGTATATATATTTTGTATATATCTATTTTACATGATAAGTAAGAACTAAATAAATGATTTTTCATTCATTCATTCATTCATTCTTGTGTACATATTCTCTTCACATTAGAAAGTGAAGTTCCTTGAGGATGGGGTGGTTTCACTTCTTTCCTTGTATGAGTAGTACCTATTCAGAATTGAATAAATACTTGTCAGTTGATTATTTTGTTGATTAAATGAATGGAAGCAGATTAGGGGAACTCTGTCAATAATTTATAGAGTATTGAATTATTGAATCAAGATTTTGTGACCAGAGGCAATATCTGGTGTGGGAATTTGGGGACTTGGTTTGCCCTTAAATGATTTCTAGTAGAGTAAATAATTCTCATTTAGATTTTCCTTTCAACATTTCTTTCCTTTGTTTCATGAGTTTCCATGGCCAAAGAATTCAAAACAGTGTCATAGATTAATAGTTATCAAGTCAAAAGAAATCTCAGAAGTCATTCTGTCTACTTCTTTATTTTTGAAGATGAAGAAACCAAGGTTCAGGTAGCTCAAATAACTTCCCTAAGGTCATCAGTAACATTTGAATGTACATCCTCCATCTCTATGCCCAATCCAACACTCTTTTCCATTATTCTACCCTACAAGTTTGCAACCTCCTGGTGATGAGTCTCACTGTTTTTAGCTAAGGTAATTCTTGAAAAGAAGACTCATTTTATCAATAGGATAATATTTGAATGCATAATTCAGAGAATCAAAGTATTATAACTATGGTGCTTACAAAGCAGGTAGGTGATGTGATGGATTGGTTACAGGATTTGGAAAAAGGAAGATCAAAGAGAGATTATTTAAGAATTATTGAGCTATCTGAAAGCCATAATTAACAATGGCCTTGATATTATATTTTAAAAACTAACAAGGAAAAGACTGGATATCTTAGATCCAGAGGGTAAAATAGAAATGGAAGGAATCTGCCTCCTGAAAAATATTACAAATGAGAATTCAAAGGAATATTAAAGCCAAGTTCCAGAACTCCTAGGTCAAGGAAAAATATTGCCAGCAGCTGAAAAGAAACAACTCAAATATCAGATAAAATCAGAATAACACAGGATTTAGTAGTTTCTACATTAAAGGATCAGAGGGATTAGAGTATGATATTTCAGAGGGCAAAGAAGCCAGAATGGTAACTAAGAATCACTTATCCAGAAATACTGAGTATAATCCTTCAAGGAAAAAAATGGTATTTAATGAAATAGAAAACTTTCAAGCATTTCTGATGAAAAGATCTGAGTTGTATAAAAAATTTGACTTTCAAATACAAAACTCAAGAGAATCATAAAAAGGTAAACAGGAAAGAGGAAACCATAAGAGAGTCAATAAGGTTAAACTATTTACATTCTTACCTGAGAAGATAATACTTGTAACTCCTAAGAACTTTACCATTATCAGAATAGTTAAAGGGAATTTACATAGAGGACAAGGGTATAAATTAACTATAATGGAATCCTATCTGAAAAAAATTAAGAAGTGAGAAAGTGGGATGCACTGGGAAAAGGGGGAAGGGAGGGATAATGGGTTAAATTACCTCATATAAAAGAAATTTTACAATGGAGGGGGATGGATAACACTTGAATCTTATTCTTTTTCTTAGTTGTTTTTTTTTTTTTTGCAAGCCAATGGGGTTAAGGGCTTGTCCAAGGCTGCACAGCTAGGGAATTATTAAATGTCTGAGGCCGGATTTGAACTCAGGGACTCCTGACTCCAGGGCCACTGCTCTATCCACTGTGCCACCTAGCTGTCCTTGAATCTTATTCTTATTGGAATTGGCTCAAATAGGGAATAATTTACCCTAAAGGGAAGGAGGAGAAAAAGGGTATAAAAGCAGAGAGAATGGATTGGGGGATTCAGGGGTCAGAAGCAACACACTCTTCAGAGGGAATAGGGAAAAAGGAAAGAGATAGAAGAAGAAATGGGAAAAATAGTATGGAGGAAAACACAGTAATCATTACTGAACATTTTTTATAGTGTTTCTCTGATAGACCTCATTTCTCAAATATAATAAAGAGCTGAGTCAAATTTATAAGACTACAAATCATTCCCCAATTGACAAATGATCAAAAGATAGGAAAGGGTAGTTTTCAGATAAAGAAATCAAAGCTATTTATAGGCATAAGGGGAAAAAAAGTTTTATACTATTGATTAGAAAAATGCAAATAAAAAAACTCTGAAGTCTTTCAGATTGGCTAATGTGACAGAAAAGGAAAATAACAAATGTTGAAAAGAATGTAGGGAAATTGGGACACTAAAACACTGCTGGTGAAATCGTGAACTACTCTAACCTTTCTGTAGAATAATTTGGAGCATGATCAAAGGGTCATAAAAACATGTATACCCTTTGAACCAGCAGTATCATTACTATTTGTCTCTATCCCAAAGACATTATAAAAGGGAAAGGACTGATACATATAAAAATATAGTATTTGGGTTAAAAGAACTCAATTTTTCTATTCAAAATAGAAGATATGTGGCCAAGAATTGGACATTGAGGGGATGCCTATCAATTGGGGAATGACTGAACAAGTTGTGGTAGAGGATTGTGATAGAATACTATTGTGCTATAAGAAATAAGCTGGATGATTTAAAAAAACAAATCTGGAAAGACTTACATGATCTGAAACAGAGTGAAGTAAGCAGAAGTATACACAATAATAGCAATATTGTTTAATGATTAACTGAATGGCTTAGCTATTCTTAGCAATAGAGTGATTCAAGGAATCTTGAATCTGCACCAGCTCTGGAGTCAGGAGGACCTGA
This sequence comes from Macrotis lagotis, assembly GCF_037893015.1. Classification (NCBI taxonomy): domain Eukaryota; kingdom Metazoa; phylum Chordata; class Mammalia; order Peramelemorphia; family Peramelidae; genus Macrotis; species Macrotis lagotis. The sequence continues at coordinate 44,898,450 of NC_133659.1, read as the reverse complement.
GTTCAAATTCAGCCTCAGACACTTAATAATTGCCTAACTGTGTGATCTTGGGCTCACTCAACCCCATTGTGTTAAATAAATATAACTTTAAAAAAAAGACAGTTTCTAAGGGCTTACAGTGAAAAATGCTATTCACCTCCAGAGAAAGAACTGATGAAATCTAAATGCATATAGAAGTATCCTTCTCTTGTTCTGTTTTTTTTTTTAATCTCTTCATGGTACTAGGTTTGTTTATTTTTGTTCTGTGTTTTCTCTCACAACATGATTGATATGGTAATTTTTTTGCATGACTACACATGTTTAATCTCTATCAAATTGATTTCTCAATGAGAGAGGAAGGAGAGAATTTGGAAACTTAAAATTTTAAAAATGCATGTTCCATGCAATTAGAAAACAAAATATAAATATAAAGACCTATGGAGAAAAACAGAAATGTGAGGTATGGGTAATGTCATAGTCCATCTCCATTAGGAGGGTTATGCATAAATTTCTACAATGCAACTAACAGAAATCAAAGGTTACAACAATTTCTGAGAAGTAGCACGATGTACTGTATAGAAAACTCTCCTTTGACTCAGGAAGACGTAACTTTAAGTCCTGTAAATAACATACATTTAACTTCTCAATATCCCAGGCAACTTTCAAATGCCAATATGCAGGAGAAGAGGTAGTCACTACCCTGGTGGTTCCTAGCCTTGGATGAAATTCTATTAAAACAAAGCAATATCCAATTTAGTTTCAACCTATAACTAAAAGCTCTGCTTTGAGGTTCTCTATAAAGTGATTTCATTCACTGCAGCTCTCTGTAGGACACCTCCTGCAGCTAAGCTCAACTGCCTGCGTAATTGAGATATTGGAGATTTCACATCACAAGATTACCACAGGTCACTTTAATATGTAACCTCAGGACAGTCTTCTCCAGTTCCCTCAGATTTTAGTTGTAGTCCTTTATCAGAGAAAGAATCAACCAAGATCTTTGTTTCCTTTTACCTTAAGCCAAATCCACCTCTTTTTTCATTGTTTCTAATTCTGAACTCTGGAGGTCAAGCAAAATCTAATCTCTCTTCCACTTGACAACCCTAAAAATACTGAAGTATTTTTGTCAACTCTTCTCTAATCTAAATGTTCCCATTTCTTTCAACTTGTCTTTACATGTCCCTCCCTCAATATTCTTGTCATTTCCTGGAGATATAGTTCAGCTTATCAATGAATGCCTTTACTTGAAATGTGTTTCCAGGATAAAGAAAAATACTTCAGATATGATCACATTTATGTTTTTCTTAATGTAATTTAAGATTGAGCTAGCTCTTTTGGAGGCTGCCATTTGACACTATTGACTCATAATGAACTGGTAGTTCATTAAAATATCAGTATCCTTTTCATTGAAAACTGATGCCTAGCTATATATCCTCCATCTTGAATTGAAAAATTGTTTTTTTAACTGAAATGTGAAATTGAGATTTTTCATTTAATTTTTAATTTCATCTTATTTTATTTGACCACCATTTTATCCTGTTTCAATCTTTTCTGGACTTTTACAGATTTCTGATATGTTTGTTGGCTATCCCTTTTAGGTTTATGTCATCTGAAATTTTGATAAGTAAGTTATCTACTTTTTTTTTTGCAAGGCAGTGGGGTCAAGTGACTCGTCCAAGGTCACACAGCCAGGTAATTATTACGTCTGATACTGGATTTGAACTGAGATCCTCCTGACTCCAGCACCAGTGCTCTATCCACTGTGCCACCCACCATCCACATTTTTATTGAGTGATAAATAGAAATAGTAACATAGAGTCAAGCAAAAATCACTGGGGCACTCCATCAGAGACACATCAGTTTCCAAGTTAACATCAAATCATTAATGACTACTCTTTTGGTACAATCATTCAACTAGTCTACTAGTCAACAAACTTTCACTAGGTACTTATTAAGAAAGTGTGTATGCCAATAGATATCATGCTAAATTTTGAGAATAAAACATGGCCCCTCTCTTCCAGGAGCTCACAATACACAGGGAGAAATATAATTGAGTGTATATAAGATAAATACAGAGAAAATGGAAGATAATCTTAGAGGGACATTAGGTAAGACTGTCTGCAGAAGGTAGTATTGCAGCAGAGCTTTGAAGGAATCTAAAGGAATTCCATAGGTTTAATTTCAAAACATCTTAGCTGTACTATTTTCTCTAACATGTGCTCCCATCTTTTCTAGATGGCATGAGAAACTTTGTTTTGAGCTTTGTTAACATCTAGATAAATATGTCTACAGCACTCCCTCTAGTTTGCCAGGCTAGTATTCCTATAAAAAAGGAAATGGATTTAGTCTGGCATTAGTTTTTCAAGGTATATATATATATATACATATGGGTTCTTTGGGATTATCAATTCCTTTTCTAGGTGTTTACTAGCCATATGTAAGTGGCAATATTGACTGCACATAAGATAGGCAATTTATCTTCCCTAAAAGATAATGAAATCATCCCAAATATTTAATTGGTCCGATGGACCAAAACTCAACACTTGACATAGCTTCCTGATTGCATAGGTTTATAAGCCTAGCAAGGGAAGAATTGGATGCTCTCCAGCTTCAACATCCCCTGATGCTTAATACGTTGCCATAACAAATGCATACTGGAATTTTGCAAATAATTAAATCAAGTTCACTGGTTTATAGTCAGAGACCTATCTTCAAATTCTCTTCTTTGGGACTCAGTTTCTGCATCTGTAAAATGAGGGCATTTGATTCAGTTTCTAAGGTCCCTTCCATCTATGGCATAGCTACATTGCAGCATCAATTAACAAGCATTTATTAAGTATTTACTATATGCCCAACATGCTGTTAATTGCTAGAAATATAAAGACAAAAATAGTGCTTGTCTTTAAGGAACTCAAATTTTATCAGAGAAGATGATATGTACAGATATATAAGTATGAAAATTAATGCAAGATCATTAAAAACAAAGTCATTGAGGAGAGAGTTTGCTTGCAGTTGAGGGATCAAGGAAGGACTTCCTATGGAAGTTAATGATGGAGATGATCCAGGAGTTGAGACAGAAATGAGAAGGGAGCAAATTCCAAGTGGGGAATGGGAGTTGTTGTGGGGGGGGGCAACAATTGAAGAGGCAGAAATATAGGAGAGTTGTATTATATTAAAACTTTTCTGCATCTGTTAATATAGTCATAGGGTTTTTGTTATTTTTATTATTGACATAATCAATTATGTTAATAGTTTCCCTTATTTAAACCATCCTTGAATTCCTGGCATAAACCCTGCTTGGCCACAATCTTTGTAATGAAAGGGTGGGGAATAATAAAAGGGAAGAAAAGAAAGTTACATGATAGCTATTATATATTTAAAAGAAATAGCAAATTGTACATAATAGATTGGCAGTTTCATGTGAAATCTCTTTTAATCTGCTATGTTATGGAAATATTTGTTTTATTTCTTAAGTTCAGATGAAAAAAGAAAACAGAAGTGGAAGTGTCATTTTTTGAAGAAAAGCAAGACCACTCGATTGACTGGACCAAAGAGTACATAAGGGGAATAATATAAAGCTAGAAAGTTCAGTTAAGGGTAGGTTGGGAGGGCTTTCCATGCCAACCAGAGAAGTTTACACTTTATCTTATAAGCAACAGGGATTCAAATTTTATGGGGGGGGGGGAATAGGTATTGAGATGGTCAAGTCTACACTTACAGAAAAATCTCTTTGGCAGTTGTATGGAATATGGCTGGTAGTGGAGAGGATTGGGGCAGGGAGACAAATCAGGGGGCTATTACAATATTTCGGGAGAATTGGGATATAAGTGGTGAGAAAAGGATGGTGAGAGATGTTGTGGAAGTAGAGGCAGTTCAAGATTTGGCAATTGATATGTATAGTGAGGAGCTAAGGATAAGCTCAGGTTTATAAACCTTGATGATATTCATCTTTTGCTCTTGCAGAAGGCCAGGACATCAGGAAGATGATGCCATGAAAAGTACTAGAATTGGATTTGAGTGAGGGGGTTCTGAGCTAAGTCACCAGCTTCACTTTCCCCTTTAGAGGAGGGGTCTAGTGGTCCAGTGACCAGATATAGATCAAGATGACTGGAGATAGCCCTCAAGGGGAGACAATCAGAGTTAAGTGACTTGCCCGAGGTCACACAGCTAGTAAGTATCAAGTGTTTGAGGTCACATTTGAACTTAGGTCCTCTTGACTCCAGGGCTGGTGCTCTATCTGCTGTACCATCTAGCTGACAAGAACAGTAGTACCTGGACAGAGATAGGAAGATTCAAGAGAGGGGAGTAATATATCTTAAACCTAGTGAAGATATATTGGAGTCATGTTGTGAAAGGGTCTTAAATGTCAAAAAAACAGAACAGTTCCTATAAGATCCTAAAGGTAGTATGCAGTTACTGGAGCTTATTAAGAAGGAATGACAAGGTAAGACTTGTACTTTTGGAATTGTGTGCCAAGGGGCATTTATATTAAAGACCTGAAGGATCCTAAAGTACCTTCTGAATCAGCAGAGAAAGATGAGTGTATATCTCTTTCATTTTAGTGTGAAATTCATTTTTTCCCCTAACTCTTTGAATTAACTTGTGATAAGATGACTTTCACCTGGACAGAAAATCTATTGAATTGATCATCAATCAAGAAACATTCCAATTATCTTTCTACCTGTCTGTATAGGGGTTTGATATTATAGAAGGACAATTAACAATGTCCAGAATTGATTAATAAGAGTTCGAGTTAGAAAACATTTGGGAAATTCGCCAGTGCTTTCAATGATCCTAAGCTGCTCCCTATTTCAAAAGTCTAATATTTCCCCAGTGATGATACTAAACAGCTGCAAATCATAGACCACTGTCATCTTGGAAGAATCAAAAGTGTAACTTATCCAAGTGGTGGAAAGATAGATAAGGTGAGCAAAAGCAGGCTGTGACAAAGTAATAATGATGAGTTTGACAGAGGGGCAACTTGATGGTAAGGTACAGTAAACAGATATCATTGGCCTTGAATCTGAGAATCTCAAATTCAATCTAATCTCTGTGATTTGATGGCCTGGGAGGTCCCTTCCAGCACTAAATCTATCAACCCTATTATAAGTAATAATAAGAAATCAACAATCGGGAATATCAAAGTTGGAAGGGACCTTCGAAATCATTTGGTCAAAATTCCTCATTTTGCAGATGAGGAACCATTACTTGCCAAAGGCTAAAGAAGTGGTGGATCTGGAAAATGAACTCAGGTCCTCTGACCCCAGACCTAATCCTCTTTCCAAGTTAGATCCTAAGTTTTCTATATATCCCATATACGTAGCAAGGTATATATGCTAGAAGTTTCTCTAACCTCTTCTACTCCTTAGGCCAAAGGGAAGATCCAGTGGAGTTGAACAAGTATTCATAGTTATGAGAAGGAAGATCTTATCTGATCACCCTTAGCTTGTGTCAATCACTCTTGGGGCCAGGTGAGTGAACCTGACCAACTTGTTAGGTAACTGTGGAGAAAAACAGCCCTTGTAAGAGAAGTTAGGGACATTTGCATTTGTCTTCAATTTTAGGAACATATAGCTTAGACTTTTCATTCCTTCTCAGCAGTGCACAAATCTTGTTTGCAGGGATCAATTAGTTGCAAAAGGTCAGTTCTCTTCAGGCCCATCAGAGAAATGATGAAACGCTCAATTTACCTCCAAACCTTCTGTGGTATTTTCTTTTGTTTTTCCATTATGTCTTCATTAGTATGTTCATTCTTCCTGAAGTTTCAGGGTAATTTAATTACATCCACAAGTTGCTTGTTTAGCCCATGGTTTCTCTGAATAGATTCATCATCAATCATCTTCTTTAATAAACATTTATTGACCACACACAGGATGCCTTGGCCAGGACTAAGAAGGATGAGAGGATGTTTGATGTAGCACCTGCCCTCAAGGATCACCTATTCTTCTATTCTTTTGTCATATTGAATAAAGGAGAGAGAGAGACAGAAAGACAGACAGACAGACAGAGACTGACAGACCAGCAGACACATCACAGACTCAGAGACAGACACAGAGATATAGAGCAGAGGCAGAGACAGAAAGATTGACAGATATACAAGCAGACACAAAGAGAGAGAGAAAAAGAAAGGCAGGGACAGAGAATGACAGAGGAAAAGAGAGACAGAGGCAGAAGGAGGAGGGAGAAAGGGTAGAGAAAGAGAGAGGCAGAGAGAGAGAAAGAAAAGGAGAAGCAGAGGAGGAGAAGGAGATGAGGATGAGGAAAAGGAGTAGAAGAAGAGGAGGAGCAGAGGAAGAAGGAGAGTTAGAGAGAGACAGAGAGAGAGAACCATTCAGATGTAGAGGCACCAAAAAAAAAAAAGGAAATTAAAGGATTATAGTTCTAAATCCAAGAAGGGCCTCAGAAAACATCTAGTTCAATTCCTTCATTTTTCAGAGGAGGAAACTGAGCCTTAGGGAGGGTAAGTGATTTGTCTAAGGTGATACAGTAGTATCACCTTAGTAGTAAGCTTTAGAGGTGGGACATGAAAAATAGGTCCCCTCTATACTATGCTGCCTATTTATACAGAACTGATCAGGTTATGGTAGAATTTGTGCTAGGAAAAGGAGGAGAAAACTGAGCAAGAGATTTTAGAAGAGCAGATTTCAGAGAATTTAGATAAAAATCCTTTGGCCAAAAATTTTACAAGATAACTCTTCTCCAGAGGATGAGATATGCAAAAATAAAATGGTGATAGTAAAAACATAAATAATTCTCATGTGAAAGAATAGGGTAAACTGTCTAAAGAACCTGATGTGGATACTGAAGGAACTAACTCATCAATTAACTTAGATTTTTTAAAAAAAGACAAATATTGAATTTGGAAACTAGACTAGATAATTCCAGATTAATATATAAAGCAAGAAGCCTAATGTGCTAAAGAGAGTGTTAGAACAGTAAAGCCTGGAATGAGTTGTGGCTGGCAGGGGAGGACTCTTAATGGAGGGAACCCCCAATGAAGAAAGCACCTTTACCAAAGCAAATTGACTTCTTGTTAGATATTAGTTTACCTAGGACTTAATAGGAGCTTAAAATGTGATAGGACATGAGGTGGTGGGAAGAATATTGGATTTGGGTTCAAATTGGGTTCAAATCATGCCTTTGATGCTTACTACTTCTGTGACTCAGGTGCTCTAATTCCAAATACAACACTGTCTGCCACATCATGTCCCTTCAGATTTTAATCAATGGACAAATGAATGAAGGTATTGATAGTAATTGATGATAAACTTGTTCAAACTACAGATGCTATAGAGCTGTGGTGGTGGTGGTGGTGGTGGGTTGCTGACAAGATCAATCCTGCCATCAAGATTCAAAAAGATTTCAATAGATTAGACCCTTGCTTTAGATCTTATAGGATAGTATTTAGTAGGAATTATTGTAAAGTCCCACACTTGGTTTCAGAAAGTCAACCGCACAAGTACAGGATGGAGGAAGAGAGACTAGAGTAGTTGGAATGGGGAAAGATCTGAAGGTTTTAGTGAACTGAAAGGTCAATGTAAGTCAACAATGTGAAATGGCATTTCAAAAGGCTAATGTAGAAACTTATCAGGTACAGAACTAGGAAACTTAATCCTGTTTTATTATGTTCTGGTCATATAATTTCTATAGTCCTCTAGTCAGGTTTTGGTGCTTCATTTTAGGAAGGATACTGACAAACTGGAGAGAATTCAGAGGAAAGTATCCAGGATGATAAAATAAATGGAAACTGAGTCATAGTGAGATTGCTTGAAGGAACAGGTGAATATTGATGGAGGGCATTGTAGAAGTAAAAGATGTTTATCCTGGAGAAGATACCTCTTAGAGAAATTATGATGACTGTCTTCAGTAACTTATGTAAGGGAGCTAATGTTTTTCTTGACTCTAAGGAGAAGGACTAGGAATACTAGGTAAGATTTAAAGGGATAGATTTTTGATTCAATGTAAAGAAAAACTTTCAGAACAGGTAGTGATTTCCCCATCTCTGAAAGTCTTAAAATTGAAGCTCAATCACTGCCTCCTGAAAATATCATATCAGGGATTCTTTTTCAGCTATTGACAAGAATAGCTCTGATGTCCTTTCTAGAATTGAGATTCTGGATTACAAGAAGGATGTCAAAATCTATAGAGTAAATAAGAGAAATTGGCATAAATGTGAGAAAACAAATGAAGAAATACTCAGACAAAAGAGAATACAAGCAGTTAGCACAGATTAACATCTCCTTTCCCAATAGCTAGTATAATGCTGGGCACTTGGCTGCTGTTTAACACTGGATGATTGATTCACTCAATGGATGAGTGAGAGTTGAGAGTCAATGGGACATAAATGATATCAGATTTGAGTTAATTTAAAATCTAGCTGATGAAATCTTTTATGATTTCACTGGGAAATGATGAGACAAGCTAGTGTGGAGACTTTATATAAAGAATTGAGAGTAGAATACAGAAGATCCTACTTTGGGGAGTAACACGTAACAAGGAGACTCACCTCATAGAGTTTAATGATACATTGGAAGATACAATGGAAAAGTGATATAAGGACTTGGAGTACCTTGAAGTAAGTACACAAGGAAAAATTTAGAATTAGTAAAGTGAGGAGATTGGCAACCATCAAAGGAATTTGAAAATGGGTGACAGGGTCAGATAATCATATGGGATTATGGACTATAGAATTCTAATCTGTAACAAAGTCACTAAGAACTTCAAATATAGAGGGCCCTAATTAATTGGGTCCAAGATCTTCCTCACAAATGGAGTCCCCTCCCCTTGGTGATAGCTACTTTTATATAATTGGGAAGAGCACTAAAAAAATAGGAGAAGGTGTTATAATTCACCACTTGGTCAGTTGTGGAAATGAGAAAATCTTATGGTTGGCTAAGGGAAATATCCTCAATCTTAACTACTTTGTCAACAGAATTTTCACAGGTCATGAAATCTACTATATGTCCTCAACACTAGGTTGTCCCAGCAGGGATTTTGCAAAGATCAAAAGACCCTTTTAACAACATCTTAGGATCTTCCACAAGTGATGAGGTCCTTATACTTGACCAGTAGTACCTTAGGGTCCAAGGAAATTGTAGGTTTGAAGTAAATGGGTCACTATGGAGTGATTGGTAGGTATTATAGCAGCAAATGAACCTTATTACTATATGTTATGGGATTGGGGTTGTGGGGCAGCACAGCAATTATTCTATTATTCTATTTCTAATTAACTATATAATCATCAATACATGGAGGAGTTATCCTTCATAACTCTGATTCTACTAGCATTAAACATACATAACTAAGGGGCAACTATGGCACAGTGGAGAGAGCACCAACCCTGGAGTCAGGAGGACTTGAGTTCAAATTTGACCTCAGACATTTAATAATTGCCTAGCTGTGTGACCTTGGGCAAGTCACTTAACTCTTATTGCCTTAAATAAAAAATACCTAATCAACTTAGATATAATCCTATTCTGTCTAATTTATTAATACAATCATTGATAGCCATAAAAATCACAATAAAATGAATACATACTGATTGATTTGAGGAGGGGGCATCAAAATGATCATCACAGGACAATTCAGGAAGCAGCATCTAGAATAATTTGAAGGGAGTGGAGAGGATTCATTCAGTTACAAATTATTATTGTTGCTTATAAGTATGATAGTAACATGCTTTGATAGGTGAGATAGACACAGCATTGAGCCTTTTAGAAGGCAAGTTGACTTTAGATGGAATTACTTGGAGTTTCAAGGACCTATTGATCATTTTACCAGTGTGGTCAAATATGAATCATCTCTCTCAATTCAACAAATATTTAGTAAGTACCTATTGTGCTAGATGGAGTGGATATGAAAACAGTAAAAGAAACTATTGTTCTATTCAAGGAAATTAAATTCATCGAGGAGATACAATATTCAGATAAATAATTACAAGAGTGTGATAGTGGAAGAGAAAAGTGTGGGCACCAGAGTCAAAGGATCAAATTCTGCTACTCACACTTAACCTGCATGACTTTGGGCAAATCTATTGACTTCTCTAGGTCTCACTTGCCTCAATTTCAGTGGGATGAAACAAGAACACTAGGGTAATGGGTAGATATGCGAAAGGAAAAGGACAACAATTTTACACAGGTAGAACTAACAAGATTTGCTGATTGATCGAATGCTGGAAGAAGTAAAGGTAACTAAAGAGTTAAATATCTAATTCACACAAATATATAATCCCAAGTCGTTCCCCAATTGATAAACGGGCAAAGGATATGAGCATTTAAAAAAAAAAGAAATGTAAACTATCAGCAAATTCATTAAAAATGTTACAAATGCCTAACAATAAGAGAAATGCTAATTAAAGCAACTCTGAAATTTTACCATAAAGATGATAAAAAAACGAAATATTAAATCTCATAGGGGTTCTCATCCATCCATTCTGGAAAACAATTTGAATTGAAATGAGAAAAGTGACTAGCATATTCAATCATTTGACCTGGTGATCATATCCTGGACATATATACATATATATATATATATAGCCATAAAATATATATATATGTGTGTGTGTATGTGTGTGTGTGTGTGTGTATATACATACATATATATATATATATATATATATATATTTATTCCAAAGAGGTCAAAGATAGAAAGTAAAATTCCTTATATACCAAAATATGCATAATAATAATTTTCATGGTGGAAAAAATAGGATGTTTCCAACAACTAGGTATGGCTAAACAAATTATGACATATTAAATAGTATTGCACCAAAAGGAAAAAAAAAGAATACCATTGCACCACAAAAAAGCAAAGACTATTAAAAGTGCAGAGAAATATAGGAAGACATTTGCTATAAATACTGAATTGAATTATAGGAACTGATAGAGAGCAAACAGAACCAAGACTATGCTATAATAAAGAAATTAGAAACAATATTAAAAATCAATTGAATCTAGATTATTCCTAGTTATTGTGAGAATAAAAAAAAATCTATGAATACAAGTTCCAAAGAATTGTTAGTGAGTAAAGTAGCTAAGCAGGATGAATTGGAGTAAAGAGATACTTGAGGCAGAGAGACCTCTAAATTCAACTAATTTTTAGTATTGCTCTTGTATACATTGGCATTGACTGCACCCATCCCAATATCTAGAATGTTCTCCCTCCTCATCTCCAGTCTTAACTGGCTTCCTCCATGACTTGACTCAAATACTCTTTTCTGTAGGATGCCTTTCCCATTCCCTTCCATCACTACCTCCTTTCCCTATCCTCCAACTTCCACAGCTAATGCCTTCTCTCTGAGATAAAGTTCTATTGTACATACATACATACATTGTGAATTGCCCATAGTCTCTCCCATGAGAACTGGAGGTCCTTATCAGCAAGGATATGTTTTTTGTCTAACTCTGTATCACCAGCACTTAGCAGGGATTTTTAATACCAACTTGTGGCCTGATTGATACTTTCTTGTTGCTCACCCAAGTAAAGGCATGTATAAAGTTCAGGAGCAAGTTTATACCAGTTTTACTCACTGTTTTTGTTCCCAGCACAGTTTGAATTTCAGAAAATATAGAATCTTTAAAATTGTCCTCATAGTACCCCCCTGCTCCTCACCCCCCCCAAAAAAAAAACCCCAGCCGAAGAATCCTGGACCCGATGGCAAAAGCAACATACCCTCACCAATTCTATATTTTTCCATTGTACTTGCTTCCTTTTTGTTCCCTTCTCTCCAAATTCAAATCCTCAATTTAGATTCAAACTTTTAAGTTTTAATCTTTAGCAAATAGCATGGGGAAAGGAGTGTTTTCTCATTCATCTTTAACATGGAAAGTTTGACTTTCATGACTAAATATATCAGTCTGAATGAATGATTAGGTGGAGTTAAATTGTTTATCAATCAAATTGAAGCAAATTGTATATCAATTCAATTGCAAAACATTTGAGCATCTGAAAGAATTTTGGATCAGCAAAATGTAGTCTTGAGACTTAATTAAAAGTTAGTATGTAAAACACTTGGCACAGATGGTGCCACTTATTTGTGAGCTAAATAAGAAAAAACTTCTCCAAGCTCAAGTTATTCCTTGATCCACTTCCACTGAAAAGCATAAAAACACTTCAAGATAATGAAAATCATCATCATCATCATCATCATCATCATTACCATCATCATCATCATCATTGTCTCCTCCCAACTTTTCTTCTTCTTCTTCTTTCTCCTTCTTCCTCTTCCTTTTTCTCCTTCTTGTTCTTCTTCTCCCTTCTTTTTCTTCCTCTTCCTCTTCTTTTTCCACTTCCTCTTCCTTTCTTCCTGCTCCTGCTTCTCCTCCTCCTCCTCCTCCTCCTTTTTTTTGACTTGTTCCCTGCCAAATGTCACTTTCTACTGGGCTTGAACCTTGATATCATGCCATATTTATTGGTACCTCCCTGACTGGGCTTCATCTTTTCTGGGCTTCTTGCTGATCATCTCAATCAAGCAATCACTAATGGGCAGCTAGATGGTACAGTGGATAGGATACTGGTCTTGGAATCAGGAGAATCAGAGCTCAAATCCATTCTCAGACATTTACTAGCTATGTGACCTTGAGCAAGTCATTTAATCCTGATTGCTCACATCCAGGGCTAAATCCAGGTGTCCTGATCATATCTGGCCACTGGACTCAGATGACTCTGGAGGAGAAAGTGAGACTGGTGATTTAGCACAGTCCCCCATTACTTAAATCCAATTCATGTACCTGTTATGGCATTACTTCCCTGATGTCATGGTCTTCTTTGAGAATGATGAACAAACATTATCATCAAATATTTAGTACAGACCTACTATGTATATTCTAGAAACCAAAATAAAAACATCTTTACACTCAAGGAATTTTTAATGTATCAAGGGAGCAACAGATGCATCCATCAGTACATATCCAAAGTAAATATAAGGTGATTTTTTAAAAGGGTATGATGGTTACTAGTAGCTGGGAAAACTGGGAAAGGTCTTATGTAAGAGGAGATATAAGTTTGAATTGAGCTTTGAAGAAAGCTAGATTCTAAGAGGCAGAAAGGAAGAACAAAATCCATTTTAGGCAAGTGAGAGGGAGCAAGGAGGGAGCCTATACAAAGGCACAGAGATGGAAGAGAATGTCAAATGTGAGAAACAGCAGGAAGGCAAATTTGGCAGGATTATAGATTAGATGAAGAGAAATAATATATAACAATAACATAAAATGGATACAGAATATAGAACCAAATTATAAAGAGTTTGAAATACAAAACCGGAATTTGTATTTGGTCCTGGAGATATTAGGAGGTCCCTAGAGTTTAGTGACTAGGGAAGTCATCCTGAGCTCTAAGGGGCAGTGGCTAACAACCGCAGAATCTGAGGTTGGTGCTAGAAGGGACCTTAACCAGTCATTGAGTTCATTTAATTCATTTCATAGATGAGGGAGTGAAACCTGGGGGGTGGGGTTACATAATATACTTAAGGTCTCACAGGCTGTAACTGCTGTAGCATTTGAACCAAGGCTAGAAGATAGAATAGGGAAGGATAAAACAGGGAAGATAAAAGCAAGAAGAGAATGTTTTCATAGCTGGAGGCTATGAACCACTCCTGCAGGCTAACTAGGTAGAATGCCTCTAGGCTGATTATCTTTCCTTTTGACTCCCTGTGTCTAGGGCTGAATTGAAGCCCCTTTCCCAGACAACTATGACAGGGTTAAAAATTCCCAAGATCCTCTCTAGCTTGTCATGCAAATGCATTTGAACCATAACAAAAGCTAAGAAAAAAGATGAAAGTCATCATTCTCCACTCATCTGGCCTACATCCCTGACTTTATTATTATAACTGTCAACAGTAAAAAGCCCTTGGCTTTGGGGCTGCATTTCTGTCAGCTGAAAACCTCTGTGTCTCTCTTAATCAGGAATACCTGAAGATAGGCTGATGTCTATAATAAATATAAGAAAGAAATAGAAAATATCAGAGGAATTTGACATTGCCTTCCCTGACAAACGAGTTGGCTAGATCTGTGATTTCATTTGTACAGAAATCACAGGAGAAATGAGTAATTTGGCATTATATTTGGCATTTTATATTTATCAATTTAAATTTACAGATGATATGGATTTCAAGATTACAATTAGATGAAAATTGGATTCAATATAAATGTAATTGGATATGCTATATGACTGGGAATACATCTCCTACTTATCAGTTGGATACCATTAGTATACATGGTGCAGTTGATTCTAGTTGGGAACAATTATTATCCATGACATAGTTGATATTTGTTGTGGAAAGTAATTGATGGATGATGGTGCCACACCTTGGCAGCTGTCACATCAATATTGATAACTCTGCCTTGTGATGGTTTCAGAACCCAACTAGCATGGACTGCTGAAACTGGAAGATATAGACATGGTGCTTTTTATTCATGCAGATGATTTTCAGATGCAATCCAATGAATAAAAATTATTGCATTGACCTGTACTTTTAAACTTTATTTTATGTTTTAATTGTCTATCTTTCCCATTAAAAATCAACCCAGTGGCATAATAGAACAACAGATTTTCAGCATTATAAGGAATAAGGATGAATACTTTCTAAATACATACATAATATATACAAAATGAATGCATGATACTTTAGGGGAAGAAATCTCATCAGAAGAGCTAGGGGATCTATAAAAGATGCTGTTTGAGCTGAGTCTTAAAGGAACTGAGGATTTCAAAAGTTGGGAGGGAGTTCATTTCAGATATGGAAGAAAATCAGAGAAAGAACACAGAGAAGGGAGATGTGTGAGAAATGATGAGTTGGTTAGTATGGATTCATCAAAGATGATGTGGAAAGAAATAATGTGTAAGAATACTGAAAAGGTAGGAAAGGGGTAAGTAGGGAAGAGATTTAAATCCCAAATAGAAGAGTTAATGTTGATCATAGAACAGGGATTAGCAAACTTCCAAATTCAATCAATCAAGTCCAAGAGCTAAGAATGATTTTACATCCATTTTTTTGTATTGAAAATGTAAAACCCATTTCATCATATTTGACACTTGGTCAGTTTGCCTAGAGGTAATAGGAAACCACTGGACTTTCTTGAGTAGAAGACTGCACTATCAAATCTATACTTTAGGAAAATTTTTTTGGAAGTTGGAGGATGAATTCGAATAAGAAGATACTTAAAGTAGGGAAATTAAAGAAGGGAATGGGTGGTAGCTATATTAGGGGAGGGAAAGGGGGAGAATGGGTTTGGGAGGAAAGGTAATTTCTGTTTGGAACATGTTGAGTTTGAGATATCTCTAGGACATCCAGTCTGAAATGCTTAATAACTATTTTTGATGTTCAGTTATTTCAGTCATGTCCAGGTCTCCATGATCCTAGTTTGGGGTTTTCTTGGCAAACTGAAGTGGTTTAACATTTCCTTCCAGAGATAATTGTGTAGATGAGGAAAGCAAAGCAAAATGGCATCAAGTGATTTGGGCATTGTAAATGTCTGAGACCAGATTTGAACTCAGAAAGATGAATCTTCCTGATTCCAAGCCTTAGAGCTCTATTGACTTGACCATCTAGCTGCTGCTAATAACTGGTTAGTGATATGTAACTAAAATTCAGGTGATGACTTATAGATCTATGACACTTTTAAATTGAGAAGATAATTAGACTGATTAGAGCTAATGGTGGGGTCACCAAGTGAAAGCATGTAAGGAAGAAAAGAAGAGAGTCTTCCTTAACAAAGAATATCTGGAATTGTAAAATTTAGTCTTCAGAAGTTATAGTATTGGTTGTAATATTTAAAATATTTATCATGGGTGGCACAGTGGATAGAGCACTGGTCCTGGAGTCAGGAGAACCTGAGTTCAAAATCTGATCCCAGACACTTAATAATTCTTGATTTTGTATTACAAAAAACTTACTTACCCTGAATTTTGTTTATTTCCCAGAAAACTGTAGGGCCATTTGGGGCAATGGCAAAGCCTTCAACTTGGAAACATGGGACTTCAGTTTGCATTGAGTGTCTACCATTTATTCCCTATATGACAAGTGTTAAATGCATCATTCCTCTAAAGCCTCTATTTCCTGAACATCTATAGAATGAAGAGATTAGACTACATAAGCTCTCAGGTTCCTCTCAACTCCAAATCTATGGTTCTATGGATATAGACTAGAAAATCAGAAACTGATATAATTTTTTCAGTGGTAATGAGATGAAAGAAGAGGCATGACCATCTTCTTTGCTGGTGTACTTTAAGGACCATGGAACTTTTCCATGTGATTTACAGCTGAAATCTTCTATTTAGTGTCTCCCACATTAGAATGTGAGCTCCTTGAAAGAAGGGATTTTCTTACTTTTCTATATGTATTCCCAATATTTGGAATAAATATTTAGCAAATACATTCATAATGGGATCTATAGCCCATCTATATCTATAACATGGGAAGGGTGAGGGGATTACCTTTGATGTTTTATTAAATTAAAATTTATTAGGTTAAAATTAGACTCTCCCTTCTACTCTAAATGGCAGCTGGATAGAGTTGTGGGTTTGAAATCAAAACTCATCTTCATGAGTTCAAATCCAACCTCAGACATTTCCTAGTTGTCACCCGGCAATTACTTAACCCTATATTCCTTAGTTTCCTTTGTAAAATGAGCTGGAGAAGGAAATAGCAAACTATTCCAGTATCTTTGCCAAGAAAACCCCAAAATGGGTTCACAAAAGTTGAACATGACTGAAGAAAAAATGATCTATTCAAAACTGACTCATATGATACTGAGATTATTTTATTTGTTGGTGATATTAGTTTTCCTATTCATATTTGAATTAGGTTAGATTAGACTTTTATGATGTGATGTTATATATAAATAAAATATGAAGCTTAATAGGAAGTTAAAAAAATTTAATAGTTGTACAAATTCCTGAACTTTTGTACTCTTGAAATAGTTAACTAGCTACATCATATTTATGCATATAGCTTAATATGTATTTTAATGATTGTAAATAGTGGAACTTTATTGTGGCCAAGAATCAATTGAGACTATAGCTTGCATTTTACTATTAGCTTTTGGTCCTATCCACTAGCAAGGAGAGGATGTTAGCAGACTGCATACCAATGGACACCTTCAAACTGAAGCAATAATATGGCCAGGAGTGGCATATCTGACAAATGAAAATTAGTTTTAAGTAAATATATAGGAACAGTGGGAAAGATTGTAAAAACAGTCTGATGAAAGGAACAATAGGACTTTGCTAATTGTTTTCATTATTTCTTTCCCTTGAAGGGCCAAATTTCCCCCTCCCATTGACTATACGTTCTATTATTATACCCCTTTCACAATATGTCCACATAATCTATGAATTATAGACATTAGGGAAGAAGTCATTTAATAGGTTGAGATGGAAAAGCAAAGAAAGAATGGAACTGATGTGATGTGTATAATTGGAGATTATGGGAGGGGATGGGATCAAAGGTGCACGTAGAGGGTCTTGGTCTTGGCAAGGAGAAGGACTTTCTCTTCATCAGAGACCAGAGTGAAGGATGAGATAGTCTTGGCAAATAATGTAGACAAGGTTCTCCATTGAGAGATGGAAGCAGGGGTGCTATTGGAATCTTGGGGGGAACCAAGTAGACTTGATATAACTGCTGTGCTAGTTTTCTATCCAGGAGGAGTAAGGATGATAGAATGATTGCCTCACTGCAGAGAGAGAGTTTGGTTGGATTAGATACTATAAGTTTGCAGTGGATTGAATCAAAGTGGTTTTTCAGTGCCTTTTAGCAAATAGGAAGGAAAAAGGCAAAATTCAGGAGTAATCCATAGTTAAGATTTGGCAAGAGATGTTTGGAGGTAAAACAAGAGAACAAGGGATTTAAATGTAGAAGATAGTATAAAGTTACATGGACTCACCAAAATAGAGAAGGAAAGAGAATTTAGCTAGTGGAGAAATGATGGCCTAGGTTTAAGGGTCATGAGGCATAGGGAAAGATGGGATGATGGAAGATCATGATCAACTAAAGGAATCAATTTTTATCAAATCCACTGGAATGTTTTATAGGTGGAAAATTTCCTAAATCTCTTCTTTCCATCTTCTATCATTCAATGAGACCTGGACCCTTTCTGATGACATTACTTCTCTTATATCCCTTTCCAGTAGAGCCTTCACTTTCTCTCCTATCCCTCTGATTTTGCTCAAGGTAGGGAAGCTGAACTATTTCT
Source organism: Macrotis lagotis (assembly GCF_037893015.1). Classification (NCBI taxonomy): domain Eukaryota; kingdom Metazoa; phylum Chordata; class Mammalia; order Peramelemorphia; family Peramelidae; genus Macrotis; species Macrotis lagotis. The sequence goes on along the minus strand of NC_133659.1, from coordinate 44,880,286 downwards.
TGCTTCCCAATACTACCTCCAGAGTTTCTCCCACCATCACTCAACAACTCTTCCTTTGAGGTTCAAATTATCCAAATTGATCTCAGTTCTTTTTTTTTGTTTGTGTTTTTGTTTCTTTTTTTTCCCAAGGCAAATGAGGTTAAGTGGTTTGCCCAAGGCCACACAGCTAGGTAATTATTAAGTGTCTGGAGGTCAGATTTGAACTCAGGGACTCCTGACTCCAGGGCTGGTGCTCTATCCACTGTGCCACCTAGCTGCCCCTTGATCTCAGTTCTTGATGACCATTATCCATAAATGCCCAGGACAGTTGAATGAACTCAATGAATCCAATGAATTACCTACATACAGGTTTTCTCTCTACCCTATTTTTATGTTCTGTGGTCAGAGATAAACATGCATAAGAATGTTTCCTCAAATATCGTAATTTCTCTGGTCTTCAATCTACTTAATTGTCATAAGCTACTTCTCCATTCCACCTTAGCTCCATATACAAGGATATCTTTTGCTTTTCTTTGTTATTGATATCGCTTAGTTTAAGTAGATGAAAAATAAATATATATTAACGCACTGACATAAGTGATCACAGCCTTGATTTTTTTTCCATTACCTACAAGCATTCCACTTTCATTTTAAGGCATAGTAAAATTCCTTTATCTAAAAGCAGTAAAATTGTTTCCCAATTGTTCCTTTGTATATAGATAAAGCTCAAGATGGAATTTTATTAATTCCACTTCTCACTCTAGATTTTGACTTGTTATATTAACTGACATCAAAATCAAATGTTATCTCCCTTTCCAAATATATGTTTTTGAATTTTTGATGACAATTAATTGAGCTATCAAAGGAAGAAAAAAGACTGGACATTGTGGGGTGGGAGGTAGAATGAGAGAATTTGGTTCTCATCCTATGATAGACTTTGTAAATTTATTATTCATTGTATAGAGTTAGGGGCCTGTTCCCACAGTCTTAAAAATCAAGTCAACCAACATTGATTAAATACCTATGATATGCTAAGTCCTGGGGATACAAAGAAAGCCAACTCTACCCCTAAGAGAGCTCAAATTATGATACAGACAATAACATATAAACAACTATGGTATATATATATATATATATATATATATATACATATATATGTATATAATAAGATAAACTTTATCTCAGAGGAAAGGAACTAGCATTAGGGAGGATGGGGATAGAAAGACTTCTTGCAGAATTGGAATTTTAGCTGAGACCAAAAGGAAGTCACAAAACCAGGAGATAAAGATTCCTTGAACTGGGATTTGGGACCAGGGAGATATCTTTATATTCTGAGAACCAAAAATATCCAATATTTGCTACCAAAAGAACAAAGATGCTTTAAAGTTTCCCTATAGGTCAGATTTTCAACTTAATTCTTAATGCTTCAGAACAGCTTCTTAGTCTTTTACAAATCAACTTATATTCACTCAGGAATTTTCCTAAACTAGGGTTGTTTTGTATTTGATATGGTTCAAAAGACAGATCTGGAGATTAGAAAATTAATCTCTTTTAATTATTCCCAGCCAAACTTTGGACACAATCAACTTCACCACCTGAATGCCCCTTCCTTCCTTCTTATAACACATTCTAGTAATTGAATAGAATACTTAAGGGCTTTATAATGATCTTTTGTAAAAACTATCTAACTTGTATATATAAGTCCAGGCTGAATTTAAAAGAAGATGCTGGAACAGAGGACCACATCTAAAACATACCTACCTTGGAACAGTTGTGAGGTTTAGTGTCAAAGGAATGTGTCCTAAAAGGATGCCTAAGCATACTAAGCCTAGCAATTTCCAAACATCTATAACTACCTACCTACGTTCCTTTTCCTTCCTTCCTTCCTTCCTTCCTTCCTTCCTTCCTTCCTTCCTTCCTTCCTTCTTCCTTCCTTCCTTTACTTACTTCTTTCCTTCCTTCCTTCCCTCCCTTCCTTTCCTCCCCTTCCTTTCCTTCCCTTCCTTCCTTTCTCCCTTCCTTCCAATCTTTCTTTCTCCTCTTCCTCCTCCTCCTCCTTTTCATTCTCCTTCTCCTTCTTTCTTTTTGTTCTTCTTTGTTCTTCTTTCTTTCTTTCTTTGTTCTTTCTTTCTTTCTTTCTTTCTTTCTTTCTTTCTTTCTTTCCTTCTTTTCTTCTTTCTTCTTCCAATTCAGTTTCTGCTTCTCATTCAGCATCACCAATTCTATTTTGTCTTCATAACTTAAAAAAAATTACAATGTCTTATTTGGATCCTCTTGTCACAGGGAATACCATCCTATTTCCTTTGTTCCTTTGAACCTAGAGTTTATTCTTTCTCTCACAATAGAATCAAATCTTGATACTGCCAAGATTAATTGCCAAAAAGTATCTTCAATTAAACTCAATTCAGTATGGTATTGGGGAAATAAAAGAAAAATAAAGATAAACCTTTTCTTCAAGGAGCTTTTTTGGGTATATGGATAAATAAATGTAAAATTTGTAGAAATGTAATACGAAGAAATTTAGTTGGTGGAGTGTTAAAATTTGGAGAGTCAGTAAAAACTTTGTATAAAAGATGGCAATTGAATAGATTTTTTAAAATGATGCTAAGCATTCCAAGATAGAGAGGTAAAGAAGAATTTTTTTTTCAAAAGCTTAGTCATGGAAATTTTTCCCCATATAAGTTTGATTATAATGACTGAGATAGCTCAAGAGTATTATGCCTCCCCCAAATCACCATCCTAGATTTTTTCCTTTATACGTCTTTGCTTATTGAAACAATTGCCATGGGCCCAACAATAGAAAAAAGCAACTTTATTCATCCTTATCCTCCTCCTAACATTATTTAACAGCTAGAAGCTAGATGTAATCTACATCATGATGACTATGGAGGACAATATTTGATGTTAAGTCCATGGACACCCATAAGACAGATAGGTACTATTAGCCTTGGATTCTTACATGCTTCTGGGATAAGAAGATTTCATATCATAAGGATTCTACTAACCCTTCTTCCCTCTGACTTGCCTTGCTCAAGACTGTCTTGGGATATGAAAACAGTAATTTCCCTAGATAGATCATGAGAGTTGCTGGCTTAGCTAAGCTTCCTGAAGGATGGAAGGATGGCTTAGTATCAGAGAAGGATGGCTCTCTTGAAATGTAAGAACTGTGTCTTGCCAATGGTTTCCATTTCATTATAGCTATACAGACCCTAGCTCTGGGAACTGAAAAATCAGAGCTGGTGAATAACTATCCTAAGAAGTTTGCTCACCAGGACTTTATTTTTCACAGCTGCTAAATTCTTCAGTTACCCTGTTATCCTGGCTATAAATTTACCATCCTATTAACTGTGAATTCTATATGTCATCTTATAGAGGAACTACAAAAGTACCAAAGCCCATTCTAGTAGTCTTTCCGGACTGGTGCCAGGAATGGAATTCTCAGAAATGGATCCAGAGATATCTGGAAGATTGAAGTAAGGACAAAGAAAAGTCATAGCGGGTGTTATCTTCTCAGGAGGAGAGAGAGGCTGTAATCTTCATCGAGTCGGGGGCTAGGTCAGCCAGGAGGAGAGGAGGATAGAAAAGGGAGCTCAAATCAAATTGATCCTAGTAAGGAAAGAGTAGAGAGAACTTCAGAAAAAAAAAGGAATAACATAATATTCTTTCTTGCTCTGCTTTCAATAAAGACTGGATAAAAGTTCTGGAAAAGGTAGCTTATACAATACTAAAAAAATCGACTACTACTCCACAGTGAGATGCTTTGCTTTTTTTAAGTTTCAGTGTTAAATCTGATATGCATGTGCTGTTAGGGGTGATCATGTTTAAATCTACATAGGTGCTTATTCACTAGTATGAACAGGGTTTGTAAGATCAGAGTGCAAGAGAGCCCATATATATCATGGAAATGAAGATGAATTTGGAGTCTGAGAACCTGGCTTAAATCCAAATCCTATTGCTTAGCAGCTCTCTGACCTTAGTCAAAATTTTTACTCTTTATAGGCCCCAGTTTACTTGTCTGGATTGTAGTCCTATTAAGAGGATTTTATTAAATGGTCTTTAAGATAACTAAGGTAGTGAGCCTGGAGCCAGGAAGACTTGAGGTCATATCTTGTCTCCAATATTTATCTCTTGACCCTAAACAAGTCATTTAACTATTATTTTCCTCATTTTCCTCAACTATAAAATAATATTAATTTCTACCTACTGAAGTTGTTGTGAGGATCAAATGAGACAATATTTGTAATGAACTCATCACAATGGCTAGCACAGAATAGGTGCTTAATAAATGGTTACTCCCTTCCTTTACCCCTTAAATGACCCTATTTTTCCAATTATCATTTATAAGTCTTTGACTTTGGGTGGTGATGTGTATGATCATGTATGAAAGTGGTAATATGCATGTGAGAGACTATGAGTATGTATATGTGTGTGTGTGTGTGTGTGTGTGTGTTTAAATGCCAGAAAGATGAAAGTTAAATGTTCTCATATGACTTGGTTATTCCAGAAAAAGCCATCTCAATCTAAGAGAAATCCACCATTCATGGATTATCCATGTGAAAAAATTGTCTTTTAAAATTCAGAAGAGGAGATCACTTCTAAAGGGATTACAATGTGGAAAGAAGTTAGAATGCAGGGAGCTAAGAAAATAATAACCAACTTTTCCCATTCTCTTGTTATTGCTAAGTAAAGGCATGGTTGTGGATCAAACCACATTTTGTTTTAGCTGTGTTTGGTCCCCTAATTCAGAAAACAAAGCATCCTCAATTTTGAATGTACCCCTTTCCCCAGGCAGCAGAAGTTTGAATGCTGTCAGCCAACAAGTATTTATTAAGCACAATATGCTAAGGGTAAACATATGGTCCTTGTGAGCTATTCAAAGAGCTCACAATCGAATAGGGAAAGCAGCATGCAAAAATAAATGAATTAAAATAAATTCACATTCAAGATACACACACACACACACACACACACACACACATATGTAAATGAAGGCAAAAGCTGTGCCCCACTGGTTCTGGGTGTTACAGTTATACTCTCAATCCTGGGCATGGGGTCCCTTTTCCTCTTTTCCCCCTAAGTCTCTAACTTCTTTACAATTTAGATGCAAACTTTAAATTTTAACCTTTAGAAATAACAGACAAAAAAGGAATGTTTTGGGAAAGGGCAACACATCCTTCATCTTTAGTGTGGAAGGTCTGACTTGGCTGACCACATGTGCCAGTCTGAATGAACAATTGGGTTGAATTCAATTATTAATCATATTGAAACAAATTGTGTATGAATCTAAGTGTAAAATATTTTAACAAATGAAAGAAGTTTGAAACAGTGAAATTTCATCTTGAAGCTTATGTAAATGTAATGTATGGGGTGTCCCCCTTACATGCAGAGCCCCAGAAAAGTTAGTTTAGATTTAAATTACCCTGTTTCCTTATCTACTCAAAATAATAGATCCCAAGCATCTATCAATGTGCTTACTTTTATAAGTGAGCCCAAGGACACAATTTCTTCAAAGCAAGACATTTAATGAAATAGCATAGTAATAAAAGGAGCATTTGAATGTTTTCCCCATAAACTTGGGTCACTCTTGCCATATGCCATCACTGGGAATAGAGTATATAGGGGAAGTCACATAATTAGCAAGATGGTAGTTGTTTTCATCAAAACTCTCCTACACCCAATACACTCAATAGAAAAATTAATGCACTAAATCTACATTAATTAAAAGTATGAGCCAGAAGACAGCAAACAAAAGAGTCCAGACAGCACATCAGTCAGCAAACATCTGATTTATTTGCCAAATAGAGAGAAATGACTGCCAAAAGCAACAACAGTGCTAGAATATAAACTGATCTGAGAAAAAAAATCTTATGAAGAAAGATGATGGACAAATCTGGGCAGAATTATCTCAAAAAGCACAGGGAAAACAGTGGAGGGTTAAACCAGTTGAAAGAAAACTCAGCAAGATGTCCAACAAGACAAAGTCAATTTGAAGGGCATTTAAAGATGGAAAATGGAAAAAAGACAAAAACAAGCAGCAAATTTGAAATGACATCTAAAAATCATGACAACAAACTTATCCTTTGAGAATTACCACTCTTGGAGCCTAATACCATCACTATCTATGTACTTAGTAGGGAGGTGGAAAAACAAAGGTAGGAAAAGCAGCTTGATTGGACCAAGATTATAAAGACGAGATCCAAACTAGAAGCAATCCAATTTGTGAGTATTTAGGAATCCATATAAAAGCTATCTGAAGGATGGGAAGACACCAACTATGGGAAAGAAATATTGAATCTTATTAATAAAATATACATTATAATTAATAATAATAATGAGCATTTATTTGGTGTTTTTATGTTTGCAAAGTGCTTTACAAATATCATCTAATTTTATCCTCACTGCATACAAGGAAGATAGTTCAATTGTCATTCCCATTTTACAGATGAGAAAAATTAGATATGGAGGGGCAATTATCAAATTGCAACTATGTTTCTGGTCTTTTGCTAAATGCTTTACAAATATTATCTCGTTTGATCCTCACAAACAGCCTGGAAGGTTGTTAACAAGGTAGTTTTACAAATATGGAAATTGAGTCAGAAAAAGCATAAGTAACTTATTCAGGATGATATAACTAAGAAGGACTTGAAGTCAGATTTGAACTCATTTTTTTTAACTCTAGACTTGGCATTCTTATCTATTTATTTCCTGGCTGGAAAGGGACTAAAACAACAACACATCACATCATCAATAATTAAATGATTATTCTTCCATTTTTTTAAAAAAACAAAATCTTTGAGAGTTTTATATATATAATTGAGGTTAGCCTTGAAGAAAGAATTAATTAGTAGGTATAAGGAAGCTTTCACAAGCAATATTCAACAGTGGACAAGCCACGTGTTTCACCATTTTACTACTAATGACAAAATGTAGAGAATTCGAGATCCCATTGTGTTTATTGTTTGTTGAGGACCAATAGAACAAGAAATTTGATCCAATAAAGCAAGAAATCCACTTTTATATCTTTTTTTTAACAGCAACTCAATACTTTAAAATTATTTGAGATTCATTTATCAAGATCATTTAATCATGAAAGATATAACAGAAATCAGTGCTATTCAAGGTTCAAATAGTCATGCACACAAGTGAAGGCAAAGAACAGAAGTTGAATGTTCACTAAAACATGTATGCCACTGTGATGGAGATTAAGCACAGAGTCTAAGCTGAAGAGATGTGCCCTCTGGATGGTGAGGTCCTCCAGTATTCCTGTTTCAAATGATATGGCAACAGTGTAGTTACTGCATAGCCCCCCTCAAGAGAGTTTGGACTGACTGCATTCAAGAAAAACCAAGGAGATAAAAATGTCTCTTTCTCAAATTTCAATATATATTTTTATGGCCAGTCTAATAAAGTTTGACTATTAGTTTATGTATCTGGAATACAGAGTAGGAGTGTCAATACAATATAAACCATACATGATAGAACTGAACAAGAGGAGAGCTGACTAAATTACCTTCAAGGAATTTCAAATCTCCTTTAATGTACTCAAGATTCTGATGAAATCAAAGGTCCATATTTCTTAATACTATCATTCTACCAGTATTGTTATAATGAGCAGGGAAAATACCTTTCTTCAGAGAATTAAAATCGAATATTCTTTAAAGAATAGGGGAGAGGCACATAGTGGATATGAGCAGGCTGCAACATATAAGCTATAGGGAAACTCCAAAGAACAGAGTAAAAGATGTCATCAAGGAATTGTATTATATATTTTTATTAGTTTTTTTGCAAGGCAATGGGGTTAAGTGGATTGTCCAAGGCCACACAACTAGGTAATTATTAAGTGTCTGAACTCAGGTCCTCCTGACTCCAGGGCTGGTGTTCTATCCACTGCACCATCTAGCTGCTCCAAGGAATTGTATTATAGGAAGAAAAGATGAACTGAATACATACTGAGAGAAAGGAATGACTAGAAATAGTTGGAATGTCTCACTGACACTATCATGACATCAACAGAGAGTGAGGAAAGCTTCCAGTATGTTGGATGGGCTCCTCTGACAAAGTTATGAAGGCACATGAACAAGTTAAATTTAATTGATGGGCATGGATAATAAGGTTATGAGCCACATCATCTGAGGGAACTTCCAAATAAATGAGATCACAAATCCTAGTCCTGCATATTGAATAAAAGAGACTGATAATTGTGAAACCACTTACCAAAATTGTGGGGATGCAGCTAAAGCAGTCCTCAAAGGAGAAATTATATCTCTGTAAACATACATCAACAAAATAGAAAAAGAGGACTAATGAACTGAGCACACAATTTTAAAAACCAGAAAATCAGCAAATTAACAAACCCAAAAGAAGCACAAAAGAAGAAATTTTGACTATTGGAATAATAGATCATTTGGGAAACAAAAAAGACTTTAGAAATGATAAACAAATCTAAGAATTGTTTTTAAAAATAATAAACAAATTAATGAAATCTTAACTAGCTTACTTAGAGTGAGAGAGAAAGAGATAGAGAGTAGAGATAGGGAGATGGGGAGACTGAGAAGGAGAGGGTGAGAGAGAGAGAGGGAGAGACAAACAGATAAAGAGAGACAGAGAGACAGACAGAGAGAGAGAGAGAGAGAGAGAGAGAAAGAACTAAGATATAATTCTCTTCTCTTCCCTCCTTCTCTATAGCTACCTGCAAAATCAAGAACTATGAGCTAGGGAATGAAATGAAGAGGCCACAGGAAGTGATGTGAGATGTACTTTACTGATTATCAAGGGGAAAAGAGTACCATTACAATGTGGCAGGTTCTGATCACTGAGTCTTCTCATTCTCCTCCATGATAGGTTAGCAGGAACTAAACAGGTCAGAAGTCTTTACTCATGATAAGACAGAGAGACCTAAGAGAATCTTTTGTCTTCTTCGAATCCAACAACTGGCTCATTAGGTTTACTCATTATTTAATATTATATTATATAATTCTCTATATTATATTATATTATTCTCATTATTTTATACCATTTATTTCCTGATTGATTTTATAATTAAAAAAAACAAATGTGTACAATATACAAATTTATTTGGCTGCTTCTGAAGAAAGAAAAGTTCATTTTTGCCATTGTTATATGCTTAAAGCTAAGTGAATACATCCAGGAAAAGAAGGGTTTGCCATGGGATATAGTACCTCAAAGATAAACTCTAGATGAATCAATAAATCCATATATTCCTGAACAACAAATTCATGTTGCTCTATAGAAAAAGGTGAAGCTGAGGGATAGGTCATTGATTCCATGAGAACCATATAGAGAACCATATATGGCACATTCTCATTTATTCTGTTCAGCATGGAATGTACATCCACTACTGTAAGGATGGAATTCCTCATGAAGTTGGGGACCCAGGTGCTCAGAATTGAACATTATAGTGTGAAAGTGATTTAAAACTTAAACAAAGTGAATCTATGAAGAATAAAGGAAATAAAATGAATTATCAGCTATTACTGTACACGATAGACTAAGAAAACAAAAAAAATTTTAAAAGTAAATAATCACTTTTAATGTACAAATTACCCAAAGTAACAAAACAAGAAATAGGAATCTAAAGAAATGTAAGGGAGTGAAGTTGAACATGCTATGAATGGAGAACCAAAAGCAGAAGAGTTGTATCTGATCTGGACAGTTTTACATGTGAATTTGCTCAAACATAAAAAGATGCAAAAATTATTCTCAATAATTGAGAAGTAAATAACTTCAATAAATGGTAAACAAAAGATGCCTCCTCACTCAATTATTATTTAATATAATTCTAGAAATGCTAGTTATACAAATGAGGTAATTAGTATAAATTAAAGGCATAAGCATCAGCATAGAGGAAACAAAATTATTCCCATTTGCGGATGCCATGGTTTATCTAGAAAACACCAGGGAATCAGTAAATAAACAAATTAAGTTACTACATAGCCCGAACAAAGAAACAGGATATAAAGTAAATGCAGAAACTACATTCTTATATTCAGCAGTCTTAAATGTCTTATATGATTTTTTTAAGAAGGAGGGAGAAAATGATTAAGAAGAGAAACTGTTAAAAAAACTACAAAGTACAAAAAAAAGAGAAAAATCTGAGAATAAATTCTTCAACAAATATTTATTAAGCAGTTTCTATGTATGAAAAACTGTATTGTGTTAGGCATGAAAAGACAAGACATGAAACAGTTTATGATTTTAAGGAGATAATCTTTTATATAAAAAGGCAGTATGAACATATTTAGCAACATACAAAAGAAATATAAAATAATTACAAGTTACTTTAGGGAGGATTGGGCAATGAGACAGGGGGTCAAGAAAGGCACTCCTAAGCAAATAGTGCTTGATCTGAGTCTTGAAGAAATTGAGGATACTATGATACAGGAGTGAGAAGGAAGAGCCAATTCCAAGACAGAGAGAAATGGAGATGAGGAATAGCAAGAAATCTAATTTCATTAGACTGTATAATGTAGGAAAGGGAATCAATGTACACAATGTGCAGAAGAGACAGACTGGGAAAAGATTTAAAAGTCAATTAGGAGGGGCAGCTAGGTGGCATAGTGGATAAAGCACCAGCCTTGGAGTCAAGAGTACCTGGGTTCAAATCCGGTCTCAGACACTTAATAATTACCTAGCTGTGTGGCCTTGGGCAAGCCACTTAACCCCATTTGCCTTGCAAAAAACTAAAAAAAAAGTCAATTAGGAAGAGTTTATCTTTTATCCTATTGACATTGGAGTTTATATTTTATCCTATTGGCATCCTTTACTGAACAGAGTAAAGGTATGATCAGATCTTCAATTAATAATGAGAATCATGTTGACAGCTAAGTGGAGGATGGATTGGAGCAAGGAAAGACTTTAGGAACCAATTCTAGAATATTGTCTTAGTATCAATGAGAGGATATAGACTGAAGTGGTAATTGTATATTGGTAGTATGAAGGGGATGGATGCAAGTTGTGGAAGTTTAAAAAAGTGTTTTAATTTAAACAAAGTAATAAACAACTGATAGAATATGAGGATTTAGGAAGAACTAGTAGTTGAGGGGAAAGCTAAAGTTTTGCATTTAGGAGACTGGAAGAATGGTGGTATTTTTGACAGCAATAAGGGGATCTGATAGAGAAGGGGGTTGAGAGGAAAGATAAGTTCTGCTTTGGGCATAGGACCATAGGCTTAGGTCTGAAAAGTACCTTAGAGACCATCTAATCATCAATAGTGTATGAAACATCACTCAGAGTGTCCTGTTCATAGTGCTTTTGAAAGTTACTATCTTTGGGGCCAAAATAAGTCAGTACTGTAAATGAAGAGGTAGTGGAAGAAGAAATTTGGATTCTTTGAGATAAATAGGAGGGGAGAAGAGGGAGTTCAGTTTTATTTTAATATCTTGGTCGACTTTGTAGAACAGGTGTTCTAAATCAGGTTTTGTTATTAGAAGTTTTTCCATGTTTTTTTCCTGAATTTTTTCATCATTTAACATAATAAAACAGACTGCTTTCAGATTTGGAAGTTTTCTGTACTGAGACCAAAGTAGGGACTCTTTGGAAGGGCAGAAAATGGTTCAAAGAAAAGTCAAGGAGCTCAGGAAAAGATTATACATTATACATGTGAATTCATGCAAAACATATTTTGATTTTAGTGATGTTGCAAAAAAAGTCAAGAAGAATAGGCATGGAAAATTGAAGGGAGGGAAAGCAAGGCACATGCAATAAATTATTTTTTTTACATTGGCACGAGAGACTGAAGCCCCATTGAAGAAGCTAGTGCATGGAAAAGATTGGATCTTTACATGAAAAGAGAAGATAAAAATAGAGGGTTGGGCTCCTGGATGAATAGTTAAGGTAATTGAAGAAGAAAGGAGTGATTGAAAAATCCATTTCCTCTCCCCTTAAATGGAAAAGAATGGTAGAAAGACACTAGGGTTATTAGGAAAAGTTACCTTAAACAGTGGCTGAGATTCACCATTGTCCCAGATGACTTTTATTAAAGTTTCATTATTAAATCCATGTTTTTATGTCTGTATATTTCAGTATAACCATATGCTTACTGGTTGTAATTGGGGTTTAGATGATTAGACTTAATTTTTAATCTCCAATTTTCTTCCTCTCTATTTCTAGTAGGGTGAAGGAGTAATGGGGTGGTAGTAAAGAAGTTAACATCTCTTACCTGGGCAGCCTATAGGGAATTCTCAACATAATATTACTTTATCCATCTGTGAAAGCCATTTATTGGAATGAATCAGCATGTGAAGATTTTTCTCAACATATGGATTCTAAGAATGATATACATAAGAGAAGCACAATCCTGGGAGAATATAATTTGGAGAGGGGCTGAAATATAGCTAGCAGTGAAGAAAAAACCTGAGGGGATGAATAACAGCATTTCTTCCCCTTCCTCTCAAAATTATATATATATATATATATATATACATATATATATATGTATATATATATATATATAAACTCCTTGGTAAATAAAGGTATGCATTATCACAAGAGAAATCTTATCAGAATTTTACTCTGCATCACAAATGATATTTTGTGCAGTTGTTTTCATTAATGAACCCACCCACTCCTCAAAAAAAATCAACAGATTTCGCTGTAACTGGCTACAGGAGCAATAACTTAGGGGCAGCAACAAAAGTAACAACCATCCTCATCTTACAATTGTGAAATCAGTCCTGGATTGTGCTTCCTTTTGGTTTTTTGTTCTTTACCACCACCTCCATTCATTTTGGAAGCAGAATTTAAGTTTTAACTATTAGAAAATAGTAGAAGAAGGAGCATTTTTTGGAAAAGGCAAGTCTTTATTCATCTTTAACATGGAAAGTTTGATCTGTCCAATTGCATGTGACAATTTGAATGTTTGAATTGAATTATTTGTTGAACTAATTGAAGCAAATAATAATTTAGTAATTTATAATATAAAATTAGAATAATTTAGAATAATGATATGTCTAAATATAAAACATCTGCATATCCAAGATGAGTTTGAATTCTTGAAATCAATTGACACTTAATAGGGATACCCCCGCTCATAAAGGAGGCTCCCTAGAAAAGCTACCTCTACTTCAAGGTATTTTGTCATTCTAGATTCACCCTAAATCACAACTCAAACCCCCTCCAAGGCTCAGACTTGTGATAAATTCTTTTTTCAAAGTGAAATAGTATAGCAAAAAGATGGCAGTAGAACATTGCCCCTGATAAGTATAGAGCAGATTCTTCTACAAATAATAAAAAAAAAGGTAGTGACAAAAATATGGTTACTCTACAGAGTAACTGATTATTTGGCATGGGTAAAGTATATGGACATATATATTAAGAACATATATAGCTAGGGCACATGTTTTGTATATATGCTTCAGAAACTTCAGAGTTACAAGAATCTTCTGACTCAGGTGCTCTGTCTTGGTCTGTTCCCATGTGGGTGTTGTTTCTGTTAATCTGCCCTTAAGAATCAAATCAGGTTGATTCTCCTTGATTATCACCTCTCTACTATATGTATAGTACAGTGGAAAGTGTGTCTGTCTGTTCTGGAATCTGAACAACTCTATTACTTACCCATTTACCTGGGCAAATCCCCACCTCTGATACTTACTGCCCATTTACTTGGACAAATTGCTTTCTTCAAACTCTGCCTCTGATACCAACTACCCATTTGAGCAAACCACATCAAACTCCACTTTTGATACTTACTACCCATTTATCTGGGCAAATCACTCACTTTAAACTCCACTTCTGATATTTTCTACCTATTAACTTGGGCAAATCATTTAACTTCCTTTAGTCTCTGTTTTCTCACCTATAGATGAACCTGGGGGACTAAATGGCTTCTGATGTCTCTTCCACCTGTAGATCTATAATTTTCCTTGGCTTATCTGCTCTGTGCTGGGTGCATCACTCTGCCAGTCTTGTGATCTCTGCGGGGCATTGTTCCCTGATGCTGTCTTCTGTGCTTAAGCTCTTCAGGGATTCCTGCCAGCCGTCTCAGCTCCCTTCTGATAGGGTGCAGTGACTAAAAAGCCTCTCTCTGATAAGCAAAGGATGACAGTTCTTTAGTCAGAGCCAAAATCTCAAAGTAAAGGTTAGCCATCACCCCCAGCTACAAAAAGCCAGGCAGACTACCTCCAGGTGAAGATTTAGTTTTTTTTGTATTTTTTTTTATCAAATGGATGTGTCTGGGACTGAATTACAATTCTTTGTCCCAGACACATGTCTGACAGGGTTAGAAATTCCAAAGAACCATTCCAGGATGACATTACAAATGCATTTAAGCCACAAAAAGCTTAGCAAAGGAGGCTCTACCCATCTGGACCATATTCCTGTCTTTATTATTATAATCTGTCAGCCACAAAAGACCTTCACTTTACTGTTATATTTTGGACAGCAAAAAAAGCACACACCTTCATATCTCCCAAAATAAGGAATACCTGGAGATTTGTGGGATACTATAATAAATGTAAGGCAGAAATAGAAAATGTCAGAGGGATTCGTTACTCTTTTCTCTGACAAATGAGTTGGTTGGGACTTGTGGTTTCATTTGTCCCAAAATAACAGGACAAATGAATAATTTTGTATTTTGTTTGACATTTTATATTTGATCAATTTAAATTTGCAGATGAAATGGATTACAATTAAATGGAAATTGGATTCAATACAAATCTAATTGTCTATACTGTATGACTGGGAATGCATCTAGCTGATGTTATTTGGGGAACATTAGTGTGTATATATATATGTGTATGTATGTATATATACTGTAGCTGATGCTGTTTGGAAACGGTCATTACACATGTCAAAGATTTTTTTTAATGTTTCATTAAAATTCTTTATTAAGACTTCTCAGTGATGAGTCCTTCATAGTTAGGTTTTATTTTTTTAAGATCACTCTTATTTCCAAATGATTTTCTCTACCTTATCCACTTTATGCAGTAAAGATCATCCCTCCCTTACAACAAATAAGTACAGTTAAATAAAACAAGGAAACATTTGGCCATATTTAAAAATATATTCCTAATTCTGCACACACACACGTGTGTGTGTGTGTGTGTGTGTGTGTGTGTGTGTGTGTGTGTGTTCCACCCCTCTCTCAAGTGACAGACAGGGGATATGCTTCACTATAACTATGACAAATTCTGAAGTTTAGCCATGCTAATTCCCTTTATATTGTTGTGACCCTTGTGTAAATTGTTTTTGCACTTCTTATTCCACCTGTGTCAATTCATGTCTTCTTGCTTTTAAGTTCTTCCTAGCTATTATTTCTTACATAGCAATATTATGTCATTACCATAATATATGGCAATGTGTTCAGTTAATTTCCTATCAATGGATGCTTCATTTCCTTCTATTTCTTTGCTGCTACCAAAAATATTATTACAAATGTTTGAATTTATATATAACCTTTCAGGGGTGGCTAGGTGGTGCAGTGGATAGAGCACCAGCCCTGGAGTCAGGAGTACCTGAGTTCAAATCCGGCCTCAGACACTTCATAATTACCTAGCTGTGTGGCCTTGGGCAAGCCACTTAAAGCTGTTTGCCTTACAAAAACCTAAAAAAAAATGGGAGTTATATATAACCTTTCTCTATGGTACAGCTGATATTTGATATGAAAGGTAATGGATGGATGATTGTGCCACACTTTTGTTTCTGTTACCTTAATGTTGATAACTCTACCTGTGACAGAATCTTAATCTAACCAATATGGAATGACAAAATTAGAAGATATGTTCATAATGTTTTATCCAAATAAATTATTTGGAAATGCATTTAGTAGAATTAAGGTTATTCAGCTATTCCTACACTTATTTTTACCTTTATACTTTGTCTATATTTTGATATTTTGTTTTACATTTTTATAAATACCGCCACTCCAGGATTACCCCCCCCATCACAAAATTTGAATTTTAAATTTCAAAAAGAACATCCAATGAAATTCATACTGGAAAAAATTTACTCTTCAGTTTCTTCTAGAAGTTATTTGAGCTGCCTTGGGGTAATGTCAGAAAGTACTCTGGACAAAGAATCTGGAGCTAACTTCCTTCCCCATTCTTGTCTGACTTCTACAGTAGATTTTTCTATTTTGGTAATCAGTCATCTTCATATACAGGAGATCTTTCCTCTTGTTGAACTCAAGCTTATCTTAATTTTAACTATTTTTGAGTGTGGAAAAATGATTTTGACAAAGCAAAAAAAATGAAGAATAGTTACAAGCATTCTGATTTTAAGAGTTTAATGCTTGACAACTTGGCAATGGGGAGAGGGAGTAAAAAGGGTAGACTAGAAGAAAGCAACTCCATAAAGATCAGACAATATAATGCAGAAGTTTTACATTATTCACTTTGGAGTTCTGTGAGAACATATAAAGAAGAAAACAACACCATTAAAAGTAAATATTAATTAGTAATATAATGTTCCAGGAAGTTAGTCTTGGAGTCAGGAAAGGCATTGTTTGAGGTCTTGCCTTTCTAATTTTTGCTGGCTATGTGTGTTTGGGTAAGGTGTGATTTATTTAAGTTTTCATAAGTAGTACCTTCCTCACAGGGTTAGGAAGAATGAATAAGAGTATGTATGTAGACTCGCAGACTTCAATCAATGACTCTAGTGGACCTGGAGTCAGGAAGACCTGAGTTCAAATTTAACCTGAGACATTTATTAGCTTTGTGACAAGTCACTTAACTTCTGCCTGCCTCAGTTTCCTCATCTGTAAGATGGGAATAATGATACCTCTTAGGGTGATTGTAAGGCTAAAATGATATATTTTTAAAAGCACTTCACATAAATGCTGACTATTGATATCGTTCTTATTGTTATCACTGTTAATGTTTTACCTGTGATTTTCCTTTCTTGGAAAGTTTTGTTTTGCTGTTCCACTACCAGCCAGCCAGTGCTAGATCCTAGGACACTGGGAAAGGAGGAGAGCAAGGCTCTGGTAGGTAAGATACTACACTCTACTGAATGGAAACTTTAAGAAATATGCCAAGTTGTCTATGCTTTGGAAATTTAACATGTAGTTTCCATTTTGTCATCTCCAACCCATCCCTGCAATGCCCAACTGCTCTAAGTCCTGATCTCTACTGACAGTTTCCTCATTCTCATTCCACTTAATTCAATTCCCAGGGGGTATGCTGGTAGTAATTAATATTACTACTACTACTACTACTACTACTACTACTACTACTACTACTACTACTACTACCAATAATAATAACCAACATTTTATAGTTCTATAGTAATCATTTTATAAATACCTCATTTGATTTTCAAAACAACACAGAAATAAGAGCTATTATTATACAGATGAAGAAACTGGGGCAAACAGAAATTAAAAGTGTTTGAGGTCAGATTTGAATTCAGGTGTTCCTCTCTGGAACCTGGAATTCCTGATTTGATGTCCAGACTAAGTAGGAAGGAAGGTAGCAAATTAAGTGACTATTATTCATATGCTAACAGCTTTATAAATATCATCTTATTAGATCCTCACAACACTCCTGGGAAGTAGGTGTAATTATGATTTCTATATTATAGTTAGGGAAACTAAGCCAGATAGAAGTTAAGTGACTTGCCTAAAATTGCACAGATGATAAGGTCAAAGGCAAGATTTGAATTCTGTTCAACCTGCTTCTAATCCCAATCCTTAGTCTACTGTGCCACCTAGTTGCCTCAGCATTAGTACATTAAATTTGATATGAATATGATGAATTTCTGGGAGAAGGAAAAAACAGATTGCTGAAAGAAAGACAAATTAGTCCAAGTTGAAAATACATCAAACATAAAGTTTCCATCTTGATTAACAGTGGCATTAAAGGTCCTTGAATAGCCCCTGCATTTTCAATCTGTTTGAGAAGGGAAATATTTTTTGAATCATGAATCTTATCAGAAGTTATTGGTACTATTTTTTAAAACTGAATTAAAGGTCATCCTTGGTGATATTGCTTTCCAAAAGTTCTAGCCTTCATTGTATACTGAAAGGTTAACTATGATGAATATTGTGAAGTGTCCTAAAAAATTGAGTATAGAATGGACAATATATAGACCTTTTGATATATTTTTTTAATATGAGCTCTTTGGAATGAATAAGTGGCTTCGCCTCACTGTTTTAATAGTTTCAACTTAATTTTTGACTCCTCTATCTATTCTATAATGGTACATCCTATAATGTTGTTTTGCTAATTGCTAATGTCAATTTTCCCTATTGATGTTTTATTTAATTTGAATCGAGTAGAGAACGTTATGTGATATACTGTAGATGAATAAGATGTGGAAATTGGGAAGAGCTTATCAAGAGTTTAATAATTACAGAACTAATTGGACATTTGCCACTCCTGATGTTAACTCACTGCAGAGTAGCTATGCAAATAGCTTGATAGGTTTTATGATTGTAAACACTGGAACTTACTGTGGAGTGATATCCATGGGGATGTTAGCTCATGCCCTATTAATTACTTGTGATCATATTTTGACATGCATTGCATTCATTGGAAACCTCCAGCGAAGGGAGAAGTTGGCAAACTACTCACCAGAACACTTCTACATGTAGAGGCCATAATAGTGGCCCTGAATAGCAATCTGCCCATTGGTTCAACACAGGTAACCCGGAGAATCGAGCTGAGGTGGAGGACAATGTGATTTTTCACCCCACCTCACTCCTATACCTTCTTAACTATAGGCCATAATCCTTTGGATCATATGATAACATAATCCAAGAATATTATATTTTGGAACAAAATTAATTGAAAAACCGAGGTGATTTAGTTTGGGGGTTCATTGGACTATGCTGGCAGGAGAAGAGGTGATAAGACTCTCCTGTTTGATTTCCACACCATTTATTTCCAAATGCTTTCTAAGTGGGTGATTTTGTCATAAGCCAACAGTCATTCCAGGGAAATAAGATAATTCATGCATGAAATATATGGATCTGTAGCCAAATTTTCTGAAGACTATCTGAAGCCACAAATGACTGGGCCATGAATGATACAGTTAAGAATACAGCTGATAATTCTCTCTGTGTTTCCATTTGCAAGATATATCTTAATCTAGTCTGTAAGTTTCCCAAGTCCTAAACCACCTGGCAACCAGGTTCAAGTGAAGCCTAATATGTGGGTCTAATTAACAAGATGACTATATTAAAATGGTTCCCCAGATTTCCTCATTAAATAAAAAAAGTTTGATCTATGTGGCAAGTTGCAGATGCTTCTTCAGCTTCTCTGATAATATCAGTTAATCAATCAATGAACATTCATTAAGTGCCTATTTTTTTTCAACAATCCAAAAAGCAACTCTACACAGGGACATCACCATATCATTAATATTGAAATCAGATTAATTATATCCTTTGCAGTCAGAGAGGAAGAAATTCTATGTAGTTCATTAACTTGGAACTGAGTATGTCTCAGATCATGAGGTTCTTATTGCAAAATTCAAACTTAAATTGAAAAAAGTAGGGAAACTATTAGTCCTATTGGTATTGTCTAAAAAACATCTTTATGAATATGAAGTAAAAGAGGTAAATAGATTTAAGGTATTAGATCTGCTTGACAGAGTGCCTGAAGAACAATGGACAGAGGTTCACAATATTGTACAGGAGACAGCAACAAAAAATCATTCAGAAGAAGAAGAAGAAAGCAAAGGGGCTATATGATGAGGCTTTGCAATTAACTTAGGAAAGAAGGAAAATAAAAAGTAAAGGAAAATGTGAAGACTTCACTAAACTGAATGCAGAATTCCAGAGAATAGCCAGGAGAGTTATACGGTGTTCTTAAATGAGCAATGCAAAGAATTAGAAGAAAACAATAGAATGGGAAAGGTAAGAGATTTCTTCAAAAAAAAAGAGATATCAAGGAAACATTTTATGCAAAAAATGGTCATGATGAAAGTCAAAAATTGTAGGGACTTAACAGAAGTAGAAGACATTAAGAAGCAGCAAGAATTATGCAAGAAAGATCTTAACATCACTAATAAACAAGATGTCATATTTATTGCCCTAAAGCCATGCATCCTATTGAATGAAGTCAAGTGGGTCTTAGAAAGCATTGCTAGCAATAAGAAATAAGAAAAGTAAGAAAACAAGAGTAGAGGAGATGGAATTCCAGCTGAGCTATCTAAAATCCTAAAATATGATGCTGTTAAAGTAATTGCATTCAATATGTCAGCAAATTTGGAAAACTCAATAGAGAATATTGGATTAGAGAAGATCAGTTTATTCCCCAGTCCTAAAGTAGAACAATGCCAAACTGTTCAAATTACTGAGCAATTAGACACCAGCAAGTTTTTGTTTAAGTAAGTTAGACTTCAGCAATATTTGAACCAAGAATTACTAGTAGAGGAAGCTAGTTTTTGAAGAGACAGGAACTAGAGACCAAATTGCCAATATTTCCTGGATTAGGGAGAAAGCAAAGGAATTCCAAAAGAAAAAAGCAAACCACTTCTACTTCATTGCCTATACTAAAACCTATGACTATGTGGATCATAATAAAATGTGGCAAGACCTCAAAAAGATGGGGGTCCCAAATTGAACTTATGTCCTAAGGAATCTGTATATGGACCAAGAAGCAATAATTCAAAATAAACTTGGAACAACTGACTGGAAAAAGAGTATGATAAAGCAGTATATGGCCACTTTATTTATTTAACTTATATGCAGAGTGCATTATTTGATGGGTCAGGCTGGACGAATCAATAAGTTGCTGGTAGAAATATTAATAATCTCAGATATGCAGAAGTTTAGGGACTGGATCTCTGATGGCAGCAAGTGAAAATTATGAAGTCTATTGATGATAGTAGAAGGGTAGAGTTTAAATGCTAGCTTGAAGTTTAATATTAAAACAAATGAATATCTTGACAACTGGTCCCAACAATTCTTAGTAAATAAAGGGAGAAAAAAATGAAAGCAATGTTAGATTTTATATTCTTGGGCTTCAAGATTACTACAGATGGTAAATGCAGCCATGAAATTAAAAGATACTTGCTCCTTGAAGGGAAAACTATGGCAAACCTGAAAAGCAGACAAAAAGGCAGAGGCATCAAAGCTTTGTTTTTTTTCAGTAGCGATGTATGGTTGTAAGAGTTGTACTAGAAGGCAGACATTGCCAGAGAATTGATGCTTTCAGATTATGGTTCTGGAGAAGAGTTTTGAGAGATCCTTGAACAGTAAAGAGATCAAATTAGTCAATATTTAAAGAAATCAACTCAGACTATTCCTTGGAAGATCAAATACTAAAGCTGAAATTTAAATACTTTTGCCACAAGAAAAGACCATGATGTTAAGAAAGACTAAGGATAAAGAAAAATTAGATGAATAGTGGCATGGAAGTGAAAGATAGAAGAAAATAGAAGGACCTGGCATGCTATGGCCCATGAACTCACAAAGAATCAGACACAACTGAACGATTGAACAATAACCAAGTTCCAACTTGTGCCAACTACACTGCAAAATTCTGGAGATACCAAAAAAAAAGGAAAAAGACGGTGTCTAATGGGAGAGAATTAGAATTAGAACAAGGTTTGGACTTTCCACCAACTCTTTGAGCAGTTCAATTGGCTGAGGTGGTAAAATATGGGAAAAATAATGGGGTGAGGGAGAGAGAAGAATCTGGTTTGTCCTATAACCGACATTGCAATTGTATTTTTCATTACAAAGAGATGGGGATAATTTTTTTTGTGGTCTTGCGATGTGATCTGTAAGAAATTCTTAAATGACCCTTCTCAGTGAGCAAGGGTAACAAATAGAAGGAGATGAACAATGATTCTACCATTTCTCCATTGCTTGAATTTATGATTTAATCATTTAGTCTCTCAAACAACTCTCCAAACTTTGAAATATGTTACATAAGAACATTTAAAAGGGTAATAATCACTCTGGACTTTTGTTCAGTGCCTCACATAGGATGTATGACTGACATTTATGTGATAGATCAGTAGGCAAATGCAATGGAATTGGAAAATACTTCCATTATGGCAGGCTGACACAAATTACTGCAGATTATTCTATAATTCACAGTGCTAAGTACTGAGAATATAAAAAAGAGGGGAAAGACAGTCCCTCTC
The DNA here is from genome assembly GCF_037893015.1 of Macrotis lagotis. Classification (NCBI taxonomy): domain Eukaryota; kingdom Metazoa; phylum Chordata; class Mammalia; order Peramelemorphia; family Peramelidae; genus Macrotis; species Macrotis lagotis. The sequence goes on along the minus strand of NC_133659.1, from coordinate 44,858,254 downwards.
CTCCAAGTGCTTACAATCTAATGGATTATAATAAAAACTCATTGTTGTCACTTTGACTTTTCCTTTTCCTTTTATAACAAGTTCTTATAGTCCTTGAGGAGAATTCCTTTGAACTGAAAGGAGAATGATCCCTTGAGTTACTATTTTGTTTGTGTGAAGAGAAGGGTTACAAGTATTTACAAGACTAGACAAGATCAGAGAGATGCCACATAGTACAGTGGATGATAAGCACTGTATATGAAACCAGGAAGGTTCATCTTCTCGAGTTCAAATCCAGCCTCAGACACTTACTGGCTATATGGCTAGTCACTTAAACCTGTTTGTCTGTTATTCTTCTGTAAAATGAGCTGGAGAAGGAAATGACAAACTTCTCTAGTAACTTTGCCAAGAAAACTCCAAATGGTATCATGAAGAATCAGGTAATGATTGAAATGACTTAACAACATCAAAAAAACGACATCTACAACAACATGATTCCAGGAATTCGCAGTCAGAAATAAAGTGGTAAAGATGGGAAAGAGTTTAACCTAAAATGATATCTTCCTAACATTTTCCAAATTTCTGCAGTTTTAAAAAAATTCTTCAAGTTTCAATGTTTATAGAATTTCTTCTTATTCTCCTTTGGGATCTTAGCCCTCCTCGGGAGATTCCCATCACAATACTCCTCAGCTTGAAGATTACTTTTTTGGCCCCCTTGGAGTCTCTGTCCTAGACTATTCCCTCTTTATATTTTATTGCTTATAGCAATAGAAGCTATAATTCTCCTAGTAGAAAACACAGTTTTACTTATCTTTATTCCCTCCACATAAAGTTTATGAAATAAGGACTCAACTACAAATAGACAATGGATGGAATATGTAGAATAGAAATTACTATTACCTCCAAATATTCTATTATAGATGACACATAACTTTACTCTTGAAATTCTATGCTAAGAAAAAAATCTCTCGTCGTAAGTTTTTCCCACCCCCTGACTTACCCTGAAGTGTCTTAAACAAGGCTGTCCTGGAAGATCCGTCAGCAATAAAGTCACAAGTCATAAGAATATTGCTGATAATTTTACATCTAACTCTCTTAAGAAATATAAAACCACCCCAAAAAGAGATAAAATCTCTCCCGGTATGAGAGTTGTTTTTTGTTAATAGTTTTTTTACCCTCTTTGTGCAAAACCCAACTTATCTATGAATAGAAGAAACTAGAGATTATGAATTACTATGCTATGAGAACTGCTGATCAGGGCTATTTTTTTTTAAAACCATCTCTTTGAGAATTGCTGATACTGAATTACTTCATTATTCTGTCATTAAATCTATCCTGTTACTATCTCTAAATGCACTATATGGTCTCTTTTCAGGGAATCTTTGTTGTTACTAATGCCCATATAACTGGTCTGAAAGTTAAGACAACATTGTACTGGGGTAGATGTTTTCAGGGATATGACTAGTGCAAAAGTCATGTGGGAAGTCATAACATGATGCAAGGTGAAGACAAAGGAAATGGGGAAAAATATCTCCCAATTAAGTACTGAAATGAAGCAAAATTAGGGACATGAAGTGAACTGTTGTCCTTTACAATCAGGAAAGGGAGAGATAACAACTCCACTGTGAGAAATTAATCTGTGGTGGAGGTAGGGTCATCCATGAGGAGAGAAAGAGAATAAATGGAGATAGTAAAGTTCCTAAGAAAGAGTAGGAAGAGTAGTCAGAGAAGGGAAAGATAATAGATTGCCAATCTATTTGCAGAGAATTTATGGAGAATAGAGGAATAGCTTTGGAATTGCAAGAGAAAATACATTTATATATTGTCCAAGAGATCTTCCATCGTCCCACAAAATATTTTTCAAGTTTCAGTATTAAATTTGTTTAAGAGTGAGAGTGTGTGTGTGTGTGTGTGTGTGTGTGTGCGTGCGCGCGCCCAGGTATGTGTATGTGTCTTTTTAAATGGATTCTTGTGTTTGCTAATTGGTTTTGGAAAGTCTGAATCCAAGAGTTCTTAGTGATCATTTATAAGACTGAGATGTTCTCCTTCTTTGCATCTGGGGGTCATGGGAACAAAGTCAACAACTTTTTTGACCTGAAAAAACCTAGAGAGATGTCTCAATAAAAGACAACATCATCTATATATCATACCTATATCTCTATATCTCTAACTATACATATCTATATTATATACACATATATTTGTCTTATGTGAAGAATTCGTGTGAATTGTGATTCTTGGGATGATAACTGGAAGATGAATTCAATATGGAAAAAGGACTGGATTTCAGGGAGCTAACTAAAGAAAAGAATAAAGTGTGGAGATTAATGACACCACTTTCCCCACACACGCTTGCTTCTTATTTTCCAAGCAAAGGTATGCATATGTATCCAAAGTAAGTTTCCAATTTTTACTCCTCTTTTGGAATGAAATTTTACTGTGGTGGTTTTTATTCATGAGTCCTAGAACATCAAGGAGTCCCTGTGACATTGTACTGAAGAAATCTCTGCAGCAGGAGAGACTTAGGGGCAGTTGCGAAAACAATAGCCTCACTTATCTTACAAATGTAAAATCATCCCTATGTATAGGCTCCCTTTTTGCTGTGTACCAACAACACCCTGATTCCTGCTTTGATTTAGATGCAAACTTTTCATTTTAACCTTGGGAAAACAGTAGAAGGAAGTAGGACTGTTTTGAAAAATGACAAGTCTTCATCCATTTTTTTCTTATGTAAAGTTTGGCTTGGTTGCCACATATACCAGTAGGAATGAATGATATGAAATAAATTCTTTATCAATTAAATATAAACTAATTTCATATGTCTAATTGTAAAACATTTGAGTACCTGAAACGAGACTCAATCAGTGCAATGAAATCTTGAAATTAAATTAAAAGCTTATAAGAGTAGCACCTGGGCACTCTTTCCAAAATGGGACCCCCAGAAGAACTACCCCAGATTCAAGATTCTTGTAGTTTTGCATCAACTCAAATCATAAGTCGCAATTTCTATTAATGTATTTATTTTCATTACTCATTGAGAAGGTACTATTAGTTAAAAGCAAGAACATTTGACAAAATTGTATATAATTAGCATACTATCATTTCCTTCCACCTATAATTTGAAGCACATTGTTAGGATTAGTAGGATAGATAGATAGATACACATAGAAATCAAGTGTGCACCCATGCAAAAAGGAAATATGATGTGATCACAGCAGTCACATGGAGAGTAAACTCCTAGTTCTGATATTGCAGAACCACTCATTATTCTGGAAAGATCGACGTGCTTTCTCTTAGCCTCTTCTCTGTTGGGTGCTGACCTCAACGGAACCATACCCAACTGCTTTCTGGTGGCTATCACATCTGGGTTGTTCCTTACTGGTAATCATGTCTCTGCTGCTCCCTATATCCCTCTCCTGATCTACTCTGTTCTCAACTAAATTCATTATCTTTGAAATTCTGTAGTCATTTATTAACAATACTCAATGATTCCAACTTCCAAGTTTCATTTCTTCAAGGGAAAAAAAAGCTATCTTAGCTTTTGCTAAGTGAAGTGACTAGAATGCTCTTCATGGTAAGGGAAGGGTGAGAGTTCTTTACTCACTATGGATATTTCATCAAGCATAACTCACAAAAAGTCAAGTTGATTGTACCCAACCCAAGCTAAAGGAAGTATTTTCTTTTAATTCTCCATATCTTTTAATAAATTACTATCCTTTCACCTAGACAACGAAGCTTTGCATTCAGATGAATATGAGCTATAGCAAAAATTGAAAAGAGAAAGGAAGGTCACCTCTTTATCCACTTGACCCAAGTTTGTGCCTTTATTACTGTCAGCCACAAACCCTTTACTTTTATGCTCTATTATATCCAATAAAAAACACCTCCACAGCTCCAATCTAAGGAAAACCCTGAGGTGGGCTGGACATTAGAAGACTATAGTAACTATAAGGTCAAAATAGCAAAAGTAGAAGGGACTTGCTAGTTTCCTTTGAGAAATAATTTGGCCTAGACCTATGATGTCATCTGCCTTGAAATCACAGGGTAAATGAGCAATTTTGCTATAGCTAGAATTTTAATTTTGATCAACTCAAGTTTACAAATGATGGAAGTTTCAAAATTACAATTGCATGGAATTGCATTCCATGTGATATTATTGGAAAAGCATTTAGGTAATATCGATTGGTAACAATTTGTATGTTAGTGCAAATGATGTTAGTTGGGAGTTATTGTGAGTCACACCTTCCCAACTGTCACATCTATATTGATGATTCAACCCTATAGTGGTTTGTGAACCCAACAGACATGAATGCATGAAACCAGGTTAGATAAGCTTGGAGTATTTTTATCCATATACATGATTCATAGATTTTTAAAATGACATTAAACTTGTTGCATTGATTATAATAAAATTTTGTTCTATATTTTAATTGTTTATATAATTTTTAATTAAAAGTCCTACAATCCAAAGACTTAATGATTTATAGAATCTCAGAGCTGGAAGAAATCTCACAATCTATCTAATTCAACCTATGCTCAGAGTGTACAAACTTCACAAAGAGACTTCTTGAGCCTTCTTCCTGAGATATATGATGAAGGGTACCTTTCCCATCCCACTTCAGAGCAGGTAAAGATTAATTTACTGTATAATGACAAAAAAAACATAATTTTCCATTGAACTGGAATTGAGGACATATAAAAGACTCAAATGGATTCATTCATTTTCCTCGTCTTGGAGAAGCAAGAGTTGCTATTAGATTTTGGGAGGGAAAAAGGTAATAGCATAAGAAAAGGTGGTTTCTGCTTCTGTTGACTGCCACCAAGTATCCTATCTCTTTTACCCAATCACCATTTTCCCCATAAATGATTAGCATCTCTAGTTCTTCTGTCTCTACTGTGATGATGAGTTTCTGACATGATGTGAATAAGTAATGAAGATGGGTTAGACCAGCTTATGATTTCCACAGTTTCCAGGAAGTTCTAGAAGCCATCAGAGATCCAGTAACTGAAGGCAATAAAAGGATCTCCTAATGGCTATAGCAGCCAAGTCCAGTGAGGAGCACATCCTGAAAAATAGTCTGCTTTATTCAGTTCAGGGATGAATCAACCCAAAATCCATTGCACTGTGTCTTGTCAACGTGAGAGTGACACATTCATCAGTTATACCATAATCAGAAGAGAACTTGACCATGCAAACACTTGGTAGTAACTAATTTTAATTTGTTCTTCCCCAAAGATTTAAGCTTGTAAAGGAAAGTATTTTCCCAATTTTGGATGCTGTTGTACTTGAGTCCTAATTGGTTAAATTTTGGAGAGCTATTATTATCAGGATCATCACAAGAAATTTTTTAAGAAGGGAGAACTATTATCTGTTGTTCCAAACTGCTAAATCTTGAGTGTGGACAGTGAAGCTGGAGCCCATGAGCTACATTTATTTTATTTTAAACTATATTTTATGACAGAGTTTTATTTAGAGCTAGGTGACTAGAGCTTTGCTCCAATCATCCAGGCAATCAGTCCTCCACAAACATATGAGACAGTTGCTCACATTTCTCCCCCTTTTCTCCCTTGCTAAATAATGGCAAGCTGGGTTTTTGAGAGCAGAGAAAAATCAAAAAGTATTTATTTGTCACCTACTCTATACTAGGTACAGTAGAGATATAATGATAAAAAATGAAAGAGTAGCTTCCCTCAAAAAGGTTATGTTCCATCATGAAGAATTGTCTAGTGATGGAAAATTTACTATATGATAAGAAATTTAAATGGCTGTTGATTAACCCACTGTATTTTTCCAAAGAAGGAAACAATGAGTTCTCATTGTGGGCTATAAACACATGGAACTAGTAATAAAATGGTGAATTTGGAGGTGGGAACATTTGATTTTGGGGTAGCAACTTGGGTCTTTTCAGATAAAGGTCAAAATTAGTGAGACCTAAACTCTAGCCTGGCCTAGGAAAGGAAGGGAGTCTTGTCCTCCTCTTCCCACAGTGAACTGGTTACCTAAATGTAACCAACAGAAGATCCTTCATGGTCTACCTCAGTTTAGCTCACCCATCAGGGAGATTAGGTAGCCCAGAACAAAGGTCAGGCTGGAGACCTGATCCAATATGGGTCTTTTAAGATGGTATCCCTTTTGGGATGGTGAGGCAAGTAGGAGGAAGGAAGAGAATTCCTCTAGTCATATCTTTCTAGGCCTATCTTTATGTTCTCAATCCTGAAAACTTTGCTTTGGACTGGTGTTTTATCCTATGTGGGTTCTCAAACTTTTCCAGGACCCCAAAACTAAGATTTCACAATGTGAAATGTGTTGTCTTCTCTTTAGAGATAGAGGAATCATGGTATGAACCCTATAAATCTAGGGCCATGCTAGAGTTAGGCATTCAGGTGTGATGTCAGTTCCTGATTAGGAACCATGACTTTCTAAGAATACCTCTACCTATATCACCACTAGAATTTTCTCCCCCACCCCCACCCCTGTTTCCAGAAGCTTTACCTTTCCAAACTAATGAATTTTTTTTTCAAGGACAAAGGAGAAAGGTGAGCTTGGCTTGATTCTGCCTAGAACACCAAGAAAAAACCCCTTCCATGCTCAATTATTTGAATTGAATCATGAAACAAAATCCCTTGCTTTAGAAGCCAGGGCTTCTTCAATCCCCAAGGAAGGTTCCATTTAAGCAAAATAGCTGAAATATCAGTGGGTTAGAAGTCAAGAGACCCGAGGTCTAGTACTTACTCTGACACTAAGGTTGGTCTTTGTTTCCTTCTTGGTGAATGAAGAAATTGGATAAAAGTGTTTTATAAGATGGTGTCAAAATCAAATGGAAATGGATCCTTGTGGCCCACATATTGACCTAGTAACTAACTTCAAATTAACATTAGCTATCCTACATTACAATTTTATTTTGTTAAACATTTCCCAATTACATTTTAATCTGATGTTGTCCTAAAACCATGAGTATTATTCCTCAGGAACAGAGAATTCTCTTCCAGCTCTAGTAATACACTTTGTCGGTTAGGGAGATTTGGTTTAAAACCCTCTTTCAGTCTCCCCTGCCCCAAAAGTACCTATTTCTTTGAGATAAAATTTACCTCTTCTTCCACCTTCCCTTGCCCCCAACTAATCTGCTTTCTTGGGCATAAAATGTGAAGAAGCAACAAATTTATTCTTGATAGCTAGGCATCAAGATAAATAGGAATCTATCAAATTGCTCTCTTCAATCAAAGGTATCTATTGTCATATAAAAGGCTCTAAATCAGTATTGATTAGAGGAACAAAAAATAAAACAGTTCTGAGTTACCACCTCACACCTATCAGATTGGCTGATATAAAAGGAAAATGACACATGATGGAAGGAATTGGGGGAAATTGCACTAATATGTTGTTGGTAGAGTTGTAGAGCAATCTGGAACTATGCTCAAAAGACTATAAAACTGTGTATACCCTTTGACTCAGGCATTTCATTATGAGGTCTGTGTCCCAAAGAGATCAAAGAAAAAGGACCCATATATACAAAACATTATTATCTTACCTCTTTTTGTGGAGGAAAAGAATTGGAAATTGAGGGAATGGCCATCAATTAGAGAATGACTGGATAAATTCTGGAATATTATTATGATGGAATATTATACTATGAGAAATGAAGAGCAGGATAGTTCCAGAAAAAAAAACCTGGCAAGACTTAAATGAACTGATGCAAAGTTAGGCGAACAGAACCAGGAGAACTCTGTATACAATAATAGCAACATTGTAATGATGAACATATGTGAAAGACTTAGTTACTCTGTTCAAAGCAATGATCCAAAACAATTCCAAAGGATCTATAATGAAAAATGCTATATCCTTCTCCAGAAAAAGAATTGATGAAACTTGAGTGGAGATTGAAACATATTTTTTTTCACCTTTCTTTTTCTTTTTTGCAACATGGCTAATTTGAAAATATGTTTTGCATGATTCACTTGTAAAATTGATATCACTGCTTGCCTTCTCTGTGGGTGGGGGAGAAGAGGGGAGGAGAGAGAAAATTCATAATTTTGCAAATAAATGTTAAAAATAAATAAATAATAAATTTAATTTTTTAGTTGCTCTCTTCCTGGGGAACTGTGGGTGAGGGGTAAAAAAAAATGTCCTACCCAGCAGTGGTCTTTAGTCTATTGGTGCCTTTTTCTCCCTATTGAAGGCAGCATACAACTGAAGGCAGTTCTCATTCCACCTACCTCAAACATGATTAGAGGTATTTGCCCTTCTACAAAATTCTGCTAAGTAGTTACAGGAATTATCTGGGACAGAAATCTGGGAATAACTATTGAAGGTAGCTATTTCTGACCCAAAATAGTATATTGAGTTCCTTTGCTTTCTTTCCAGTCCTGAATGGCCCTTGCTGTTGGCTTACCCCTTTGACAATCAGTCCTCACGAAACACAAGAGACACATCCACATTTCTTTTTTCTCTTTTCCTCTTGCTAAATAATAGCAAAGCCCTTTTGATTCACGTTGATTTTTTAAAGCAGAGCAAAAGGTTCTAAATCATTGAACCAAAACCTTGGAAAATGAGAACAAGGAAAATAACATTCAAGTTAGGGGTAAAAATTAATTAACAGTGAAGAATCTTGGATAATGAGTCTAGCTGACAGTAAGGCCTCCACTGGTGAATACAATAGGCTTCTGGTATTATAAAAATGTTGAGCCCTCCAGGCTGATGTCAACATATAACAAAACAAGCTTGTTTGGATCTGAATAAACCCATATAAACTGCATTCTTAAAACACTTTGGCCATTCCTTAAAAAAACCCATTCATATTTTTCTCAAAGATGGTTCCAAAGGGGTCAGGCAGGGTTTTCTTTTCTTTAGATCAACTATCTAGAGGTAAAAGGGACCTTAAAGGACATCTAACATGTTAGGTGGGAGGTGGCTGGTTTCACAGCAGGATTCCAAGTTCATGATTGGTTATTATCTAGACCCAAGTCTGGAAGGAATTTCAGATGCCATATAGTCCCATCCCCTTATGTTACATAAGAAGAAATGACATCTGGAGAGTTGTACCAAAGTCCAATGGGTGGTAGGCTTTACAGACAGGATTAGAAACCCAGGTCTTTGAACTAACAAGTCAGTGCTCTCTTCCATTGGCTTATTTTGCCATAATAACAGAGTTCTTCACAAACTTCTAATAATAACTAACCCCTTTAGTTCTTGAAAATCTTTTTGACAAGGATAGCCAGAGAGAAAAATGGGGAGAAAGGGAGTTTGAGGAGAAGCTGGAAGCCTGAGGAGAAAACAGAATTGCTTAAAAACAGTAGCTGAGGAGACAAGGAAAGAAAATCATTTAGGAAAGAACAAGAGCATTTCCATGCAGAAATGATGGTCCCATAAAGGACAAAAAAGAAACATTTATAAGAGATGTCATCAGCATGGTTTGGGAATTTCTAGTAGTCCTCAGTAGCATGGGAGGGGGGATAAGGAGGGTTACCCAGGGCTGGAAAATGGAAAATGTGAACAGTAATAGGAAAGGGGGGAAATGGTTTGAAGAGTGGAATTCAGTTTATAACTGAACATCACTTGCTCATGGGAGCAAGGTTATCAATAGAGGTTAGCAAAATTGTAGTAAAGATTACCTACTGGGAGAGCAGAAAGGGAAGGAGCAATTGAAGGTCTTAGTAAAGAAGAAGAGAATTAGGAGAATATAGAGGGGAAAGAAGGCAATATGGAAGAAATTCTCATAAAAAATGGGAATTTTAGAGATTGAGATATTGAAATCTATATAGAGGGTGATGGTAAGATCTAAGGTACAACTACTCCTGTAAGAGACAGAGAAGAATCGAGGATGTAGGTCATGGGAAGGCAACAGAAGATCAGGGTTTGAGGGGTCAGTATGCTGAAGATTCCAGGTATTAATGGTTCATTTGCTTGTAGAGCCTAAGATCATCGATTCAGAATTGGAAGTGGCTTCCAGAAAACCTAGCTCAAAGCCCTTATTTTCCATATGGTGAAACAGAGACCCAGAAAAGTGGAATGACTTGCCCAAAATTAGCTAGTTAGTAAATAATAGAGCTGAATTTGAAAGGGGAGGGGGAGCCTCTTCTCTAAATCCAATGCTTTTCCTTCCCTCTGTTCAACATTGCACCTCATGCCTGACTGTCCATTCCCAGAAGTCAGAGGCCTCTGGCTAATGTGTAAATCACAAAAATCCCCCCATCTGAAGACAAAAAGGTGGTGATGTCACACAGCTAGCAGGTCACAAGCTCTCCATTTCCTTACCTTAAGTGGACCCATTCCAATGATATAATTGGATGTTAATCATGGCCCTGACAGAAATATCAAGGATTAGCTAGAGAGACATAAACCTCTGCCCTGTGTTTCAGAGTTGAAGAGCTTAAAAGTTTCCTAGAGGATTGTGTTGTGGCTCCCCTTCTGGTCCAAAGAGAGACTGTGGGACTTCATGGAGCCAGCTGATTACTCAGCTGAAAGTATATCACAATATTGAAGGAGAAAGGGACCTTTCTGAGACTGGACAGGATGGCTCCAGGTTGTGGTGTGTCTTGTACAAGGACTTGTGTCTCCAGTCTGCTTTAAGGGTCCTATCCAGTTAAGGCTTCTCAGCACTCTAACCCCGCCCTGGGTGATTTACAGTTCTCACAGGATTTCAAAGAAGACTTACAGAAACTCAGAGTTAGAAGGAACCACAGCGGCTATGTAGTCCAACCTACACCCCCAAAGTATTACCTTCTATAACATACCAGACATCCAAACAACCTTTGTCTGAAGACCTCCAAGAAGGAAGAGCCCAGCACCACCTGAGGCAGCCAATAGGCTGAATACTGGTTTTGAATAATTACAATTGGTAGGGAATTTTTTTTTCTTAATAATCCCACATTTATCTTTTTGCAATAGCCACTCATTCTTCTGGGATCCAACAAAATCAGAGTAATTCTCATTTTGCACACAGATCCTCAACTTCTAAAAGACAGCTCCCCTCTGAGACTTCTCTTTTCCAGGTTAAATAATCCACATTCTTCCCCTCACCCTCTTATGACATGGATTTAAGCTCCTTCAGTAATTTACAACTTCCTTCTTTATTAAAGGGGATAATCCTACTATTTAATGTTCTCACTCCAATCTGGTGCCATAGTCTGAATGCAAACTCTGTCATTTGAACAGGGCAGGATGCAAGGAGACCATCACTTCTTTATTCCTGGATGCTAGGACCCTCAATGGAGCTGGAATGCAGATTGTGTTAGCTTTCTTAATGAACATATCAAACTCTTCATGTTAAAATCACCATCCATGAAAATCATCAGATAGTCTTTTGAACAGATACATAAAATGATGCATACCACCCTCTTGTGCTTGTGTATAAGGCACCATGAAAAGAGGCCATGGGTTGAAATACTACAATTACATGTGTGAGTTTGGGCCACAGTTTCATTCTTTGTAAAATAAGAGGTTTGTACTAGACGGCCTCTATGGAAGTCTAATCTATGATCTCCTGATACTTTTATCTTTTTCAGTTCTTGGATTGGAGACGTATTGAAATGATTGATTTTCCAACCCAAATGTAAGACTTCACATTTATCTCTATAAGCTGAATTTTATTTCATTTATCAATGCCTTAACCTGTCAAGATCTTTTGTAAACCAGATTTCATCACCTGGGATGCTAGTTAAACATCATAGCTGTGGTAAATTTTCTGGGCATACCACATATACCTTTGTAACAGGTTTGTCAGAGGTGTTCTCTGACCAATTTGATGAGATTAGTGGGCATCAATCCTTTGCTTGATTCTAATTGTATCTTCCTTATAGAGTGAGGAACATCTCCTGGACAATGATCAGGTACACCTTTTCGACAAAAGAGGATATGTCCTAGGTGAGTCTTTGCATTGATGAGGATGAATAAATTTACTTGGATGGAGACACCTCTTGGTGACTAATCTGTAAAATGAGTCTTCACTGAGACCTTGGGCCTTTTCTTCCCTTTTACCTTTTTTTTCTTCTTTTCATAAGAGAAACCTGGGTGCAATAAAGAACATACCTGAGCCATTGAAGAGGAGGGAAGGTATTGCTTGGGATAGAACAACATAGAAGCTATCTGCATTTTCCCCCATATAATCTGAGAAGAAAGCTCTGGAGCACCTGAATTCAGCTCTATAGAGACAATGGAAAGCTCACATGTTATCACTCAAGTAGCAATTGCAAAGAGAGGGAACCACATAATCTGAATGCTAGGAAATGCAAAAGTGGATGAGGTTCCTTGATCAGTGTGATCCTGAAATACAAACTTCTAGCAAGGAAAGGGGGATGTCTTGGGCTGCACTGACTTCAGAATCAGCATATTCCCAACTCCAGATCTGAGAATACCTGGAATCTAGCCTCTTTGAAAAAGGAGGAAAGAATCTGGGTAACTACTACCTCCTTAAAGAAAGACAATGACTAATGACATAACCCTAGGAAGTACTAGAGTTCTTACTTTTGCCTCAATTTTAAAGGATTATGTAGAAAGTACAGACTCTTCTAACAAGCCTCCAAATTTCTGTTCCTTCTGAAGGGACCCTAAACCATTGCCTAAAGGCTGAATGTCTGTATGGATTCCGTGGGTAAAGTTTGACTCACATAATGTCTAAGGGATTGCTCTGCTAGAAACATTGTTTATTTCAAGAATAGTTAAAATTTCAGGGAAATGCTACGATGCTGGTTGCTTGTAAGGGTCTCTGGGGGAAGGTAGGACTCAATGGAACATCAGAAGTATGTTCTATTAGCAACATCAAGTTCATTTCCCTTTTTATTGATATTTTATTTCATTTTTCCAATGACACATTATTAAAATTTTTCAACATTCATCCACTTGCATATTATCACTTATACAATTTTCTTCCCATCCCACTTTCTTCAGTGGTGAACAGTCTAGTGAATGTTATATCCATTTGTGTTTAACATACTTACATATTAGTCATTTTATGTATGAGGAATTAGGACTAAGGGAAAAGAAAGAAAACCAGGGGATGGTAAGGAAAAACTTTAGAGAAATTTTTAAAAGTGAGCTTAGCATTCATTCAGATTCTATAGTTTTGTTTTGTTTTTTAAAATCTGGATGTGGATGGTATTGTCCATAAGAGGTCTTACAGGGTGTCCTAGATCTCTGAACTACTTAAAGGAGCTGCCTCCATCATTGTTGATTAACCCACAATGTTGTTAATGTGTACCATGTTCTCTTGGTTCTGCTGTCTTTGCTCAGTATCAGTTCATGTAATTTTTTTGATGCTTCTTGAGAGTCTGATCATTCAGGGTTTTTAATAGAACAATAGTATTCCATAACATTCATATAACATCACTTCTTTAGCCATTCCTCAATTGATGGGCATCCCCTCAATTCCAATGCTTTGCTACTACAAAAAGAGCTGCTATAAATATTTTTGAGCATGTGGGACTTTTCCTATTGTTAATGGTTTCTCTTGGATATAGGCCTAGTATTGGTATTGTTGGGTCAAAGGGTATGATCAGTTTTATTGCTCTTTGGGTATAGTTCCATATTGCTCTCCAGAATGGTTGGATTAGTTCACAACTCTACCAATAGTGCATTAATGTCCCAATCCTCTCACACCCTCTTCAACATTGACCATTTTCCTTTTTTGTCATCTTACCCAATCTGATAGGTGTGAAGTGGTTCCTCATAATTGTTTTAATTTGAATTTCTCTAATCAATAATGATTTGGAACATTTTGTTATTTTTGTTTTATTTTCTTCATTTGAAAACTGCCTGTTCAATTCTCTCTCTATATCTTTTAGAAATGAGTACTTTATTAGAATCCTAGCTGTGAAAATTATTTCCCAACTTTCTGTTTTCCTTCTACTCTTTTGTTAATGTAAAAGCATTTTAACTTAATATGGTCAAAATAATCCATTTTCCAATTTGTAACATATTTCTTCTTTAGTCATAAATTTCTCCCCTTTCCATAGATCTAACAAATAGAGTATCTCTTGAGCTATTAAATGGTTTAAGGTATTGTCCTTTATGTCTGTACCTATATAGACGGTATCAACTTAAAACAAAAAAATGGAATTATAAGCATGGTAGACTGAAGGACTTTGAGGAAAGGTGAGATTTGATGAGGAAGAAAAATTAATCTGTGGTTTATGGACTTTTTGTATGTGTGATTTTTTTATTGTTGCTGATGTATTTTCTGTGAAGTTGCATTTTCCTGTGGTTATCTCATAGATGCTAAATGTATTTATTACCATGGGTAATAAACAAGTTCAACTACACAAGACCCTTTAAGGATCACTGGGCATTTCACTAGAAACCATTTTCTCACCATTTTGGCATCAAACTATTAAACACTTTCTTTGTCTCTTTGTCTCTGTCTCTGTCTTTGCCTGTCTTTGTGTCTGTCTGTGTCCCTACCCCCCTCCTTCCATCTCTTCCTGTACCAGAGTAAAGTAGAGGGTATATTTATCTGCAGAGTTACAGTTTTCTAGCCAGTTATAGTATATTGCTTGTCCCAAAGTTTATTCTTTAGAATAGGTGCTTCCTGTAAACAAGTCAGATAGGGGCAATCAGTGTATTCTCCAAATACTTCTCATTAAAAAAATTCACTGTATGCTCAAAAATTTAAGATAATGATCTTATGACTTCTTGTTAATACTGACCACCCCTTTGTCCAATTTGTCTTAGAAGCTCTTGAATTCTATCTTATTGTTCTCAGGAACTATGGCAGAGAGAGAGAGAGAGAGAGAGACAGACAGACAGACAGACAGACAGACAGAAACAGACAGAAACAGACAGAAACAGAGACAGAGAGAAGTGGTGGAGAGAGGGTAAAGACACTCTTGGGAAAAACTGTCCAATGGTTGTCTAGATCCTTTGAAAACCTTGGAATATTGTGAAAGGTGAAGACCCAGTCTCAGGCAGGGGGCCCAGCTGTTTATGATGATCATTTCATGAGGTTGGCTGCTGGTTGTTTTTTGCTTCTGCATCATGTGCTTTGCTGCTTGTTGGCATATTCATGGAATTTCATGGACTGATATATTGAGAACTGTTTCTGGGGCTGTGGAGATGAATACCAATGACCTCTCTGAAAAAGGGTGGGCATATTTGATGAGAAATATCTGGGAATGGTGCCCTGATGTTTTAATTCACAGTCCCTGAAAATGCAAAAGTATCTATAATGACCAGTACAGTTTCCCAATTGCTGGGGGGGTCTAAGCAGCCCAGGAGGCAGTGTGGTCTATTGGAAAGAGCAGTGGCTTTGGAATTAAAAAGAATTGGGTGCAGATCTTGCCTGTGGCACTTCTTACCTCTGAACATGGTACTTTTTTTTGCCTGGGCAAAGTTTCTTTGCCAGTTTTCTCAGAGACAATAGGAAGGGAGTTAGACAAGACGACCCCTAAGGGTCCTCGTTTCTAGTTCTAGACCTATGATTCATCCACTAAAGGGGAAGGAGGGATTTCTGATATTCAGTTTTCATTCCTCTCATGCCTGATAGTCAATCATGTCATGTGGGAAGTCAGATGGACCTTGTCCTATTTTTCTATTTATTGTTTAGTCTCTTAATGTATTTGTTCAAATGTGGGCGAATGTTGAGGGCAGCTAAGAGGTTAAAGCTATTTAAAATCAGAAATAAGCTCAGGGTCAAGGATCAAACCCATCAATCAACAATGCTTTATGAAGCCCCTACTCTGCGTCAGGAACTGTGTTGGTCCCTGGGCAAAACAAGGATAAAAATGAAACAGTCCCTGTCCTCAATAGTTTTCATCTAAAAATTGGAACTATTACAAATGGGTTATTTCAAGGATAAAAACAACACTAGTGAAAATAAAGATTCAGGATGAAAAAGAGGAATGGGAAGCCTTGGTCTTGCTAACTGAGATTCATCAGAGTGAAACAGGAGGAGGATAGTTATGAGAAAGACAGAAGGTAATGAACATTTATTAGTCACCTACTACAATGTGCTAAAACCTTTTCAAACATTATCTCATATGATCCTCACAGCAACCTTGGAAAGTAGTTTCTATTGTTGTTCCCATTTTTACAGTTGAAGAAACTGAGGCAGATGTAGTTAAATCACTTAATCAGGGTCACACAGGTATTATTAGACAAGATATTTGAATTCTGGTCTTTCTGACTCTAGACCGGGTGGTCTGTGCACTCACTATCCAGCTGCCTTTAAAGTCCAAGGCCTTTACAAGAATGCTAGAGATTCTAGGTCAGGATAGACAGAGAATAAACTAAGGCACTGGAATGCAGGCAAAATAGAAATATTACCAACTCAATAAAAGGTTATCCCCATCCCCAGATGGAGCAGTGGATAAAGCAGCATGTCTGGAGTCCTCTTCCTGAGTTCAAATCCAGCCTCAGACAGTGCCTAGCTTTGTGACCCTGGGCAAGTCACTTCACCCTGTTTGTTTCAGTTTCCTTATCTGTCTAAAGAGTTATAGAAGGAAGTGGCAAATGACTCCAGTATCTTTGCCAAGAAAATCTCACAAGGGATAATGAAGAGCCCAACACAGCTGAAAAAAATCACTAAACAGCAACAGCCCATTCTATTGCCACTAAAGGTTAGACCTGGGGGTATGCAGAGCTATAGCAATGTATTCCAAAACTATACTAATAAATCTAAAAAGCAAAACCAGAAACAATTGAGGTATGATATCCAGAATCAAAGCTTGAATGAGATTTGGAGTGGATCAAAGGAAAAAGCTATGCCTTTGAGCATCTAGAGAACAGAAGGAGGAAATGCACCTTTCTAAATATAAAGTCTGCCATTTCTGGAAGAGGGGATCTTAAGACAATGAATGCACCGCCAATTAATTTCTCCTAACTGCTAGCCAGAATTATGCAGTTGCAATAAATTCAGGTTCCTTGTATTGTACTCTGGATGCCAGACAGCCCTGATGGAAGGAGAGATAGGAGGAAGGAAGGAAGGAAGGAAGGAAGGAAGGAAGGAAGGAAGGAAGGAAGGAAGGAAGGAGAAAGGAAGGAAGGAAGGAAGGAAGGGAAGGAGCAAGGAAAGAAAGAAGGAAGGAAGGAAGGGAGGGAGGAAGGAAGGAAGGGAGGAAGGAAGGAAGGAAGGAAGGAAGGAAAGAAAAGAGGGGAAAAGGAAGGCAGGAAAAAGGGAGGAAGGAAGAAAAATGAAAGCAAGGAAAGAAAAAGGAATAATGGAAGGAAGGAAAAAGGGAAGGAAGAAAAAAGGAGGGAAGAGGAAAAGGAAAAAAAACTTTTATTAAGTGCCTACTATGTCTCTTTAACTCTGTCACTCTTTAAAAACATGACTTCATTCAATCCTCACAATGCTGGGAGATCAGTTCCATTCTTATTCCCATTTTACAGTAGAAGAAACAGAGTCACACAGACCAAACAACTTCCCCAGAGTCACACAGTTTATGAATAGCTGAGACTGAATTTGAACTTAGATCTTTCTCACTCCAGATGCAAACCTCTATCCACTGTAAGACCTGTTTTTAAAAATAGAAGTGAAAGGGGTTGACATCATTTTAAATATTTCTTTGTTTCTTGCTTTGCCATTGCCAAGAATTCCATCACCTAGTGACTAGTTTAGAGTCTTCCTTTCCTTAGCTGAGTGGACTCTTGGGCAACAGTCAAAATCTGAGTAGAGAATTTTCTCCCATGTTCTGTGGGCATGGCCTTTAATAACCAAGAGGTACTTCTGAGCCAGGAGAACACATCCGAGAAGGATTTTAGAGGCTGCTTACATGCAAAACAACTAGTAATTTAACGCAGGCAGTACTGCTGTTTATTTTTTGCTTGTGGTCTCTACAGATCTCATTGTGTTCTGAAAGATTGACAGTCTATAGCACCTCCAACGCTGTTGTTGATTCTCTGAGTTTTGAAAGCTGTGTATCATCTCTCCTACCCTCAATTAAGAAATAGCTTTGGCTGATAAACAACAACAAAAAAAGCACATTCCGATGTTCAGAAACCTAGAGAATAGAATGTCAAAGGATCATGGATTTAAAACTGGAAAGAGTTACTGAGACCAACTACTTTGTTTTACAAAGGGAGAGACTGTGACCCAAGGAACTTTTATGACTCCCCAAGATTTCATAGGTAAAAATCATCAAAGGTCAAAGTTGAATTTGGCTCTTCTGATTTCAAGAGTCATACAGATCCACTGCCTACTGGATCATACAGGTTTTTTGCATTGAATAATCTTCTTATTAATCATCTAAGATTGGTGTGATTTCAGGGGATGGAAAAATAGATATTAATGCTGTGGTCCAAATTCTGATATCACTTCTTCCACCCTGAGGCAAGGAAATTCTCAGATTTCTGACACACAAGGGGATTTGTGAATAAAGCCCACTCAGGGAAAGAGAGGAAATGGGTTAATGCAGCAAGTATATTTGGCGTCTTCCTTAACAAAAGATGTTTTACTTTCTATTAAAGGTAAAACCCTCCAGCAGTTTTAAAAATGATGCAGCAATGAATGGCTGCATAGGCAATACAGATTTCATAAAGGTCAAGGGTATGTTGATGCCTATAAGCTCCCAGAGAAGGCAGCAGTCTGGGAGGCCTTCAAAGGAGAAGGGACATGAGAGTTCTGGGTGCTAGAAGACCGATGCTGATCAGCGGTCATGTGGCTGCCACTTGAACTAATGCTTTTCTGATTGCCTGCTGTGGGAAAATCAGTGGAAGTGCTAATGGACCTAATGAGCCAGCATTCTCGGGGAAGAGACTGAAGCCCCATCAGGTGAAATCATTTATAAGTAGAATGGGAAAAACACTTGGGGAGAGAATGGAGGGAGGTGTCCAGCCTGGCTCAAGTCTAATTTCCTTGAGCTATGGAATACACAGGCTATTAAACCAGCTCTCTAGCCTTGAAATACACAGAAATTAGGGCTGGCATGGACCTCTGAGATCCTGTTCATCCAACACCCTTATGTTGCAGATGAGAACATGGAAAACCCAAGGTCATGTAGTGAGTTCATGTTGGATCCAAGACTGGAACTTGGAGTATTTGACTTCCAACCACTCTTTCTAAGAGTGTTACTTTGTGGATTTCTGAAATGAGGTATATTACAGTCAGGTCTAGATACTTCCCTAGAAATTAGAGTTTAGAATAATAAAAACATTTGAAATTTATGAAAAGAAAATTCCATCAGTATTCCATTTAATCCTCACCACAACCCTTTGAGAAGGGCAACCAATCAATCCATCCATCAATCAGGAAGCACTGATGTGGATGAGGATGTTTGTTCTTAATTCTCCAAGTGGACCATGACATCAGGGAGGTGATACCATGGAAAGCAAAGGGGCTTTGCTAAGTCCCCATTTTCTCTTCCAGAGCCATCTGGGAGTGGCCAGATATGAATCAGGACAGTTGGAGATGGCTCTGGATGCAAGGAAATCAGGCTGAAGTGACTTGCCTAAGGTTCCCACAGCTAGTAACTGTCAAGTGTCTGAGGCTGGATTCAAACTCCCATCCTCCTGACTCCAAGGTCAGTGCCTTATCCACGATCCTGTACCACCTAGCTGCCCCATCAAGAAGCATTAATTAAACTCTGAATATGCTATGTATTGTATTAAGTGCCAGAGATACAAAGGGGCAAGTCTCAACCCTTCAGGAGCTTACATTTTATGAGGTACTACAATATTATGCTTCCCATTTTATTAGCAATAAAACTGAGGCTCAGAGAGATTAATCAATTTTCCCAAGGTAACATAGTGACCAAGTGCCAGAGATCTCCAGATTCTAAGTATAGGCCATTCTCTACTTCATGTCACTTTATACTACTACGTCTCAGTGAAAAAGTTTGGAGCAATAAGAAAGGAAATATGAATGCATGTTTTATGCCTTTCATATTTCCTAAAATAAACAAAGAATAACAATAAATCATATCACTTCCCTTGCAACAACTCCCTGAAATAGTTGTATAAGCAGCATTCCTTTGGTAGCTCATTCTCATGAAGATTTCATAAAGACCCAAAAGTATGCATAGATGTGGAATGTAATAAATATTTTCCTAGATATTGCATTAGCTATGTTCATGACTTTTCTAGTACACTTAATAGTTTATTCTCCTTCAGCTATCTGATAAAGTGACCCTTCTTGCTTTCAAGACCTCATCACCTACAGATGAACTTTCTCAGGAGACATTAATATGATCCAGGCATTCTTACCAATTTTGTCTTTTTTAAACCCCATTTCTACCTCTTTCCGTAGCATATCTGAGAGGCTAAAGTCCAAATACAGTGATGCCTCAGTCATTCATTGATGGCAAAAATAGCTCAAGAAAGATCAACAACTTTGTTCCACTTTCCATATGTTTGTTGTCCTTCCTGCCAGTTTCATCTCAAAGAGCACTTGGGGATGATGTGGTTCAGTTGGTCTCACATCAAGCTCTCAGTAGACTTATTTATATTTCCAACACCTTTTTGCTATTTTATGAGGTAATATGGCTTGTAATCTTCCACCATCCTTCTCCATCATCCACCAAAAAGTTTTACAAACCATTTTCTATTCTAGGCTGGTGTTGCCCTTGGCTACTCTATCTCTCTTCTTGGCAGGGGGAACAAGTGTTTGTTGGCATAGGCAGTTACATCTAGAAAAGGAAGCATGATCAAAAAAGTAACACTGCTTCATTAAGAACAGGTTATACCAGACTCAATTCACCTTTTTCTTTTCACAGTTCCTGGTAGATCTGCAGATTTTGTAAGCAATAGTTTACCTAGATTTTAGCAGAGTATTTGACAAAGTCTCTCATATCATACTTGTGTAAAAGAAAGATGTGAGGCAGCTGATAGTAGTACAAGTAGATAGATTTGGAACTGGCCAAATGATTGGACTTAAAAAGTAATCTTTAGTGCTTTGATATCCACTCAGAAAGAAGTTCTCTAGTGGAGTGTACCAGATATCTGTGCTTGGTCCTATATTATTTCATATTTTTTCAGTGACTGAGATAAAGGCAATGATAACAACCTGAGATAGATAATACATTGGATTAAAGAGCTTGAATCCAAAAAGATTTTGACATGCTAGAACACTGGGCTTACTTTAAAAAAGATGAAATATAACAGGAGAAAATAAAGTCTTATATTTGGATTAAAAACTCAGCTTCAAAATACAATATGACAGGGGTATGGCTCTATAGAATTAGGAAATCAATCTGGGAATTTTTGTGAATTTCAAGCTAAAAATGAGTCAATAGTATATCATACGATAATAAAAAAACACTAATGCAAACATTGGCAGCACAAAGAAAGGCTCAGGATTAGGGTTCAGGGACATGATAGAAGTCCTACAGTACTCTGTCTGACCAGGTCATAGTTAACAATAATGTGTTCAGTTCTAAGTATTGCATTTTAAGGAGGGTATTAAAAAGATTGAGGGTATGCAAAAAGGGGTGATCACTATGGTGAAGGGCTTTCAGATACCGTTATAAGAAAATCTATTAAAAGAACCAAAGATATGTTTCTTAGAAAGGAGAAGGCACAGAGGAACATGATTGTTGTCTTCATTTACTTTTAGGGTTATCCTGGGGAGGACATCCCCAGATGGTCCCATGAACCCTGGTGGAAAAGATCTATTAGGAATTACTGATAAGTTTATACACAGTAGCTCAGGGTCCTGAATGACCTTCTTCCCTGGTCCCAGATTTGACTCTGAATCTCAACTTTGTTCTCTTCACAAGTATTTGGGATAGACATATAGCTCTATTCCACAGAGTCGTTACAGAAGGAAGTTCTATCTCTTGATGCTTTCCATATACTGCGGTCTTCATTCCCTTGTCCTGTTTATTCATTACCTGTCCAGGTGGAATGGGTTTACTCATGCATTGTATTTCACATTATATTTTCTATGAGTTTTCTTCTTAGACAATTCCTAGAATATGCCTTTGTAGTGGTTAGGGATGAGTCTTTGAAATACCAGCTTTACCATGGACCCCTTCCATAGCATGCAAATGTGTTCACATGGTCTACTGACTTGTTGCAGAGTTCAGTGACCAGTTTGGTACTATAGTAAGACAGGGTTATCCTTAACTTAAACTCCTTCTGTAGCCCACTGGCTACTTGAATGAATGAGTATGTATGTATTTATTAATTACTTAATATGTTAAGTGATAGTGCAACAAATAGAAAAGGAAGACAAATCATGTTCTCAAGGAGCTCATAATCTGAGAAATCACATTAGAAGGTTTCAATTGCACGTTAGAAAGACACAATGGATCATTCTACTCATATCTATATCTTCAAGGGATATAAACTCCTCTTGCTTGCAATCTAGCTAAATGGCTGTCCATTGGAGGCAGGAATTTAGTGGTCAGTTCCCTTTTGTGCTAAATACTGTAAAACTTGTTATAAACACTATGGTCTTGTGACCAAGACCATGGAACAACTTGAATCTTTCTATGAATTGCAGACTTGGGAATCCAGAGTCTCATGTCCTCGAATCTCATAGGTTCAAATTCAATGCTTAAAATTAATTTTAATCCCAATTAGAAGACCAGCAATCCTGAGGAAATATTGTTGCATGTCTTGCCCAGACTTTATAGAGTCTTCTATAAGAAGGCAAAGTTTTCCAATTATTTCCTCCTTCTCCATTTCTCCTTACCCATGGAAGTCCACCTGAAAATCCCAGGATCTTATAATTATCTTCAACACACTTGCTTTTTTTTTCCATTTACCATCTTTTGGCATAAGTCAGTTAGCCATGGCAACTCTTCATAGTATCTACTCATCATTAGCCTCTCTTCTAATTTGATGTTGATTTTGACCTTTTCTCTGAAGAGTCTGTGTTCTTACTGCAAATCATTTACTCTGACATGACTTCTACATTAAATAATCAGTTATATCTTTACTATCAACATATTGTCAATTTCATGTTTGGGTGATTTTTAATTTTTTTGTGTTTTTGAGATGCTTAATAAAGGGGAATTTTTTTAAAAAAATTTATTTTTAACAGGTTTCCATATCCAAGAAATTCATCATTTAGTAGACAACCCTGCTATTGATGATAAATTTATCTCTTCTTAGATAGGTTGGTGCTTTGACAACAAATTCAGTTACTAGAACTACACCTGAAGTCTTCTCATCATGTTTTCAATCCTCTAGAATATAGTTTTTGAGAACCTAGGGGTATTTACATAATGTAATAAGGCATTGGAACAGGACTTTATGGAGATAATATCCTTATTCTACAGATAAGGAAAATGGAGTCTCTAAGAGTCTGGGAGGGTCACAGAGAGGAATAGAATAACTTAAAGGGGATGAAGGAATGAAATGGCATGTGAGAAATTCAGGGACTAGAAAAGAATGGTCAAGGGTATCTGGGTAAAGAGTTCTTTCTGAGAAAGAAATAGTTGTGATATTACCTTGAAACTATTCGATGGAATACTTGAACATAAGGAAGAAATAAATGAGGATTTAATGAGATAGATCACAAATATTGTATGGGAAATGATATCGCAATGATAGAAGATTTCAATTATCTGGATATTCGCAAGAATTCTTTCTCTGCCCGAAGTAAAACAGTTAATGAATTCTTTTTTTTTGCCTAAATTATAACTACATTTTTTGAAAGGCAAAAAAATAAATAGGTGAACTGTATTCTAAGTCTGAATCTGATGAAGAAGAATCCTTTGCTGAAGTTGAAACAATAAGAATCTCAGGGAATAGCTTAGTTTTCTCAATCTTAGAATTCATGGTAGAGTAGAATAATATAAAGAATAATATAAATTGTAAGTATTTGGAAGTGGTGCCAAGAAAAAATTGGTTAGATCCTGTGACCTAAAATTCTATGATTATTTGCCTATAATCACATAGCTAGCAGGAGAGAGCTGAGACTCAAGCCTGGGTCTTTGGAAATCAGATGAAGTGTTCATTCTATGGCACAGAAAGAGAATATTTCCAATTTAAAATGTAAGTTTTTGCTACCCAAGAGCCACCACCTAAGAAAAAAAAGAATTAAGAGTTAACCTAAGGTATTTACCAGTGAAACTTCTCTCTGAAAGGTTCAGATTATGTCTATAGCTTACATTCTATAATTAGAGGCAGCCCTTATAATCATGAGCACTTGAATTATGAATTCAATTCAATTTAACAAACATTTATTATATGCACAAGGGACTGTTCTGGGGATAAAAAAGACAAAAATTAAAGAGCTCTTGTCCTCAAGAATACTGATCATATTTAATGAAGCACCCATCCATAAAAATGGGCACTGGGGGAAGGGGTGTTACTGTGGAATTTTTTCAGGAGGGTTAGCTACTATGTGGTCTTCATTTCAAAATGCCATTCTTTTACAGAGATTTCAATTAATGAGTTGGTTTTTCTTGTGCAGTCACCAAGAGGTAACAAGAGTGACATAGAGGAAAGAATACTGAACTTGGAGTCAGGAGACCTGAATTTGAATCCCAACTTTCATTTACTATTCTCATATCCTCATGTGTCAAATAAAGGAGTTAGGCTAGTGGACTTAAGAGTTACCTTTGACATTTAGATGGATAACCTTCAAAGTAAAAAAAATAAGTTATTTTCCCAAATCTCTACATCCCCTACCCAATTCTGTCAATCATTCATCCAACATCTTGATGTCATTGATGGAGAAGATGTGTTCAGCATTCCAAGTTGGAACTGAGGAATATATTTTCTCATACAAGTTATTAAGGTTAAATACTGGTAAGGGGAAGTTGAAATAATATTACATCAAAAATACATTATGAAATAAGTAGAGTCTACAGGGGTTAATTGGAGATATATAGATTTTGGACTCTACCACATTGTTGGTATTGCTGTTCACTTGTTTTTCAGTAATGTCTGATTTTTCATGAGTCCATTTGGGATTTTCTTGGCAAAGACACAAATGTGGTTTGTCATTTCTTTCTCCAACTCATTTACAGATGAGGAAGCTGAGGCAAAGTTATTTACCCAGTGTGACTGTTAAATAAGGATGGTAATTAAATCCATGGGAATCAATGAAGTCACCAAGAGAGGGCAGAGGGAAAATGAGAGAGAAGAGAAGAGGACCTAGAGGAGAAAAAAAACCCTGTGCTCCTTAGCTTGGACACCCATGGTGATTCAGAAGAGGAAATAGAAAAGAATCAGCCCTAGGTGGAGAAGAAGAATCAGAGATACAGCAGTGTCTTGCAAAACAAGAAAGAGGTCAACCAAAAGAAGTTGGTCAGTAGTATCAAAAACTGAGGACTAAGAAAATCCACAGCAGACAGCCTATACTTTCTTTAGTTTTTATGGGGTAAAAAAAAAAAAATCACTTGTGACCAAACTCCCAGTGACATGTCTTGCTCTACCTAGACTGGTCCTTGAGTTCATCATTGTTAGGATCAAGATTGCTTTACCATTCTTTGCAATATCTTACTTCAACTGGATCAGTGTTCAAGAATATTACTTATCTCCTGACAGGGAAGTGATGGAAAAAGGCTTTGCCCTAATGTTTAGAAATTCTCTGTTTTTTCAAGACAAGCCAGACCCAATAAGACCTATAATAGTCTATAATCTATTGGCATTCTTCTTTCAGAAAGAATTGTGTATCTCCTATGTGTCTTTAGGGTTTCAATAGTCAGAGGATTCCATTTTTCAATGTTTGGGAGTTGGTTTAGATAGATTTGTATTTTGGTGCTGAGTTAGAAACTGCCCCAATAATTCAGGATTTGTTAGTCCCAGCTTTGTTCTATTCACCCAAATTGTAAGAATCCTACTTCCTATTACTGAAAAGGATGTCTCACCGGACTGAGGGTTGATCTTTAACAGATTTGGGGTTTGCAGTCTCATTAACAGATTCTTGGTCAAGGAACAAGTATGGGCAGTGTCTCCTCCAATGCCCATGTGCTGCAGTGCTCATTACAAATAATTGGTGGAGAAAATTGGGCAGTCTCTGCAACAATACTTAAAACCTTTTGAGTTTAACATTGAATTGAACCTAATTGATAGGCTCTGCCAGAGTCTATGCTTAGCTGCCATAGCCTTTTAGAAACCAGGGTCAATTCCATACTCTGATGATAAAAGAGAAGGAGGTTAGTGGAAATCTCTACATTCATTCTGAGGAAAATAAGTTGTTTTTCCTCCCTCTACTCTAATAAGGGAGCAGAAAAGAGCACTGGTTCTGGAGTTGGAAGACCTGGGATTTACTTCCCATATTTGTTACTTACCATCTCTGTGACAGTTGAATCATTCTCTGGACCTCAATTTTCCTCACTTGTAAAGAGAAGGGATTGGAGTAGATGGACTCTGAGGCTCTTCCCATCTCTAAAGTTTATAATCTTGAAATCACAGAACCTTAGAATTAGAAGGAACTTAAGAGAGCATCTAATTCAACCCATACATATATATATATATATTTAATATATCCAATATTGTATATATCTAAACAGTCTATTTTGCAGAATTCTATTTAGGGATTACCTACTGTCTAACAAGGTATACTATTCTATTTATTCACAGTTCTAATTATTTCTTTCTAATTTTCTTTAAGCCAAAAATCAGCCTCTGTGATTTCCATTTATTTTTCCTAGTTTTGCCATCTGGGGATGAGGAAGGACAAGTCTAAATCAGTTTCTATATGTCTGAAGATCCCTATCACATATCCCAAGTCCTGTCTAGATTCAATATCTCCTTTACCTTCCTTTATATGACATAATCTTAATGCCCTTGCCAACCTGGTGGTCCTATTCTAAATGTTTTACATCTTATAATATCCAGGTCTCAACATGCTTTTATTAATCACTTACTGCATGCTATTGGATATGATCTGAGGGAGAAGGCATTAATTTTAAGGAGGACTGAGAAAGCGGGGGGGGGGGGGCTAACTGAGCCTTGAAAGAAACCAGTGAAATACCAGACTGAACACAATATTCCAAATATTATCTTATCACAGGACAGTGTAGAGAAACTCATCACAATGGACCTCGGAGGCCACTTTATCCAACCTACATCTGAACATGAATCTTGTCCATGACACCATGACAAGTGGATATTCAATCTTTCCTTGAAGAATATCCTTTTAATTGTGTGTAGATCAAGGGAATGACTCCTATACTTGTAGGAATTTAAGCAGATCCTTAATGCCTAAGGGAGTATGATCCACAGATTTCTCAGTCCACTAGTTGAGATTACAAGATGTGACCCTTTGAGAGGCGTCCGAAGGGCTAGAGATGGCCTTAGATGCATTGGGAGACCTTGGCCTTTTTAAGCTAAGGTCTTTACCAAGTCTCAGTTTGACTGAGGCAACCCCCCTTCATCTGGGGCCATCTCTTGTCATCCTCATCTAAATCTTGCCACTGGATCTAGATAACTCTAGAGCAGAGAGTGAGCCCTCCATCACTTAAATTCAATTCACTTGTTTTAAGTCATGACATCACCTTCCTCTTGTCATGATCTTCTTTGAGAATGAAGGTCAGGCAATGAACAAATGATCAGAAGGGCTCTTCCAACATTCAAACTCTTCCTCTTACTAATTTCCACCCTTGACTTTGGCTTCCTCCATTAAGGAATAGGCTGGCTATGTACATTTCTCCACCAGTCTTGACATTAAATATTTTTTTTTGGTAGGGGGGGGTGGGGGGTAGAGGTCCAGGTGTTAAAGTTGCTCTTAGGAAACATCAAAATCTACTATAAGGTTGATGGTTATGGTGATTTATTTTTAAGGGAAAAGAAGAAAGCACCATGCACCTATAAAATTTGTGAAAATCATTCATCTGCAAAAGAAATTGGTTATATTTTTGCTATAAAACAGGAAAAAAAATTGTACACAGCAGCCAAACCAAGTATGGGAAGGGATAATCTGATTTCTGGGAAAATATAGCTTCTTAGTACTGTCAATGTACTGATAAGGGAACAGATGTTAAACAACTAACCTGCTCTACCGAGTCTGCATAAACATGGTTGGGGCCAAGAGAGTTGCATAGCATATTTTTGATTATATATTTAAGAAAAGGATTTATTTTTTATGCTTTCTCCCTAGATGAGGTATAGACTTCCTACATTCTAGAGTTTATCCAAGAATTTCATTCTCTACTTTAAAGTCATTTGTAAGGGAAGAACCCTTCCCACCCACCTCAATTGATGTTATTATAGAAAATAGTCACAGGTGCTGAGGTTTTAATGTATAAGTAAACAAGATCCTTTATATTTTTGACCTCTTTATTTATTAATTTATTGGTTTTTGCAAGGCAATGGGGTTAAGTCACACAGCTAGGTAATTATTAAGAGTCTGAGGCCAGATTAGAACTCAAGTCCTCTTAACTCCAAGGCCAGTGTTCTATCCACTGCACCATCTAGCAGCCCTGTCCTGGTTCCTTTATGAGGTATAAATAGGTCTCTGAGTCAAGAAGAGAACAGTATAATTGGCTGAGCAAGCAGGTTAGTCATACCTCTTGGGGTCTTAAATGGTTGGACTCTGGACAAGATTTATAGTTTGAGTGTTGGAGACAAGGTGAAAGAAAATTCCTGAGCTTGGAACAGAAAACAGTAAAGGATGGGGAAAACTTTAATCTTCACATTCATTTATTTTCTTTTTAATTTATGGAATAAAATAAGCATTTCCATAACATAATGAATGAAAAGATAATTGCATGTGAAATTGCAAATCTATTATGTACAACTTGCTATTCCTTTTAAATATATAATAAAGTTATCATGTAAATTTCTTTTTTATCCTTTTTGCTTCCCTTCTGTTCCCCTGCCCTGCACGAGAAATGACTATAAAATTATATATATATATATTTATATGTATATAATATTATATATATTATATAAAATTATTCCATACATACTTTTATTTATTAGTTCTTTCTCTGGATGCAGATAGTACCTATCTTCATATGTCTTTTAGCCTTAATTTGTTTTTACAGTGGTCAAAATGACTTGGTTACTCAAAGGCTTTCATAAAATAATATTATTATATTGTTCTACTTTCTCTTTACCTATACCTACATACCATTGGTCAGGGCATGAGAGCAAATAGACCAGTAGGAGTCACTATATCCAAAGGAATGCAGAGAAATGCAATTCCAGAGAGATGCAGGTTTAGAAAAATAACCACTCAAGAGAGGAAAAAGTTTCAGTATGACACTTGATCCACTGAAAGATAGTCTATGAAGAAGAGGAGACCTTGGAATTTAGCACAAGGACTCAAAAAAGAAAGGAAAAAAACTGCAGTGCCAGGAGTTGATGATGTCTTCACCTCATATGTAAACTATCCATATACCTCACTTACTGTTGCAATCAAAGTTGGTGTCCTCAGTTTCCCTTGATAGTGTCCATATTTATGGAAGAGTTTGTCCTAGGATTATGGCAGAAGCATCTTGTCAGTATTGTTTTTGATATGTCATTTACTAAGAGCAAAGTTGATTAATAGACAGTAGGTAGAAAGAATTGTTGCCAAGGGGACATTTATTTTATTCAGTCTAATAACCTAAAACAGAATCAATCAATAAACATTTATTAAGCTCCTACTATGTTCCACTGAGACATAGTATTACTATGTTCTACTAGTTTAAGCACTGGAGAGACATACACAAAGATGAAATAATTCTTGTCCTCGGGGAGACATGTTCTGTTAATGAAGCAACCTGTAACCATACAAAACATAACAAATAAAAACAAGATTGTTGTATATGATTTTACAGAGAAGTGCCAGTAGGTAGGAGTGATCAGAAAAAGCTTCAGGAAGAAGATGGTGGTACTAAACCAAAATGTGAAGGGCACTGGAATTATAAGAGGAGAGAGAGAGTGCCCTCTAGGTAGGGGGTAAGGGTAGGGAAAGAGACAATACAAAGGTGTGAAGTTTGGAGATCAAGAGCCATGTGAAAAACAGTATGGTCAGTTTGACTAGACCATAGAAAATTCGAAGAAGAGTAATATATAATAAACCAGGAACAGTGAGTTGGAACAAAGTTTTGAAAGGCTTTAAATTCCAAACAAAGCAGTTTATGTTTGACCCCAGAGGCAACAGGAGCCACTGAAGTTTATTGAATAGGAGAGTGACATGGTCAGACCTGTTATTTACAATAAAACATTTTGGCAATTGAGCAAAGGATGGATTTTAGAGAGACTCAAAAACCTGTATGATGCTACTTGTATACTGTCTCCTGATGAAGCTTGATAGGCAGAAACTACTTTTTGATTGCAAAGAACAAAGGCTATAGTATGATTAAAGAGCTCTGCCAGACCAAATTATTTCCTTTCTAAATTATTTCCTTGTAGAACAATTCCATTCCTCCTGTCTCTCTCCATTTGCCCTATTGACACTTCCATAAGCTACAGTCAGATCTTAGCAAATATTTAAGTCTGCCATGAAATATAGGTGGCTTTTGTGGGGATTGTAGCAGAAAGGGATCTGGACTTGGAGTTAAGAGAGACCTAATATTGATTCCCAACACTTATTGATTCCATGATCATGAAAAAAGGGAACAAACATTTATTAAACTCTTACTATTTGTGCTATGTGCTTTCTAAATAATATCTCATTTAATCTTCCTGAGAACCCTATGAAGTAATTCTGACATTATCCACATTTTACTATTGAGGTGACTGAGATAGAGGTGAAGTGATCTGTCCAGGGTCACACAACTAGCAAGTGACTGAGATCAGGTTTAAATTCAGGACAATCTTATTCCAGGTCAAGAGATCTATGCACTGGACTAGTTATCACTACCATGACCAGTGCCATGACCACTTAGCCTTTCTGAGCCTAAATTTTCTCATCTGTAAAATGAGAATAATTGTAGATTCACCTCACAAAGGCAAGCTTCATAATGCACATAAAATACTTCATAAATTTATAAACCTATTTGCAATAAATACAATGCATTGTAACTTTTTAACTTGTTGTATAATTCATACAATTCATGGCGGCTTTTTTCAGTTTTATAATCTGGCCAGTAAATCAACTATCTTGGCTTCCTGAGCCCACTCAGTTCTACTGGGACTTCTAAAATCTACCAACAGACCAAACAAATAATGTGCTTGACTCCTCTGACTTCCTTCATGACTCACTTCAGATCCCACATTCTGAAGAAAGATTTCCCTGGTCCCCTCTCTGCTACTAGTTCTGTTCCTTCTGGGATTACCTTCTATCTACTTTGCACATAGTTTGTGATTACCTAGTTATTCATATGTTGTCTTCTTCATCAGAATGGGAGCTTCTGGAGGGAAGGGCTGTTTTTGCCTTTCTTTGTATCCTCAGAATTTAGTGAAATGTTTGACCGTTAGTACCACTGAACCAATTCTTGTTGCTTTGATTTAAGATTCATCAAAACAGCAAAACATTTCATTGATACTGAAACAAATAGTAAAATGACAAGGAAAGGAAAGGAAAATAGACATATGTAAATGTGTATGAACACACATGGATACTGCTCACCACATATAATACATATTTATACATATATGTGTATATATTATATATGTATATATCCATATATATGTATATCCATATCTATCTATCTATCTATCTATCTATCTATCTATATGTATATGATCTCTTGACGTTTACTAGAGACTCCACAAACTTTTAGGAAAAAAAGAGAGTTGGTTGAAAAGTATTAACACTCACAACCTTCTACTGAGTCTTTGTATATTCTCTTTCTCTCCTTGAAATTCATCTCTCCCCTCCACAAGTATTTATTTGTTGAGCATCTGCTATATGAAAGGCAATGTGCTATGTGATTTCAAAGATACAAACAAGAAAAAGACAGAGTTCTTTTCATTAGATATCTCCCAGCACAGCCGGGGAGATAAGACCTGTCCACAAACAACTCCAATAAAAGATACCATACTAAAGTTGGATAAGCAACGTACAAAATAGGAAAGTTCAGAAAGGCAGAGGCTGAGACACTATTGACAGACTGTTGGTTAGAGATCTAATTTGGTCATGACTGAACTAGTGAATATTTTGCTGTACCTCCTGCTGTTTAGTGGAGTGCCGATGGTGACAGGCAGGCAGGGGGACAGGTCTCAGCTTTGGGGGTATGCCAGGAGTGTGGCAAGACCGAAGAAACAGCCTTCTACATGGACTAGATATTTCTTCATTTCAACCGGTCTTATTCCTGGAGGTAAACTCTATTGATGGACTACAGGACAAGTATGAATATCAAGAGCTAGAAGGGAAGAAAGGAAAAAAAATTAATAATAATAATAATAATAATAGTAAATAACTACTACTAATAATCAATGAAATCTTCATCCAGGATCAGTGAATAAACAGAGATATTTTGATTTCTCCTTCCCAGTTATAGTATGAGATGAGAGTAATTAGGGCATTTGGGGTTCTGGGTCACAAAAGTTTGAGACTGAAATATGAGAGAGTGTTTTAGGAATAAAAGTAGAGAATAGAAGCAGGACCTTTTTCATAGAGACATCTCTTTGATAAGTCCTCTTATCCTTGATAACACCCTCAGTGTTATTCCTTGAATCATTATAGTCTTG
The DNA here is from genome assembly GCF_037893015.1 of Macrotis lagotis. NCBI lineage: Eukaryota > Metazoa > Chordata > Mammalia > Peramelemorphia > Peramelidae > Macrotis > Macrotis lagotis. The sequence continues at coordinate 44,825,886 of NC_133659.1, read as the reverse complement.
AGCTCATGGAAAATTCTGGCATCCTAATAATTTACTGAAAAATGAAACCGTTTCATTACCTTTTACATGCAGGTTTGTTTGAATGGATATAGTCAGGTAGCGTGCCATTGTGCATAGAGAACTGGACTTGGAATCAAAAAAACTCATTTTCATGAGTTCATATCCAGTCTCAGACACTTACTAATTGTATGATACTGGGCAAGTCACTGTTTGCCTCAGTTTCCTTATTTACAAAAGGAACTGGAGAAGGAAATGGCAAATCCCTCTGATATCTTTGCCAAGAAAACCCCAAAATGGAATCAAGAGTTAGATACCATTGAACAACAAATATAAGTAGATGGTTAGAATTAAATCTTAAGAATTATATGTTAAGCTTAAAATTCTCTATGCAAAAAAGTTATTTAGGAGATTGGCATGTTGGCTTTTTGCATTTTTTTAAAAAAAATTTAAATTACATGTTTTGAGTGCTACCTTGTTTTCAGGAAAAGGTATCTATAGATGATTCAGTGGGATGCAATTTGCCATAATGGCTATTTATTGTCAGTATCTGAAAGACCCTAGGGTTTACAAGAGTAATCCCAATGAATAATCTCGAGAGGAGCTTTCTGAATAGTTCTGGGAGAAAACACTAGTGTCCTTAGAAGATCACAGTGCGGGTAACTGGGACTTCTTAAGAGAAGTGGTTTTGAATAAGGAAATATATTGCCAACTTCTCAACTGGAAAGTTTCCTAAAGATTCCCTGGGGCCTTTTCATGCTGGAACATTCTGCTGCCCCTCTTGTACCCTATTCCCATTGGTGAGTTCCTTCCAGAATCTCCATTTTGAAAAGGGAACCTAGTCGAGTCATCCCTCGTTTCTCTCCTGGCTCTGATTCTGATTCTGATTCTTCAGGTTTTACTACCATTCTCCTTGCATGGGCGGCCCTCCCCTCCTATTAGCTCCTTTCAGGTGTTATTTTTTTCCCCATTAGAAGGAAGCTCCTTGAAGACAGGGACTACTATCCTTTAGTTCATCATTGTATCTCCAGTGTCAGGCAAATACTAAGCTCTTACTAAACAAGTTTGCTGACTTGACTTACAGATTTTCCCCTTTGGTGATAACAGGAACAAAGTTTACATCCTTCCCCAGTTCCCCTAGGTCTTCTCTACATATTAAACAAGTTTAAGAAAAGGCTCAGTGGGAAAATCTTACAGCTGGCGCCTATCGAAGGAAGCACTGCAGCAGCTGGGGACTGATGAAAATGCCAGAGGTATTTTTTAGCTGGGTTGTTTGGTCAAATGCTAAGAAGACAACTGCAAAGAGGAAAACACATTTAGCACTTGTGGCAGATGGTGCTGGCCCAGCAACAGAAGCCCCCTAAAAAACAGTGAGCACTGAGGTTGCCAGCTGTTTTAGGTTGATTAATTTATGCATTCCTTAAGTCAAACCAGAAAACAAAGCATTCATCCAAGAAGGAAAATGAATCCATCAGGGGCTTTAAAAATTCTCAGTGACCTTCTCTTCTTCTCAGCCTTCTTCCCAAAGAATCCAATCTAGCAGACATTTATTAAATGCCTACTGTATCCCCCAACAGTATGCTAAGTGTTGAGAATTCAAAGACAAGATGAAAAAGTCCCTGCCCTTGGAAATTTTCATTCTTTTTTTCATCATCATAAATCATTAATGGGGTGATGCAGTGGATAGAAAGACAACTAGATGGTTTAGTGGATAGAGCACTGGATTTAGAAGGAGCAAGACCTGAGTCCTGACTCAGATGAATTCTGATGGTGCCACATCCAAGTAGGTATCTCTTGGCTGCATCTGACTTCAACTTTCATCCTTACTCCCCCCACCCTTGGGTACCTGAACATTTTGTATACAGACTCTTTTTCTGGTGTGGAAGCATCAGAATAGTACATTTTCTTTTTTCTTTCTTTCTTTTTTTTTTTTTAGGTTTTTTCGCAAGGCAAATGTGGTTAAGTGGCTTGCACAAGGCTGCACAGCTAGGTAAATATTAAATGTCTGAGGCCACATTTGAACTCAGGTCCTCCTGACTCCAGGGCCGGTGGCTCTATCCACTGCACCACCTAGCCGCCCCTGAATTGTACATTTTCCATTACCAGAATGTAATCAGTCTCTCCCTAAAACATGAGAACTCACTTCATTTTCGGGATTTCTTTTTTTATTTTTTTGTTTTGCCATCATGAATTTATTGTTATAGATGGGACCTTTCTTACTGTAATTGATCTCCAGGTAACATAATAGCTTGATCAAAAGGGAGTGAACATATAAATGGTTTTTCTTGAATGATGTCACATTGATTGAAATAGTTAATAGCTCCATAAGCAGTGTATTATTGTGCCTGTTTCTCCTCTTAATGTTGAATGTTTCTGTCTTTTATCATCTTTGTTTTTCAAATTAATGGCTGTAGCTGAAATCTCAGAGTTCTATTAATTTATATTTCTCTGGTGATTTAGAGCATTCTTTCATAGGATTGTTGATAAATTGCAACTTTTTTGAAAATTTGCATATTCTTTGACTACTGTTCTATTAATTCTTATATTTCTATTAATTTTCTGAATCTTGAATATCAGACTTTGGTCTGATGGAAAGAATCTTTTTCCCTCATTTATTTCTTACCTCCCTGATTTGGTAAAACTTTTAAATTTTATCTAATTGAAATGATTGGTTTTATCTTTTATGATCAACCATATCCTCTATTTGCCTAATATTTCTCCATCTAGCCAAAAGTACCCCCTTCCACTTTCTTCTACTTTTTATGATCATTTAGATTAAAGTTGTACATTCATTAGACTTTATTTTGATATATAGTATAAGATGCAGATTTAAACCTATTTTCTGCCAAATTGCTTTTCATTTTATGGATTATCACTTTTTTGAAGGACACCATACCATAGACTGAATATAATTGGACTTCTCTTTGATTATTCCAAAGGTACTTCAGGATGCTGTAGTGTCTCTTGTTCATTATAATGGTCATCAATTATCATTGGTCTGGCAGAGCACCAAAATGTTGCTTAATAGAGATTTCTGTTTAATAGCATGCTTGATAATATATTGATCTGGTCCAACTATAGATTGAACTTTTCATCCAAATTTGACTTGTATGAAACTTGACTGCAGTCTATCTATAACTGTATTCATTTTTTTTTCTTTTTTTAGTTTTTGCAAGGCAGATGGGGTTAAGTGGCTTGCCCAAGGCCACACAGCTAGGTAATTATTAAGTGTCTGAGTTCACATTTGAACTCAGGTACTCCTTGACTCCAGGGCCGGTGCTCTATCCACTGCACAACCTAGCTGCCTCCTATAACTGTATTCCTAAGAAGAGAATGACAATGAAAGAGAAGACAAAGAGAACAGTGATGACTAAAATGAATAGCAGAAATGTAGTGAAGTATAATGGAGTAAGTTCTGCATTAGAAGTCAAGTAGACTGTCTTAGACACTTACATGAGATTCAGTTTCCTCATCTATAAAATAACTCCAAATCTCTGATATGATAAATAAAACATTATTTGAATTGAAAGAGATGCAAAAAAACTTTCACAATTCATATATTTTCATTTTTTGGTAAATTTACACCATTAGTAACACTTGCAAAAATGAGTAATTATAAGTGCAGTCCCTTATTTTCTGCCCCTTCCCACCCCAGCCTTCTCTTTCCAAGTTCTTGTTTTACCACCATCCTTTCTCTTTTATGTCCCTTTCATCTCTTTCTTTCCTCTGGCTCCTCTTATCTTCCTACAGATATTTTCAAGTCTCTCCGATCTTTAAAAAGCCTTCATTTCACATTCAGTTACTGCCCCACTTCTTTCTTCTTCTTCATGGCTAAACTTCTTGAAAGTTGTCTACTTTCAAAGTACCTATTTTCTTACCACCCCCTCACAAAACGAGGAGTTGGAAGGAATGTAGTCTGATTACCTTCCATTTTACTTTTGGATAGTATGGCATATGGATAGAGCTAAAATTTGGAGTCAGGAAGATCTGTGTTCAAGTCCTGCCTTGAATATATACTTTTTTGGGGGAGGATCTGAGCAAATTATAGCATATCAATGGCATATCAGTGGCCCCAAGCAATTCTCTAAGACTGTAAATTGGAAAGCAGGAACTAGTCAGCACTGAGTTCCCTAAACAATGAAATCACAGGTATGAACTGAAAAATAATTGTTGGGAAGTTTTTCCTGACTTCAAGCCTTCATCATCTATTCATTTCTCCTTTTTGTTCTCAGGAGCCAAGTAGAACTTCAAATCCTTTAGCTAATCACAATCCTTTTAAATTCTTAATAAAACTGTCACATTTTCATTGAGTTTTCTTTTCTCTGAGTTAAATATACCCCAGTTCCTTCCAGGTCTCCTTTGGACATCATCTTGCTGCCCTTTTCCATCCTGATTACTCTTATCTGCATGACCTTCAGCTTACCTAGGAATCTCTTTCTAGAAAAATGTTTTTAAACACATAACATGGAATATATAAAATTGCAAAGAAAACAAAAAGTGAAAATAAAGATGAGGGTTTTTTTTTCTTCCATTATAACTCCTTGGCTTGTCTTTCATTATCTGTCTTCTCAAGACCATTAAAATATGAACTTATTATTGACAAAAGAACACAAGGTGCTGCCTCTTTTCAATAAAATCCATAGATGTCACCCCTTCCTTTGGACTCCAGGTTAAAATCATTGTCCTAAAGTATGCCCATTTTAAATGGGATAGATGTAAGCTAGGATACAAATGGGAGCTAGGGATTTCAATGAACTGGCGTTCAGAGGGGGCAAGGACTGAAGTGGAGAAGACAGTGAGACAGAGGCTAAAAATATTGGGGAAGAGAGAGGGTGGTCTGGAGGCACATAGTTGACAGCAACAAATCTATTAGTAGAATGTGGTAGACTCTGCGATCACCCAGCAGTCTTCTGCCTTGACTTCTGCTGTTCCTTTCTCCTTGTTCTTCTCTTCCCTCCACCCTCAGTGTCATACACTTCTCTTTGGTAAAAGAGACCCAGAATTACAAACACACTCCTCTTCCCATTGCTCAAACTATGGTCTTACACACTGCCTTAAGTTGTATAGTTGATTGTGTAGCAATGAGAATGGGTTGCTAAGGGATACTGTGTAGTTTCTTGCCCTGGAGATCTACAAAGGTAAGAGACACATCTAACTGAATGTGTGTATTTAAATGCTTTGAGTCAGGAGGAGATACTTAACAAATTCTATAGGTTCCAAATGCTCCAGGGATCAGTCCTCCTCCTCCTCCTCCTCCTCCTCATCAACACTGGTCCCATCCTTGAAGCATTTCCAGCATAATGGGAATTTACTCTTCCAACAAAATCTTTGAGAGTTTCAGGTCATTGTGATATTTCACTTTACATTAACTCAGGGATTCTTAATCTCCTTTTTTTGTGCTATGCACCCTTTTTTTTTTTACATTTTTGTTTTAGGTTTTTGCAAGGCAATGGGGTTAAGTGGCTTACCCAAGGCCACACAACTCGGTAATTATTAAGTGTCTGAGGCCAGATTTGAACTCAGGTACTGCTGACTCAGTGCTCTATCCACTGCGCCACCTAGCCGCCCCTCATGTACCCTTTTTGAAGCAGTCTGATAAAGCCTTCGTACTCTTTCTCCGAATAATGTTTTTAAATGCATAAAAATAAAATACGGAGAATTACAAGGGAAACCAAATATATCAAAATCCAGTTATCAAGATATGAAAAATAAACAAGCTTACAAATCCCAGATTAAGATCTTTATGGTTCTGAGCATCAGTTAGGTGATGCCATACTGCATAGAGGTTCAGGACTGAAGTTAGGAAGACCCATGTTCCTGAACTCAAATCTGATCACAGACATCTCAGACATCATCTGTATAACCCTGAGCAAAAATCACAGATTCTAGAAAAATGGAAGGAAATATTTCTTCTCTTAAATCTTAAACTATTTCCCATTATTCACTATCAGAGATACAATTTTCTGCTCCTATGTTCCGATGTCTTAGTGATGAATATAATTAAAACATATTGAAATAATAAAAAAGAAGGAAAGTAGGATCAAAGGAGTCTCATCAACTTGAAACCTGAAAGAGAATGGACTTCTCCATTAATGAGATTATTTCCTAATGATATGCATAAGAAATGAAGTAGAGTCACCAGTTCCATTCACTGTGCCATCTATCTCAATGGACAATTAGAACTAGTCACTTCTTTGTTAATGTTGACTTCTCAACTGATAGATAAAAGTGGAATGAAATATATTATTTTGCTCTTGACATAATAAGAAAAAGTTATCTGCTTATGTGTCATTTGATCATTTGTCAATTTTCATTTATAGAACAAATATTGATTAAGTATCCTTTATGTATGTGGTTTTTTTTCCCTCATGTTTGTAAGTCAGGAACAAAAACAACCAAAAGATGGGGCAGCCCCATCCAGCCCTCACCTGGAATACCTGGAATACCTAGGACCTAGAAAACTGAATGTGTATTTGTTAGACTGGATTGGAAGAGGTAGGAGTTTCCTGAAAGTAATATAGATCTATAGCACCACTGATTTCCAATGGTCCATTGATGAAAAAGCTTAGCTATTTCTCTCATATACAAGTCTAGAAGAGAGATTAGTGTAGGCATTTGGATCTGAAAATTCCAGAGGTCTCACTAACTTCCCATAAGGTATCAAGCTTATTTTCTCTTCCTACCTTGTCTGTAGATGATGACCTTAGAAGACTAAATGAAAAAGAACACTGTATCTAGAGTCAGAGAAAATGAGCTCAAATCTAGCTTTGACACTTATTAGCTGTGTGTGACTTTAGATAAGTTACATCAGTCCTTTGGGCATCAGTTTCCTGGTTTGTAAAATGAAGGGTTTGGATTAAGTGACGTTGATGGTTTTTTTCCTTCCTCTAAATCTGTGGTCATATGATTCCTTGGATTGTACAATAATGATGATATAAGAAGAAGAAGAGAAAGAAGGACAGAATTAAAATTGAATCCAGTGGCAATAAATCAAGAGAGAAAAATATTCAAATATAAACAAATATATGTGCAATGTTTGTAAATTTAAAACACTGAACTGGAACCTGGAACAGCCAAATGTATATTCTGGGAAACAGTAGAAGAAAAGAACAAGAAAGAAGAGAAGGAGAAGGAGACAGAGGAGAGAGAAGGAGGAAGAAGGAGGAGGAGGAGGAGGAGGAGAAGAAAAGAAGAAGGAAAAGGAGAAGAAGGAAGAAGGGCAAGAAGGAAAAGAAGAAAGAAGAAAAAAGATAAAAAAATTAAAAGGAGGAGAGAAGATGAAGAAGATGATGATTAGGAAGAAGAAGATGATGATAAAGGAGAAGATGAAGAAGATAAAGAAGAAGAAGAAGAAAGAGGAGAAGAAGGAGATGAAGGAGAAGAAGAAGAAGAAGAAGGAGATGAAGGAGGAGGAGGAGAAGAAGGAGATGAAGAAGATGAAGATAAAGGAGGAGGAGGAGGAGGAAAAGGCAGAGGAGGAGGAAAGGAGGAGAAGAAGAAGAAGAAGAAGAAGAAGAAGAAGAAGAAGAAGAAGAAGAAGAAGGGAAAAGGGAGAGGAGGAGAAGGCAAAGGAGGAAGAAGCAGAAGGAGGAGGAGAAGGCAGAGGAGGAAAAACAGAAGGAAAAGGAGAAAGAGAAAGCAGAGGAGGAGGAGGAGGAGAAGAAAGAGAAGGAGAAGAAAAAGGAGGAGGAGGAGGAGGAAGAGGAGAAGAAGAAGAAGAAAGAAGAAGAAGGAGAAGAAGGAGGAGGAGGAAGAGGAAAAGAAGAATGAGGGGTAGTTAGGTGGCACAGTGGATGGAGTGTCAGCTCTGGAGTCAGGAGGACCTGAGTTCAAATCCTACCTCAGACAGTTAATAATTGCCTAGCTGTGTGACCTTGGGCAAGTCACTCTTAACCTCATTGCTTTAAATAAAAAAATAAAAATTTTATGAAAAAGAGGAGGAGAAAGGGTAGAGGAATGAGAAGAAGGAGGAGGAAGAGGAGGAGATCTGGGTTCAAATTCAACTTCAGACACTTACTAGCTGTGTGATCCTGGTCATGAATTTAATCCTATTTGCCTCAGTTTCCTTATCCATAAAATGAACTGAAGAAGGAAATGGCAAATCACTCCAATATCTTTACCAAGAAAATCCCCAAATGGCATCATAACAAGGCAGACACAACAGAAAATGACTGAGCAACAACATTCATATAATATTCACTATGTATTAGGCATTGTTCTCAGCACTTTACAGTTCTCATTTGATTCTCCTAATAACCCAGAAAAAGAGGTGGTATGCTTACTCCCATCCTACAGATGAAGAAACTGATGGTGTGCTTGGTTTTGGGGTAAGCTTGGTGTTTAACACCCCACTCCTGGGCAAGGTCTTGGTTACAAGAGAACTAAGTTCTGAGCAAAACAGTTTTGAAAATAAGACACAAAGTAAAATGCAATTTATTTTGTACTTTTTAAAAGCAAGAAGTATCAAATGGAGATTCATAGTTTTATATGCTATGTTTTCGGTTGTGTGAAAATTTTCTTTTTTGGATGCTTAATTTTGGAATTTTAAAGATGAAATTTAATTAAAAATACAAAGAGGCCCAGGGTTGGTCAAAGCCTTTGGACAGGGAGCTTAGTAGTTATAAAGGACTGAAGTGTTGTTGGTTTTTGTTGTTTATTTGATTGTTTGCTTTTGAGGATTGGGTCTTCCTATGTCTCCTGGTACATTCACTGCCTTGATCCCAATATTTATGCTAGAAGCTACAAGCTGCTCTGTTTTCCTGACCTGGAATGGGTATTCCTATCCTTTATTTTCTTCTACCTCTATTGGTGCTGGAGTTGGTATGGACACCTAATCGGCTCAAGAGTCCATTAGCTTCACCTCCTCCAGTTGCAGGGATCACAGAATTATCTCTTCTAGTGTTGTTTTTCTCCCATAGTTCCTCAAATCCAGGAAAAGTCTGTGATTCAACCTACTGAAATCCAGTCCCTGAGCAACAGTATGGTGGCAATGAGACATGGGAGAAAAGATACAGACTCCATACTCTTTTCCAGATGAAGGTTCAAGTTTGTCTATTGTGCTTTCATTCAAATTCTGGGTCTGGGATGCTCCTGGAGCCATTGCTTCAGATGCAGTCCCATCACGTAGGCCTTTGTTTTCTTATTCTGCACCATCCATCATCCACATATCACTGTCGCATGTAATATTGTATATCTAAGTTATCTCTGTGTCTTATCCTCTGTTTACTTTCATTATCTCCTAGACCATGATCAAAATGAGCAGCAAGGGCACATTTTCATCAATATCACCTTTCTAGATAAGATGAAGATCCTACGTTTCATGATTCTCATTTTTTCTTTGATTTCCTGTATGATTTAGTTGAGGATAGTGTTGCTCCCTGAGGCACACACCAAGGCTTTGGTTTGGGGTAGTTCTGACAAAAGAGTTCATTTGCTTACTTGGGCACTTTTCGTTCTGGAATAGTCCGGCAATATAAAAAATCCCAGGTTTGTGGCTTGCCATCCCTTCTATGAATTCTCCCTGGGTCTTATAAAAACTCATCTTTGACCCTATTCCCTGTTCCTCAGCTCTAATATCCAATTAATTACAAAATTTTGTAAATTCTACATACATGCCATCTCTTACACCAACCTCCTCCTCTCTAGTCATATTTTCTCTCTGCCAACATCATAAACCAGCACAGTATTCACCTGGAGAGTCCACAGGGCACAAAGGACAAGGCATTAGAAATGAAGTCAAGGTAATTAAATAAAAATCATGGCTCTGCCATATACTTATCTATGTGACCTTGGGAAAGTCACTTAAATTCTCTGTGTTTCAATTTCCTCATTTGTTAAATGAAGGGTTGGGCTAACTGACCTTTAAGGAGCCTCTTGGTTCTAAATCTACAATCTTATAACCTTAGAGTTACCTCCAGATCGTTACCATCTCCTATCCATCCTTCATTTCGATACTAGACTTAGCTGTGTTCTGATTTCAGTGGTGCTTAAGTTACTGAAACTACTTAGAAATTTGCACTTTCCTCACAATCCTGTAAAATAGGTCAAATATTTTCACCAACATTTTGTAGTCGAGTAAACTGAGGTTCAGAGATATGATGTCCACAAAAAGTTGGTAAATATCAGAACCAAGATTTGAATCCAGGTTTCTGCTAGCTCCAAATCTAGATGTGTTGTACGTCTTGCAGGTCAGAGCCATCAGACCATCCTCAAAAGGTGACGAGCTCTCCTTCCAGGAGGTCTTCAGACACAGGCTATTTGGATTTCTGATATGTCCTAGAGAAAATCTTTTTAAGGGGATGATTTAGACTACACGGGCTCTACCATCTCTGAGATTCTGTGAGTCTTCTTTGAAATCCTGAGACCTGACATAGGAAATTACTCACTGAGAGTAGGCCATTAGCAGTAGTCCATAGGCAGAGAAACCTAATGTGAGCAACCCAGGGATAAAGTTCTGGGAAGTTCTAATTGGATAGAATACTTAAAGGAGAGTTGGAGACACAAGTACTTGTATAAGACAGATCACAACCTGGAGCCATCCTGCCCCATCTCAGAGAGGTCCCTTTCTTCTTCAGCAATTGTGATATACTTTCAGCTGAGTAGTCAGTAGGCTCCATGAAGTCCCACAGTCTCTGTAAAGACCAGAAAGGGAGCCACGACACAACCCTCTCTGAAGCTTTTAAACTCTTCAACTCTGAAACACAGGGCAGAGGTTTATGTCTCTCTAGCCAATCCTTGATAATTCTGTCAAGGCCAAGATTAACATCCAATTATATCATTGGAATGGGTCAGCTTCAGTTAAGGAAATGGAGAGCCCGTGACTTGCTAACCATGTGACATCACCACCTTTTTGTCTTCAGATGGGAGGATTTTTGTGATTTACACATTACCCAGAAGCCTCTGACTTCTGGGAATGGACAGCCAGACAGAAGGCACAGTGTCATACAGAGGGAAGTAAAAGCACTGGATTTGGAGACAGAGGCTCTCCCCCTTTCAAGTTTGGCTCTGCTATTTACTAACTGGATAACATTGGGTAAGTCATTCCACTTCTCTGGGTCTCTGATTCCCCATGTGGAAAATGAGGGATCTGGAAAGTGAATCAATGACCTTATAATCTAACAATAATTAAAACTTGTAGTATTCTTATTTGGAGCCTTTGGTATTGTTTTCCCCTCAAACCCTGCTCTCCCATTGCATAGATCTTCTTAACATTCCTGAATTGAGACAAATTAACCTTTCTGGGCCTTGGTTTCCCTATCTGGAAAGTGAAGAAGTAAACTTCTTTAGTGACTTCCAAGGTCACTTCTGACTCTAAACTGATAATTTTGTGATTCTTTAAACAAATAATGACTTCAAACACGACTATTTTCAGTAACCCCTTACACATATTTCTTTTCAGATATCATGTCTAATTTAGTCATCCAGAATTCCCAGTCACCTGTTCATGCTGACCTCATATCTAGCTGCCCCATGTTTAGAAAGTCAAGGTTTAGAAGCTGAACCTATACCTCCAAGTCCCCCTAATCTACTCACCATTCCAGGACCCTAAAGTAGAAAGGCTCCAAAGTTCTTTCCCCTATCCAATGACTGATAAATACTACCTTCTACTCCATTTTCCCTGGCACTCATACCTATGTCTTACTGAGTTGAAAACCCATTGTTACCATGGCCATTTGGTTCAGTCTCTCATCAGCTGCCAACTTAACCCTGGCCATCTTGCAGGTTGTCATGTGGTCTCAGGAATGTCCACACCCTTATTAAACTCTTTCTATCCTGCATCTTTTCATCTCATTAGGTTTCTCTCTTCTGGAGTTTGCCAAAATATTTTTCTTTAGAGAAATAATGTATTCCTAACCATCCCCTTGCCTGTGGATTGCTCCATCTCTCTTGGGCCTTGACGCACCAGAGGATGGATTATCTTAGTCCTTCCCCAATTCCTGCTATATTTCACTCCCCAACACTTCCAGATGTTCCTTTTAGCTGTCCCTTTAAAACTCATTCCATAGATCTCTGTGACCCTGTAGAGCTCCTTGTTGCCATAATATAGGTCACTAATGTAATATAAAGATACACACACACATCTATCCCAGATGTTATGTCATTAATATTTAAACACACACAAAAAGATTATACACATATGTGATTATGTATAATTATATATGACCATGCATTGTGCCTGTGTGTGTGTATATATATTATATATAAATTATGTGTATTATGTGCTACATCATTGTCATTATATATACATATGCATGTAAAATCTATGTGTGCCCACAAATATCCATCTATCTGTATATATTTGCTATTGTGATTTATTTGTCCTCGGAGTTTCTGTTGATGTTTCCCTCCCTATGTATGTTCCCCCCTCCCCCCGGTGGCATCTCCCTTGTACAACATTTCACTGTCTCCCCATGTATGTTGGTTTGAAGTTTGTATTTCTCTATCTCTGTGCCTGTATTTCTCTGGGCTTGTTTTTAATCTCCTTGTGTGTCTCTAATGCTGAGTGTCTCTCTATGCAAAAGAGGCATTTCCCTGCTTTTTTTCTCCTTTTCCTGTGTGTGTGTGTGTGTGTGTGTGTGTGTGTGTGTGTGTGTGTGTGTGAACAATTGATATGGTTTGTCCTTCTCTCCTGTCTTTCTATATTTATTGTTTTCCCAGTGTATGTCTCTCTACCTGAATATCTCTTATGTTTATGCATATCTCTTCCTGAGTTTCTGGATGCATTTCTCTTCTGCTTGTGTGTCCTCTCCTGTATTTATTTCTTTTTTCTTCCTTTATTTGTGGATGTCTCCATCCCTGAATTCCTGAATCTCCCTCTCTGTGTTTGGGTGCCCCTCTTCCTGTGTTTCTGGGTTCTCTCTTCCCCTATTTTAATCTGTCTGTGTCTCTGTCTGTTTCCCTGCTCCCTCTCTTCCTCCCTTCCTTTCTATCTCTCTGTCTGTCTCTGTCTCTGTCTGTGTCTCTCTGTCTCTCTGTGTCTCTGTCTCTCTGTTTCTCTCCATTTTTGTTTCTATGTCTGTTTTTCCAGTTCTCTCTCTCTCTCTCTCTCTCTCTCTCTCTCTCTCTCTCTCTCTCTCTCTCTCTGTCTCTCTGTCTCTTTCTCCCTATCTCTGTCTCTGTTTCTATCTGTTGCTCATTGTTACCCTCTCCCTGTCTGCATTCCATTTTCTTCTCTATATGCCTATCACCTTAGTGCTGTCTGCACCTCTCCTCCTGCAGTTTAGGGATATCTCTCTGCTGTGTTTCTCTCTCCCAGGAGACATCGCTCCCTGAAGATGGCTCCTTCTTTTCCCCCGTTACTGTCCATGAGTCTCCTTGTCTTTATGTCCTTAACACTATATCTTTCTCCCTGTCTGTATGTCACTTACTCATGCCCTGCCTGTAAGCCTATGCCTATGCCCTCTCCCTTTGCTCTGGTGTAGCTTTCTTCTTGGGCTTATTGCTGGTTCCCCCTCATTCCCTGGCTGTCTTCCTGCATGTCTGCCCCTCTGTGTACCTGGGAGCTTCTCTTTCCTCATACAAATGTCTCCCTCTCTGAGTATGCCTCCTTTTTCCTGTCTTTCTCACTGTACTGATATGTTTCTCCTTCTCTAATACTGTGTATATCTCTCCCATCTGCATTTCTCTTTCTCCCTATATATTATGGATCTCCTTCCCTCCCTTTTTCCTTTTGTCTTCTCCATGTATTTACCTCTCCCACTATTAATGATGTATGTCTCCTTCCCTGAGTTTGTATGTGTATATGTCTCCCTGTGTCTCTTTTACTGTATTTCTATTTCTCTAAAAGTCTATCTCTCTCTCTCCTTGTCTGCTCCTCCCTCTCTTCCTGTGTTTGTATGGATCTCTGTGTTTCCTGCATTAATCTCTTTTTCTGTGTTTACAGTTGGTTCCATCCCTGCCTTTATGTGTATCACTCTCTCCTAATGTGTATAATGTCCCTCTTTCCCTATGTGTCTTCTGGTATTTCCCTATCTGTATCTCCCTCCCTTGAAAAGTAAACTTTTGTCTTTATGTCCTCAGCATCATAGTACCCTGCACATAGAGATTTATGAAGGCATATTGATAGATTTAGCCCTCTCTCAGTTTTTATCCAGCTTTTGTTACCCATCTTTTTCTTGTATCTCTTTTTTCAACTATGTCTATCTTCCTCTCTTTCAGTGTGTCTCCCTCTCTTTTTATGTCTCTGTCCCTGTATATGTGAGCATCCTTTCTTTCTGTGTCTATCTCTCATTTTCTTCCTTCCCTGATCCATTCTCCTTATTTCTCTTCCTCTATTTTTGTATATCCTATAAACTTATTTCTGTCTCCCCTTTTCTTTCTTCTCTAATTCATTTTCCCTATCTCTCTCTCCCTGTACATGTGGGTATCTCTTTTCCTTATGTCTGTCTCTCATTTTCTTCCTTCTCTGATCCATTCTCTTATGTCTCTCCCTGAATTTTTTGTATATCCCATGTCCCTGTGTCTATCTCCCATTTTCTTCCTTCTCCAATTCATTCTCCTTATGTCTCTCTCCCTCTATTTGTGAGCATATCTTCTCCCTGTCTATCATTTTCTTCCTTTTCCAATCCATTCTCCTTATGCCTTTCCCTGTATTTGTGTGTATCTCTTTCCCCTGTATCTTGCCTCCCATTTTCTTCCTTCTCTGATCCATTCTCTTATGTCTCTCCCTATACTCCCTATACTTTGTGTATCCCATATCCCTATGTCTATCTCCCATTTTCTTCCTTCTCCAATTCATTTTCCCTATCTCTCTCCCCTGTATATGTAAGCATATTTTCTCCCTTTGTCTAGTTCTCATTTTCTTCCTTCTCTGATCCATTCTCCTTATGTCTTTCCCTGTATTTGTGTGTATCTCTTTCCCCTGTATCTTGTCTCCCATTTTCTTCTTTCTTTGAACCATTCTCCTTATGTCTCTCCCTGAATTTTTTGCATATCCCATATCCCTGTGTCTTATCTCTCATTTTCTTCCTTCTCTCATTCATTCTCCTTATGTCTCTCCCTGTAATTTGGGTATTCCACATCCCTGTCCATCTCCCATTTTCTTCCTTCTTCAATTCATTCTCCTTATGTCTCTCTCCCTGTATATATGAACATCTTTTCTCCTTGTGTCTATCTCTAATTTTCTTCCTTCCCTGATTCATTTTCCATATGTCTCTCCCTGTGTCTGTCTTCCATTTTCTTCCTTCCCCAATCAACTCTCATGTCTCTCTCCCCCTGTATATGTGAACATCTCTTTTCCTTATGTCTGTCTCTCATTTTCTTCCTTCTCCGATCCATTCTCTTATGTCTCTCTCTATACTTTGTGTATCCTATATCCCTATGTCTATCTCCCATTTTCTTTCTTCTCCAATTCATTTTCCCTATCTCTCTCCCTGTATATGTGAGCATCTTTTCTCCCTTTGTCTATCTCTTTCTTCCTTCTCTTATCCATTCTCCTTCTGCTTCTCCTTGTGTTTATATGTATCTCTTTTCCTTATATCTCTCTCCCATTTTCTTCCTTCTCTGATTCATTCTCCTTATGTCTCTCTCCCTGTATTTGTGAGCATCTCTTCTCCCTGTGTCTATCATTTTCTTCCTTCTCCAATCTATTTTCTTTCACTTTCTCTGTAATTGTGTATCTCTTTTCCCTATCTTGTCTCCCATTTTCTTCCTTCTCTCATCCATTCTCCTTATGTCTCTCCCTGTAATTTGGGTATTCCATATCCCTTTGTCCATCTCCCATTTTCTTCCTTCTTCAATTCATTCTCCTTATGTCTCTCTCCCTGTATATGTGAACATCTTCCTTCCCTGTGTCTATCTCTAATTTTCTTCCTTCCCTGATCTGTTTTCCATATGTCTCTCCCTGTGTCTGTCTCCCATTTTCTTCCTTCTCTGATGCATTCTCCTTATGTCTTTCCCTGTATTTGTGTGTATCTCTTTCCCCTGTATCTTGTCTCCCATTTTCTTCTTTCTTTGAACCATGCTCCTTATGTCTCTCCCTGAATTTTTTGCATATCCCATATCCCTGTGTCTATCTCCCATTTTCTTCCTTCTCCAATTCATTCTCCTTATGTCTCTCTCCCTGTATTTGTGAGCATCTCTTTTCCCTGTGTCTATCTTTTTCTTCCCTTTCCAATCCATTATCTTTATGCCTTTCCCTGTATTTTTATTTCCCCTGTGTCTTGCCTCCTATTTTCTTCCTTCTCCAATTCATTTCCTTTGACTATCTCTGTATTTGTATGTATCTCTTTCCCCTGTCTTGTCTCCCATTTTCTTCCTTCTCTCATCCATTCCCCTGATGTCTCTCCCTGTAATTTGTGTATCCCATATCCCTGTCCATCTCCCATTTTCTTCCTTCTTCAATTCAATGGCTCTCTCTCTGTATATGTGAGCATCTATTCTCCCTGTGTCTATCTTTAATTTTCTTCCTTTTCTGATGCATTCTCTTATTTCTCTCCCTACATTTGGTGTATACCATATCCCTGTGTCCATCTCCCATTTTCTTCCTTCTCCAATTCATTCTCCTTATGTCTCTCTACCCCTGTATTTGTGAGCATCTCTTCACCCTGTGTCTATCTGTTTCTTCCCTTTCCAATCCATTCCCCTTATGCCTTTCCCTGTATTTGTATCTATTTCCCCTGTGTCTTGCCTCCTATTTTCTTCCTTCTCCAATTCATTTCCTTGAGTATCTCTATATTTGTATGTATCTCTTTTCCCTATCTCATCTCCCATTTTTTTCCTTCTCTCATCCATTCCCCTGAGGTCTCTCCCTGTAATTTGGGTATCCCATATCCCTGTCCATCTCCCATTTTCTTCCTTCTTCAATTCATTCTCCTTATGTCTCTCTCCCTGTATATGTGAGCATCTATTCTCCCTGTGTCTCTTTAATTTTCTTCCTTCTCTGATGCATTCTCTTATGTCTCTCCCTGTATTTTGTATATCCCACACCCCTATGTCTATCTCCCATTTTCTTCCTTCTCCAATTCATTCTCCTTATGTCTCTCTCCCCCTCTGCATATGTGAACATCTCTTTTCCTTATGTCTGTCTCTCATTTTCTTCCTTCTCTGATCCATTCTCTTATGTCTCTCCCTATATTTTGTGTATCCCATATCCCTATGTCTATTTCCCATTTTCTTCCTTCTCCAATTCATTTTCTTTGACTTTCTCTGTATTTCTGTATATCTCTTTTCCCTGTGTTGTTTCCCATTTTTCTTCCTTCTTTCATCCATTCTTATGTTTCTCCCTGTAATTTGGCTATCCCATATCCCTGTCCATCTCCCATTTTCTTTCTTCTTCAACTCATTCTCCTTATGTCTCTCTCCCTGTATATGTGAACATCTTTTCTCCCTGTGTCTATCTCTAATTTTCTTCTTTCCCTGATCCATTCTCCACATGTCTCTCCCTGTGTCTGTCTTCCATTTTCTTCCTTCCCCAATGAACTCTCCTTATTCCTCTCTCTCTCCCAGTATATGTAAGCTTCCTTTTTCCCTGGGTCTGTCTCCCATTTTCTTCCTTCTCTGATCCATTCTTATGTCTTTCCCTGTATTTGTGTGTATCTCTTTCCCATGTATCTTGTCTCCCATTTTTTCTTCTTTGATCCATTCTCTTTATGTCTATCCTTGAATTTTTTGCATATCCCATGTCCCTGTGTCTATCTCCCATTTTCTTCCTTCTCCAATTCATTCTCCTTATGTCTCTCTCCCTATTTGTGAGCATATCTTCTCCCTGTCTATCATTTTCTTCCTTTTCCAATCCATTCTCCTTATGCCTTTCCCTGTATTTGTGTGTATCTCTTTCCCCTGTATCTTGCCTCCCATTTTCTTCCTTCTCTGATCCATTCTCTTATGTCTCTCCCTATACTCCCTATACTTTGTGTATCCCATATCCCTATGTCTATCTCCCATTTTCTTCCTTCTCTGATCCATTCTCTTATGTCTCTCCCTATACTTTGTGTATCCTATATCCCTATGTCTATCTCCCATTTTCTTCCTTCTCCAATTCATTTTCCCTATCTCTCTCCCCTTGTATATGTGAGCATCTTTTCTCTCTTTGTCTATTTCTCATTTTCTTCCTTCTCTGATCTATTTTCCTTATGTCTCTCTCCCTGTGTCTGTCTCCCATTTTCTTCCTTCTCTGATTCATTTTCCTTATGTTTCTCTCTGTATTTGTATGTATCTCTTCTCCTTAAATCTGTCTCCCATTTTCTTCCTTCTCCTTATGTCTCTCTCCCTATATTTGTGAGCATCTCTTCTCCCTGGTCTATCATTTTCTTCCTCCTCCAAGCCAGTTTCTGTCTTTTTCTCTATTTGTGTGTATCTCTTTTCCCTGTGTCTTATCTCCCATTTTCTTCCTTCTCTCATCCATTCTCCTTATGTTTCTTCCTGTAATTTGGGTATCCCATATCCCTATGTCCATCTCCCATTGTCTTCCTTCTTCAATTCATTCTTCTTATGTCTCTCTCCCTGTTTATATGAACATCTTTTCTCCCTGTGTCTATCTCTATTTTTCTTCCTTCCCTGATCCATTCTCCATATGTCTCTCCCTTTGTCTGTCTTCCATTTTCTTCCTTCCCTAATCCACTGTCCGTATGTCTGTCTGTCTGTCTGTCTGTCTCTCTCTCTCTCTCTCTCTCTGCATATGTGAGCATCTCTTTTCCCTGTCTCTCATTTCTTCCTTCTCTGATGTAGTCTCCTTATCTCTCTCCCTGTATTTGTATGTATCTCTTCTCCCTGTATCTGTCTCCCAGTTTCTTCCTTCTCCAATCCATTCTCCTTATGTCTCTCTCCCTGTATATGTGAACATCTTTTTTTCTTTGTGTCTGTCTCCCATTTTCTTTCTTCTCTAATCTATTCTCCTTCTGTCTCTCTCCCCCGTATGTATCTCTTCTCCTTATGTGTGTCTCCCAGTTTCTCCCCTCTCCAATCCAGTCTTCATATAACTGCCAAATTGATATTTCTAAATCATAGAGTCAATCATATCACTTCTCTAGTCAACTTTTTTCCATTATGGCCTGTAGGATAAGGTACAAACTCTTCCATTCAGCATTGAAAGAATACACTTATCTTTTTAGATTAATTTTCTTCATGTCCACTGCTGTCCAGTCAAACTGTCTGACCTATTGCAAGGAAATTCCATCTGACCTTTTCATAGAGAATCATAGAAAATTCTCCACTCCAAGAATGTTCTTCTTTCTTAATATTGCCTCTTGGCACCCCTAGCTCAAGTGCCACCCTCTTTCCTTATACCTCTATTATTTCTGTCTCCTCAATCACTCTTTAACTTTGTTATTTCTGATCTTTATTGATGTATTTCCAAAGTGGACAAACACCCCTGGGAGAATCAGAGCTCCTTGAGCTCCTTAGAAATATTTGTTGATTATTTGCTTGAGGGCAGGGGCAGTTTCATTTCAGTGGGTCCCCCAGTCCCTAGGACCAAGGAAGGGCTGGATAAATGCTAACTGATTGATTGACTCCTTGACTGAGTCAGAACACTTGGATTCTGATGTGACATTGACTTGTTATTTGACCTTGAGTGAATCACTTCAACTCCCTGTGCATTTTTGCTCATCAATAAATGTGGGGGTTGAGTTAGTTGGTCCCTCAGGTCCCTTCCAGGTGAAATATTCCTTGGGTCTATGGATTTTATGATGCAGTATCACGTCCCTTTGCGGACTCATTGGCTTGGGGCTGCCATAGTGGATTTTATGGAGCACTATCGCCCCCTAGTGCACAGATCAAAGAGGAATAAGCTTCTTCATCCTTCTAACAGTTTTCAAACTAAAAAAGGGGGAAAAAAGGAAAATTCAGATTGCTGGCTCTCAAAGGTTATCAGATTTTCATTCTGTCTGAGGACTGCAAACAGAACAGCTGGGATTTTATCATGTTTAAGCATCCTTGGCTTCCCATTTAGGCCAGGATAGAGCAAGGGGTTTCAAAGCAGGATTTCCAATGTCAGAGGGCAAGGTGAAGTGAAATTGGAAGTGGATTTATTTGGGTTACTTCCCTGCTGCTAATCACCATCCAAGCTCCTTCTTCATGTTTTCAGCTGCTCCCCAGTTAAGACTCATTAAGCATGCATGCCATCTTTCCAACCCAGGCCATTACCTAGGAGCTAGACACCTCCTCATTACATCCAGAGCAGACAGAAGATTTCAGAAATCCAAAACCTTTCATCCCTCAGGTCCCTAGCACCCAAAGTTACATTAATGCTATATGGCTAAGATTCCCTTTAGATTTTTCCCTATTCTCTAACTTCTCCATCTAAATCTCCATCTAAATTAGAAAGGCTTCTATCCTGCCTGTTCTCCCTAGATTGGCAGCCTATGATTCATCTTTGACTCACTGTTTTGCATTTTGTTTCATCTATCCAGCCACTTGTCAAACCTTGCCTCTGCTCCCTAAAGGCTAACCCTTGTGGATGGCTCCCCATCTCTGAGAATGAGATTGTTTATGGGGTCCTAAGAGAGCCTAGCTGCTTTAGCCTAAGCTATCTAGCAAACTCACATGGACAGTGGCAGATCACCAGCTACCTGGATTCAGCCTAACATCTGACAAAGCCTCTTATGCCATCCTTAGGAACCAGATACAGAAATCTAAGCCATTGCCATCCTGTTCAGAGCATTTGGAAAGGAGTTAATGATTGGACAGAAAGCATTCTGGATGAGGGAATTTAAGTCAACCTAGACTAGAGGGTGGTCTCTTCTGGAGTAGTCCAGGTAATCAGGCTTTTGCTTTACAACAATTTTTCAGTGATAAAGATGGAGGCATGGATGGAATGCTTATCCACTTTTTTGTATGATACAACACTGAGAGGGATAGGGAACACCCAGGACTACAGAATTGGGATCCAAAAGGCAAGGAAAGAAATAAGCCTTTATTAATGTCTTCCTTTACAAATGTTATCTCAGGTGATCTTGGGAGGTAAACACTATTAAGATTCTCATTTTATAGTGGAGGAAATCTAGGTAAACAAGTTAATTTGCCTAGGGTCACACAATTACAAAGCATCTGAAGCCATATTTGAGCTCAGGTCTTGACTCTAGGTTCAATTCTCTATCTACTGGACCAATTAGCAATCTCTAGGCTGTTGAAAAGAATGGATTTAATTGAAGATAATATTAGAAAGGGACAAGTGTAAAATATTGCCCTTGGGGTTGAGAATCCAACTATACAAATAGTCAATGTACAAACAAACAAACAACACCAATCAATCAGTAAACAATCAATAAAGATTGTTAAGGACCTGCTACCTCCTAAGCACTGGGGGATACAAACAGAACAGCATATATGTTGACAACATTTCATGTGAAAATGATGGGATGTGGGTTGTTTCAGTGAATTATAAGCTAAGTATGAAAAACAGAATACCTAGAGGGCTAGTCATGAAGCCAGAAAGACTTGAGTTCAAATTCTGCCTCTACCATCAACTAATGATGGGCTGAACCAGGGTCAGTCACTTAACATCTCAATATCAGTAAAAGAAGTTAAAAGACTGGCCCAGGGTTACACAACTAAGTAGTATCTGAAGTCATATTTGAACTCAGGTCTTCCTGACTCTAGGCCTAATTCTCTATCTACTGGACCAGCTAGCTACTTCTAGGCATCTAAAAAGGCCTTGACCATTGAAAAGAATGAACTCAATTGAAGATAATGTTAGAAAGGGACAAGTGTAAAATATTGGCCTTGGCTTCTAGAATTCAGCTGTACAAATTGTACAAACAAATAATCAAACAACAATCAACCAATCAATAAACAATAATCAATAAAGATTTATTAAGGACCTACTATGTGTTAAGCATTGGGGAATACAAATTGGACAACATATAACTTGACAGTTTCATGTGAAAAGAATTAGGGGCGGGGTTCAATGAACTAGAAGTTCAATATGAGAAATAGTGTGCTGAAACCAGAAAGACTTAAGTTCAAATCCTGCTCTACCATCAACTAATGACTGAGTGATCTTGGCCCCAGTCATATCTGTAAGATTACCTAATCTAAGATTACCTTAACACTACTAGTAAGAGTGTTTCCTCCTAGGGAATTCCTAATACCAATGAAATCATTGGGCCAGTCCAAAAGAAATCGCTGTATGAGTCAAGGATTGGACACCAAAGTCAACAAAGTTAACTCTATCACAGACTATATAGATTCAAGGAATTCAGAACAAATGACAGTGATAATCCCTGCCCCATTCCCCTATATCTACAATCACGAGCTTAGTTCTGGCTAGCATGTTTTTAAAAGGAAATGGATAAATCAGAGGGTAAATAGGACAGATAGAGATTTGGGAATCATATCAGAGAAGCATCAGTTGAGGACAACTGCAGAGAGGTCTAAGGAGGACACATTTTTAAAGTCTTCATTATCTAAAGAGTAATTACATGAAAGAGGGAAGAGGCTTGGTCCTTTTGACCTTAGAGGGCAGAACTAGCAACACCGAATGGGAGTTACAGAGATGCAGATTTAGGTTTAATGTTAGAAGGTAAAAATTCTAATCATCAAACCTGTCCATAAGGGAAATGGTTAGTTTGGGGGGTTAATGAGTTCCCCATCACTGAAAGTCTTAAAAGAATAGCAAATGACTACTTATTAGAGGGTGGTAGCAAGGGAATGGATTGTACCAGATGAGGGATTCTTAATTTCAAAGTGTCCATGAACTCAGATGGTAGCATAAACACATATTTTATGTATATATGTATATATGCTTATATGGACATGTGTAGATACAGGAAAATTATATGCTTGTAAGACATAAAATTATTCATTACATGTATGTATGTAAATATATATGCAAGCACATGCATTCATGATATAACTAGGTGGTAATATATATAAAATATTGGGTCTGGAATCAGAAAAATGAGTTCAAGTATGGCTTCAGACAGTGGCTATGGAATCTCAGTTACCTTCCATTTGCCTCAGTTTCCTCTTCTGTAAAATAGGAATAGTAATAGCATCTACTTTCCAGGGTTGTTGTGAAAATCAAAATAACACAATTCTAAATTGCATTATTTATATAGCAACAATAAGTTGCTATATAAATGATAGCTCTTACTATTACATACATACTGATGCAGATCCATATAAACATATATTTTCATATAATTATCTTCTGAATTTTATTATATACATAATATATATATAATATATATTTTATATATATATATGTATATATATATACATATATACATATATATATATGTATATATGTATATATATATATACATATATATATAAAACAACATTGTGAGAAGACATCCATGTGCTTGACCAGACTACCAAAGGGGTCCAGGACCCAAAAATGGTTTATTTATTTATTTTTTTTTTAATTTAAGGCAATGGGGTTAAGAGTGACTTGCTCAAGGTCACACAGCTAGGCAATTATTAAGCATCTGAGGTTGGACTTGAGCTCAGGTCCTCCTGACTCCAGGGCTGGTGCTCTATCCACTTCGACATCTAGCTGCCCCCAGGACACAAAAATGTTGAAGAATCCTGGGCCAGATCACTTCTCAGGTCTCTTCCAACTCTGAATTTGTGATTCTGTGATGAATCTGGAGAGAGTAACAACTTTGGTGCAAACACTCCTTGGCTGACCCTCAAAGTTTCCCATAGCTTCCTTCTCTCCACCCACTTCTTCCCCCCAATCTAGAGGGAACCAAAGCCAACTCCTTGTCAATGTCCAGTTCTAGTCTGTCAAAGTGTTTTCCAAATATTCCATCTGGTTACAAGTCTCCATGTATGAGACAAGGAGCAGGTGATGCTGGTCCCCATTCCACGGATAGGTGAGCCAAGGCATAAAGCCAGTTGGATGGTTTTTCTTGGATATCAAAAAGGGAGGGGTGTATTTGCAGAATGAAAAAGCTTTGACTCTTCATTCAATCATGTGATGTTCAGAAGGTTGTTGGTTGTTTAAGTTCTGCATGAAGGGACATGGACTCGTTAATTTTCTACATGAACAGAAATGCTGCAGAAGCCATTAATTAAATTGTTCATGCTTTAAATAGTTATTTCAGGTTTTGTTTTGTTTTGTTTTGTTTTGTTTGTCCAATGAGCCGAAGAGCAGTACCTCATTTTTGATGTCACTCAGGATCTGATATTCCTAAAGCACAGGTCTGAACAAGTCACCCCCTTGCTTAGGAAGCTTCATTGGCTCCCCATTGCTAGTAAGATAAAATAAAAACTCCCTTTTATTCTGGGATTTAAAACCCTTCAAAATCTGAATTCAGCCCCTATTTCTAAACTAATTTCATGGTTTTTTTAGAAAGATTTTATTTATTTTGAGTTTTACAATTTTCCCCCCATTCTTGCTTCCCTCCCTCCACTCCCCACAGAAGGCATTCTGTTATAGTCTTTACATTTGAACTAGTTGCATATTATTCCTCTTCCCTGCCAATACATTCAAGTCAAACTGGACTACTTGCTCTTCCCCACAGTCAATATACCATCTTCTACCTTCATGGATTTTTCCTGATTTTTCCCCATAAAGCCCTCACTCTTCACCTCATGTTCCTCATCCCCCCCCCCCCACTCTCAAATTTCCTTCTGTCTCTTTTACACTTACTGTAGGTTGGACACACAGTGATGATTTTTTTTTTGCCACAGTAACTCTCAAAGACCATCCACCAAGTTGTAGAGGAACAGAAATTTGTTTCAGTGAAGGCAATATGCAATCTAATGGCAATCATTGTTCTTGTTCAGTCATTTCAGTCATGCCCTACTCTTCATGACCCCATTTGGAATTTTCTTGGCAAAGATACTGGAGTGGTTTGCGATTTCCTTCTCTAGCTTGTTTTACAAGTGAGGAAACTGAGGTGAACAGAGTTAAGGGACTTGCCTAGGGTCACCATGTAGCAACTATCTTGAAATCAGATTTGAAAGATGAATCCTTCTGACTCCAGGTCTAGCACCCTATCCATTATCCTACCTAGCTGTTTATATATTTCCCCCTTTGAATGTGAGCTCCATGAGAGCAGAAACTGTTTTGTTTTGTTGAGGGTTTTTTTAAAATAGATTTGAACTCAGGTTTTGAAGACTTCAGATCCATATTCTATCCATTGTACCACTTAGCTGTCAAACATGAGATTAGATGACCTCTCCATGTTTTAAAGTTAAGATCTCACCAAGTTATTGGGATTTAAAATTTGAATCAACATGACCACACAATAACAACAAATTTGGTTCTTGTCAAAATATGTTTATAAAATGGAATATGCCCCTCTGTTAACCATTTCCTTTATGATGGTCCTATAAAGCAAAAGTCCTAGGAGTGTTCAGCTGAATTAAAATCTTTTTATATTATTCATAGACAGTATAGTGGAATGGGAAATGTACTTAAGACAGGAATCACAGAACCTTAGATTGAACTTGCCACTTAATACCTATATGACTTGGTGTCACTTAATCAACATCTCTGTTAATAGCTCATGTTCCTCAACTGTGATAGGACAACTTCTAGCTGTCTTCCAGATCTAAATTTGTGATTCTACTCTCATTCATTCATTTGACCTTTGTTTAATCCATCTGATTTATCAGTTGGCCATTCCATAATATTACATCACCTGCTTTTGCATCAGCATTCTCTTGTTTTAGGAATAGAGTCTGTCCTCACCTCCACCTCATAAAATCATAGACATATCTCAAGTGTCGCCTTCTCAAGAAGGCTTTTCCTGATTCCCCTCAAGTTGTTAATGGTCTCTCCCTCTTGAAACTATATTATATCCTTTGTATTTACTTATGTATGTATAGAGGATTGTAGGATCATAGATTTAGAGTTGGGAGGTTTAGAGGTCCTTGAATTCAACACTGTCATTTAATGAGGAAACTGAGGTACAAAGCAATATGGCATGGTATATAGAATACTGGACTTAGAATCAAGAAAGTCTGGGCTCTTGTCCAGGCTGTATAACTTTTGTCAATCACTTATGTCACTCAAGACACCATGCCTTAATACCTTCATCTATTAGATGATGGGGTGGGTCTAGATGGCTTCTGAGGTTCCTTCCAAATCTAAATTTATGATGCTAAAATTGGTCCCTTAAAATTCTCCTTTCTTTCACTGGCCAGTCCTGGGAGGAGTTTCTCCAAGTCAATTGTCACAATACAGAAAAATGGCCCAGGGTGCCCTAAAGGATCTGGGGATGCTAAGTTTCAGATGGTTCTATACCAATACTGGTTAGGCAACTCAGAACAATAGGGGTCACCAGACCCAACCTTGTGTGAGATTCATAGAGAAATCTGAATGGTAGCTCCCAGCCTTTTAAAAGGCAATGAGGCCAAGAGGCACCCTGAGGTGGGACTCCCTCTAGCTAGATGGGCTCAATGTATGTACTGTGAAAGAACACTGTGTATTCTCTTCCTTGTCAGAAACTGTCAGACCCATCAATCTCCCCTGACTGGACATATTGAGTGCTTTTGCATTTTCACTGATCACCTGGGAGATCATCTCACCCACACAGGTTGTTTTGCTTTTATTTTCTCCCAGAAAAGGCATTAACTTTTGTCATAAGCTATCTTTTTTGTCCATCACTTGGGAGACACACTCATGGAGTATGGTCCATTGTAACACCATGAAAGAAGGAGGCAGCAGCATGGATGGCAGATCCAAGCTCAGAAATTTCCAAGAGCTTCTTTAAGCTATATTCTTTATTTTGAATTTGTTCTTGTGCTGGAAAGTCAGCACAGTGATTCCCTGGACCCATCTGTTCACCCAAATCTGCATGTCACCTTTTTTGAGGAGTGAAACTAAGTGAACTCTTGTGAAATCTCAGATACAGGGGGCCAGTCCATCAGTTGCTGGATAACTGAATTCCTATAGCCCTCTTTTACAATAAAGATTTTGTGTCTGAAGTAGAATGGTTTTATTTTGCCCTTGAATTCTGATATATAAGGAGAATGAGCTGCCTCAGAAGGTGAAGGGTCTTCAAGCAGAGTCTGGATGACCATTGTTGGCTATGTTGAAGTCCCTTTAAGACTCAACTCAATGTCTACATTAAGTAGGTCTTTCTGTGTTTCCCTAGCTACTAATGCCTTTCCTCTTCCCCTTTCAAATTGCCTTC
Organism: Macrotis lagotis; assembly: GCF_037893015.1. Lineage (NCBI taxonomy): Eukaryota > Metazoa > Chordata > Mammalia > Peramelemorphia > Peramelidae > Macrotis > Macrotis lagotis. The sequence continues at coordinate 44,798,857 of NC_133659.1, read as the reverse complement.
ATTTACTTTGTTGTTCAATCTTTTAGTTGTGTTTGAGTCTTTGGGCCCCCATTTGGGGTTCTCCTGGCAAAGATACTGGAGTGGTTTGTCATTTTCTTCTCCAGTTCATTTTACTGATGAGGAAACTGAGATAACCAGGGTACAGTGATTTGCCCAACGTCATATAGCTAGTGTCTGAAGACAGATTTGAACACATGAAGTTGAATCTTTCTTTCTCCAGGCTCAGACATATTTAACTCTTTAGCATGTGAGCTTCTTGAGAGTAGAGATTGGCTTTTATTTTTTAAATTTGTTTATTGTTTGTTTTGGGGGTCTTTTCTTTGTGTCCTCAGAACTTAGCATCATGACAGGTATACAGTAAGTGCTTAAAAATGCTAATGTCTGACATAACGACTAGTGGGGTAATCCTATGAGGGTAAGTTGGGTCAGACAGCCACTGAAATCCTTTCAAATTATAAAATTTGATCATTTAATAGGAAGACTCTCTCAAAACAGGAAGACCCAGGACATGTTAATTCTTTGTAAATTTATTTTAGTTTATCATATTTCTCAATTAAGAAACAATGTGAATTACTCTATCCTTCCAACTACTGAATAAATTAAAAAACAACACCTAACTTGCCCCAAACAGAGTACTCAATATTCTCTATAGCTGAAGCTGCATATTTGGCAGAACAATTCCCCACCTTGCCATAACCAGGATATCTTATTTCATCAGAACTTTCTTCTTCCCTCCTACCCACCCCTACCCCTGAAATTTAAGTCTTTCCAAGTTTGAAAGAGCCAAACCAAAGACTTTAAAAGCATTTGAGAAAGGAATTTGGCTTTCTCACTCACATTTGGAAAAGCTCTCTCCTTTTTAGAGCAGACCATCTTCTTCTCCCACCCCACATCCACCTTCTGTCAGCCAACAAACACTTAGTGCCTATTCAAAAGGCATTTTCATCATCACCCACTTTCATTTCCATCTGCCCAATATCTCCTCTAACCAGTAAGGAGAGTCACACTCTAGTCAAAGAGAATTTGCTGGGTTCTACTGGGTCCTCATTTATCCCCTCTTTTTAAATCAAATCTGTCAAATAAATAACTTTGATCAAACTCTGTTTCCATCATCATCATCATCATCAAAAAGGAGTGCAATGAAAAATAAAAAATAAATCTTAAAATTCTTACTCACATTTGGGCATCAGAAAGTTAGAGGCAAAAAAAGTATTTGCCTTTTGTCTATTGGTTAGTTCCCTTCTTGGAGGTCCCACCCAAGACATTCCTCAACAAAAAAAAGGAACCAAGGAGATGTTTGTTTGTTGTTTGCAATGTTTGTTTCTATACCAAGGTTACCACGGAAGTTTCTTGAACTAAGGCTCTGTTCTTGAGTGGCCTTAACTCATTGTTTACAACCAACTCTGTAGGTTACTGTGGTCACCTGAGAAGTAGAAATGGGTATTTGACTAAAAGGAATTCTATTTTAATCCAACCCAAAAGCATTGATTTCACACCAACTATGCGTCAACTATTACCTATGTATTTGGAATAAAGGTAGGAAAATGAAATACAGTCAACTCTAAAGAAAGTTAATTCTACTTATGCCCATGTTTGTACATGGGCGTGTTTGTATGTAAATACAATAAGCCATATAAGCAAACAAGGATATGTAACTGAGGAAAAGGAAAACCTTAATAAGCAAAGGGAAAAAACCTCTCCTAGCACTTGAAAGCCCTTAGCACTGAATGAAAATACTTTGCATTGACTTTCCTTAGTTACAAGATATTTCAAGAAGAGAAATGATTCTCATCTCTTCTGAATTGAGGACATATTAGCAAATATAAGTTAACATTGATGTTGTTTTTTTAACAGTAGTAATCATAACAACATCTACTATCTGCAAAACACTTAAAATGGTCACAGAGAAAATGTAATATATTTTGCCATCCTAGACAATGAGTAGAATATCTGTTAGATACTAAAGGTCTCAGGAAAAGGGTACTAAGAATTGAATTGAAACACCTTCCCACAAGTCAGGGCAGTACGCATCTAGTTTCCATTGGTCTTATTCATAGACATGACCTAGAATGTTAAAAAGTGTAAATTAACTCAACATTCTCAAGGAAAAGCTGGAAAGCCTTAGAGAAGGGAGATAAAGTAAGAAGGGGAAAGGACAGGGTGTCTTGGTTACCCACCCTCTAACTCTTAACTTTCTCCTTGCCTAACAATCAGTTATCCTAAAAGTACATCAGACTAGAGGGAATGGGGAACTTTCACTAGAAATGATGATTCCTAGTGAGGGTTACACATTCCCTCCAACACTTTAGTATAGCCGATAAATGGCAGGCATGAAACCAGACAGGGGATTCTTACCTGGAGATCTAGATTCAACAGTCAATGAGATTCCTTTTCACTCTGAAATTCTGTGGTTCCATTTTCTTTACTATAAAATATGCTCCATTCTAAAAAATTAGACCATTTAAAAATTGGCCATGCAATCTCTAAAATATAGAATATGAAACAACCTATGGTTTTTATAATAAATCAAGGTCAGCCTTAGAGTTCATTCCTGGATCTTTTCAACATTGGGAATTCTGAATGAATGATAGACATAGTCATCCACCTCTATTTCTTACTCCACCTCCCCCATCCCTATTTCTCTCTAGCTTTAAATTTTCAATTTAACAACTAAACAGGCTCCCTCTACATCACTGTCACCTCCTTCCTTATCAACAAGGTGTTGGGGACTGGCACTGTGTGGGCACCAGGGTACCATGGAAGGAGAGACTACTGGGATGAAATCTTAAAATAATCCATACAAGGGTGGATTGAAGGAACTACTGATGCTTTGCCTGGAGAAGAGAAGGCATGATATTATGTGTTGTGATGAGATGTGATATGACACATGATGGCTTATATTATTGCTATGGTATGTGGTATGATATCATACAATATGAGACAGGGTGGTTTAAATGATTATAATGCAAGTTTAATATCTTCTGTCACTTGAAGATCTGTAAAATAGAAAGAAATTAGCCTTGTTCCACTCAGAGGGTAGAACTATCAGCAATGGAGTCAAAATTCAGAGGCACATTTCAGTTTAATATCTGGACAAATGTTCCAATAATTTGATCCATCCAAGGGAGGATTGGGTTGTCTCAGGAAGTTGTAGGATCTCAATCATAAGATGTTTCCAAGAAAAGGGCAGCTAGGTGATGTGGTGGATAGAGCACCAGCCTTGGAGTCAGGAGGACCTGAGTTCAAGTATGACCTTAGACACCTAGCTGCATGACCTTGGGCAAATTGCTTAACCCCATTGCCTTGAAAAAAAAAAAGATGAATCCAAGAAAAGACCATATGACCATTTATATGCCATACGTGTTATAGAGGATTCTTGCCCAAATATGGGTTGAACTAGGTTGTTCCTAAGGTCTCTTTGGAATGTAACTTCTATAAGGGCAGTGACTATCTCCCTCCTGGATTTGTATCCCCAAAGGCCTACCACAGTGTCTGGCTCATAGGAAACATTCAATAAATGCTTGTTTATTGATTGATTTAAGCTCTAAGATCTTGAGCTACTTCTCTCTGGGTCTCAGTTTTCTCATCTGTAAAAGAGAGTTAGACTAGATGACTCCTATGTTCCTTTCTAGTTCCTGCACTCTGACCCTATAATTCTCCCTTTGTTCCCTAACATCACAGGATAGCAGAAGTTAGACCTCTTGGACAGGGTTATAATCTTTTCTTTATGAAGCCTAAGTAAGAGGACTAAAAGTTGGCAAGAAAGAAAATAGCGTATGGAGCCCAAATTCATAAGATTTTCAAAGCTGCTAATCAGGGCCAAGTTTCTCACCTGGTTGGAGATAGTTCTTTGGAGTGAAGGGTTTATCACCTCTTCCTGATACCCTTTAGGTTTCTCCATAGATCAATGAAGGGATTTGCCCAGAATCATACATTTAGGGAGTAAGAAGTAAGTAAGCAGGATTTGAATCCAGGTCTTCCCATCTCCATGTCCAGTGTTATATTTTTTAGAAAGAATTATAATGTTTACAGGTCAGAATTGAGAACTTGTGAGGTCACCTCCCACCCTGAGATTCTGTGATCCTGATATTTGCCTTTACTAAATAGTAGTCATAGAAAAGGCACAGAATATGGAATCAGAAGAGACTTGGGCTTAAATTCCAACTCTGACACTTACCCATGGACAAGTCATTTAATCTCCTGGAGTCTTATTCCTCCCTCCCTTTTTAAAGACAAAAAATACAAAAAATTTCAGGACTGTGCTGATTGTCAATTTCCTCATCTATAAAATGGAAGTTGAACTACATGACTTCTCAGATTCCAATTCCAAAAGGATTGAAAAAAAGTATTTATTAGTTTTATGTTTTATGTTTTCCCCCTCATGTTTTTTCTTCCATTTTGTTCTTCTTCTTCCACACCATGATTAATATGGAAATGTGCTTAACATAGTTATACACATAAAATCTATGTTAGATAGGAGAAGAGGGAAAGAAGGGAGGGAGAAAAATGATTGAAAATTACCTTTGCCTATAGTTAGAAAAATAAATTTATTTTAAAAATTTATTGTATGCAAAAGTTACCAGAAGTACCAAAGATATGAAGACAAAAACAAACCAATCCCTGCCCATAACATCATCATCATCATAATCTTTAGCTTCATCATCACCATCATCATCATTCTTTCTATCATTTCTATGGTGTCTGGAGGTTTACATTACCTGCATTACTCTATTTGATCCTCAAAACAATCTTGTAAGATTTTACAGATGAGGAAATTGAGGCCGCCCAGGGTTGAATAACTAGTCTGAGGCAGGATTCAAACTCAGGTGTTCCTAATTCCTAATTCTTTAACTTTGCTGTAGATTGAATTGATCATTTTCAATCAGTAAAGGACCACCTTCTTTGTATTCAGTATCCTAAAACCTGGACCCTGGGTCATGGGGTATGTCTCTAGCTCCATCGATTCTTAATGCACAAGTTAATAAACAAGGTTGTTTAATAAAATGAAATTAAAAAATGAATTTGTTGAATAAAAATTTAAAAGTTATAAGTACTATGCTAAGAGACAGATATGCAAATGGAAAAATGGAAGTCCCTGCTCTTAAACAGCTTTTATTCCAATAGGAGGAGATCACATACATCTATGGAAGTAGTGTCCAGTTACAGAGATGGTAAAATAGAGCTGAGGTAGTGCTAAATCAATAGTCCTTTGATCCTAAATGAGATAAAGTATGTACATCATTTTGCAAGCCTTAAAGGACTATATAAATGTCAGCTATCATTATAAATGGATGGTTACAATTTTGTTTTAGAGTTTAAAATTCTCCATGCAAAAAAAAAAAGTTATTTGGCAGATTGGTATATTTGTTTATGCACCACAATTTCACCCAAGTAATACATGGGGGTTTTAGACCTAGACAGTTGATAAAATACATGCTTCAGTTTTCAAGGAGACATCTGTGGCTATGAGATTTATCAGGCTAGAGTCAATCAAGATGATTCCTTTCCAGGATCTTTGAGATCTGGAGGTTGATGCTGACTAGCTCTGCTGGAGAGTGGGAGGGCCAGCCTTTGGGATGGGGAAGTTTCTGAAGCTGAACATGTACTCCTGCTTAAGGCAAATTTTTAGTTTCCAGAGGCTCTGGCCTCCCAAGCAGACATGCCCCTTTGGGAAAGTCCAATAGCCTCAGTAGAAAGCTTCCAGCAAGCCAGGTCTTTGAGCATCCATCTGGTGATTGATGGATTCCCATTTGGCAGCCTGCTTTGCCAGCATCCCTACCATGCTCACTTCCATGATCCCAGACAGAGAAGATGTATCCCTGCAGAGACCACACACAGAGGGACACATTTTAGTTTTGGCTAAGAGAAGAGATGGAGCAATGGGGCACAGGATACTGACTGGGGAGGAACAGGCCTTGGGACCTCAGAATGACTGTTACCATGGCAGCTTGTTAGGAGGGGGAACTGTTGAGTTCTCTGTCAGTGAATGACATTGTCCTTCATTTGGAAGATGGAAAGATAGAAACCAGTTTAGAGATGGCATGGCAGGTGGATGATCACTGTTATGTGCTGCATTTAAGAGTTGGATGGGACCCCAGAGAGCATCTTGCTCACCCTGTACTAGAGAAAAAACAAATCACTTCTATAGCATACCTGGAAAGTGATCATTGCGGGGGGGGGGGGGGGTTTGCCCAAGGTCATACAGCAGAAATGGTCAGAATCATTCCTTATTACTCCCCTTATCCACTACCCCTCTTTGCTTCCCCCAGTGGATAATCCCAATCTTTGTGTAAAAATCTCCAGTGAGGTGTGGGGGCTTCCCTGTGCACTTTGGGATCTTCCTTTCATCAAGTCTGTCACTTTATTTCTGTGTGTGTGTGTGTGTGATTTCTATCCATTGCTCTTGGTTCTACTCCTGCCATGAGATTGCTATTGATTACCCCCTAGTCTGAACATTGCAGGTGTTTAATGAATAGTTTGGGAACTGAATTTGGTGAATTCCTGAAGGAATACAAACTCTTTGAAAACAAATGCTATTTCCTGCTTTGCACTCTGATCCTTGGACACAACAGATCAAGTCTCTCTGGTGAGGTAGGGCTCATAATTCAGAATTCATACCAATCCAGCTCACAGATTGTTGTTGCTTCTACTTCTATTGCTGATGTTGTAATCATTGTTGTCAACTTTTTTCTTTGCAAAGTGAGTTATATCTGTCCGGGAAACAGTCAAAGAAAAATATAAAATCTGACTGTCCAGAAAGATCTATTTTTCATAACAGAACTAAAGGACAATATATAAAGAGCCAGATTTGGGATCAAGAAGAAATGGGTTCAATTCCTAACTCTGGTGGTGCCCTAGGTAAGTTAATCAAACCAATCCAATTAGGCAATAACATTTATTAGTGTCAGTTATACTGGGAGTTAATGATTTCACGATAAAAATGGAACAGTAGTTTCCCTCAAGGAATTTAAATTCAATCAGAGAAAACTATGTACATATATGAGTATACAAAAAAACAAATTCAAGGTAGTTAGGAGGAATCAGGAGAAGCTTCATATAGAATGCCGACCTTGAGCCTCTGAGTCTTGAAATAAATACTTAACCTTTTTCCTGTCCATAGGAGAGCCATCACCCATCATGCCGATGGCTTCTCATTCTTGGTCAGACATTGTATGTTGAAGATTTCCTTTAATCAGATTTCCCATCCTGATCACAAATACATTATGTAACTGTGTACTGTGCTACCCCAAACACATCTCCTTTCCCCGCTTTAAACAACTATTATTTCTACCTCTCCAGAGGTTGCTTCCCAGCCAACAATTTTCTTCTTACACCAGTGGTTTCATGACCAATCACTGATGCATGAAGATTGTCCACACTGGAGATAAAAACATCCACATGAATTCTAAGCAAGGAAATGACTTTCTCACCAGATGCCCTCCTTTGACTATTTTTGCTTGATTTTTGCTCTCTGTCCAGGTTTGCAGGACCCAGGTGTCTAGTTATAATATTGAAAAGGACATACCAGGTGTAAGCATTTGGAGAAATCTGGGGCTCTTCAGAGGAGTAATGAAACAAATCACCAGTGGAAGAAGGCCCTGTGAATCTTGAATGGGCAGCTTTTAATGGCTCTGAGTCCAATTCCCTACCTCTTAGGATTTAATGGGGCGTGTGAAATTCAAAAGCCTGGGGAATCAGTGCCAGGTTATCTATTTGGACATGGTAGATGGGTAAGAAGACCTCTCCAATCCCAGGAATTTAGAGTTGGAAGGGGCTTCATCAAACCTGTACCTGAAAAAGATTCCTCTCTGGTAGAAAATCCTTCACAAATAGCCATTTCAATCTTTGCTTGCAGACCTCCACTAAGGTGAAGCCCCTCACTCCCAAAGTGATCCATTCTACTCACATCTAGCTATCATCATTAAAGCTTGCTCTTATTTCAAGTTGAACTTGGCTTCTCTTTCCAAATATGTCCCATTACTTCTGGTACTGTTCTCCAAGGCTAAGTCCGTCTAATCCTTCCTCTATATGACAGTTCTGCATCTACTCAAAGATAATTATCAATTAGGAGATGCAGTGGGTAGATCACCAGGTCTAGAGTCAGAATGACTTAAGTTCAAATCTGGCTATTAGATACTTATTAGCTGTGTCTTAGACCTAGGCAAATCATTTAACCCGGTTTGCCTCAATTTTTTCATCTGAGAAATGAACTGGCTAAGGAAATAGAAAACCACTCCAGTGCCAAGGAAAGTGAGTCACACAGAGACAAACACAACAGAAAAATGACTAAGCAACAATAAAATTATCATTGAACAACCCTCCCAATCATCTTTAACCCAGATTAAAAATCCTCAAACTCTCCATTTGTTTTGGTACATGTCTGTAATCCCTTCTACCTGAGGAAGCTGAAGTTGGTGGATAATGAGTTCTAAAGTTCTGAGTTGCAGGTAGCATGAATATGGTGAGCCCCAGGAGTTGGGCATAGTGGTTATAAAGCACCTAAAGAAATAAGAACCAATCCAAGCCTTTGTGCACATCATCAATGGAGTTGAACCCATGAATGACCACTGCATATCCGGCCTAGACAAAATAGGGAGACTTAGAATCTTCCAGAGCAATAATGACAACAACAGTAAACCCTCAGTTGTTTTAATCAATTCTCTTGGCATGAACTCTAGATCTTGCCCCATCCTGATAAACTACCTCTGGTTGATCTCCGGTTAATCAGTGGTCTTCCTAAATTGCAATACTCAGACTTTAACCCAATCCTTCAGGTGTAGTATGACCAAGGCAGAGTCAGGGCTGGAAGCATTCCTTCCTTACTCTTAGAAGTTATGCTCCTTAGGAGCAGCTAGGTGGCCAAGTGGATAGAGCACTGGCTCTGGAGTCAGGAGGACCTGAGTTCAAATGTGACCTCAGACGCTTAATAATTACCTAGGTGTGTGGCCTTGGGCAAGCCACTTAACCCCATTGCCTTGCAAAAAAAAAAAGAAGAAGAAGTTATGCTCCACCATGGAGCTTATGATTACTTTAGTTTCTTTGCCTTCCATGTTCTACTGTTGGGATTTTATATGGAGCTTGTCTCCCAACTTTTCCCCAGCACAGTGCCTGGTCCATAGTAATTACTTAATAAATGTTGATTGAGTATCTCAAAAGTCATTTTTTGCATTAAGATTTTCCTGATAACTAATACTTTCCTCCCCCTAAAATTATTTCATTTCATATCTCTCTCTCTCTCTCTCTCTCTCTCTATATATATATATATATATATCTTTAATCTTATTTATATGTGTTCATTACCTTTCCTGATACAATATCCCAGAGGGTAGGGATTATTTCATTTTTGTCTTTGCATTCCTAATCCCAGCACAGTATCTGGCACATATTAATAATGTAACAAATGCATGTTGAATAATGGAAAATGAACATGATATCTCAATGTAGGAAAAAGTTCCTAACAATAAAAGTGGAATGGGCTTCCCCCGAGGACAGGGACCAACTAAGTTTGGGTGATCACTCATCAGAGATGGTTTAAAGTTAAATTCTCGTTTCTTGTCTTCATCAGACTTAAAAAATAGTCTTTAAAATTCTCTTCCAACTCAGAGTTCTGTGACTCGGGAAAAGAAGATACTTTCATGAGAGTCGAAGGGAAATAAAACAATAAGAGCGGGGCTGACTTCTGACTAGAAGCTTCATTGGGTAACTGAAGATGAAGAGGAGGGGGACAACATTGCCCAGTTTTTGGCAAGCTTCCGTTTTTCTCATTTCCAGTATTAGAGCAGGAGAGGCTTGCTGCATTGCAGGTAATCAATTTCTCAAGGACTGCAATAATTAGGAGATGTATTCATAAGCTTGAACTTCCCTTTCATTTGAAAAGATGAATAGTAAGTACTCAAGCACTAAAAAGACTAAAATATGTAAAGGGCTCCTGGAGAAAAAGAGGAAAACTCTGGTTAAAAAACAACACAAATAAAGAAAAACCAAACCCTATCTCTCTAGGGGGTTTCTTTAATCACATGAAAGAGTGACTCCATCTCAAGCAGATATACAGCTCCCTGGGGCTTTTCAAAATATTATTATCTGGACATGAGTTTTGTGATTCTCTTGTATAATATGTAAAGAAGGTACAGGGCAAGTTTATATAGCTTCCCAGGGAGCGGAACTTGGCAAGCCCCACCACCCAAAGCCTGGAGCTGGTAGTTAAAAGGGCACTGCAGGAAGGATCAATAACCAGGCAGAAAAAGTGAAAGGTCTATGCAGTTTCTGTCAAAGGTCACTCTGTTTTCCTCCTAGACAATGAGCCATGACTGCTGGGGTGGGGGACGGTGGCGAGGTTAGGAGCTTCTCCAACTGCAAAATGGCAGCTTTGACATGATGCGCTATCTTCCTTCTTTACCTTGGCCACCCACTGACAAGCGTAACGGGCAGATCTTTCTTTCCCACATTCACCCTGTAAAATGAGGGCTCAAAGGTAGCCTCTCTCAGAAACCAAACAATTCTTTCTGTATCATTACTGTCAGTTACTAACAGATTAAATGGCTTTTTCAGTTAGACTCATGGGATTGTCTAACTATCATGATTATTATAGCATTCCACACGTGATCAACCAGGCTAGTCTGCCTCAGGTTGGGACTATATCCCAACTCACTATAATAATAATCGCTAGGCTTGTTGTATATAGTACAACAAGTCTAAGAGATAGGTGCTATGATTATCCTCATTTTACAGATGAGGAAATTGAGGCAAACCAAACTTGAGTGATTTACCCATAGCTACTGAGTACCTGAGGTCCCATTGGAATCAGATCTTCCTGATTCCAGGGCAGTCACTCCATCCTCTGCACCACCCATTAGAGAAAGAAAGCAAACGAACTTTGAATACAGGAGGACCTAAAGGGGTGAGAGTCAACTTGAAATAATAATGGCAATAACTATAATTAATAATAACAGTCCTTTAAGGTTTGCAGAATATTTTATATATTAACCCTTTTGATTTTCACAAGTATCTTCTGAGGGAAGTACTATTCTTATCCCCATTTTACTGATGAGGAAACTGAGTCACAGAGAAGTTAAGTGCTTTGCCCAGAGACACACAGCTAGTAAATGTCTAAGGCAGGATTTGATCTCAGACCTTCCTAATTATAAGCCTCATATTCTATCCACAAATACACAAAGACATGGGAGGAGTGGACATTAACTTAGTGTACAATGCATAAATATAGTGAGGCATAAATGCAGGCAACACATATGATCAAGGCAATTCATACCTCTGGTATCACTGGGTCTTAATATCCTTCTTCTCCTTGGAATTCCTCAGACTCCTTCCCACTAGCTGAAGCCCATTTGAAATCCTACATTCTGTTCTTTGCCTTAGGTTAATTAAAGACTACTGGAGCTGACATTCCTCAAAGTTGCTATCTCCCTAAAATTATTACCTCTCTGTTTCCATGTATGTATAGAGACTTTTATGAGTGCCACATAACTGTGCATCAAACTCTCTAGGATTGATGTACTCTGAAGCAGCTGGGTGAATAGCTCTGCAGTTACTTCTCATGCCCACTCCTTCTTCCCCCTCCTACCAAAAGGTGAAAAGTGATTTCTTGTCAGATACTGGGTTCCAATGTTCAGAGCAAATGAACCCAACTTTTTATTTTTTATCCTTTTTTATTCCATTTAAAATTTTTTTTATTTTCCCAATTATATGTAGAATCAATTGTCAACATTCATTTTTATAAATTTTTCTCCCTCCCATCCTTTTCTCCCCCCACCCTAGGATAGAAAGCAATCTGATATAGGTAATATATTTACAGTCTTGTCACACATATTTCCATTTTGGTCACAGTATGAAAGAAGAACAGAACAAAAACGGAAAAACCTTGGAAAGGGAAAAGCAAAAACCAAAGTTAAAAAGGTGACTATAGTATGCTTTGATGTGCATTCAGATCCTACATGAACTCAGCTTTTTGTTGTGGTTGTTCAGTTGTTTGTTTTTTTTAGGTTTTTGCAAGGCAAATGGGGTTAAGTGGCTTGCCCAAGGCCACACAGCTAGGTAATTAAGTGTCTGAGACCAGATTTGAACCCAGGTACTCCTGACTCCAGGGCTGGTGCTTTATCCACTGACCCACCTAGCCACCCCTATGAACTCAGCTTTTTAAAGGCCATCAGTAGCATAACCAATCAGTCCAGTAAAGCTTGGAATGACAAGCTGCTAACATCTCTACAATTAGGTAACTTCTTAATGCCCAATTATCTCTTTTATCTGTCCCTTGCTTTCTGTGATTATATAACTATGCTTGGCTTAGGAAAAAAAAAAACTTAGAAGGATTAAATGGTCAGAGAAAAAGTATCACTCATTTTTTCTCTCTCTCTCATACACACACATATTATAAACATACATACATCTATATTTAAAATTTTTTTTAAAAAAGGTTTTTTTTAGTGTTGAAAGTGGCTCAAATGGGGGGAATCTGGAAAGGTTTCCTGGAGGAAATAGCATTTGAACTGACCTGAGACTTGAAGAGAGAAGTTTTTGAGATGAAGTTGTGATAGAGACTATGCCATTCCTCTCCGTGAGACATCCCAAGTATTGGGAAGAGGCAAGAGATGGAATCTTAGGTAAAGAGAATAGCAACTGCACATTTAGGTCATGAAAGCAACCAAATGGGGGACTGGACTTTTTCTCTCTGCTTTCTGTGATCTCTCAGACCTCTCCAAAACATAAATTAGTCACCGAAGATAAAGCAAATACACCTGCTTCCATGGTCTAGGGCATCTAGAATTCAAAAGATTTCCCCACATCCATGTAAACTCAAGAACTGACTCTGAGCTTCTTCACTTCTCTCTGAGAAGTCATACTAGGATCCAACACGGGTTTATCTCAAAATCCTATAGTCTCCCTCCCCGTCTGGCTAGTGCCATAGAGATCATGGTTCCAACCTGGGGAAGTTTGCTCCGTTCTCAACAATCACTTTGACCACAACTATTTAGGAGCAAGAGCCTACAGGGAACAAACAGAGCCTGTCCTGGGGAAAACTGGCTCTGAGGTACAAGTACCTGGCCAGATGGAGACAATAATACAGGACAACCTGTGTGTGTGGAAGATTGTGCAGTATAAATGCTCATGTTGATTTGGGGTTTTGATGTCTTAAGTTTTCTCTAGCACAACGCTGGCAAAGACAGCTTTATTTTTGGCGTTTCCATTGCTATAGACATAGTATGAGAGCCCACCTCAGGGTCGGTAAGATTAAATTCTAGTCCAACATTGAGCTGGAGCCAGTTATGAGCATCCAAAAGTCAGTTCAGGTAGAAATCTAGGCTGGTGAGCAATGAATTGCCAGTGTGGATGGAAGTTGAGATACTTTGAGATCCAGCTCAAGGGAACCACAATCAGAGGGGAGGGAGTCTGGAAGTGAGTGATAGGGAAAATAGGGAGTGGGAGAGAGAAGAAAATTCAGAAAGTATCAAATATTTTAGGAAGTAATCTCAAAGACACTGAACAAAAACAGATAAATCTGCAATAAAAATAGAAGGAAATATAATCTTCAGATCTAATAAATGAGTTCAGGCAACTACGACTAAATACTGCAAAATGAAGGAAAATAATACTACACTTGATGAGATATAGAGGACCTTGTATGATTTGAGAAAAACACAGAACCACAACACATTGTTCCTGAGTGGTTTAAAAGAGAAATGAGAATTATGAGAGTTGAATTTATGTTCTACACATAAAAAATAATGAGCAGCATTGAACCACTTGAATCTGCAATGACAAACCTCTTCAAAGAAACAAAAGACAGAATAATAGATCAGAAATACAAATGTAGAGAAGTAAAATAATCTAGAATAGAAGCAAAACCCAAAAACATTAAAAAAACCATACTCACTATGCAAGCAAAGTGCACGGATCTCAATCTAAGAGACAATCTAAGGATCACAGATCTTTAAAAGCTGCTGAGAAAATTAGAAAGCAATCTGTCAGAAATTAGGCTTAGATCAACACTTTATACAGTATTCCACAATGCATTTTAATGAATGAGTGATTTTAATATTAAAAATCATACTATTAAAAATTAGAAAAGAAATAAAACATATCTTGCACAGTTAGAAGAAAAAGATGTTTTAATGAAACAAGAGACAGGGAATTACAAAAGATAAAACAGATAACTTTGTTTACTCAAAACTGAAAAACTTCTGTACAGATAACATTAATGAATCTAGGATAAAAAAAAAGTGGTTGAAAGGGGGAATAACTTTGTATCCAATTTCTCTGATAAGGGTTTGGTATCTAAGATATATAAACAATTAATATATATACATAAGACTAATAGCCATTCCCCATCAGATAAGGGTATGAACAAACAGTTCTCAAAAGAACTTCAGAGTATTCACAACCCCTTGCAAAAAATACTCCAAATCACAGCAATAAGAAATTCAAAATAACCCTGGGATATCACCTTCCACCATGCAAATTTGCCAAAAAAATGTCCAAAAAATGACAACAAACACTGTTGATGAAGCTGAGAAATAGTACAACCATTTTGGAAAGCAGATTGGAATTATGCAAATAAAATTACTAACATATTCATACCTTTTGAACCATAGGTTCTAATAGTCTTATAACCAAAGGAAATTATCAATAAAAACAAAGTCCCCATATACTCCAAAATAATTATAGCTTCTTTTTGTGATAACTAAGATCACAACAAACAAAATAGATGATCATCAGTTGGGAAATGACCGATCAAATTGTGACACATGAATGTAATCGAATACTACTTTGCTATAAGAAAAGATGTTTGATAAATACAGAGAAGTATAAAAAGATCTATATGAAATGAAGCAGAGTGAAGTAATCCGAGTCCAAAAACAATATTCACTTAGACATCAAACATTGTAAATGGAAAGAACAACCACAGATCAAAACATCAAAAGTGCATGAAAGAAAATTGTAAAGATTTAAGTGAGACTCCCCTCGAGAATGTGGCAGGCCAGAAAACATACATTGCACTTGTTTTTAGACTTTTTCAATGTATCAATCAGTTATGTTACTTTTTTACTCTCTAAAAAATACTGTTTATTATATGGATGGCTCTTGGTAAGGGGGAAGGATACATGGAATATTATGGTGATGTAAAAAAAACAGAAAATATCAATAAAACCTCATTTAAAAAAGATAAGAGCAATTGGCAAATTTTGCTGGGATGTGTATACATATGAGGAGGAAGCAATATAACCTGGGGAATATAAAAAAACTAGAGCTAATTCTTCCCATTGCCTTTATTTCCTCCCTCAATTACTGCTATAGTTTTTGACAGCCCAGTCCTACCAACATTATTTTCCAAGTGTTGCCTGTGTTTTCATACTTCCTTCCCTAGAATTACATAGTTCTAGAAAATAATCAGATTCCATCAAATCCCAAACATCTTCCATGTCATGAGAAGACAGACAAAGGCAAATCAAGAAAAGGACAGCCAGAGTGATATATAGTGGGTACTCTATGTACCCTGAAACTATTGCAGCCACTGTGAAGACCTGGCAAGAACCCCGAAATGCTGAACAGTTAAGAGCACTATTATGATGAAAGTACTTCTATGAATTCAAAATATAGATGGGGTGGCATGGGGTTATAGACTGATCTATTCAAAACCTATGTAATAATTAATTTGGAGAACAGCAAAATGGCTAGCACTCCTTAGTATTCCAATTCTACAAGATTTTATTCTCCTATTTTGCTAGATGATCTCACAAGTTCCCATGAATTCAATATTCATCTCAACACCAAAGATTCTCAAATCTATTTATTTACTTATAAACATTGGGGATCCATTACTTCTCCTGTTGCCTATTTCACATTTCACACAGGTTGTCCCGTTGACATCTTAAACTCAACATGTTCAAAATTGAACTCATCATCTTTCCCCTCAAATCCTCCTCTCTTCCAAACTTCCATTTTACCACATTACTACCATCTTTCTAGTCACCCAGGCTCACATCCTTAAGCCTTCACCATAACTAGGTGACTCTGTGGATAGAACTCTGGACCTGAAATCAGAAAGACCTCAGTCCAAATGCAGCCTAAACACTTAGTACATGTATGAGCCTAGGCAAGTCATTTAATCCTGTCTGTCTCAGTGTCCTCAACTGTAAAATGGGAATCTTAACACTGACCTCATAGGGTTTTTGTAAAAATCAAGTATCATAATATTTGTAAGGGGTTTATTACAGTGCAGGATACACAAGTGCTTAATAAATATTTGTTCTTTCCTACTTTCTCCTCTCACTTCTCATCTCCAATCTGTTGCCAGGTTCCATGAATTTGAACTTCATGATATTTCTCACATGTACCTCCTCCAACACTGCCACCACTCTGGTTCAGTCCCTCTTCATCTTATGTCAGACTATTTCAATAGCATTCTGGTGGGTCTCAAGTCTTTTCCCAGTCCAGTTCATCATTCAATTATCAAGGCAATCTTTCTAAAGCTCAAATCTGACCATGTCATTTCCCTATTCAATAAACTTCAGTACTCTCTATCACCTCCAGGATCAAATATAAAACCATCTGTTTGATCTTCAAAGCTTTTCATAACATATCTTTCCAGTCTTCTTATACCCTATCCCCAAATTCTCTTGATGATCTTTCTTGTGTTTTTCAAGAGGATACTTCATCTCACAATTCAGTCCTGTCCCCCCCACCCCAAAGCCTTCTCTGGTTCCATTCTATCCCCCTATCCCCAGGAAACAATGAAGACCTGAGATTTCTGAATCTGAATTCTAAACAGTAGGGGAAACAAGATATGCAGGTGGATAATTATCATACAAATTGGAAGATGAATTAATCCAAGATGTGAAGAATGAGTTATTAGAGATTTGAAGATAGATATTTCCTTTTTATCTTGGGGGAGACATCAGGGAAGGCTTTAAAGTTAGATGATACCTATGAACTATGAGTTGAACTATGAAGGAAGAGAAGGCTTTATGTCTAATGGTGGCCATTTCAAAGAGGGGGAGGGAAGGAGAGAAAAAAGAAAAAAAATTATATGATGACTTATTATCATGTGTAAATTTAAAAAGAATAGTAAGTTATACATAGTAGATGTTCAGTTTCATGTGCAATAATCTTTTTTTAAAATTGTATTGTTATGAAAATGCTTGTTTCATTCCATAAATTAAAAATAAAATAAGTAAATGAAAACAATTAGTGAGGACTGGTCTAAGGGGAGCAAGGAGGGCATCCCATTTGGCCAGTGAAAAAACAGAGTGGTTGGAAGAGATGAGAAGATTATAGTTAAAAATTATTCAATTTGGTAGTTGCCTTGGGAATCCCAAAATAAGGAGTCAAGGGGGAAGAGCAACAACTCTACAATTGTTCATCTAACTCATGGATGGGCTAGGATGGAGGACACTGGATTTGCAAACAGTATCTCTCTTTTCCTTGCCATTTGTATGGCCTTGAGCAGGTCACTTTGCCTGTTTTCCTCTTTTGTCAAACAAGGATGTTGGACCTGGTGGTCTCTTCTAGCTTCAAATTCTAAATCGGTTTCCATTAACCTTAATATTCACATGCACAAAGGATTCAGGGATGCAATACTGATAATAATTAATTATAATTCTATCATTTTGGACAACTGCGCCCTTCCCCCTAAAAGTGTAACCTTTGTTCTACTCAATAATGGATTCCTACAGACTAAAAGTTCAAAGTGAAGGAAGTTGGGCTAATTATATTTACCCAATCTAGATCAAGCTCCCAACCAATTTTTAGATAGCTTCTTGAAGTAATATAAATAAATGGTAAACAATTAGGTTGAAATAATAAAATATTTAATCATCATAGAATTTGCAAAGTAAAGCAACAGACACATATCTCTTCACCTAATTCTGAAAGAACACCTCCTCTTCCCTTGTTCCTGATAAAAGGAGATTATGTTTGTAAAGTGATGAGCATAATCTGGCTCATGATCACATTTTAAAATATTTGTTCCTTGGGGGCGGCTAGGTGGCGTAGTGGATAAAGCACCGGCCCTGGAGTCAGGAGTATCTGGGTTCAAATCCGGTCTCAGACATTTAATAATTACCTAGCCGTGTGGCCTTGGGCAAGCCACTTAACCCCGCTTGCCTTGCAAAAACCTAAAAAAAAAAAAATATTTGTTCCTTGTCTCTCCCTTATTCCTACCAGATTTTTCTAGGGATATGTCTCTAAGACAATGAACTGAGGAAAGAAAGCTTGACACTAATTTGGTGTGGCTCAACTGATCCAGAGCCTACATTGCCACTCAGAGCAGTCTCCAACCTCCATCATGATGTAGACAACTTGGTTCCTTGTACTTAGGGTCTCAAGAACACCTAAGGCTCTTGGATTCTTGGATATTGTCACTGAAATTTAGTTTCTTTTTTTTCTGTAAGTCTGTCTCCCATCATCATCTCTCTATAACAAAATTATCCCACATTATGGGTACATGGTCTCATGGGAAATAGAGTCTTTGGATTACTTTTTAGAGTCAGGAATTCTGAGTACCTTAGTCCAGTCCCAAGAGATATGACTACCTTAAATTATGAACTATTGTTCACTGTTTAAGTAAAGCTGACATGTCTTGAATTATCTTTAAAGTTACCATTTTGTTTATACAGACCCCTTTGGTTCACGTGTAATGAAATTACCGTTCGAATGCATTAATAATGTCGAGAAACCCTGACATACTATCCACAGTCAGGGAGATCACCCAGTCCTCCAAGAGCTGATAACCTGTGTGACCCTTGGGGAGTCACTTTTATGTCTCTGGGTGGGGAAAACTCTATAGGAGCATCGATTTCCAGCTATAAAGAAACATAAAAGCCGGCTAATTGAACACCTTCATTTTACAGATGGCTTAGAGAAGATTTAGCTACTAAAATAGAAATGATCATAAACTGAACTCATCTTCATTGGTCAAGGAGCTTCTCACCAATGTATTCAGACTCCCAGATTGTCAGCTCTGGTGTCAACCAGGCAGGTATTTTGTGTTCTCTCAACTTTGGGACTTTCCCAGCACTTGTAACAGTGTTTTATTCACAGGAAGGGCTTAATAAGTGTCTATTGAATTGAATTTCATATGTTTTTGGCCTTATCTCTCCAACCAGACTGCAAGCTTGAAGGCAGAGGTTATCTATTATCCCCCACCTCATGCCTTGCCCAATATATATTTTGCTTTTCATTGAAGGTACCACAGGTGTTCAGCCAATGTACTAATAGTTGTTATTCTGGTGATCCAAATCATCTTTCCCTTTGGAGTTGTGGCCCTGTCAGTTGAAGGGAGGCAAAATTCAAGGATGCACTCCATTCTTACTTCTACTATAGGAAGGGGTGTCACATGAAAGGACATTGGGAAGACACGGCCTCTGTCAAAAGCTTGGCATTTCAAAGGGTGAGGAACCCCATAGTTAAGGTTCTCATAAGATGGGTTGGTTTTGCTTTCTCATTATTTTCTTTTCTCTCATTTTCTACTCCCAATACCCCAATTCTATTTTGAATTATCCTAGGTCCTAGAACTAGATGTAACATGGGGCTACCTTGAGCTGTTAATTGATGGCAAAATTCAAACCACTCCAAAGTTCAGGTAAAGAACTTCTGCAGCATCCCCATCATTCCTCAACATGTCAGTGCAGCAATGGGCTGGCTCCATCCTACCTTTCAAATAATAGCTTATTCAGATTGGGGAAAGGGATGAATCAGGGCTCCTTCAGGGCAATTTCAGAACCCAGCACATCTGCCAGCTGAGCAGCCCATTTCAAACAACCAATTAGGGTGAACCCCACAAAATGATCTGAGCCAGTCCCAGCACCTGCCCCCACAGGAGCCAGAGGGGCAAGCATGTCTCCATGGCAAGTAGGATTGTTTTCCCTGTGGCGACTTTGTTCCACTCCAAGGAATGCATTTTGTTTCTTCCTTCCCCAAACTTGACTTCGCTTGACTTGCCAGATGAAAATGATTTGGAATTATAGAAACCAATTGCAGAGAGGGAAAATGAATCCACTTTAGCTCCTATGAAGCAACAGGGTGGTAGTGGGAGAGATGGAGGGTGCTTGGTATACGGGGGTTTGGATATTTTCTTTTGAAGCAGATCATTCAGCCTACTTGACATGCAAAATAGACTCTTGTTCTGGGATAAGACAGTCATCATTTCCCTGGAGCACTGGTATTAGGTGGAGAAAAGAGTAATACTGATGCCTGCCCTATGATTCACTGAACCTGGCTAAGCCTCCCTTTCTTTTTCTAAGATAGTGAAATCTGAGAATGAGACTCAGTACTGCTCCTGGGACAGCTCCATTGTCTAAGGTGCAGTGTAATTTTTTTTAAGTGTAGCTGAGTGATAGTGGGTGAGTTATTGAATCATCGTGAATCACTCACTCCTTGAACAAAAAACAACGTGACCCCAGGAGACAAAGAGGACCTAGAATTTATCATTCTGAATCTGCCTCCTAGAAATACTATGGATCCATAATATGGTCCATATATGGTTTCTCCCTGTGCCATCTTGAAATGTGGGGAGACTTCCATGCATTCTAAAGAGTACAGGGGATTTGTGGGAAAATGTATTAGAGGATTTTATTCATTTTCTTTACTTACATATAATAAAAAATCTCAAGGAGTATATTTTTATTCTGCCTAGCATCACATACAGAGGCTAGCCCTAGATTCAGGAAAATCTGAGTTCATGTCTATCTCTGATACATTCTACATAGGACCATGAATAAGTCACTCAATGTCTTTACAATTTTGGGATTCTAATTCACAATGGATTTGCCAGTTTGCATCCATCTCCTTTTAAGTTTCACTGAAGTGCCACTTCCTTCGGGATATCCTTCCTGATTCCCCCAGTTATTAATGCATCCTTTCACCCAAAACACTAAAAAAAAGTCACTATGTATTTTTTAAAAACCTTACATTTACTTTTCTGTTACTTCCCTTGCAATATGTAAACCCACTGGGACTTTGCACAGGGCCAGGAAGGAACACAGTAGGCATTTAACAAATACTTGATTGATTTGTTGACTGATCCATAGTTGGAGTTTTCCAACACTAAGAAATCATAGATTTAGACAAAGTTTTCTTATTTCTCATCCATCTATTTTCTTCATGCTTTACTTTGATATTTGTCTACACCTTTACTTTGACTCTTTAAAGAATTATGTTTTCATCTGCATGGGGAGTTCCCCTTATAACAATGCAGATCTCAACCCCTCTAAATTTTGGAAATGATGTTGAAGAGACATTGGGACCAAAGAAGTCATGTGACCAACCTGGTGAGGAATCTGCAGCAGTCTAGTGGAAGGAGTCGGATGATTTGTGTTCACGGTCTTTCTTCTGTGTGTTTGGGAAAGTCACTGGCTCTCTCTGGTCCTCTGTTTTTTTCTTCTGTAAAATAAGGAGTTGAACAAGAGGACCTCTAAGCTCCTTTCCAGCTTTAAGTCTTTAATATAATGATTATCAGATTTAGCTAAACCAGTCCTCAGATGCCAGAAATGCAGCCCAACACCAAGTCCAAAATGGAAATCTTTAGAATGGTTTTAGTGGCTTCCTATTGATCTTGTCTAGGGTAAAATAAAAACCATTCAGTTCAGTATTTGAGATGTCCCCGTAATTTGGAACCAACCCACATATTCATTCTTGTTTTATTTTATTTATTTTAACCCCATATTCCTATCAAACCAGACTAATAGTTGCTACCCAAATAAATCAAATTAATTCCTACCCCCATGCCTGGGAACAGGTTATCCCTATGTGAGAAACATTCAACCCTCATATCTACCTCTTAGAATCTTTATCGTACTTCAAGGTCCTTCTTATTACACAGAGAGGTGGAGCTGTTGGAGTGAATGGAGAGTTGGGTCTTAGAGGTAGGAAAAATCTGTCTTCCAGTACCATTTCTGAAACATGGTGGCTGTGTTGACCTTAGGCAGCTAGGTGGCTCCATGATGCATAATACACCGGGCCCGGAACCACGAGAACAGAATTCAAATTTGACCTCAGTCATTTACGCTCTGTGTGACTTTGGACAAGTAACTTAATCTCTATTTGCTTCACTTTCTTCAACTGTAAAATGGGAATAATAATATCTCCCAGGGTATCATGAAGTTTAAATGAGATGTGTATAGTAGATGTTATATAAATTTATTAGATATTATTTTTACTTCTAGAAAACTCTATTTGTCTATAACTAAATTGTTAGAGGGAAGTTCCTCATTTGCAAGCTTCCTACCTTTACACAAGCTATATCCCATCAGGAGAGGGTAAATTTTCTTCAGTCCTGTAGGACTCTTCATGAGCTCATTTGGGGTTTTCTTGGCTAAGCTACTGGAGTGGCTTACCATTACCATTTCTTTCTCCAGCTTATTTTACAGATGAGGAAACTGAGGCAAACAGGTTAAGTGACTTGCCCAGGGTCTCACAGCTAGTACATGTCTGAGATCAGGTTTGATGCTTTCTTTTTCTTTTTTTTCCTTTGGTTTGTTTTTGCAAGGCAATGGGGTTAAGTGACTTGCTCAAGGTCACACAGCTAGGTGATTCTTATTAAGTGTCCAAGGTCAGATTTGAACTCAGGTCCTCCTGACTCCAGAACTGGTGCTTTACCCACTGCACCGCCTAGCCCCTCCACCCAGTTTGAAGTTTCCTTGGCAAAGATACTGGAGGATTTGCCATTTCCTTCTTCAGCTCATTTTACAGAAGAAGAAACTGAGGCAAACAAGCTGAAGTGACTTGCCCAGGGTCACACAGCTTGCACGCATCTAAAGCCAGATTTGAAATCTGGAAGATGAGTCTCCCTGATTCCAGGCCCAGAACCTGTAAGCGTTTAATGAAAGCTTTTCAATTTTGCTATGCAATTAGGAGCCAGGCCAGTCTGTCAGCTGCCAGATGTTTCCCAGTTGGTCATGATTAGATCTAATTGTTTGAAACTGTGCTTTCTTCTTAAAGCTTTCTCCTTTCCTCTTGTGAGTAATTGGCTGGTATTTGCTCACTCGATGGGAGCCATTTGAGCATTCTGCAGTTGTCCATTCTAGCCCAATAGGTCTGGGATGAGGTTTACTCCAGTCATGGGAAGATATGCACCAAAAGACCTTGTCTTTGTGAACCACTTGTTGTGAAACACAGGGGCACAATGAGGCTGCTGAAGGCAAGCTGGAAGGCCAAGACTTGGGCAAGTTGTGGAAAAAATGGCACAAAAACAAGTGTTTCTGAAAAGGGCAACCTTGGAAAATGAATAGCAGATTAAGATGATGTATGAAAACTGGATTTGGATTCTTAGACTTTGACTTAAAATAGATTAATAATAGAGCTCCTGCACAGAGATAGAGTGCTCCTAATAAAGCTTATTAAGGTGTATCTACAGTATAGAACTCACTCTGAAGGAAGAAGTCCTTATGACTGAAATGTTGAAAACACAAAAAAGAAACTATTTCAATGAGTAAGAAAAGAGGGACATGGCAAAAGAGATTGATATGGCTGAAAAGAGGGACATGGCAAAAGAGATTGATATGACTGCATAGGGAGCTCACCCATACCTTCGATTTTTAAAAAGACATACAGAAGATAAAAGCAAGAATAAGTAGTGGAATAAATACAAAAATGTGGTATGACCTGTAGGCAGAATGAGTTGAGGTTGGCAAGGAATTGAACAGAAGTCTTTTGTTGATTTTTTTAAAAGCTTTATTAGAGAAGACATGGTGTACAAATCTAACCTGGCATATCTAAATAAACAACAGCTTATCATCATCATCATCATCATCATCATCATCAAACAGAAGGGTTATTTTGTAAAAAGAAACTAACTTCATTCTGGGTGGTCCCAGAGAACAGAACACAAGCAAGCATAACAGAGAGAAGTTTCAGAAAAACAAATTTAGATTTTTGAAAGACTTCTATTTGAACCATCTAATTCTTAATATCTGAGCAAGTCAATTCACCATTCTAAATCTATTTCCTCAACTATAAAATGGAGGTAATGCCCCCAACTCCCTCTTTTATGGAGGTGGAAAGTCTGCCCACTGCTATATATTTTCAGACTTTTTCAAAGTATTGATCTCTTGTGTTGATTTTTTTCCCCTCATTTTCTTTTGTCTATCTCTAGAAATATTATTTGCTATATGAGATGGCTTTTTGGGAAAAGGAAGGGAGGAACACTGGGGAAATTATGGTGGTATAAAAATAAAACATCAATAAAAACATTTTAAAAAACAAATCAAAATAAAATGAGGGGGTTGATAATACCTTTAACACTTTCTTTTAAAAATAAATTTATTTATTTTTTCCTTTAACACTTTCTCCACAGGGTTGTTGGGAGGCTCAATACACTGTCCAAATTTTAATGTATAGCATAAATATCTTTTATTATTATCATTATTATCATCATCCCATCATCAACATTAACTCCTGGCTCTGGTTTTCAGAATAGTGAGCAGAAGCAAGTCTCTAAAGCATCAAGTCAGGGCACTTAGGGAAGAAATAATGACCAGTAGTAGCCCAAGAGCCACTTTTTGTTTGTTTAATTTTTAATGTACACACATATGAGTTCTCCATAATCCTGGTTGGTCACTGAATCCAAGTTCTGAAATCTGAAATCATTTAGTGTTGTTGTCGCTTAATGTTACCATAGACTGCACATAAATGGTTCTCCAGACTCTTCCCAAGAACCTCCCTACCACCTTCCAACTCCCCTTTCTATATTGTCTTTGATCTTTAAAATATAAGATCCTTCAGGGTAGGTCTTGCATATAATAAGCTCTTAAGAAATTCTTTATGTATCTATCTATATATTGCTCAATTGATCTAGCTATCTAAATGCCTGTTGCCCTGTATCCATTCATACAAATCTTCTCAAGTTTCTCTGAATTCTTTATATCTGTCATTTTCTTATACTTGAATAATATTCCATTATGTTAATGTGCACTACAAGTTTGTTCAGTCATTCTTTGATTAGATAGGTATCTTTTCCTTTCAGTTATTTTGCTACTACTTTTGCTACTAAGAGCATTTCTATATAAATGGAGTCTAGTCTGGAATTTGATGCCTCATTCATATGATTTGTCATTCTTCTCAAGAACATGCTGATCCTCTTAATGGCTTCTTTTATTTTTTTTTTTTTTTTTGGTTAATTAGACAATAGGTTGCCAAAAAAACTGAATTCTATCAGTTTGCAGTTTTTCTGATAAGAATTATAGACTATTATACTATTGATTCATATCTAATATACTCCATGGAGATAGCAAACATTAAGATACAACCCTCAATACAAAGTTTTGCAAATATGTAGCATCCCTTCTCCCAAGTAAATTGATGTAAGAGAATGGTAGTAATGAGAATATGGATTCCTAAATAATTTCTTAAAAAGATGATAGTAAAATAATTGACAAGCAAGATACCCCATACATTTAGGGACTAGCTTTTCACAGATCAACACATTCCTAATAGGGAAGGTTCACATGTGATGAGGAAAGACACAAGGAAGAGCATTGTTCGTTCATTGTTTGTCTTTTGCTCCCAAGGAGACCCGAGACATCAGGAATGTGATGTCATGATTTGCAAAGGAATAGAATTTAAGTGAGGAAGGACTGTGCAAAATCACCAGCCTCAGTTTCTCCGCTGGAGTCATCTGGGTCCAGTGACAAGATATAGATTGGGAGGACTGGAGATTCCCTCCACCCCCACCATGGAAGATCACAAATATAGGAAAGTCATACAACTAGAGAAACAACCCCATATCTAGCTGGATCAAAATTTCTTTGAAATCCAGTCACACTCTTAGTTGTTTATTCTGTGTAACTGAAAAATAGCCCAAGGTCCCCACTTAACAAAAAAAAAAATTAATGGAACCATTTGAAGCTGGAATCACAAAGTTCTTTCAGACCTCCATAATGCTCATCTTTGCCATGTAAACAAATGAAGAAAGACTCAAAATGATCAGAATTAAAATCTGATCATTTCAATCTTATTTCCCTTGTTTTTCATTCCTACTCTGTTCTGCATTCATTCTGGGAATAAACTGACTGTAATCCTTCCATACAAATGATGTTTTTCTTACTATCAAGAATGTTCTCAAGGTATAGTTCTGAAAACTTTGTTATTGTTCTGATAACATATATGAATCAAAGCTCATGAACAGTTTAGAAACCTTTTTACATGGTTCCAGAATTTTTTTGTTCTAAATATAAATACCAAAGAAGAGAATTTCCATATGTAGAGTAGAACAGAAAAGATCATTACATATGAATCTATAAATCTGCATTTGATAGTGTTTATTTTTTTAAAAAAGAGAATGTGATCATTTTACTTTCAAAATTATCCTGTTTCCTTCAAGAATTCCTATGTTCCCTTCTATGTCTTTTGTGTGGCATCACTACTACCAATTCTTCTCTTCTACCCCCCCACACACATACACACCTAATCTCAACCCCCCTAATAAAAAAAAAAGCAAAAGGGAGAAAAAAACTTATAAAATATAAATTAGCACACAAATCATAATGAATCCATATAGTGGCCATAGTCAAAAATAAATGTCCCCTTTTGCACCCTGAATTTATCAATTCTCTATCAAAGGGAATGTCATCTAGAGAAATAGTTCAAAGCAATAATCCGAGTTCTTAACTCTTTCCACCATGTTTTTCTTAATGTTGTTGTCCTTTTTTGAGTTATTCCCCTAGTTCTACTCACTTCACTCTCTGGATTCTCTGAAAACATCATTTCTTCAGCAAATAATATTCCATTACCTTCATCCTACAATTTGTTTATCTGTTCCTCAGTTGATGGGTACCCCATTCCACCCCCACCTTAGAGTCTAGTTCTTTGATTTTCTCTTTTTCCCTATTAATCCTCTCTTCAGGAGCAGGATGTTGGTTTGACTCCTAATTATTCCCTCTCTAATAACATCCTCCTCCTTAATCCTAACCCTCATTCCTGTTTCCTTGTTGAAACTAATAAATTCTATGCTTATATATTTCTATACTAATATATCTATATATCTAATATATTTGTATCTTTTTGAATGTGTTCATTTCTTTTTTTCTCTTATTCAGATAAGAATGAGGTTCATCTAATATCCGTTTCCCTCACTGCTTTCTTTTTTTGGATTTTTTTTTCAAGGCAGTGAGGTTAAGTGGCTTGCCCAATGCCACACAGCTAGGTAATTATGAAGTATCTGAGGCAAGATTTGAACTCAGGTACTCCTGACTCCAGGACCGGTGCTCTATCCACTGCACCACCTAGCTGTCCCCTATATTCTAATTTCTTTATCCTGTGTTTGGCTTAAATTTTCACCCTCTCTATAGGTGTGGGATACAACACCTTATTTTTGCTTCTATTTTTTTAATAGCATGGCATTACATTTGGATAGTTCATAGGTTCATGAGATGATGTATCTAGAACTAGAGGAGGTCATCCAATCCAACGCCTTTGTTTTATAGATGCAAAATTTGGGTCTAGAAAGTTTTTGTGACTTGCCCAAGGCAACCTCACACAGAATAAGCATAATGGATGGATTTGAACTCAGGTTCCCTGGTTACCGAACCAGTAAATAATCTTTCACACTGCCTTCCATTTGACCATTTTTGTTTTCAAAAACTATCTCCCTGCCATGGCATTCTAGTTTTTCCTGTGATTCTTGCAAAGTAAAGTATTCTTTCCCTCTGGAAGCTGGGCTCATGAGTTCATCAGATACTAAACTGCTTTGTGTGTTTGTTTCTAACTCTATTCTATTCCACTGATCTGCTTTTTTCTATTTTTTTTAAATAAGATACCAGATCTACGTTATTACTTAGTTTGTGCTATGGTCATGCTGAGTCCACTTCATTAATACTTTTCTTATTCATCATTTCCATGATTTTGTTGACTTTTCATTCCTTTGATCCTGGCAACTTTGTGATGACTTTGTCTAATTCCATTAAGTATTATTAGTAATTTTATCAGTATACATGGAATGTCTAGAAAAAAATTGGGTGGTGTCATCATTTTTAGAGTTTCATAATGACCTTTCTCTCCCTTTCTTAAAAAAAGTTTTTTTTCACTTAATCCTGTCATCCCCTCAAGCTATTATTCTATATCTCTTTCCTTTCCACTGATAAATTATTAGAATTACTTTTAACAGCTGTCTTTGCTTCCTCCCTCATCTCCCACTAATTTTGCCATCTGGTTTATAATGCCATTGCTCCTCTAAAACTATCTTTTCTCTGTTAACCAATCATTTTTACTTGAAAAATGTGATGACCTTTTTTGGTCTTCATTCCTTTTTATTTCCCTGTGACTTCACACTGGTGACCACCCCCTCTTGGTCTTTTATAACAAAACTTTTTTTTCTTATCTCTGTAACTAATCTTCCTGGATTCATTTCCCATATCCTAAGAATGTGTCTCCCAAAGTTCATTCCTTGCCCCCCTTTTCCGCTTTGCTCCTTCAGTGAAGGCACCTGATTCTGTGGGTTCACTTACCTCTGTCTCCAGATGGCTCCAAAATCTACAAATTTCCCAATCCTTCCTCTGATCTCTAGTCACACATCACAAAATTCCTGCTCGACATTTCCACCTGGACCAACCACTGATTGACTTCCCAATTTTAACAAGTTCAAAACAAAATTAATTGTTTTCCCTTGGTAACAATCTATACTCACCCCTTTTCAAGCTTGGGTGACTCCCAGTCGCCCAAGTTTTAGTTTCAGAGTAATGCTAACTCTTGTCTCTCCCCAATTACCCTCTTGGCCCACCCTCATATCAAATCAGTTGCCAGGTCCTAGAGATTCTTCTGCCATATTTATCATTTGTCTCCTTCCCATTCACATTGTCATCACTATCCTAGTTCATGCCCTCTCACCTTGATTCCTTTAGTAGCCTCCTAACTGGCCTCCCTAATCTCAGTTTCTCCTTTAATCTTTCTTCCACACAACTGCAAAAATGATTTTCCTAGGATAGAGGTTGGGCCATAACCCTCTCTCTCTGCTTAGAAACCATTTATTTAGTAGCTCATTGCTGCCTCAATGATAAAATACGAACCCCTTATAGCCAAGTATTTAAGGGAAGCCTCCATTGATCTGTTTCCATCCTGTCTTTCCTGGTTTTTATATTACTCTTAGTTCCAGCAAGCTAATCTAGTAACTTTTCCACAAATTCAAAATTCTATTACCTATCACTGGACTGTACCTCATCCCACCCCATCCATCCCAGGAATATATTTCTTTTTTAGTTATGTCTTTTAAAAGATTCATCTTTCTTTAAAGCTAATTGTGGGGGCGGCTAGGTGGCGTAGTGGATAAGGCATCAGCCTTGGAGTCAGGAGTACCTGGGTTCAAATCCGGTCTCAGAAACTTAATAATTACCTAGCTGTGTGGCCTTGGGCAAGCCACTTAACCCCATTTGCCTTGCAAAAAAAAAAACCTAAAATAAAATAAAAAATAAAATAAAATAAAGCTAATTGTGGGCACTATTTCTGCCATGAATTCTTTTCCTCATCCCCTTTACTCAATTATCTTGTTCATTCTGTTGTTTAATCATTTTTAACTTAATAGCATTTTATTTTTTCTAATTAAATGTAAAGATAGTTTTCAACATTAATTTTTATAAGATTTTGAATTCTGAATCTTCCCCCTTCCCAACATGGGAAGCACTCTGACATAAGTTATACATGTATAATCATGTTAATCATATTAGCATGTTGTAAAAGAATCATAACAAAAGGGAAAACCATGAGAAAAAAGAAAAAACAAATAAAAAAAAACAGTGAAGCTAAGTATGCTTCCATCTACATTCAGATTCCATAGTTCTTTCACTGGATCTGGATGACATTTTCATCATAAGTCTTTTGGAATTGTCTTTGACAGCTGCACTACTGAGAAGTCATTTTTAGTTGTGTCTGAGACCCCATTTGAGGTTTTCATGTCAAAACTACTGGTTTTGCCATTTCCTTCTCCAGTTCATTTTACAGATGAGGAAATGGAGGCAAATAAGGTAAAGTGACTTGTCCAGGGTCATGCAGCTAGTGTCTGAGGCCACATTTGAACTCAAGTCTTCCTGACTCTGGGTCTGGCATTCTCTCTGCTGAACCATTTTACTGCCCTTGATGCTGGATACCTGTGAACTAATCCTATACATGGTAGTAATAAATGTTTGCTGAATGTATTCTTTTAACTTTCCCTTGTTTTCTTTTTCCACTCTATATAGTTTGGAAGTGGAAATGTTCATATTCTGGCTCTGCTCTCCAAAACAGGGCTTTCTCCCTTGGACCTGGCCGACCTGCCAAACCTGGAACAAACAGATCTTATATGACTAATAGCATTACATTAATTTTAAACCAGTCACATAAAAGAAAATCCATTGGCATACCGGTAACAAAACACCTTGGCCATCAGTTGTAAATTGCCAAAATTAAATTACTCTCCACCACCCCCACATCTCAGGGGGAAGTAATCACTACCTACTCTAGTCTCACAATGCTTGTACCTTTCTAACTGCTCCTTTCCATTCTGCCCTGTCAACAAATTTAACATTTACAATGGGCAAAACACCGTGCTAAGTGTTAGGAGAGGTCTAAATAAATAAGGCTTGTCCCTGCCTTCCAGGCACTTACAATGGCCACTTATGTCTTACTAAACAGTAATAATAATTGACATTTATATTGAGCTTGAAAATTTCCAAACTGCTTTACATATATTATCTCATTTGAATGTCATAACAACCTGGAGAGATAGGTACTGTAGCTATTACTAGATGCCAATTTGTCACCTGGCACTCACCTTGAAGTCAGACATCTAACCAGGCTAAGACATTTACTTGCTGCATAGTTAATCTGTGACCCTCAGTTTCCTCATCTGTAAACTAAAGCACCAACTTCATGAGGTTGTAATGAGGATCAAATGGCATGCTATCCAAAAAGTGACATTTGTATGTGAATTATGATTGCTCCCATTTTATAGATGAGGAGACAAGGTCAGAGAAGCAAAGTTGTGCCATACCTGTTAAGGAAGAATTTGAATGCAGTTCTTCCCTGACTATAGATGCAGCTCTCTGGTCATTAACATCATGCTCAGGAAGGGCATGATGAACTCTCAGTTGTGTACCATGATTGTAGGGACCAGGAGGCATTGTTTTACATTCCCCACACAGATAAGCACAGGCTTTGTATCTAGCAGAAGCATACTCAGCTAGTATTTTTGGAAGGAAGGGGAAAATGGAGAGAGGAAGGAAAGAAGGAACAAAGGGAGAGGGAAATGAAGAGAGGAAGGAGGGAGGAAGAGAAGGGAGGA
Organism: Macrotis lagotis; assembly: GCF_037893015.1. Classification (NCBI taxonomy): domain Eukaryota; kingdom Metazoa; phylum Chordata; class Mammalia; order Peramelemorphia; family Peramelidae; genus Macrotis; species Macrotis lagotis. The sequence goes on along the minus strand of NC_133659.1, from coordinate 44,767,605 downwards.
AAGAAGGAAAAAATGAAGGAAAAGAAGGAAAGAAAGATGGAAAAAATGGAAGGAAGGAAGGACAAGGAGAAAGAAGGAAGGAAAGAAGGAAGGAATGAAGGAAAGACAAGGAGAAAGGGAAGGAAGGACAAGGAGAAAGGAAGGAAGGAATGAAGGAAAGACAAAGAGAAAGGAAGGAAGGACAAGGAGAAAGGAAGGAAGGACAAGGGGAAAGGAAGGAGGAAAAGAAGGAAGGAATGAAGTAAAGACAAAGAAGAAGAAAGGAAGGAAGGACAAGGAGAAAGGAGGAAGGAGGGAGGGAAAGAAGAAGGAAGGAAGGGAGGGAGGGAGGAAAGACAGGGAGGGAGAGAGTTAAACTAGAAATTGTTGCCCCTAAAAGTTTGAGGACTCTTGTAACAGAGAAAATAGTACTAGATTTGGAGTGAAAAGAAACTTGTGTTTCAATCCCAGATGAATTTGACTCTCTGAGTTTTAGTTTTCTCAGTTGGAAAATGGGAACATTAATGCTTATAGTACCTCACAGAATGGTTGCAAGAAATGTAAGTTGTTGTGGTTGCTTTTTTAAGGTGAGGGATTTTATTTTCATTTCCACTTTAAAAGATTTTGTTTGTTTATTTATTTTAAATGATGAACCAAAGTTCTTATCTAAGTGCCACTGAGACAGCCTACCTCTTAGAACTGTGCTGATGACCATGATGTTGGAGGGAATGACCAGCACTGAGCTGTCAATCTGTGTGATCCTGTTGTCTCTTTGTCATCAATGGCTCTGTGGATCTCATGTACCTGTCTGTCACAAGAAGCTACCTTTGAGTCACGAGCCCTCACTTGCCAATGAATTTCATGACCCTTAGCCTGCAACACAATTTATCTCCACACATTTTGAGAACTGATTCATCTCTGACTTACCATCCAAAGTCCTGTTCCAGCATACAGAATGAAGAGAAGAAATTCTCTCCGGGTTCAGGTCCAGCTACCAAGAATTATCTAAGTCTGTGTATGTGTCTGGTGAGTGTGTGTATGTGTCTGGTGAGTGTGTGTGTGTGTGTGTGTGTGTGTGTGGTGTGCGTTTATCTAATCACATTATAGAACCAGAGGTGCAATTGTAAATAGTTTGACTTGTCAAGACATCTTAGCAGCATGTTGACAATTCCCTTCTTTTACTTTTTAGAAGTCTAAAGATGCTCACTTATTAGGGAACGGCTAAAATTGTGTTATGTTAGTATAATGGAATATCACTGTGCTCTAAGAAGAATTCAAAAACGTCTAGGAAGATTAATCTCAACAGATACAGAATTAAGTATGGAGTATCATGAAAGCAACATATAGAACTGAAGGAATAGAAATAGAAAGAATAAAAACCACAAAACAAAGGTGTAAAATTATATTGATTTTAGGAAAGAGCTGAGAAAATGCACTCCTTTCTTTGCAGAAATGAGAAACCATGGGGTTGGGGATGTTGCTTCTACTATTAAATATGATGGCTATGCTGATTTTACCAAACAGCTTAATTTCTCATTCTCCTTTCTCTTTTCTAGTCTTTTGATGAGAGATAACTTATTAGACGGGGAGGTAGGTTGAGATAAATTCAGAAATGGAAAAAAAAGGATGTAAAAGCAAGATACAAAAAAGAATTTTAAAAGAAAACCACAATCTGCATTCTATTTCAGATTTGTATTTTCCAAAAATGTGGTTCATGGACCATTAGTGGTCCAAAAAATGCCTGTTGTGACTCATTCCATTACCACTGAAGATTCTTTGGTTCTGTGACTCTTGCCTTTCTGGTATATATTTAGATTACCAAAAAAATTTGGGTGGATTTTAAAGGAAAAAGAATAGAATCAACGAGTTGGAAAGGACCTTAGAGCTCCTATAATCCAATTTCTGCCTATCATAAAAGTCTATTTAATTAACTAGAAAAACTTTCCAGCCATTTTTTGAAAAAAAATATTTTATTTTTTTTCCAATACATGCAAAAACAATTTATGAAATTTGTTTTTTAAAATTTTGAGTTCCAAATTCTCTTTTTCCCCCTACTTGCCCTCATACCTCCCTGAGATGGTAAGTAGATGAAGGTTATGCATGTGCAATTATACAAAACATATTTCCGTATTAGTCATGTAGTTAAAGAAAACACAGACAAAAAAACCACAAAAAATAAAGAAATTTTTTTTAAAAAGTGTTTAATCTATAGTCCAACTCACAATCAGTTCTTGCTTTAGAAATAGACAGCATTTTTTTATCATAAATCCTTCAAAATAATCTTAGAACATTGTATTGCTGAGAATTGTTGTCATTCACAGCTGATCATAATGCTGTATTGCTATTACTCTGTACAATGTTCTCTTGCTTCTGCTCACTTCACTTTGCATAAGTTCATGTAAAACTTCGAGGTTTTTTTCTGAAAGTATTCTGCTTGTCATTTCTTATAGCACAATAGTTTTCCATTGCAATCATATACAACTTGTTCAGTCATTCCTCAATTTATGAACATCCTTCAATTTCCAATCTTTGCTACTACAAAAAGAGCAACTATAAATATTTTTATGCAAAAAAGATTGTTTTTCCTTTTATTTTTATCTTTTTTGGGGATACAGACCTGATAGTGGTATTGCTGGTTCAAAGAGTAAGTACAGTTTTATAGCTATTTGGGCATAGTTTGTATTTTTTTTTAATATTAGTTAAAGAATAGTTCATGCTTTCTACTAAGTTGGAGGCTAGAGAGAGGTATTTGTCAGATCCATCATCTTTGCTTTAAGCAAGGGGACTGTCTTGTATTTATACAAATATAATTATTGAATACTTCCAGTAGGAAGGCACTTTTTTTATAAGCCTTGCGAGTCCCTGAAAAATTTGTTACTATCATCATTATTATGGGATGACATTTACATAGTGCTTACATACATTACCTAATTTGATCCTTGCAACATCCCTCTGAAGTGGATATAGTTCCAGAATCACCATATAGAGGAATACATGGTAGCTCCAGAGTCAGAGTACTTGGATTCAAATCTCTCCATTGACATTTACAACCCTTGTGACCTAGGCAGGTCATTTGTCTTTCCATTTGTAAAACAAGGGGATTAGTCTAAATGTCCTCTGAGGTTCCTTCTAGGTGGGGGTAAGGAGTTCTTCACCATTTTTATATCATGGACCCCTTGGGCAGTCTGCTAAAACCTATGAACCCTTTCCCAGAAAAATGCTTTTTAAATGGTTAAAATAAGATAAACAGGATTACAAAGAAAATAATGAAATCAGGATTTCACTTTTCCCCCAAGTTCAAATACTCCAAATAAATCTATTCATGGACCTCTGGTTATAAAGTTCTGTAAATCTATGGGCCATGTTCTGTCTCCTCATTTTACAGCTGAATAAACTGAGTTCTAGAGAAATGACTTACCCAAGGTCACCCAGATAATGTGGCAGAGGCTGGATTTAGTCCAAGTCCAGTCCTCTCCATTGTGCTGCAGAACCCCAGAATTTTGTGGGCACCTCCACAACTTATCACAGTTAGCTAATTGTTCCCTTGCCCTGACTCTTAGGGGACTGCTGTTAAGCCTATTTGTGGGTGTACTCTTGCTGGTTCCAATTTTCTTGTGTTTATTTACCAAAGTGTGAGTCATGAGTAACTAGCATTCATCTTCTAATCACTCATCACAAACACTCCACACAATTAGCAAATACTAGCTAAAATTTTTGCAAACCCTGGACAGCTTCCCGCCTCTTTATTGTCGCCCCCTCATCCCTGGCTCCTGATCCACAAAAGAAATAAGGAAAATTAAAGGAAAAAAACAGGAATGACAAAGCTCATATGTAACAATAAAAATAAAATGATATAAAATTAATTTTAAAATAATTAGTATAAAATAAATATAAATGCAATAATATAACATGATAATATATAATAAAAATTTTTAAAAACCAGAATTTATGAATAGATTGTACCATTTATGGGACTTCCTTTAGATCAGGCAGAAATTCTTATTTTAAGGTCACCTCCCTTAAATCTTTCATATGGGAGCCACCAAACACAGCAAGGAACTTCCTCCAGATCAGACAGAGTCTTAATTTAAGGGTCCATTCACAACTGCCCAAGAGGTCTAAGAATCCATTTCAGAAGATCCATTAATTTAGAGGGGGGAAATAATACTATCTTTCTTTATATCATCACTAATCTTCAAATGAAATTTAGCATGCTCTTCAATTCTTTAGAAACATCATTGAGCAAGGGCTTCCTTCATAGGCTTCACCTTATTGCTAAAAGGATTCAGGACACAAAAACATTTCCAGATGATGGCTGTTATTGTTACTGTTTGTTTATCAGTGGTTGTTGTGTCATATCAGATTCATTGTGACCCCAGTCGGGGTGACTTCTTGACGTGTCTCAGCACTCGATCCACTGTGCCACTACTTTTTCTTACTCCATAGTAGTATTACATTCATGTACCATAACTTGTTTACCCATTTTCCAACCGATGAGCATCTACTTTGTCTTCAGTTCTTTATTTCTACACAAGCTGCTACATTTTCATGAAGATGGGACTTTTCTTCCTATTTTTGTCCTCCTCAGAGTATAAATCTAGAAGTGAGATCTCTGGGTCAAAGAATATGGACATTTTAATCATTTTCTTAGCATAATTCCAAACTGTTCATGTTGGCTTGTATCTTGAAGGGGGGGAAAAGTTAATTTGAGTGGCATCTTTACCTTTTATTCAGCTTTATGTTCATTTTTAAAAGTGCATAGGAGTTACAAAAAAAGAGACAATGAGAGTTTATGGGAGCATTAAGTTTGTACCTAAGGAAAAGCATATTATTGGTCCTAACTAAATATACATTAAAAGGAATAGCTACAGGGAAGGGGGGGGGGGGAAGGAGAGAGTTTTCCAATCAGCAATAGGGGTTCAGACAGATAGTACTTATTTGTCCTTTATCATCCATTATTTCATTCACTACTGTTGCCATGGCTACATGGCATTAACATTTTCGCTATCAGAAGAGTAAAATAAACTCAGTAAGCATGGAAGTGAAACAAATCTCATGATAGAGCATGCAATCCAAGTACATATGTAGGAAAAGATGCATCCCATTGGCCAAGGGAGCATAAAACAGAACTGTCACTGAGTGTACAAATCAAAAGGCCTATTTCCAAGAGAGACCAACTTACGAGGTACGAACCATCAACATTGAGTCTCTTTCTGAGAAAAGGAGCAAAGAGGACACAAATTAATTCTGTTGGAGTGTTCCATTTTTCCACATGTATCTTAACTATCTGCAGTAATTTTTCAATGCTCAAATAGACAGCTGTAAAATCGATTGGGTTGGAAGCCAAATAAAATAAAATATAGCAGCACACTTCATCACTTAATACCGACTATTTATTTCCAGGCAGCCCGGTGTTGGGATATCGACCTTGAGATTAATGCCAGAGAAATATATATTCTGAGCTACTATAGACACATAAACACCACTAGCCATGGTGACAGATGATAATGAGCCTGCATTCAGAGGCCATCTTTTATCTCAATGGATCCCAACAGTGATCATTTTTTTAAAAAAGAAATAATGAATTGTGCAAACATTACACAGATCATTTTGCCTAGTATTTCTCAGCACAGTACCACAGCCTTAGGAAGGAGTATAAACAGCCTCTAACCTCGAGCTATTATTTATTTCGTTTTTTAATAACCAGTTCACGTGTGGGTGGGAGTGGGCTACCACATATTATTGATGACAGCTTGTGCATTGGGAATGGGGTGAAAGAAAAGGAAGTATATGATCAAAAAGGGAGGTGGGAAAGACATGTAGTGAGAGCAAGGAATAATAGATGGACATCTTGAGTATTTCTGAGTGCCCACAGAATGTTAAAAGACTTAGAGGAAAGTTTTCATCATGGTGGATAGATACTTCAAGGAGAATCTGTGGGAGAACGCGGACAAGAATCACACAGCGAAAGAACATCTGGATGGACTGAAGCCTATATCAATGAAGGGAAAGCCCATATTAATGAGTTCTTGGTTTCATTCAAGGGTTGCCTCTAAAAGGTAGTCTCCTTTTTTGGTCTGTTCAGCCATTTTTCAGTCATATCTTTATTCTTCATGAACCCATTTGGGGTTTTCAAAGATCCTGGAATGATTTGCCATTTCCTTCTCCAGCACATTTTGCAGTTGAGGAAACTGAAGCAAATAGGATTAAGTGACCAAGTAAACTAGTGAGTATCTGGGGCTGGATTTGAACTCAAAAGATAAGATTTCCTGACTCCAGACCCAGCATTCTATCCCCTGGGCCATTCTATCCACCTGTACCACTTTGCTGCCCCCAAACTCTCCATTCCTTCACCAATCATCCCCTGCCCTCTAAAGCTTCTCCTTTTCCTCTAGCAATCCAATTCATATGCATAAATATTTGTGGACTTGAACTGAATTCCTTCAGTGCCCACCCTGGTCATATCCTTTCCATAATGCTACCATCTACCCACTTGTACCTAAGGGAAATTCGTACTTTATAAAAAAAAAAAGTTTGTTTTTTCAGGGTACTGGATCCCTTTGGTAGCTTCAAGAAGTCTATGGGCTCTTTCTCAGAATCATGAGGCATGCGTTTGTTATTTTAATGTACAAAATAAAATACACAAGAATACAAAGAAAATCAATTACAAATATAGTTAAAATATTTTTTAAAAATTTATGATCAGCAGGGTAGGAACTCTTGCTTTTGTCACTTGATTTACTACTAAATGGCTCACTGGATAAACCATCAACCCTAGAATCAACAGGATCTGAATTCAAATATGACTTCTGACACTTGATACTTACTAGCTCTGTGACCCTGGGCAAATCACTTAACCCATCTCAGGAGTCATGATCCATTTCTGATGACTTAGCATGGCACCTCTTCTCACTCAAATTCAATTCATGTGCATGTCATGGCATCACCTCCTCATGTCATAATCTTCTTGGAGAATGGAGGACAAACAACAACATATCATATTACACAATCCTTGCAGAAGGAGATTATATACCTTCCTCTTTGTACATTTCCACTGACTTACCTTGCAAATACTTAATAAACTTTTTTTTAAAGGTTTTTTGTAAGGCAAATAGGGTTAAGTGGCTTGCCCAAGGCCACACAGCTAGGTAATTACTAAGTGTCTGAGACCGGATTTGAACTCAGATATTCCTGACTCCAGGGCCGGTGCTCTATCCACTGCACTACCTAGCCGCCCCCTTAATAAACATTTATTAAAAAGGTAAGCTCCAAATGGATACTGACCTAGATATGAAAGATCACATCATAAACAAATTGGAGAAATATAGTAAAAATTGCTTATCAGATACATGGATAGAAAGGGGGAAAAACAGTTATTAAATACCTAATAAATTCCAAACTGTAGTAAACCTTTTATAAATGTGATCCTCACAATAATCCTGTGAGGTAAGTGATATTATAATCCTCATTACAGCTGAGGAAACTGAGATAAAGACAAATTAGGTGACTTGCTCATAGTAAGGGTCTGAGGCTGAATTTGAATTCAGATCTTCCTAACATCAGACCCACTGCTTTATCGACTGTGCCAGAATTTGGGGGCAACAAAGTGGTACAGGTGGATAGAGTGGCCCAGGTGATAGAATGTTGGGTCTGGAGTCAAGAAGTCTTATCTTTTGTGTTCAAAACCAGCCCCAGATACTCACTAGTTTACTAGGTCACTTAAGGTCACTTTTTCTTCCTTTTAATTTGACTCAGGAGAGGCAACATTGCATAATGTAGAATATTAGACTCTGAGTCAGGAAAACCTGGTTTTTCTAAAGAAAAATGCATAACCAAATAAGAAATTTGAATTCAGGTTTTCCTGCTTCCTTACCCAGCACTCTAGTTACTGTGCCACTTAGAACTAGAACATATTGGACAAAATGGATAATTTTAATTACATAAAATTACAACAAGGTTTGGATAAACAAATCTAATAAAACTAAGATTAAAAGGGAAACAACTAACAGGAGGAAAAATTTTTGCAGCAAATTTTTCTGATAAAGTTCTCATTTCTAAGACATAAGGAACTGCTTCTAATTTATAAGAATTGATAAATGGTTTAAGAAGATGAATTGACAGTTCTCAAGGCAAGAAAATCCTGGCTATTTATAGCAAATGAATAAAGATTCTAAATCATTACCGATTCAATAAATATAAATGAAAGTTATTATAAGATTCTATTTCAATCCATCAGAGTAGCAAAGATGAACAAAAAGGTAAAATGATAAACATTGGAAGACTGATGGAAAATAGGTACATCGTTATACTGTTGGTGAATCTGTGAATGGGTACAACTCTTATGGAAACCAATTTGGAATTATTCACAAAACAGTTACTAAACCTGCATATCTTTTGATGTAGCAAGTTCTATGCCCAAAAGAGATCAAGGTAAAAAAGAAAAAGTTCTATATATGTGTATTTAAAAACTCTGTAAACCAATAGGAAATCCATCAATTGAGGAATGGTTAAATAAAATGTGGTTATGGGAATGTGATGGAGGACCACCATGTTAATAAGAAATGATTTCAAAGAAGATATAGAAAGACATGTGAATTGATGCAGAATGAAATAAGCAGAAACAGAACAATTTGTACTATAACATCAATACTATAAAAATAACTTTGAGAACTTTTATAAACTGATGAAGAATGAAATCAGGAGAATAATTTATATGGCAATAAGTGTACAAACAAACTACTTTGAAAGCTATAAGAACTATGAACAATAAAATGATCATTCATGATTCCAGAGAACCAATGATGAAACATGCCCTCCAGTACAGATTGATGTTGAATTCAGAGAACAGAAGTCATAGATATTTGGGGGTACAGGCATTGGGGGGAATTTGTTTTGATATTTTTTACTGAAATTTTGCTTTATTTTTACTTTTTAATATGATTGGAATGGGGAAAGAAAATAGATTTCTCCTCATTTTTTAAATTAAGGGAGTACAACATATGTGAAATGTTGAAGTCACTGAAATATTACTTTTATTAAATTGTTTTACTTAGTTATAAAAGACCACTTATGAAGTAGGAGTGAACTTTAAATGTTTGTAATGGAAAAAACAAAATACATCAATAAAATGAAATATATGAAAATGAAAAAAATAAAATGTTTTGTTTACCCTAAAAATAAAATAAAATGAATAAATGAAAAAAGAAAGTGAAAGAAATTTACATTTTTCTTCCTTCTAATTGGAAACAGGAGAGGTAGCATTGTATAATGTAAAGAACATGACTGAATCAGGAAAACCTGGTTCTTAAGTCCCATCTCTGGCATATTCTGAATGTATAACTTCGAATTTAACCTTAACCTCTCAATATCTCATACTATGACTCAAAATGGCAGAGTAGATGCCAATATATATTCAGAGTAAAGAGCCTTCCTTGGATATTTCCTTTACCAATAAAAATCACAAGGTGATTCCTCACTTCTCTCTCATCCCCCCAAATTGAATATATGTTAACTTACTTTAAACAAATAGTTTATAAGTGTTAAAATAGGACCTTCTCCATAATATAATGGAATGAAAGGTAATTCCAGGGAGAGGATATACAATATCACTCAATGATCCTTATCTGATTCTAACGCTAGGCTAGGACTTTTGCCAACAGGCAGAAAGAAGACCACATAGATATTAAACAGTTTAAATCTCAATCTTGGTTTCCCCCTGTTATGGCCAAGGTATCAACTGCTGCCCTCCCACCTCAAGTGACCTGAAACTACTCCATTCTACCCTGATCCTCTCCTGACTTATGTAAAGGACCTCATTTTCAGACCAAGGAAAATACTTTTTGCTACTTCTAAATACTTCTTGGCTTGGGACTTTGACAAGGGCATGGCCTGAGGACATTTTTAATCTTTAAGAAAGCTCACTTCTGGTGAATACTAATAGGTATTTCCCAGTTAGAAGTGAGTTACAATAATTAATTAAGAAGCTGACACAGCTACCTTTCTGTTATTCTCTCTATATATGATATAAACCATTTTGGAATAAATGTAGGCTGTTCTCCCTATACTGAGATTTCTTTGAAAGGAAACAAAATCATAAGCATACACTGGAAAAAAATTATGCAAAATTGCTGCATAGCTAAACACTGATCTATTTGGGAGAACCCAATTTTTAAAATAAAATTAAAATGAGGATAGTGTTAATAGCTGGCATTTATACAATGTTTTGGATATATTATCTCATTTGGTCCTTACAACAATCTAGTGAGATGGGTACTATTATTTTCTTATTTTTAGGATTTTGCAAGAAAAAAGGGGTTCAGTGGCTTGCCTAAGGCCTCGCAGCTAGCTAATTATTAAGTGTCTGAGGCAGGATTTGTACTCAGGTACTCCTGACTCCAGGGCTGGTGCTCTATCCACTGTGCAACCTAGCTGCCCTGGTACTATTATTTTCTGATTTAACAGATAAGGAAGCTGAGGTTGAGAAAGATTAAATGATTTGTCCGTGTTCATACACCTAGTAAAGTATCTGAATCAGGATTTGAACTCATGTCTTGCATCTTGATGGCGTTAAATTGACTTGGCCCAAAGTGGAGCATTCTATCTACTGAGACCTTTAGCTGCCTCAAGAATTTATTGAGCACTGTTCTAAGTTCTGGTAATATGAATACAAACAGAAAGTCCCCAGCCTCAAAGAACTTATATTCTAATGGGAGAAGATAATATCTTAAAAAAAGAGAGCTGAAAAGATGATGTTGGGGAAAATAAACATACCCAGTTCCTCATAGGAGGTATTATCAAGAAAGTCTAGAAATATAGCCTAAGGGAGTGAGCAGACATGGCTGGCTTACCTTCACAAGGAGGTTCTGGAGAGACACCCTGAAGTAGAGAGCATTTTCAAGGGGTGAAGCCCAAGGATGGAGTCCAGAGATGGATGGAGAATGTTTCAATGTTTTCAATAGACTAGGGGATTCCTAAGGAGACTAGTTCTATAACTTACCAGATGAAGTCATCAAGCATACATTGTACATTTTCTATAGAGTTCTACTATTGATGCAAGCACAAGCAAGAAAGAGTGTCTCCCCTCAAGAAGCTTACATTCTAATAGGAAAAACAGAAAACACTAGGAGAGGAGTGAGATATAGGTCATGGAAAAGATACCCAGGTAGGGGTGTGATGGAGAAAATCCAGAAAGAGGGTTTGGGGAGGGATGTATTGAAAGTTATTCTAGAACCATTTTCTCTTGTCCACCCATTCTTGGTCAATGATGGTCTTCATTAGAAGTTTACAGAGTTTCTAAGTTAGAAGGAATCTTGGGGTTCATTTACGATAATCCCTATCTAAACAAGAATTTCTCCAGATTCCCACAATATTTTTAACAAGACGACATCTGACACAACCCATTCTACTTTAGAATAGTTCTAATCAACACATCCATAAAATCTCAGAATGAAAAGTAACAACAAAGACCCTTTGTTCCAAGGCAGACCCAAAGATGTTCATATCATCTTTGCTTCAACATTTGTAGAGACAGGAAACTGCTCCTTCCCAAGGAAGCCTATTTCATTTTTAAATAGTTTTGTTAGAAAGTTTGTTAATACCTCAAAACCTATAATTTTTTTTCTCTGAAAAGTCTACATATAATTCCTAATTCTCTGCTCTGGGGCCAAGCAGAATGTCCAATCCCTCTTCCACTGAGAGCCTTTCAAGTATTAGAAGACAGCTATCCTGTCCTCCCTCACCTCCAGTCTTCTCCAAATGACAACATCCCCAGGTCTTTCAAGTGATTTCCATGTCACTGATTCCAATTCTCTGAGATCCCCAAGCTAAAAATAATATGCTCATGAAGTTTATAAGCAGGATAAATATCATCAATGTAATACCTCCTTTCACCCCCTTCTACACACCCCCCCATTCTATAGCTGTCTTAACACAACCTAAAATGGTGGTAGCTTCTTGGGTTGACACCACACTGCTTAGAAAATATCAGATCCTAGAAGTATTGAAATATGTCATACTCTTGACTTATTGGGCTTAAAGTCCACTAAAAATCACCAATTCACTTTCACATGAACATCAGTCATCTAGGTTGACCAGATGATTCTTTGAACCACAATGTGGCACTCTCCTTTTATCCCCATTAAAATTTATTGTATTAGACTTGGCCCATCTTTTCTACTTTGTCTTAATCTGTCCAGTCTTCTCCCAACTCCCATTAACATCACACTTAGGACACAATTTATCAAGAAAAATACAATCCTCATCCCCAATGCTGGAAGATTACACTGTATTATTCTTTCTATTTCTGAGACAAGAAAATGAAAAGGTCCCTAAGTCAAGGGGAAGGTCAAGGATCCAAAAAGCTCTCATCCCACTCTGTACCCCTCCTTTGATAATCCTGCTTACAAAGCTTTGCAATTTCTTTGTTCAAGAAGATTACTTTCCCAGAAGAAATTAAATGGCCAGCACAATGCCTCTCTCCTGTGAAACATAAATTGATACTGGAGAAGATTCTAATCTGAGAGTTTTCTTTCTCACATATGGAACATCCAATCTGCCTCTTTTATTCCTTGGGGGGTTTTTTTTGTTTGTTTTGTTTTTTGCAAGGGGTTAAGTGACTTTCCCAAGGTCACACAGCTATATAATTATTAAGTGTTTGAGCTTGGATTTGAACTCAGGTCCTCTGACTCCAGGGCTGGTACTCTAACTACTATGCCACCTGGTTGCCCCTTCTTTTTTTTTCCTTAATGGAACTCGTAGCTATTAGATTTCAATCTGCATGCAGTCTTTTCTTAGCCAGCTCTCTGAAGTCAGTTATCTTCTTAATGTTTAATGATCAAGGTAGATTAAAAAGTACTTAGCATTCTTGAAATTATCCTTTGTCTATATAAGTGATAGACATATTCTTCTTGTTCAAAGTCCATATCTACCTAGCACATATAGGTAGAGTCAGAGGCTGAACAGAAAACTTAGCGGAATTTAACAGGTGACAATCCATCTACACCGGTACTCCCAAATCTTAATTGATAATCTGTAAGACAAAGCCTGATATGGAAATTCAAGACATGGGATTCACATCTTGGAGAGTACATGAGTTCTCAGAGCTGGCTGTGATTTGTTGTTTGTTTTTTAGTAAGATAAAAATGAGATCAGCAAAGGTACTTAGTAGAAACAAGGGAACATCCAAGAGTCTAGTCAACATAACAGCAAGGGTGTATGTAGCCAGTTCTCTCTTACCTCCATCTCCTAGAGTATAGCCAAATATATATTGATCTCAGGGTTTCAGTATTCCTTAAGAGGTTGCAAGGACTCTTTTCCAATGCTTTCAGCTTAAATCCCTTTTCCAGTGTATGTCCCTCACTATAAATCATTAAAGAATAACATTAATAATTGCTGATGTTTACATAATGCCTACTAGGTGCTGCGCATTTTACACTTTTCACCTTATTTCATTTTCAACAACTCTGGGAGGGAGGTACTATGATTATCCCCACTGAAGAAACGGGGACAGCCAAAAAGTGAAATAATTTGCCCATAGTGACACAACTAGAAAGCATGAGACCAGATATAAATTTGGCTCTATGGAATGGCATTAGTAGCATTGGATGCATCCTCATTAGGCATAAGCTCAGTGGCTAGTCCCCCATTACAGAAGTAATTAGGCCATGAAGTCAGGAGAGCAATGCCCAACAGAGAGGATGTGGTCAATAGAGAAGAGTGGAAAAATGCATTACGATTTCACCAAAGTATATTAGCAACCCTGGAGTGCCTAAGGTATGCTGTTCTTGTCATCCATACAAGTGTCCTATGTTTGTGCCTCTTTACACATGTCACCTGAACATGTATATCTTTGGTCATGTATGTTCTCTGTTCATATATTCTCAAATAGTGGCCCTGGAGTCAGGAGGACTTGACTTAATACTTACGATCTGTGTGATCTTGGGCAAGTCACTTAACCCTGATTGCCTCACATCCAGGTTCACCTCCAGGTGTACTGATCCATATCTGGTCACTGGACCCAGATGGAGGAGAAAGTGAGGCTGGTGATTTTGCACAGCCCCTCCTCACTCAGATCTAATTCACTTGCTTATCTGAGAACATGAAGACCAAATATCATCATCCTCATCCTCATATAGTGGTAAAGTGATAATTTATGGGAGAAGACACCCTGTGTGTACAATAGTCAATATATATTAAATCTGCCAGATTCAGTCTTAAATGCTAAGGATACAAAAAAAGGAAAAATAAAGATAGTGGCTGCCCTCAAGGAACTTACAATCTAACAGGAAAAAAATATACAAAAGAAAGTTTAAAAATTTTCTAGTAGGAATTTTTTTCCTTTATACATATTTCATAAGGATTTTCTCTTTTTTTCAAGTGGGGAAGGAGGATATGGTCTTACTTTTTTAAAAAAGATATTAATTTAAATTAATTTAATACAGAAAAAAAGATGATTCTTCCCCTCATGAAGCTTACAGTCTAGTATTGAGATAAGTATGTAAACAGATAACTGTAAAAGTAACAGAGAAGGGTAAAACAATGTTCTGTGTGAAGTCTAAAAAGAAACAGTGATTCAGAGGGGTTAGAGGATGAATAGAAGTTTAAAGCAATGAGGTGGTACAATCCATAGAATGCCAGACCTGGACTCAGAAAAACTCATTTCAGACACTTACTAGCAGTGTGGCCCGGTGCAAGTCACTTAGCCCTGTTTGTCTCAGGGTCTTCATCTATAAAACAAGCTGGAAAAGAAAATGACAAACCACTCCAATATCTTCTAAGAGAACCCCAAATGGGGTAACTAAGAATTGAACATGACTGAACAATAACAAAGATGCATTGTGAATAATCCCTCCCCAAACACACACACACACACACACACACACACACACACACACACACACACACACACACAGACACAGACATACCCCTAAATTGCTATCCAGATGGATAAATTCTTTGCTTTGCTTAGAATTTCAACAAGCTCCCAATGACTAATTATTTTAAATCTCTATTTTCAATTAGCCAGTCTATACTATGGACCAAATTCTACTTTTCAGTAGACATTTATAGGAATTCTCTTATGCACTTCTCGAAATACAGAAGAGAACTAATCCTTAGGCTTGAATGAGAGTTATAAGATTTTTGGATTTTGAACTATTTTGAAGAAGCCAATATTTTCTACCAGTATGAATAACAGTCCCATCTTGAAAGCTTCAAAGTCAGTGAAGACTCCTGAGAGTTAAAAGAAACAAACACTCCTTTATTCTTGTACCAACACATGGAAAAAATACTTACTGGTCATTTTCTTGAGTGTTTCTATTCTATATGTTTAAAGGGAAGGATGCTGGAGGAACTCAGAGACCTGAATTCAAATCCTGTCTCTCTCACTACCCGTGAGATTTTGGGCAAGACAACTGACCTCCCTGAAGACCAGTTTCCTCATCTGTAAAATGGGTGGGTGGGGGAATTAGACTCTTTAGTTTCTGAGATCTTTCCTAGTCCTGAATCTGGGTGCGTATGATTCTAATACTTGAATGATCCAGGATCAGAGAGAGCTAAATGTAGAGATGAGAGGAGCCTTATCTAATCCAACCCCTTCATTTTATCGATGAGTAAACTAGGGAGAACGTGACCTGCCCAAGATTACACGGGTATTAAGAGTCAGATTTGACCTTCAGACTCTATGAACGTCATGGTTAATGATATCTCACTAAAACACAAACAGGCATAATCTGTATGTGTGTGTGTATGTGTGTGTGTGTGTGTCTGTATGTCTGTCACACACACACACACACACACACACAAACACAAACACGATCAATCCAGTCCAAGTCACCATACTTTGTATCCTCTCCATACACCAGTCTCAACATGACATGGCTGCTACTGGGGGGAGGGGGGGGGGGATGGTTGTTTCCTTGAAATAAAACATTTAAAGATCCCTTAGTGGCTATTCAGGGACCAGAATTCAATTTCCATTCTCCACCCTCTGGCCAGATGCAGCTCAGAAATGCCAACATAAAACATCCTGAGATCGCACTTTGTGCTAAGGTTGGATTTTTCTTATGCAAGAGAAACATACTGTCATTAACACTGATGCATTTCCATTTCAAAAACAGGCAGAAAAAAACAACAGTGACTTAACAAAAGAGAATGGAACCTGGGCTTTGAAGAAGTCATATTTTTATTGGGAAGTTGGGAGGGGGAAGAAGAAAGGGAGGTTTGTAAATGATTTCACCAACTCTTTGTATATGGGTTTGGTTTTGGGGGAGGGGAGGGAATGGATCAGGTTGGGTGATGGTTTACACTTGGGATCAGAACACTCTATATTTATTAGATAATCTAAGAATATCATTTTTTCAAATCTTCTCATTCCAAGAAGTTTTTGCTCATCCATGCCAAAAAAAAAATGTAAACTTCTTACACAAACCACATAAATGTCATCTTGATGATACACGTTTAAAAAATCAAAAATGCTTTATCTCTATAAAAATGGTCCTCATGGTCTTGTGTGCTTTAAAAGCTCTAGACATTATAACAACAGATTTGGTACAGGGCTCATTGAAGAAGAAAAACCTCCACATCCATCCATCCCTGATCTGAATTCAGTCCACAGGTAAAGCAACCACTTGAAGCTTGTCTGCAGTCTACTGCAAAATGGGAGGGGTAAAGAAGCATCTTGTGAAATGCAGGCAAAATGGGGATTTCAAAATCACCCCCTGGAAACAGGGTCTTCAGTTGGGGGGGGGCCACATCAGATCCCCCAAAGCCTTGAATCAGAGGGGACCCTGCAAAGGATGGATTCATCTTGATCCAATGACCCTTTCATTCTCCTTTCCTGAAGCCACATCATGGGCTGGGGGGAAGGAAGGGAATGAGGGTCTGCTGGTCCAGTCCTTATTTCTTAGACCACCAAGGGTGAATCATGCTGCAGAAATATATAGCCCCCCCCCCAACTTGGCAGTGTTTAGATTAAGAAATCTAA
Source organism: Macrotis lagotis (assembly GCF_037893015.1). Taxonomy (NCBI): domain Eukaryota; kingdom Metazoa; phylum Chordata; class Mammalia; order Peramelemorphia; family Peramelidae; genus Macrotis; species Macrotis lagotis. Next base: position 44,750,645 of record NC_133659.1, on the reverse strand, counting down.
ATGTATACATCTATTTGTGCAAACACACTCATACATGCTAACTGAAGGCAACTTCTATTTTAAAAGATTTACTATTTCAGTTAGGCGATCCATTAGAACCTAGAACTTAATTTGATTTTAATTAAAACAAAGAAAAAAAAGTTTATACCTGGGGTCTATACTGATTCTCTCTGTAGGTCGGGTTCCTATTAAAAGTTCGACTGCTGGTACTCATTGCATCTGTAGAATTATGTTTCAGCATGAAAGCATTTTTTAAAAATATTAAATATGTGCATTTACATGGGTTTGGCAAGCAGATAGAGAAAATGGGTCAAGAATCATCCTTTGGCCTGAAGAAGGGATTCTTCATTTTGTGTGTGTTTATCATGAACCCCTTTGACCATCTGCTCACACTTTTGGACCCCTTCTCAGAAGGTTTTTAAATGCATAAAACAAAATACATAGGATTACAAAGGAAATCAGCTATAAGGAAACAAAGATGTCAAGTTTTTTGCCATCCAAGTTCACACCCCTCACCCCTCTGAAATTTAAGGTCCATAGACCCTAGGTGAGGAATTCCCAGTCAAAAATCTCTGGACCCCATCTCTGGAAAACATAAAGAAAGTAGTCAAAAATAACACTTTCCCAGGACACAAAAATACACTAAAAGGGTAGAAGATGAAAAAATAAGCATGGTTCTTCTATGTCATTTTCTAATTGGCTGTGTCCTCTCTTTATAGAATACTTTGTATGCTTTTAAAACTACACTGATTGATTAAGACTTCAAATGATATTGTATTTGGTTTCTATTAAAGACAAATAGCCATTGAATCTATTTTTCAAAGGGATTTCCTCTGTGTGGTAATTATCCTTCACACGTTAGAGAGAAAGAGAGAGGGGGGACATCTCTGGAGCAAGGGTTCCCCCTGGCTATGGCAGACACAAGGTGAGTCCCAAGCTCAGGAGTGCTCTTTGTTACATATCGTCCCTTGGTTCATACTATCTTCTATATACTGACTGGAGGTGTCACTCCTGCTCAAGACGGTGGAGGGGATCCTGGAAGACCGCCTCTCTGGGGCTGCACCTTGAGAACAACAGCAGATCATCCGTCTCATGGTGTTGTACATCTCATCATCTTTGTAGGAGTAAATGATTGGATTCATGACCGAGTTGAGCAGGGCCAGGAGCAGGAACCACCTTTTGACGTGTTGTACTCCACAGTGAGTACAATTTAGACCATCCAGGAGCAGAACTACTAACCCAGGAGTCCAACATACAACAAAAGCTCCTAAGGGAAGAGAAGAAGAAATGGTAAGATTTGAAAACCTGCATCTTCTGGTTCCCAGGTCACTTTTATTCATTTCTCTATAAGACCCTACTTGGAATCATACAGGATCATAGACTATGAGTCCAAAATGGTCTTACATTTGTATTCTAAAAATTGATTTCACAAGTGAGTACAGTTTAGGATAGGTATGGTCAGGCACTACTTTGTCTGGGATGTGGAAAGAAGGGAAGAGGAATAAAACAGAGGGGACAGTTGGGGAATTTTATCTCCCATAATCAGTGTACAGAAGCAGTTATTTATACAAACAATGACAAGGGGTGGGGGAAGATGACCCATAGACCTCATTCTCATCTGAACTGACAAAAGTAGAGATGAATAAACAAATATATAGATACACAGTTGGGTACAGAAATATATTTTTTGCTAATAGGGAAATAGGAGAGAAAGAGGGAAAAGAGATTTAGGTGGAGGGTAAATTCAAGGAGGAATTAATTCTAAATAAATTAAATTGGCACAGAGGATAGAACTCTGGACTTGGAATCAGGAAGACTCATCTTTTTGAATTCAAATCTGGCACTAGATATTTGCTAGCTGTGTGATCTCGGGCAAATATCTAAACCTAGTTTGTCTCAGTTTCCTCGTGTCATTCTGAACCTGGTCAATGCAGAAATTTGTTTTCTTGAATGCATATTACATGCAATGGGGGATTTATTTTACTTTGGGGGAATTGGGGGAAGGAGAGTTGAGATGGAAGGGAAAGAAAGCATATTTTTATAATTAAATTATACAAATTTAATTAATATTAATTAGTTATATAATTTTTCTTAAAGATCTGGGGGTTCTATATACAAAGACAAAACAGAAGAGGTCCAACTTTGAAGGGGCTTATATTCCATTTGAGGGACATGTAATTTTTTGAAAGAAAAAGACATTAGCAACTGAACACAAATATATACATGTACATAAATAATCAAAATATAAATTAGAATTTGATCAGGACAGGTGAGATCTAAAAGAGTGGCATGAGGAGAGAGTAGAGATATATCCAACTGGGAGGAATCAGTTAAAAACATCATGGAAAAGGCAAAGCCAGAGCTGGGAAAGATTTTCATAGGCAGAAATGGAGGAGGCGTACCATTGACTTTTCCAGGTCAAGAGGTATGGTAGGGACAAATGCAGAGGGTGAAATTCAGAAAGAATTTCAGATCAAGTCAATAAGAATTTATTAAACTTCAGCCAAGCACTGCAGATGCAAATGTAAACAAAAATAAAGAAAATCTCTATCCTTTTGGAGCTTCTAGTCTGACTGGGAAAAGACTGAACCCAAAAGAGTTGGAAAGGAGGAGGGGCAATGATAGGGCATGATGGTGGCAAAGATTGGAGGATCTGGATCTTTTCTCAAAATGAATGCTCTGAGAACTCACCAATGAGAGAAGGGGACCACAGGATGAATGTTATAACCTCCAAGGGAAAATACTATGAAATAGGGATAGGAAGGTAGACTGGCTCTAGATTAGGACAGTCAGTAAAAGTCAGACCAAAGAGATTTGTTTTGTTCAATAAGGTCAATAAGAACTCACACTTAAAGAGTACTCCAAGGCTTACAGATCTTTCCGAGTAGACATTTGGGAGCTATGGAAGGCTTCTGAGCAGGGAAGTGACACAATCATACCTGTGTATTAGGAAAATTACTTTGGCAGTAGTGTGATGGATATCTTCGTGTAACAACGCATTTAGGCAGAAATAGCATTTTTGTTAAAGCTATTTTAACAAAGAAATGAAAAATCCCTCCTATGCCTGCTAAGACAACCTCTACTTAATCAGCACTGCCCCTCTACTCAAGCTCACATAGCTAGTTTAGGGAGAGACCTGAGATTGTTCTTTCTTCCCTCCAAGTCTAACACTCTACTCTAAACTGACCACCCTATACAAGGAAAGATCAATGTCAGACTTTTCTACAGCCCCTTTAAAATCTAAATCAGTAACTGGCTATGGTTGGAATTCAATAAATATTTTAGTTTTTTGATTAATGTTAAAATAAGCAGAAAACTGAACTAATTAAACATTCCACTTCCCAAATATTCTACTTTGGTAAAGTTTTGTTTCGGTCCATTAACACAAGAAAAAATAGGCTTATTTCATCTACAAATGCCAGTAGGATCTACTATTGTTGAGAAATGTAGTGTGTTTTCTAGGGTGGCACCCAAGAAAAGTGAATTATTTATGTTGTCAGGAGATTAGGAGAACTAGATGAGTCAGACTTTAAAAGCTGTGGTTACCGCAGTTGATGTTAAGGGTCCTTCACCCTCACTACCCCCTTAGAAACTGAATAATTTCTCAAAATCCCTGTGGGAACAAGAGTGCATTCCCTGATCATGCAGTTACTTTCCGGATGTCAAAATGTCAGACTATTGTCTGGAGACAGTGTTTTACTAAAGTTACAAAACTTTACTACAAAAATTAAAATGTTGTATAAAATCATAACTCTGAATTGTCCAGTAGTGGATTATACCACTTTTGAATTACCCAGGGGCCCCTGCTTCCTACTTTCATTCATTCAATCCATCAAACCATCAATATACATAGAGTATCCCCTAACTGTACAGCTGCTGCTTCGTTTATAATAGCAAAAGAGGAACAGCAACAACTGGAAACAACCCACATGTCCAACAATTGGAGAATAGGTGAACAAATCATAGTATATTGATGCAAAAGAATTTTATAGTCCTATAAATGCACACAGAGTAAATATATATATATATGTATATATATATATATATATGAAAATATGGAGTGACTCATTTGCCAGGGATGTAAACTGAGAACAGCAGAATGTAAAGAGGATAACCATATTGAGCATAATTATATGTATGTATGTATGTATGTATGTATGTATCTACATAAACATATATATATACATATATTAAAAATAATGAGCTAAAGGAGAATTTGGAAAGACAAAAAGCGAAAGTAATTCTGTTTGCTATTTATTTGATTTTACTTTGTTAAAACATTTAGTAATATTCTGCCAATTTTTTTTCTTTTTCTCTAATCAGGATATGATTGAGGGTTTTGTTGGACATTTATAATATAAGCTCCCTGAGGGCAGGGGTTTCTTTATTTTTATCTTTGTTCATGCAGCCCCCAGTTCTTTGAACATAGTCTACTCGGTAGTTAATAGATGTTTTTAAATAGGAAAATTACCTCATGTTTATCCCAAGATTTATCCTGTAATATGTTTGTTTGCTGACTGGTGTCACAAATTTTGAATTCACAGTACTGATATATTTTTAAAAATATTTTTACCTGGTCCCATTGATATGTCTAGTCCTGTCCACTTTTAACCATCTTAACTGCAGTTTAATACTAAGACCAATACATAGGTGAGTTTAAGAATATAGCCAAGTTGAGTTTAATGACTTTTCAGTATTGATTCTTGAAATTTCCATTAATCTCACCATCACATTGAACCAAGATTACACATTTTGGGACCAAGAAAAGCAATAAAATAAAGTCCTATTACCCATCAGTAAATTTCTACACTATAATAATTACTATAAAACCCCAATTTTATATAAATATTTTATGGGAAGTCATTACAAATCAAAAATGGCAAAGGGAATGATGAAGCCAAGTCTTCTCTGGAATTTTCAAATTGAGCTGTTGTATATCCCATTTCTTTTTTTTTAATTTTATTTATTTAAGGCATTGGAGTTAAGAGTGATTTACCTAAGGTCACACAGTTAGGCAATTATTAAGTGTCTGTGGCCAAATTTGAACTCAGGTCCTTCTGACTCCAGGGTCGATGCTCTATCCACTTTGCCACCTAGTTGCCCCATATCCTATTTCTTAAATGACTAACTGAATGAATGTATGCTCTCCTTGATGTGGACTACATCCCTTACCTCCAAAATGTTTATCTCTTATAACTATTCATCTTGAGAACTTTTGTCTCTATCCCTGCATATTTGGTCCCACCCAAAATGCTCAGTATTTTCCTTGCTTTCTCTTAATATACCAAGAATAGAAAGGGTACTCCATCTATTGTTCCCTCATCTGTCCACAGTGGTGCAGTGGATAGAGGTCAGGGCCAGTGTCTGGAAGACTGAGTTCAAATCCAGTTTCAGACCCTTCCTAACTGAGTAGCCCTGGTCAAGTCATTTAACTTCTGTTTGCCTCAGTTTCCTCAATCACAAATGGGGCTAATAACAGACCTAATTTGCAGGGTTGCTGTGAGAATCAAATAAGATAGTATTTATAAAGTGCTAGAGCTTAGCAGGTACTTTATAATGTTTATTCCCTTCCATTTGACCAGTCCATCTTTTTTACACCATAGATTTCTCTAATGACTTCCTTTTCCCCAATTCATCAAAATTCCTCATTTGTTATAAGTTACAGCCAGCAGCACATCTATTATATGCCTCTCTGTGTGATACCCATTTTCAGTTCATTTTAGACGCTATAATTATTTATATGGAAAGGCTTTGTTCTCATCAAAATTCAGTTTCCAGTAAAAAAAAAAAAGTGATTTTTCAGAAGCAGCATGGAAAGTAGTAAGAAGGACCTGGGTTCATATCCTGTTTTGGACACTAGCCGTGTGACTCTAGGAAAGTCACTTAACCCTGTTTGCCTGTTTCCTCCTCTGTAAAATGAGGGAGCTGATTGACCTTTGTGACCCCTTTTCAGTTATAAATAAATCTATTACCCTATGAAATATTTCAAAGAAATCCACAAAACTCCATGACCTGACCCATTCTCAAAATAAGATTTTACAGCAAAATCAGTTTTAATGACTAGAGCCCTTTGGAAAATAATTTACACAAATGATAACTTTTTCCTTTGTGAACTTTATAGAGTCTATTAGTTTCAGCAGGGATCCTAATAAGTGCTAAATGGTGAAGCCTAAATTTAGCATAATCTCACAATTCTCTGGTTAGAGAAATCCATAGTGAGTCTTTTTCCCCCCTTTTCCTCTTTACCCTGAAAAAACAAAGAGTTGACTAGAGCTCCGGTGATCGATGGTTCTTGTTAATGATGCTTTTCATGGTTTGTTCTTCCAGAGGATATCAATCAATACTATCTGAACAAAAAATTGGATCCTAGCCAGCTCATTCCCTAGGTGATATCTGTGTATTCCAAACCAACTTTTGATAAGCAAATTTTTGAGGTAAAGGGAATAGTTTGTCCAGGAAAGGAAGAAGATTTTCTTCCCCAACTATCCCATCTGCATCCTACTGGAGACAAAGATGGTTCTTTGGGTGAAACCAAACTGACAAAGCATTGACCTTATCACTTCAATTATAGTATCATAAGATTTTGAACTAGGAGGTCCCTAAGATAATATTAAGCCCTTCTTCCACTGAGAAAAAAAACAACAACCCTGCTCTATTAAACTAATGAGCAAAGCTTTTGGGGAATACTGTCTTTGGATGATGATTAAATTTCACAACAGAGACAATCATGTACTCCTACACTCCACTGTCTTTGAGATACATCTCTGAGAGGATGGCACTCTTTCCTTCAAAGGCCATTCTTTGAGAAGTGTAGCTCTGGGCTCCCTGCCCTTCAACACAGAAGGAAAAATGGAAGGAAGGAAGGAAGGAAGGAAGGAAGGAAGGAAGGAAGGAAGGAAGGAAGGAAGGAAGGAAGGAAGGAAGGAAGGGAAGGAGGGAGGGAAAGGAAGGAAAGAACGAAAGAATTTCTTAGTATCCTTTGAAAATCTTACCCTACCATTACACCAGTATTTCCAAAAACAAATTTATCAATGGGCATTGACTTAACCCTGCTTCCCAGGTATCCCATAGGCTAATCAGAATAGGATGAGCCTGCTGCAGAATAAAAATCCTGGACCCATCTGTAAATCTTTGTCTAGCATCAACTTGCACTTTCATGATTTATGTATTTTGTAGATGATAAAAACAGATTTGGAGAAATAAAGTAATTTGCTCATGGTCCAAAGCTACTAAGTATTGGGCATGAAATTAGAATCAAGGTCTATCTTGATTTTACATCTAGAATACTTTCTGCTAAGTCATGCCCTTCATAAGCTAGGACATATTTGTTCCTGGTAGATCAGGGAGAATGCCAGAGACATAGTGCATATTGATTTCAGCTAAGCCTTTGAAAAGTTTGCCATAGTATTGCATAGATGAAAGTGTGAAATGTAGACTGTGTGATAATACATTTAGACAGATTTATAGAAAATAGGACAATTGTATTCAACAAATGTGGATAAATGAGGGGTGGGAATTGGAGGCAAAGTCTTGAGTGGATTGCCACAGGACCTCTGTGTTTAATTTCATAGTATTTAATATTTTAATCAACTTTTAATGAAAACTAGAAATTAAATTTCCTAAGTCATAGATAATACACTAAATATTAATTAAGCACCCACTATATTTTAAGTTCTAAATTAGTTACCCACAGGAAGCCTACAATCTAAATGAGGGAAGATAACAGAAAAGGTAGATTAAAGGGTAAGAGGGTGGGGGACCAGAAGGGATCTGGGGCATGTTAACAATTTTAGAGTTAAAACCAATTAGAGCAGCTGGTGCCAAAGAGATGATTAGGATTTTGAACTCTTTATAAAGGTAGCCTATGGCAGAAGGGTTTTTTCCCCCTCTCCATCTTCTTGCACTCCAATGAGAGAGATAGAGGTATGTTGAGGTATTGGTACAAATGCTAAAGCAATCTCTGTGATGATTTTCGGGTAATGAGCTTTTACCAGTGTAAGGTGGGGAAGGGGAAGGTTGGAACCTGTCCAAGAAGAACAACTGCTGGCAAATGAAGAAATAACCAGGATTTTGGACCCTTGATGAAAAGGTCCTGGGAGGAAATTTTTTGCTTTACTCCATAGTCCTCTAATCAGAGGGATAGAAGTTAGCATTTCAATAGCTCTTCAAAGTAAGCAAAGTTTTGAATAGATGCTATCTCATTTGGTCTCTACAACAAAAGCATTATTATCTCCATTTTACAGATAAGGAAGCTGAGAGGTCACAAACCTCATAAACATCTGAAGTAGGTTTTGAACTGAGGTCATTCAGATTATAAATCTGGCTGTTAGACACTGGCACTGGATATATGCCAATAAGACCTTAGGAGAATAGATGCTGTCTTAAAATTATTCATCTATATCAATACCTAAAACTAGAAGCACTAGTAGACCCTTAGGAAATGTTAGTAAAAATAAATGAAATTGATCTCAACAGGGTCAAATGGTAGACCAAAACGTAAATGAAGTTTAATAAGAATAAATGTAAACTCCTACACTTATGGTCCAAAACATCATTTGCCCAAGAGAAGAGACCTTGTTTGGTCTCTGTATGAAAACATGAAAAATATTTCAATATTCTGAATGAGCTCAAGCAAAACACTAGCTGGTTTTAACAAAAAAAGTTATGGGGGCAGTTAGGTTGTGCAGTGGATAGAGCACCAGCTCTAGAGTCAGGAGGACCTGAGTTCAAATCTGACCTCAGACACTTAGCTGTGTGACCTTGGGCAGGTCTCTTAACCTCATTGCCTTAAATAAATAGAACTTTAAAAAAAGTTTTGCGAAGTAACAGTCTCATTTGTATCAGTTGGATCACATCTAGAGAACAGTATTTAATTTTGTGTACTACAATTTAAAAGTTAGGTTGACAAACTCTATTAATAAGCCCAAACTTCTTTCAGAAACAAGGACCCATCTTTTTAATACCACTATTCTATTAGCGGTGATGAATTCTGTGAGATATGGAACAACAATCTCTGAAGAACTGAAAAATGATTACCACTCAGAAAAAAAAATAGAAAGGAGCAAAGATTATGTGTAGGTCACATAGTATCATAAAGGAAGGCTTTTGAAGAAGGATGGGAGGAAAAAGAGTCATCAGGGAATTGTATGAGAGAAACAGTTGATTTACTGCTCATATGGTTAGTAAAAGGTGGGTGGTAAAAATGCTGTGTTGATGTCAGGAGAAACTTAATAAGGACCCCAGAATCTGTATTGGAGTGGACACTCTATAATTAATTTATGAGTGGACACAGGCAAAGCTGATACAGGATAGATGGGCAGGAATGGGCAATGGTCTTCACCATTGTAGGGATCATCCTAACTGATGAGATAAAAGATCCCCTAGAATATTTGATTTGAGTGTATACCCTAGGGCTTAGTTAAGAGAAATGAGCAGTAAGCTGAGGAGTCCAGAAGCCATGATCTAGTTAGATGGAAAAGACTAGGAGGAAATAAGGTAGAGTGGAAAGAAAACTGGATCTGGAACCTGTGCTACCATTTATTATGAATTTAGGCAAATCAAAATAATAATAATAATAATAATAACTCATTAATACTTTACATTTATCTTCACAACCATCTTGTCATAGCAGTCCTACAATAATCCTGATTTTACAGTTGAGGAAACTGAGATATGGAGAATTAAATGAATAGCCCCTGATTACATAAGTAGTTGGTATCTAAGGAGGATCTGATGATCACAGATGCTCTTCTTATGTCAGTAATGTGATCCCTCCTCACCTCCATCTCTTGGAATACAAATCTCCCTTCAAAACACTACTCAAGGTTCCACTACAGAAGATTGTCCTGATCGTCATCATTGCAATCTCATTTATTAATGCTTTCTTCCCTTTAAACTATTTTCTTTTCTGTATATACCTTATTTGTGCATCTAAGACCATAAGATCCTAGAGTTAGAATAGAGGGTCAGCTTAGAATTTATTTGGCAGATGAGGAAACTGAAGGTCACAGGTTAAGTGACTTGCCAGGTTCACAGAACTAGTCAGCATATGAGAAGGGACTTGAATCCAAGTCTTCCTGATCTCAAATTCAGACCACCATCGACTGTACTCCTCTGCACTTAATCTCAGCATCAGTTCCCTTAACTGTAACATGAGAGAATTGGACTAAATAAGGGTTTCTTTTTTTATATGTAATAGACTAACTCTGGTTATCTAGACCCTTTCTCAGGATAATGTTTTTTAAATGCAAAAAACAAAATATATAATATTTCAAGGAAATCAATTGAAATATAGTATATATGTACATGTACATGTACATATATGTATATGTATATGTATTAAAAGTTCATGGACCCCTTGAAATTGCTCCACCATGAAAGTTCATGGACCATAGGCTAAGAACTGGACTAAATGATCTCTAAGGTACCTTCAAGTTTGAGATCCTATGAAATGCTTGAATAATCATCCAGACAAAAGGAAACACTCTCAGGACAAAGGGCAAATGAAGGCAAATGAAAGGCAAAGGAAAAGAAAATCATTTCCATTGAGTTGAGTTGCTCAGATTGGAATAGGCCGCCCTAGTACTGAGTTCTCTCCCCTTGATTGAAGGAATTTAGGTAGGAGGTAGACGGCTAGCTGTCAAGGACACTGTAAATGTGCTTCCTTCTCAGGTGGGATGTGGGATTAGACGACTTTTAACAAGTCTTCCAAGTGTAAAATTGGACAATTCTATTAATCTATGAATTTCAACCCCCACACACAGCTCAGATCCTTTTGAGTTATTCCTCTCCCAGTCACAGGGTATATTTGGAGGAAGATTTATAAGGTGCTAAAAAGCCAGAATTGATTAGAACAAAATCTCTACATCCATCCAAAACTGCCTAATGCAGCTGGCCCTGATTACTGATACCCTGGAGTCCTTACCGAACAGCCTGAAGAGCTTCTGGTTATTTCTGTGAATTCGAGAAAAGAGGACTTAGGTACTGGGAGACGTTTAAAAAGATAAAATAAGCAGCCCCAGAAATTACAGGCAATGTTAGAACAAATTATCCCAATCAATGTAATGGATACCAGGAGTCAAACTTGACTATTCCCTGTTCCCGAAACATGCTGTAATCACTTTGCCTCTGTTTCTTTGCTCAGACCTTGAATGCCCTTCACTCTCCTCTCCATTCACCTAAGTCCCCTCCTTCTTTCTAGGACCAGACCAAGTCCTATGTCCTCTATGAAGCCCTCCCTTTTTGCCCCAATATTCCGAAGTCACTCTGAGATATGAACTCCTATAGAACTTATAAGTTAGAAAGACCTTTGAGGAGGTTATTGTAATCAGCCAGCAAATGGTAACAAGGGACTGCAATGCAGTTCACTCCTCCCATTGGGAAAGGAGGGATGTAGTTAGAGAGAGGGAAATCTTGGTAACAAACTCAATATGAGAGGTGAGTGAGAGAAAAAGTATTAAAAAGCAACTAACAGGGGCAGCTAGGTGGCGCAGTGAATAGAGCACCGGCCCTGGAGTCAGGCGGACCTGAGTTCAAATTTGACCTCAGACACTTAATGATTACCTAGCTGTGTGGCCTTGGGCAAGCCGCTAAACTCCATTTGCCTTGCAAAAACCTAAAAAAAAAAAAAAAAAAAGCAACTAACACTCAAGTTATAAATGTTACAGACTGGGTGAATAGTGGTACCATGATAGGAACAATAGGGTGGGTTTAGGAGAAGATGGGTACGTTGAGTTTGAGGTTTGCTACTTTGGGTGAAGAGATCCAGGAGATAAATTAGTGATATCATAAGCTAGAGTTCGGAAGGGGGGTTGGGTCTGCAGCTGTAGATCTGGAGTCCTATTTTTTGTTCAGTGGTTAAATCTGTGTAAGACAAAAACTGATAAGGGAGAGAGAATAGAGAGAGGAAAGAAAAGAAGGACAATGACATACACTTGGGTATCATTGCCAACCTTTGAGAGAACCTTTTCAATAGAGTGGTGCTTGCAAATTGCTACTCTACTGAGCATATTGGAGTGAATGTTAAATTATAAGGAGTTGGGAAGAAAGTGTCTATGGTAGAAGTGGAAGTATTTGGTATAGAAAATTTTTATTAAGTTCAGTTGGGAAGGGCAGGAGAATGGTAGCTTGGTAACCAGATGGGATAGAAGGCTTAGGAAAAGTCAATAAACCTTATGAATATCTAATTAAGTCAAGAATCATACTTAGCAAAGTTATCTAGGCTTCAAGGTAAGCGTGAAAGATCTGTGTAATGGTATTATTGTAATCATGAGAATTAAATAGCTTCCTTTTAAATAGAACTTTATAGAAGCAAAACACTCTCAGGTTCATTATTAATTTGATGTCTTCATGATATCAATCAATCAACAATCCTTGACTGATGGCATCATCATCATCATCATCATCATCACAGAACCTGCTGATTGAGTTGTTCAAAACTAAGTCTGGAGATGTTTAGTATCTGAGAAAATCCTAACTCAGACTAAAGCACTTTCATGTTCCTTTCTTGTCATATATAATAAAATAATAATATGGCAGTTAACATTTAAAGATCACTTACCATGTTCTAGACCCTGTATTAAGCACTTTATTTATTTGATCCTCACAACAATCCTGTCAGACAGGAGTTATTATTATTCCCACTTTACAGTTGAGGAAACTGAGGCAAACAGTGGTTAAGTGACTTGTCTAAGGTCACACAGTTTATGTCTGGGATCAGATTTGAACTCAGGTCTACCTGCCTCAAGGCCCAGGGCTTTATTCACTGAACTCTTTCTTATAACTCTGCTAGACTATAAATTCTATGAGGATGGGATGAATCCTATGAAGTTTTGTCCTTTGAACATAGAAAGGACTTAAGAAATGCCAACTGAATTGAAGCTGTTGAACAAAATAATGTTGACAAAAGAAATGAAAGAAGGGAGGACTAGAGGCATCATATCATGAGAGTCCCAGATATGTAGTTAAGGCATCTGGATTTGAATTCTTGGTCTTCCTTACTTGTTACTACTGCATCTGAGGGAAATTTAAGGAAAATATGTGGTACCAGGAGAAAGAATCACAGAGTTTAGAATGAAAGAACCTGAATTCAACGTGCATGATTGTGGGCAAAGCCTTTAACCTCCCTGGTCTCAGTTTCTTCATCTTTAAAATGTAGGAGTTAGACTATGGGACCTCCAAGAACCCTTCCAGCTCTGATTTATGATCCTATAAGTCAGGAAAAGCTGGATTTGAATCTCTTCCACCCTACTCACTAGCTCATAGGACCATGAACAAGTCCTTTGTTTTCTCTGAATCTGTTCACACATCTATAGAATGGGAATGATAAGATCTGAGATACTTTCCTCAGAGTTGCTGAGAAAACAAAGAACTTTGAGCATCTTAAAACACCACAGGTATTAACTAATAGTACTATTCTTCATGTGGTCCTATTGTTAGACAATTGATAATTACTTACTGGAAATTATCACAATATTTTATTGAATGCTCAGGTTAACATTCCCCCCACATATGAAAAATGTGAAGACTCTCTTCCTACATGGGGATAATAGTCAGTTCACTAAATTTGATCAAATTTCACATTCCTAGGGACATAGGTCATCACCTAGACTTATGTTTGACATCTTAAGTTCTATAATTGGCCTTAGACCTTACAATTTCACTTAGCAAGCCTTGAAATGATATTCTCCTTCCATAGTATTCATGCAATTTGGTATATATAATAAAAATGAATCTCTGATCAACACCGTGACCAATCAGGAATCTAGAAGGTCGATGATGAAACATCTTCCTCCTGTCCATCACCTGCCAGAGAGAGGGGATAGATAAACTTGGGGGCAGAATTATACATACACACATATGTGTATATAAGCATATGTATGTAAATGTGTAAACTCTATGTGTATATCTGTATAATATGTACATGTTATATATAGTATGTATATGTATTTGTGTGAGTTTTTTTTTAACATAGCCAATGAGGGGACATGATTTACTATGTATATTTGTTACAAATGATTTATTTTTCTCTTCTAATAGGATGAAGGCATAGAAAGGAGAGAATACAGATTTTTGTTATTTAAAAAACCCAAATCTAGTCATGTGAATGACACGTAAGACATTTTAAACAATTTTTTTTTTAAAAAAAGGTTTTGTGTATAATGTAGACCTTGCATCAGATTGAATCTGACCAAAGCACTAATTTCATCAAAGAGGACACCCTTTAAATAAGGTCAGTCTGGTTTCCTTTGTTTCTTAACCCAAGGAAAAGCAAAAGGACCCCAGTGATAATGCCAGCCTCCCAAGCCACAAGGGCTGTCTGATGCCCTAAAATAGAAAATTATAACTCTCCATAAAAATCCAGTTGTGGACTCCATCTCAAGAAGCTTTCTCCTTATTTGAAAAGAAATTTACCCATGATTGTTTTTAAAATCCTGCCTAAGTACTACCACCCAGGAATGCAGAATAAATCACCCGCTAACTGTGAGGATATTCACATTAAAGTACTCACCCATTGCTCAGGAACTCTTGTACGACTAAAAAGCTTTTCAAAGTGGTTTGTTTAAAAATTGTTGTGTAAGCTCAATCCTTCTGTAAGTGGGCAGCCTGATATTTATGCAGAAAGTAATTAAAGGATGTACATTGAATGAACACAATTGTTATTTACAAGCGTCCTCAGTAAGACAAAAAGCAAGCTGAGATTCTATTAGAAGACGAATGATTGGGAGATGAAAGATTTCATAAATGATGCATTTGCCATTACTTAACTCGCCTGTTTGTACAGTGCGATCCTTCAACACTAACTGCTAGTTTCACGCACTTGTTTTGAATTTGTGGTTAGCGCTTGGAAAATTGAAAATCTCTGTGCCAAAGGCTTACGGGTGAAGATTTAAAGCAGAGGTGTACAGTGCGGCCAAGCCTTAATTCTAGTCATTTAACTTGGGCCTGAGTTGGAAATCATAAACTGTGTAAATAGCCAAATATCAGGATCTATCTCTTCTACCTCCCTCCTTTAAGAATCACTCATAAGGAAATATTGCAAGCTTGAGATCAAATTTTAGCTGCTAAATTGAAAACTTAGCAGTTGGAGAAAAGAACAGGGTATTCCCATCTGGAAGAATAGGAAAGGCTTTCAATAGGGTGGGAACTATGCTGAGGGGGTGGGGAGGGGGAGGGGGGAAGGGGGAAAGGTTCTGCCAAGACCCTGTGAGTTGCAAGATAGGGCATATAAAGCATGCACAGGACCTAGGGATTAGACATAGCCAGTAAATTGGGCAACCCAAGAAGATTCTAGCAGTGCATACTAGTAATAGGCAATGATAGGAAAGGGATGTCCAAATAAATAATAGTGGTAGGAATGTGGCTCCTTTATCAATCAATCAACAGGGATTTATTAAGTACCAACTACCTGCCGGATACTGTCCTCGTGCTGAGGATATGAAGACAAAAATGGGATGGCGATTCACCCTCAAAGACCTTTTATTCTGTAAGATGTAAATGGATAAAAATAGAGAGGGATATGGGCTGAGCCCATCATTTCATTAGCTTAGGGAGCTTCCCCTGAAAAACTTCTATCAGTGTTAATCAGCATCTTTAATTCAACCTATAGTGACTTGTTCAAAGTCACAAAGCCAGTGAGTGTCAGAGAAAAGACTTGAATTCAGATCTTCCAGATTTTAAAGGAAACAAGGAATTATAAAAGGTAAACTTAAGGTGGGAGTTCACAGTAGGCTTGGGGGACAACCAGGACAAGGGTGCAGAGATGGGTGCTGAAATAACGTGTGAGAGAAGATCAGTTCGACTGGGCTTGAGCTTGGAAAGGTTGATGGGTACTGGGTTGTGAAGGTTGTAAAGAGAGCTTATCTTTTGTCTTGGGTGCAATAAAGAGGCATAGGGAAGTGACATGGTCTGACCTGCACTTTAGAAAAACCATTTTGGGAATTTGTGGAAGAAAGATTAGGGAGGAAAGGGAACAGACAGGGAACAATTTAAATGATCCATGTTAGAAAGGGGAAAAGACATGAACTAGATCCAGAAAGCAAGGGGTTAGGCTTGTCAGGGCAGTGGAAATGAGGGACATTTGAAGTAAGTAGAGTCAGGGAAGTCTAAGAAGAGAGCAGGAAGGATAGGATTTCTATCTCAGGTAGTGCTTGCAAAAACATGGTAGGACCCCACTTTGGGAAGAAGAGGAGTGTAGGTAGGAGCATCAAGATGCTGATTTGAAATTAGGGATACAAAAGAGGGAGTCAGTTATTAGATTGGTCTGAGTGCAATTAAAGGAAGAATTCATTTGTTCATTAGAAGTGAGATGAAAAAGAATCAAGAGAAAGAGTTGACTTGATACCGAGTTCCTAGAATATAAAGCTAAGAGTCTATCTTCCTCCCTAAGAATCAGATTGTTTCTCAAATCTGGAAAAGCATGAAGAGTATAGGTAGGGGTTAAAGAGTATAAGATATACAATTATAATGGAAAACATGTCTCCTACTGGCCTACCTTTGTGGGGAGTTTGTTTTTACATACCTGCAATTTCATTGTGGAAAGGAACTTCCAGTAGGGAAAATTCCTTTCTCAATGCAGATTGGCAGCTGGTCTCTATCTTATAGCCATAAAGAGTAGCTTGGAACATGGAGAGGGTAAGTGATAGTCCAGAATGACTCAATGAGCCTGTGAGATAGAACCTGAACCCAAGACTCAAGGCTAGCTTTCAATCCACTCTTGCTGTCTTGCCCTGGTAACTGAAACTCTTGTCTTTGATGCCAATCCTCTGACTTCAAGCTTTGTCTCCAGAAGATTTTTATTGTCTCTCATCTGGGAGGAAAGATACATGGAAAGTCAGATGGAATATAGAGGATGACATTATCACTCAGGGCCAGAGAGGACAGACATGGTAAAAGAACTCAAGAATAGGCGATTGTCTAGAGCCTAGACTTTTGGAGCCAGAGAAAATCTGGGGGTCTATAAGGACAAAAAGGATTCTTGTAGTACTGCTCTTCCAATCTTACATCGGATGCTAACATCCATTTCATAAAATATGACAAACAATGAATTATGAAGAAGAAGCAGAGTAGAGCTCTTTGTTCTCAAAGAAATAGATGATCAAAAAAAAAAGATGGCATGAATGTGCAGGGAGAGAGGCAAGGAATAACAATTGGACAGTCTGGATGCCCAATTAGCACCCTCAGGATGCTAGGTCCTCCTGTTCAAAAGGCAAAACCTCCTGTGAGATGGGAGCACACAGACAAAAATTTCAAAGGAATGAGTTAAAATTTGCATAATTGCCATTATTAATGGCAGCTAAGTGATTCAGTGGATAGGGTGCTAGAGACAAGAAGACCTGAGTTCAAATCTAGCCTCAGACACTAGATGGGCAAATCATTTGACCTCTATCTGTTTCAATTAGGTCAACTATACAAATGGAAGTAATAGCATTTACCTTTTAGGGCTGTTAAAAGATCAAATGAAATAATATTTGTGAATCACACATAGTGCTGATATTTAAGTAGGCTCTTAATAAATGCTTATTTCTTTCCTTATCTGATGAGATCACAGAACCACACTGAATACCATGAGATCAGAAGTCAAGAACATTAGGTTTACCTCTAGTTTTTGCCACTGTTTGACATTTGCCAAGTCATTTGCCCTCTCTAGTTTCAGTTTTCTGACCTGTGGAGGTTGAGCCATCATGGATAAGAAAACTTTTATTTCTAGTTTCAACATTGAATCATTCTAAGCTTCCAGTAGTTCTTTATAGAGAGACTTCAAACCTATTATATTATGAAGGTCACAGTCAACAGATGAAACCGGTTTTGAAAAGGGAAAGGAAAATATTGATTCCAATTTAATTTTGCAGACTAAGTACAAGTAACTCAGGAGAAAGGCAAACAGGATTACTTCACCTTGTACCAAGTAAGATATCTAGCTTAATAGAATTTAAAACTCAAGTCCTGTTGCACATAGTCCAGTAGAGACCAAAGGGTAGATGAGGTCCTCAAAAACTTCCCTCAATCCTCAACAAACTGTTAGAGTACAAGAAAAATACACTAAAAAGCTGGTCCTATCCAATGACCAATCTTGATTAAAGAAGATCACAGTATCATAACCCTAGAACCTGAAGGAACTTCAAAACTCATCTTCTCCAACCCTCTCATCATAGAAATGAGGACACTCCAGACAAGAGAGATAACTTGTCAGAAGTAAAATTTGAAACCAGGCCCTTAAAACCATTGCTCCTCTTTGTTGCACCAAACTATCTTAGATGATGAAGTAAATCATGTTCCTCTTAATGGAGATTCAGTAGACCATAGTTGCAGAATATTGCATATACTATCAGATGTGGTTGTGGGTTGGTTAATTTTGCTCCATTGGTTTGTTTTAGGTATATAAGGGAGGATTCTAGGGAATGGGAAGTGACTTCCTGAGAAGTGACTATGATCTAAAAACACAAACAAAAATTAAAAAGAACCAATATAACTCTTTTAAATCCTGCCATCGTACTTTTCTAAACAGCTGCTTGAACATAAAGCCAAAGGAAGTCCAGCTGTTCCTCTTTGCCCAGCAATTAAGAGAAATCCTATTTTTAAATGGAAATGTGAAGACTTCTAGCAACACACATCATGGGCAAAGATGATAGAAAAGAAAACAAGTCATGATTTCTCCCTTTTCCCAAAGGTCCCCAATTCTTACTCCCCTACTCTATGGTCAAACATCTCTAGAAGAAAGCCACTCTAGTTGGAACTTGAGGTAGCCCGTACTACTCAAGAGTCTCTTCTATTTAAAAGTAAGACATGAAACAAAGAACCTTGCTTCCAAATAGGTCCTCTCTGTGGCTACTTAAATCAACAACCTAAAGGAATGTTCTAGAATTAGTATTCAAAAGCTGTATAGGGGCCAGATTAGAACATGGCAAGAAGAAATGAGAAAGCTCATAAAAAAGCCCAAAACACCACTTGGAAGGCACAAAGGCAATTTATCAGTATAATAGGGCTGCATTTCCCAAATGGTGACCTACAGACCCCAGCCATTTTGTACACTGTGAAGAGGGCTCGGGGAGGAAATTGTGGTGCAAGCAATATTCAATATGAAGCTATGTGTACATCAAAAAATATTAAGTGTGGCAATTTTTCAGTATGAAAATAAACTTAATTTCCTCTCTTTTGCTCTGACATGTATCTGACCTCCCTTTATCCATACCATCAGACCTACTCCCACCTCCAGTAGCAATGATTATGAGGTCCATCAATATAATTCAAGTCCCCAGAGAGTTCTGAGGTCAAATTAGTTTGGAAAATTCTGTAATATAGTTTAGGTCACTGCAACTTTGCCAAACAGAGCTCAGTCGACAGTGTCTCATAATGACCCTTGAGCCTTAGTGCTTTTATCAGAAGGAAAGTCCAAGCAACCTGTATGAAGATACATTTATCAGGCAAGAATTTTTCTATTTAGATTAAAATCCATGACAAAAATATTCCAGAAAATTGTGACTCTTCCCTATTTCTTTTGTTTTCACTGGTTTCTCCTTCAAACCTTTACTCCTGCCATCTCCTTTGTCTCAACTGCTTTCCACCTAATGAAGTTCAATTCCTTCTGGACTAAAATGAAATAGCACCTTCTCTAATGAAAGGACCCACAAACCCTAACTTCCTCTCCCCCCGTAGAGATTTCCCTCTTATACCTTGGGTGAATTATCCTCAGAAACTTATAGAAGCTCATAAACATGAATCACATATGACCTACCTGTGATAACATTGGTTGGGATGCAAAGAAAAGGTCTATGGAATCACAGACCCATCAAAATATCAAAAGTTGAAAGGAGTTTCTGTTTAGTAAGGATGGAATATTAGAGATAGATATGGAGATTATTAAGTATCTGAGGCCAGATTTGAACTTAGGTCCTCCTGACTCCAGGGCCGGTGCTCTATCTACTGTACCACCTAGCCACCCCTATAGAGATAGATTTCTATAAAATAAGGTATACAATATTAAAAATTAAACATCAAGGAAAAGTATAAGAAAAAATTGATGAAGGAAGATTTGCATGGCTGGACCTTCAAGCACTACAAATCAGTAATTATCAAGACTATCTGATACAGGGTAAAAAAATAATAAATGGGACAAAAAAGAAAATTTCAAATTTTTACCATATAATGGATTAGTGTTTGGTAAGTCTCAAATAATCAGACTGTTAGAATTTTTTTTTTTTAGTTTTTGCAAGGCAATGGGGTTAAGTGGCTTGCCCAAGGCCACGCAGCTAGGTAATTATTAAGTGTCTGAGGCCATATTTGAACTTAGGTACTCCTGACTCCAAGGCTAGTGCTCTATCCACTGTGCCACCTAGCCGCCCCCAACTGTGAGAATTTTATGTCAAATAAAAGTCAACAGAATTCTAAGTGAAGGTTTCAAGAATGAACTGGTATATGTTTTTCAAATTTCAATTTTATTTTATTTTCAGGTCTACATTCTATTCCTCCCCACTTCTAACACCCCAACCCACCCATCCACAGTTGGGAAAGCAAGGAAAAACGAAACTTCTGTTACAAAACACATATAGTAAAGAAAAATAAATTCATGCATTTGCTACATCCAGAAAAAAAAGTCTCAATTTGCACTCTGAGTTCATCAGCTCTCTATCAGGAAATGGGCAACAAATGAACTCATGGGCCCTCAGGAATTGTAATTGGACCTTTTGTTTAATCAGCATTCCAAAATGTTTCAAAGATGTTTGCCTTTACCAAATTGTTGCTATTGTATACAGTGTTCTTTTGGTTCTGCTCACATCACTTAGCATCTTATAAGTCTTCTCAGATTTCTCTGAAACTATCTTACTATGGCTATTTTATGATAACTACTTTTATTCAGGGATTCTTCTGACTTATGACTGGCTAGCATTGAAGCTGCTTTGAAAGAATGAAAGAATTCTTCAATAAGTGGAACATCATTTATAGACATGTACATTAAATAAATTTAAGGAAATTGATAAAAGCTAGTCCATATCAACATGGATTAATATATCCCAAATTTCTGAGTAATTTCCAAGGTCATGTAACTAGAACTAAGAAGAAGAAAGACCAGCTTTATCTCTATTTCTATTCTAGTCTCAGAATTGAGAGCATTATCAACCACTGAATTAAGAAGGGAAAAGAAAACTGCAGATAAATTTTGTTGATATTTTAACAACATTGCTCAGCAGGCAAACTCATTTTAATATTTTTAGAGGTCCTATAGTCAAGAGGGAAAAAATGGATTCCAAATTAGAAAAATATATACAGTTATAACTTGGGTGTGAGTATGAATCAGGGTACCTAGCAAATTCTTACAAAATACTTCCCACTACTTACTTATGATCATATCTCATCTCCCTTTCTTGCTACCCAGTTAACGCTAACATTTGCCACTGTTTACTGGAAAGTTATGGTTACGGCACACCTCATTTGGTGGCCAATTTCTTGGTTATATATTCAGTATGCAAATAAGGGATAGCAAAGACCTATTGTCTAAGAACAGGTCCAAATTGTAGAAATGTGTTTGTGATACTTAAGTCAAAGGGTTAGGGTTTCATTATTTTCTGACTTGTTCTCATACCCTTCTAAGGACATTCTTTGTCTCTTCTTTCCCAACTCTTATCTAATTTACAAAATGTACAACTTCAATCATGTCATGACCAAAGTCATGGATAGTTGCCCACTACCTTCTAAATAAAGTCCAAACTTCTCAGCACTTATTTGAGTCCATCTGCAATAAAATTCCAAAGCTAATATTTCCCATTGTAGTTTACAGGTGTTGAACATGCAGCCCTCTCTGGTTTTATTGAGGCCCTCAAAGTAATTCAAACCAAATTAAATGTAACTGGGAAATATTTTTTAAAAATAAATAAATTATAATAAAATATTGCCAAGATTACATTTTAAAATTTAAGTCAACATGGGATGCTTATATATGGATTAGTGGCTCCCATTTTTATCTAAATTGGACTCAACTTGTCTATACCAGGGGGGTTAAATTTACTGTCCATCTCAAGATTCACAAAATTCCAAGTGTCTCAAATGCAACTGTGACCTGCAGAACTACCTAAATAGAGTTTAATACCATATAGATACTGCCAGTTTGTGGTTTATTTCAATATGTGGCCTGTGAGGATGATTTCTGTCTACACTAGAGCCACAAGTCTATTTGTTCTTGAAATGGACCCAGCCTTTCTCTCTTTCACACTTTTGCTCGTGCTCTTTCTTATTTCTAGAAGATCTCTCTTCCCTGGTCTCCCCCTCTTGAAATTTTACCCATTCTTTCAAGCTCAGTTCAAATGATATCTCCTCTACAAAAGCTTTCAACCTCTTCCCAAACCCAAAGTTTTCTCCTAGTTCTGAACTCCTACAACATACTTAGTCGATTTTAATTTTGTTTTAAAGTTTTTTGTGAATGCACTTCTCTCCCACCCCCACCCTTCAGTCACAACATGATAGTAAGATGCATAAATTTATGCATCTTACTATCTTCCTCAGCACAGTATTTGGACAAAGTGTCCACTCAGCCCAAAATGAATACATGTCCAGGGCAAATTCTAGTCTTCATTGAAAGCTCAGATCAAGCCCCACTTCCCAAATGAGGTCTTATTTTGTTCCCACTCCTCCCTGGAGCTGCTAGTGCCTTCTACATTGTATCTCTGTTTTATTATGTCATATCATATCGTACTTCCTATTATATTTCATATCACATCTTCTTCAGCTATTTTTATTTAAGTACTTCTATGTGTGCAAGTTATTTCCCCAAAAGAAAGGAATCTCCTTAAGGGCATGCACTAATTCTTTGTTGTCTTTATGTTCCACATGTAACAGGTGCTTCATAAACATCTGCTGATTTTGTCGCTGTTGTTCAGTTGTGTTTTCTTGGTAGAGATACTGGAGTAGTTTGCCATTTCCTTATCCACCTCCTTTAAAGATGAGAAAAGTGAGGCAAAGAGGGTTAAGTGACTGGCCCGGGGTCTGACACCAGATTTGACAAATTTTCTTGACTCCAAGCCCAGTACTCTTTGCATTGCATCACCTAGCTGCCCCATTGATTGATTGCTAATGGTTGTTTAATAATTGTTAAATTGAGTTGAGTTCCCAGCTCATCATTTCTAGCCCAAGTTTGGAAACATCCTGATCCCCATAACATGTGATTACCCTCACTTCGAGTCTTAACATCTTCAGAAATGTCTCTATTCACTTGCCATTAGCCCTATTCTAGGTAATATATTAACAGGTGAGGCTAGGGGTGACCTCTGCCCTCAGCCTGGGAAGATGACCTCAGACTTCTTTAGCTTGGAAGGGGAAGTTGCTGAATTGTTACCTGCTCTGGGGCATCCTTACAGAGTTCTACAGGCATGGAAGATGGGATTCATCAACTCATGGGTGGCATTACATCCACAGACCTCAAATCCTTGCCATTTATCAGCCAGGGTCTTACAGAAGATAAGAGGTCTGTCTAGAAAATACAGTCCAGCTAAATAATTGTACCAAAAGCCTGAAAGGTGGGGGAGAGGACAGGAGGGAACGAAGGAAGGAAGGAAGGGGGAAGGAGGGAAGGAGGGAAAAGAGGGAGGGAAGGATGGAAAGAAAGAGAAGGGGACAAGGGGAGGAAAGAAGGGATTAAGTGATGAAAAAGTAAGTTTACTCTGCTGGGTCTTCTCACTGGCTCATTTCCAAGGTCCAGTTTTGGAGTTGAGTGTTTTTGAAGCAATCAGT
Source organism: Macrotis lagotis (assembly GCF_037893015.1). NCBI lineage: Eukaryota > Metazoa > Chordata > Mammalia > Peramelemorphia > Peramelidae > Macrotis > Macrotis lagotis. The sequence goes on along the minus strand of NC_133659.1, from coordinate 44,726,927 downwards.
CATCATTATCCTTCTGTAGCACTGGGTTATGTTTATGACCACATTACCAGAGGCAGCCTTTAATTTACAAACTTATTCAAAAACAGGCAGAGTTCCAAAACGTGCTTTTGTTAGTTCATTGTTTAGCACTCAGAACTCATTTCCCATTAGAAACATTATAAGTAGCTCCCAAGCCAACACACAAAAAAAGCTGATTTAACTGATATATGACTGAAATTAATCTTTAAGAATGATATCTGAAGTAGGATAGAGCACTAGGAAAAAGCGGACTGGAAATTCAGCTCTCAATCCAGAGACCAAAGTTACAGTCCTGGCTGAGCCCCTGAGAATCTGTTTGACCTTGAGCAAATCATTGGACTTCTCTTGGTCTCAGTGCCTTCATTTGTAAAATGAGGGGGTTGGAAATTTAGGGGATATAGTATAATCTAGGGAACAGCAGGAATAGAATTGGAAGACCTAGGTTTCAAAACTAACGTTGTTGTTTATTAATGGGTATGACCCTGGGTAAGTCAAATGACCTAGATGACCCTTAGTTGTGTTTGTTTCTATCTGGATTGGATGATTTTTAAGGGATCTTCTGGCTAGATTAAATTCATTTTTATGACTAGATGATTTCTTGGATGTTGTGGAGCAGTTAGGTTCACAGTGGATAGAAACAGTAGTCCTGGAGTCAGGAAGACGCTTCTTCATGGGTTCAAATCTGGCCTAAGATACTTACTAGCTGTGTGACCCTGTGCAACTGTTACCTCAGTTTCCTCCTCTATAAAATGACCTGGAGAAGTCATTGGAGAATGTTGGCAGTATCTCTACCAAGAAAACTCCAAATTAAATTACAAAGAGTCCCATATAACTGAAAAAAATGACTGAAGGATGGATAATCTCCCCCATTGGAATGTAAGCCTTTTCAAGACAAGGACTATCTTAGCTTTTGAATTTTGTATTCTCAGGGCTTAGCCCAATATTCATTTAGCCCAATAAGCATTTAACAAATACTTTTTCATTCATTCATCTGTAAAGATCAAAGATTAAGTAGAACCCCTGTTTACAGGTACGGCTCAGGGTCCTATGAAAGAAACAAGAGTCAGAGAGAAGGTTGACCCACTCAATTTTTATTTAGCTTTTATTTTTCATGTTTTATTTTTAATGCTAAGGAGATTTAGATAAACCTTTGAATCTGAAAGAACAAAGCAAACAATAAAATGACTAAGAGGGAATTGAAACCCAAGAGAAGTAAGAAGATGCTAGGAAAACACCAGACAGCCTCTGGGGAATTTAAGTTACTAGGGCCGGACAAACAACATTCCAGAGTCCAGAAGGAACTACTGATGACCTTTTACAGATCATGGAGCAGAGAGGTGCTATAGGAGAAATGCAAAGAGTTCTTTAAAAAAAAAAAAGGAAGCAGAATAAGTCAGTCACAAGCAACTACTAGACCATGTGCTTAAAGGCAGCATGGAGCCATGGATAGAGATCCTGCCTCGAAGTCCCAAGTTCAAATCCCACCTTTGACCCAAGCTACTTAAGTCACTTAAGTCACACAACTTTCCCTTATTACAGATGGCAGAAGGAGGGAGGGTCATTTTTGAAAAAGTTTCAAACAGAGGAAATAACACATCCACACCACCTTCCCTCCACATCCTCCCCGTAAGGAAGTAAGCATAGTGCCTCACATATAATAAATTCTTAATAAATTCTCATTGAGTGACTTGGTTGATATATATAGTTGGCCTATATTCTGGCAAAGTCAAAGATAAAGTCTCTGTGCTATTCTCATGGAAAATATGGCCAGACCTAAAGAACAGTCATTCATGGTTCATTATCCACCTGAAAAAAGGTCTCTAGGAAATGGCCCCAGGGTTTTGGACTTGGCCTTGAGTTGCTGAACCTTTTTCTCCATGACTAAGATAAAGGCAGAGATTCCACACTCATTCATTCTGTAAGAGCCACAAAACTGGGAGGGTGAGTTAACCAACCCAATGAGAAAAGGCATATAAAAGGCTCTCAGTGGGCTGGAACTTTGAGCTAAATCTAATAAGAAGAAACTAATAGGGGTAAGTATAATATCGTTATGGATAGGTTCAAAGAATCATTTTCACAAATTACAAGTTGGAGGGGGAAGGATAGTCAGATAAGGAGCTCTGGAAATGTTCTGGTAATGACAAAGTGGAAAAGGTTCAAGAATTAAGAAGGAGGATGTGGGATGAGACTATGGCCTTAGTAGAAGAGAGGGGGACAAAAGACAGTCCAGGCAGGGGGATCTCGATGACTATTACCCTCCTTAGAACAAAACAGATCACCCAAACTTTATTTTAATGATAATGAAGGCAGGTCAGAACAATTCACCAGGTGCATTTCTCTCAAAGGGATTATGGATCATGTCCTAACTTGTATATCTGGTGCCGGTTTCTCTTACCTTCATATTTGCCTATTTCATTTTAAACAGTTCCCCAAAACAAAGAAGTTAATGTTCCCTTTCCACAGTCTCTCCTTTTATCCCCTCTTTGGAGAAATGAGACTCTTTGAAAGCACAAATGATCCCAGTTTAGAATTACCTTCTGAGAAGCTCCTTTTGCCATGTCAGCTCTCAAATGGATGAAGAAATCAAAAATGTCTTAAGCATAACTGGATGGTCTGTAAACTTGGCGAGACAAGCAGGGTGAGCCACAGAGGACAGAAATTACATAAATAATGATGCTAACCTTGGTTCTTCCCAAACTTGAGAGAAAGTCACAAAAAGATTATCCTGGCTCTAGAGATTGGACCAGTCTTACTTATCCATCTAACCCTGCTAATGCTACAAGGCAAACTATAGACTACAAGGAAAGACTCTTTGGGAGGAAATGCTAACTAAAGAAACTTCCAGGTCAGAGGATCATAGGATTTGGTGAAGAAAGGGAGCCTCAGAGACCATCTAATCCAAACGCTTCATTTTTGAGATGAAGTCCATAGTGGAAAAGGATTTGCCCCACATCGACAAGTACCAGGGTAGTTGGGCTGGGATTTCCACTCCAGCTGTCTAATCAGAAAGCCAACTTTTCTTTGACTCCACAATGCTTCAAGCATAAATACAAACAACCAAAAAACCATCCTCTTCTAGCTTGAGGCTTTTATTTTTTGCTTCCTGTAATGGAAACATTAAAAACTTCTTCCCTCAAAGAGAGATGGATGAGGGAATTGGAATCAAGGCCCCAATATTCTCTCACCTCCCGGGCTTCTAGATACAAAAGCAATTTGAACTGGCAGAGTTAAGTTGAGTTTATACTTTGCAAACCAGGCAGGAGTTGCTGGGAAATTGGAAAGAAGGAAAGATGTTTGTGTTGTCTGGGCCCTTGACTTACAGTTCCTTTGCACCTAATTTTATTTTTTTTTAAGGCACTGCAGCAACCTTTAAGATGGATGATCTTATTGGCAGAGTACTTCAAATGAAAAGAGCTGGGGCAAATGAATTTTGTAGCTACTCTGGCAAGATCTTTTGCTTTAGGGAAATGCCGCATGTGTCCTCATACTGCAATACTTCTTCATCCAAAGAACAAACATGGGTTCAATTTATTCCCCTTGACCCCAAACCCCTAAGACTGTAACTCTAAACCCCAAGGTAATGAATAAGATATAAAGACTATCTCTGGAGAATGTCAGAAAAACTTGAAGTTTTAGATTTGGAAAAAAAAAATTAGGCAGCATCTCCTCCTACCTCTTACTCAGGGCAAAATTCCTCCTCTGAAACATTCCTGGAAGGCTGGTCATCATCTCTAGTAACAGGGAGCTCACTACCTAATCTCAATAATCAACTTCTTTCTTGGACAGCTCCAGTAGAGTTCAAAAGGAACTTTCCTACTATTCTAAAAGTTCTGTCCCCTGGGTTTCCACAGAACAAGTGGAAGCTTTCACTTACAGGACAGTCCTGTAGGGACTTGAAGATCTTTCCTGTGGCCCCTAAGTTATTTACTTGTGAACACAAAGAAAAAGCAGAGATTTCCTTTGCATGGAAACTCCCTTCACCAATACAAGTTCCATCTTGTCTGTGTCTTGGTGAATAAGTCCCAGGAAAGTAGCTGAAGCCTGAAGAGCTAAAACAAGGCGAAAGACCCAGGCAGCAAGAGTTAGAGGTAGGGTTATGAATCCACATCTTCTTAACTCCAAACCCACCTCTCTACCCATTATTCTGGAATGTTTCATTCATTCATTCATGCATGCATGCATGTATGCCAAGACCCATGCTTTTATGATGAAAGAAATTTCTAGTGAGGAAATTTCCTCTACCAATCAATTCAGATTCATTCATTTAATCTGAATTCATTTAACAAATGTTTATTAAACACCTGCTAGAGGCTAGGAGCTGAGAATAAATAAAATTGTCCATGTCCTCATGGAATTTTATATTCTAGTGGGGGAGAAATGACAAATGTAAGAAAAGGTAAATACAAATCGCATGCTATTTACTTTGTAAAAGGACACTAGCAATGGAGACAGGTAATTGGGCTTTTTTTTAGTAGTTGTGCTTGAGCTGAACTTGGAAGGAAATTCTACAATTTACAATGTGAGAAAGTTGTCTGGGGGGTGTCAGTGAGTGGGTTACATGATTTACTCAAGGTCAGGGCTGCACAGCCAGTCAGAGATGGCACCAAGACTCAGTCTTCCAACACTGATGCTTGCTGTTTTTCCACTCCCCCATAGCAGTCACTTATATTTCAAACCAAAATACCCCAATCCCTTTAGACTTCTCACCATCCTGGTCACTGTCCTCTGGACAAGTTCTAGTATCTCAAAGGCCCTCTTAAAATGTAGCTCTAGGAACTGACTACAATCATCAGATGAGATAAGATGGCAGGGACCAGCCCCTGGCTTAATCTATGCTACCACAAAAGATGGCATGACAACATAAGACCGTGTTGACATTTTTTTCCTTAAACTAATATACTACCTTCTTATCTTATTGTCAGATTATCTTTTAGGGCTCAAAGAGGTTGGGTTCTGTGTCAGCTGAAGTCAAAAACCATGAAGCACAGAAGTATATCATACTATGGTCTACTCTTGAGCCAGAGACTCTTGGAAAGGATCTCAGAGTTTCTTTAACCCAAACCATATTCAAAACAAGATTATCCATGACAACAGCTCTCAAAGCTAAGGGTCATCAGCCTTTACCTGAAGATCTCCAATGATTGAAGGGCAGTAATGGTATTGACATCATCATCAATCACCAATCATCGATGGCATTTCTATAGTGATTCAAGATTTGAAAAGTTCTTTACAAACATTATTTCATATTAATGTCACAGCCACTCTGTGAGGTTTAATATCTCACATTTTTCAGATGGGGAAACTGAGTCTGAGAGGCATTAAATGGCTTGCTATACCTTTGGCCACATCCAATTTGCTAACCATTGTACCTTCTAGTCCATTACACTGTTTAACAATTCTAATGGTTAACAAAATTCTCCTTCTATCAAGCAAAAACCTAGACAATAGAGTTCTGAACATAAAGACAGGGAGACCTGAATTCAAATCTTACCTCAGATTCTTACTAGCTGTGTGACCTTGGGTAAGTCATGCAATTAATCTTATCTTCGGTTTTCTCATCTGTAGAATGGATATAATAATATCACCTACCTCCTAGGGTTGTTGTGATAATCAGATAAAATCAGGTGCTTTGCAAACCTTTAAAGTACTCTATAGATCCTAGCTATATCATTATTATATTTTTTAAATCTACTCTGCAATTCTACCAATTTATTGTGCTTAGTTCTTGTCCCCTGTATATAAATAAAACCAGTTTATTTATTCTTGAATGTGATAGATGTTCAAATAGCTATCATGCCCTCCCTAAATCTTCTCTTCCTCAGTATAAATGATCCAAATTGCTTTCACTGATCCTTCTATAGCATAGTAATAATAATGATGATGCTAAAATTTATGTGGTGCCTTCTATGGATCAGACACTATACTAAGAGCTTTAAAAATATAATTTGATCCTCATAACAACCCTGGAGGGTAGATGCCATAATTATCCCCATTTTTAGTTGTTTTTAAGACAGAGTGACATAACATCTAATTATTTATACCTACCTTGGATGATTTTGTATGTTTAAGAAATATAAAATTGATTGGAAATTTTGAAAAAAATCAGTAAAGAAAGGCCTGAACTTCAACTACAATGTATATTTTCTATTGAGCTTACGATGAAGAGACTTGGATTTTGGCAAAATTCTACCTCAGTTTAATAAACATGGTTTATGAGTACCTAAAAAAAAGAGAAGAATGATTCCTTAGGTGTGGCAAGATTTGCAAAAATTCATCCTGTTGGCCCTCAATCAATTAAGCATTTCTGGAGTGCCAATTATTTGGCAGGCACTGTGCTAGGTGCTGGGGATAATCTACCTTCAAGGAGCTTATGTTCTATTGGGGGGAGAAAACATCTTCATACAAAAGTACATGCTTTGGTTAAAAATAAATGCAAGCTAATTTAGGGAGGGAGGACATCTGGAAGCTGGGGGTCAGGAAAGGCTTGACACGGCATTACTTAAAATTGAATTTTAATGGAAGGGGGTATGTGGACACATCTCACTTTGTGGATGTCCATCTTAAAATATTCTATCCAAAACTGAATTTGATATTCAAAGTGGACTTTTTTTCACAAAGTTTATTTTCCACATGACCTTTTAACAAACCAGATTTTCCCAGTCTTGTTGAACTTTTATAATTGAATATCTGAACTTTGCCGGAAGCATTTGTGATCAATTCTTTCTCACCTTCCTCTTGCCTTTTCTAGACCACCCTCCCTCGTCTTTCAATCTTTTTTGAATTCTGATTCTACCTTCTAGCATCCTCCCTACCCCTCTCAATACAGTGTCAATTGCAAATTGAATAAGCACAACATCTCCATCTTCTTTCAAGTCATTGATGAAAATGTATCAGAACAAGGCAGAAACTCCACAGATTTCAACAAGTGCAAGCTGTCTGACCTGACTTCATTTCAAATCATGATCACGCTTTGGGTCCAACCAGCTAATGGAACAATCTACTACACATTACCCTGTTTTGTTCACAAGGAGATTATGAGAGATTGGACCAAATTCCTTTTCAAAATTCAGAAACAAGATGTCATCAGAACTGGCAAACCCAGGAACAAGTGTCTGGTATACAGTGGACACTTAATACATACTTATTGAATAAATCAATGAATTTTCCTATCTGAAACTACAATAAATTAAATTGGTTTATTGCAGCTTAGGGAATATTCTTCCCTTTTTTTTTAGGTACTCATAATGTATGTTTAATAAACTGAGGTAGAATTTTGCCAAGAATCCAAGTCAATTCTCTTTATCATAGACTCAGTAGAGAATATACTTTACAGCTTAAGTTTAGGTCTTTCATGACTGATTTATTTCACAATTTCCAATCAATTTTATGTTTATTAAACATACAAAATCCTCCAAGGTAAGGTATAAACAATTAGATGTAATGTTGCTCTGTCTTAAAAACAAGTGTATTACACTGTTTTCATGTGAAGTATGCAGTGTCCTGGAGGTCTTTCTGGGGAAAGAAGATGGAGATGGAGGACTTGAGAGAGGGAGGGAGAATTTCTGCCTAGGTTTTTATTTTCTGGTATTTACAATGAATTGAGTGGAATTTACATTAGAATGAATTGCTAATGCTATTTGTCTCTACCTTTAATTCAATTGATTTCTACAAAGATTCATTAAGGTCCTACTATGTGCTAGTCTTTGGGAATACAATGGTAGAAATAAGAGTCTCTACTCAAGAAGTTGACATTCAAGGGAGGAGAGAGATACCACTGGTACAAATTTAAATAAATAGAAAATGTGTGCAAAATAATATAGCATAATTTCACTAGAGAGTCAGGAAGTAAACATTCATTAAATGTCTTCTAAGACCCAGACACTGTGGTAAGCACTGGGAATGCAAAAAGAGGTCAAACTTAGTCCTTGACCTCAAGAAGCTTACATAAATTTGTACAAGTGTGTATAGAGACCCTTCACAAATAGGATGTTGAGGGAGTTGGGAAAGGGTCAGGAAAGCTCTTGTGTAGGCACTGGCTCCTGTGCTTTGTAGGAAGCTACAGAGAGATGCTAAAAGACTAAGGTGAAGAAGGAGGTCATTTCTGGGGTGGCTCACTGCCTACACAAAGGCAAAGAGGCTAGAGACAATGTTATCGAAGGGGGAAAGTTTGACAGTAATAGAGAAATCATGAAGTGGGTAGAGGGCAGGGGGGGAGGAAACAATTCAAGAGGATTTTAAATGGAAAGTCAAGGGATTCATATTTATAAACTTGAGAGTCTGTTAAATGATTGATTGATAAACCAAAAAAAGACCCAAAATTTTAAAATTATGCAATAATAGCTACTAGAATTTATATAGTTTTTTCAGTTTGCAAAACACTTTCAAAGTGTTCTCATTTGATCCTCACAACATCCCTGGGCCATTATTCTCATTTTACAGATGAAAATGCTGCATAACCAGTAAATATCTAAGGTGAGGATAGAACTCAGGCCTTCCTGACCCAACTACAATTCAATATCCATTGCATCATCTAGCATATATAGCATATATCACACATAGCCCTAATTCCCAATTTTTTTGGTCTCACAGTCCCTTTATACTTTTAAAAAGTATTGAGGACCACAAAGAGTTTTTCTCCCATGGGTTATAGCTATTGACATCTACCAATATTAGAAATTGAAATATCTTGATGCATCCCTTAAAAGTGTTTCCAGGATTCCCAAAGGATCTTCCAGGTCCTCAGACCATACTGAGAACTACAAATACGCATCTCTTACTTACAGTTGTTTTGTCATCTGTAAAATAGGAATAGAAATAGCCCCTATCTCCCAGGGCTGTTGTAAGGATAAAATGAAATAATATTTGTAAAGCATCTAGCACAGTGCCTAGGACATAAATGTTAGCGATGATGACATGGTGGTATCTGGAAAGATGGGGAGCTGCTGCTGTCTAGTCTCCAAAAATGTCACAGTCACCGAAACAAAGAATGCAAAAGAATTGGAGGAACAGTAACTTCAAGCCCGAGATATGGATTAAAGAAGCAAATTGCCTCTTCCAAGACTAGCATAGAGCCTCAGGGTTGTTATTCGGTCTCTCTGAACCCCAGCATCCTTATCTAAGAAGTGAGAATGATGATAATACTTGCCCTGCCTTCCTTATAGGGCTGTTCTGAGACTTAAATGAGGTCATGTATGTTAAAATAGCATGTAAATGGATACTGCTATCATCTTCAAAGTTAGTATTGCTTGACCTCAACTACATAATTTGGGCAAGCCAGACAGATAACTTTAGGCACAGGTTAGTCAGTTCTATCTTAAGTTGGCCCTGCCCTATTTAATAGTTTTTCTCCCTTGCTACATCTTTGTCGGCAAAGCCTATGGTCCTGCTCTCTCTAGACTCAGTGTCTTCATCCAGGCACCAATATATCATTTCCTTCCTTCCTTCTCCTCTTCCTCCATCTTTTTCTCCTCCTTTTCCTTGTTCATCTCCTCCTTCACCCTACCAAACCTGCTCCCTCTTCTACTAAGCTCCAATCAAAAGTAAAATTTTTCCAAATTCTAGCAAAACTTTAAAACATAGAGAAGCATCATGAGGCAGTACAAAAATGTTGTACTTGGGAGTCAGGGGATTTTGTTTAAATTCTGATTATCACAAATTCCTTATCTAAACTCAGACAAAACATTTTGGGTCCCTAAGCCTCATTTTTTTTTTGAGCCCATTTCCTTTTTTTTGACAGACTTACTATATCCTTAATATTTCCCTCATAATCTAAACATCGAGGGACATGTTAAGGATGTAGTTTACCTAGATTTTAGCAAAACTTTCAAAAGAGTTTCTCATTCCCTTCTTTTGGAGAAGATGGAGAAAGATGATGGAGATCAGAATACGATTTAAGTTTTTCACCTGTAAATTAAGAGGGTTGAACAAAATGGCCTATCTTTGAGTCTATGATTCTGTTTTTTTACCCTATTCCAGGCCCCAACTCACTATCATGGGGTCTAGGATTTATTTTGTTTCATATATATTCTGAGGGAACCATGATTTCATTAGACTGTGTACTCTACCTGTAGCCCCAACACATCTCATCCTGTGTGACTCTTCCTCATGTTTTCCCATACATCCTCCATAGAGGTGGCCTTCTCATGCTAGCAATAACTCCATCTATAGCTTTCAGTAGGTGGTGGTTTATCCTTGGAACTTCCATTTGAAAGTAGTTAACTATACTCACTTTACTATCATACTAGCTAACCACATTCACTTTAAATCCAACTTAAGCACCTGACTCTTCAGACTTTTCAATTTCTGTCCCACGGCCATTCATCTTCCATATATGCTTTATCTTCCCCCATTTGAATGTAAGTTTCTTGAGAGCAGGGACTCTCTTTCTTTTTGCTTTTATTTGTATTTCTAGAGCTTAACCTGGAACCTAACTCTCTACCCATTCATTCATCCCATTTCTATGCATCTGTCTATTACTATATACTGATCTATCTCTATTCTACCCATATATCTACCTATTTTTCTATTTCTATCACCTCTTCTTTCCTCTCTCTACCTTCTATCTATCAATCTATTTCTTACTGTCCGCCTATTTTCTATTTCAATTCATCTACTCATCCCTCTCTCTGCTTTTGTGCATCTATCAATCTATTTCTACTATTTTTTAAATTTCTCTCCACCTTTCCATCAATTTATCATTTTCTCCATTTCTATATAATCTATTTCTATCCATTGATCTGTTTCTGTTTTTCTGTCTATCTATCTATCCCTTCAATCCTCCCCCCCAATTGCAGAGGATTCTGGTCAGATTTGCTCTGGGTCTTTAATAATAATAAAAACAATAGCAACAAATAACCTAACTCACATTTATGCAACACTTTAAAGTCTCCAAATTCTTGATATCTGTTGCTAAGTTTGATCCTTACAATAAGATTTGTTTTGCTTCTGCTTTCTCTTCCAAGGAGAATGACATTTGAACTAAAGATGACAGAATGAAATGACTAATAGGGAGTTGGTATCCAAGATAAGTAAGAAGATAGTAAGAGAGTACCTAGCCAGCTATGATAAATTAATGTCACCTGACCTAAATGAATTATATCCTCTGTTGCAGAAAGCAATGACAGCTGTGATTACTGAACTATTTTCTCCAATATCTGAAAGATCTCAGAAAATGAGAAGTGTACCACAAGACTGGAAAAGGGCAAATGTTCCAATTTTCAAAAAAAATGAAGAAAATGGAGTTGGGAAAAGTTGTGGGCTGGTGAGTTTGACTTCAATTCTAGGAAAATTCTGGAATAAATAAGTAAAGAGATGATTGATGAACTCCATAGAAAAGGTAGCAGTGACTGCCAAAAACCAGCCTGCATGACTCCATCCAAAACAGGTTATGCCAGACTAACTTCATTTCCTTTTTTGGCAGTATTGTTTAATCTAGTAGATGAGGGAAATGCAGTGGATGTAGTTTCTTTAGCTTTTAGCAAAGTTTTTGGTAAAAAATCCACACTGTTCTTGAGGAGAAAATGGAATGAATTAGAATCCAATCAAATGGATTCAATCAATCATTCAAGATTTCAAGTGCCTACTATGTGCCAGGCAAAAGAGGCAAAAGCTAGTCTGGCAAAGGAGTTTATGATCTATTGGGGAAGATAATATGTAAATTTGTAGAGTCAGTAACATTTTTCAATTTCCAGATTAGTGGCTAATGCTTCAATGTCAACATAGCAAGAGATCTGCAGCAGTAGACTGCAAAAATCACTGCTTATCTTGTTCCGTTTAACATTATTTTTAATCAATAACTTAAGTCAACGTACAGATGGGATGATCGCTAAGATACCGAATAACGGACGGAGAGAGGAACCTGTGGTAAATCTAGTGAGTTGACATTTCATGGGTGTAAATGTAATGTCTTGAACTTGGGTTACAGCACATTATCTTCACAAAACACTCCCTTTGGCGCAGTCAGGTGTCACAGAGTATAGAGTACTGGCCCTGGAGTCAGAAGGACCTGAGGTCAAATCCGGCCTCCGACACTTAAAATTGCCTAACTGTGTGAACTTGGGCAAGTCACTTATAACTTCATTGCCTTAAATAAATAACAATTTAAAAAAATTTTTAAAAATGACTTCCTTCTTGTACCCTAAGTATGAAATAGGGAGAATCCTGTCTAGACAGCAATTATACTGACAAAGATCTGGGGGGTTGAGTGGACTGAAAGCACCCCAGGAGTGAGATATGGCAGTCAAAATGAGATCTTGGACGATAATAAAAATAGCATAACTTCTATTATAATAGAGGAATAAATGTACTCTGCCCTCATCTGATTTCAGTTAGAGACTTATGGCTAGTTGTTTGTACCAAGGTTCAAGGAATATATTGATATATTAGAGAAAGTTCAGTGGAAGGAATTCAGGTAGATGACAGGGATTGATCTCCATGTTACAGGAAAATCAATTGAAAGAACTGGGAATTTTTAGCCTGGAAAAGAAAAGAATAGAATAAAAGGGAAGATTATAGCTGTCTTCAATTATTTGAAGAGCTGTTCTGTTTGACCCCAGAGGGTACAAGCAAGAGGGGAAAGTGTTGTGAAGAGGATCTAGGCTCTATATTGGGGGAAAGTACTATAAAAAAGTAGAAAGGGTTGCTGTGGGATGGGAAGGGGAGGGGAGTAGTGGGTTCCTCTTTTGTGGAGATCTTCAGCAGAAAATGAAGGACTGGGGCGGCTAGGTGCACAGTGGATAGAGCACCGGCCTTGGAGTCAGGAGGACCTGAGTTCGAATCCGGCCTCAGACACTTAATAGTCACCTAGCTGTGCGGCCTTGGGCAAGCTGCTTAACCCCATTGCCTTGCAAAAAGAAAAAAAGAAAATGAAGGACCACTTGGTGGTATGTCACAATGCGGATTCCTTTTGTATGTCAGGTAACTAGATAACCATAAATGTCCCTTTTGATGGTCAAATGCTAGGATTCTATGAAGACTCATTGAGGGAATCATAAACCCCATTTTACAGACTAGGAAGGTGAGTTTCAGATGGGTGCTGGCATCATAAAATAATAGAATTATAACTGGAAGGGACTCATCCAAAGATCATTTGGTCAACCTCATTTTACAGATGGGACCTGGTTAAGTGATTTGCCCAAGGTCATAATTTGTAAGTGGCAAAGGTAGGATTCGATTCAAAGTTATTCTAGTTCTAAATCTAATACTCTATGATATAAAATTATAGGTATAAATATGGATAGATGCATATATAAATATAAAATATGATATATGACTATGATATAATTTAGCATAGTAAGTAATGAGATGATGTGATAATATATGTAATATAATCTATAATATAAATGGTAATATATTTAGTATATCTTAAGCATTCCAGTATCACTTGGGATATCCACTTGTTTATCATTCTCTCTATATATAACTTTCTCATCTTTGTTTCTAGTTTTATCTGTGTTTGATATCTTTTATGCCACTCATAAGTCATCATGTCACAAATTTAAATTTAGGGGGCAGCTAGGTGGTGTAGTGGATAGAGAACCAGCCCTGGAGTCAGGAGGACCTGAGTTCAAATCCAATCTCAGACACTTGCCTTGTATTAAAAACCAAAAAAAAAAAAAAAAAAAAAAAAAAGCAAAGAACAAATTTAAAGATGAAAGGGACCTTAAAGTAACTCAGTCCTAACCACTGATGAAGAAACTGAACTTAGAACAGTTATTCAAGTATTAGTACTATGATTTGAATCTGGGACCTCTAATTAAAAATCTATAACCTTTTCTATGAATATTCTATAGCCTCCTTTGTTTATGAGGCATCACTCCATTACCCTTAGGCTTTTTAATTTTGATTCTTTGAAGTTTATGGTATTCAAGGACTCATGACTATTAACATATATGCATATGTGCCTATTCATGAACTGCCACTGGCCCTGAGGCTAACAGCAATGCATTTCCTAAGCAGTGAAGCATCTTTAATTCATGTTTATGCATGCCTATATATGTGTGAGAAAATATGCATAATATGTATACATATTATGTTTGTAAATGTAGTACTAAGATAAACAACAAATAGATATTCCAAGTGAAATACAGTGATACTGTAGTTAAATTAATACAGTGCAATTTATATTATATTCATCTTAATATATCCTATAATCTCATATACATACATACTAGATTGTTATGTTATATTCTTATATATCATATCTTATGTATATATAGACATTATATATATTTACATATATATTTAAAATATACTTCAGGGCAGCTAAGTAATACAGTCGTTACAGCTGCCAATGAAATCAGAAGATTCAAGTTCAAATCCAGATTTCTGTTTTATTATATATTTTATATATATATATATCAAATATCTATATTATATATATCAAATATATATTATATTATATATAAAATCAAACAAAATGCAATATATATATATATATATATATTATATATACACACACACACACATATGGTAGCCCATATATTTTGAGTCATTTTCAGTTGTATCTTTACTCTGTGACCCCGTTTGAGATTTTCTTGACAAAGATTCTGGAGTGATTTGCCATTCCTTCTCCAGTTCATTTTACAGCTGAGGAAACTGAGGCAAAAAGGGTTAAGGGACTTGTCCAGACATATTTTAAGTGTCTGAGGCTAGATCATGATCTCATGACCTCTCTGAAACTCTGGTTCCTTTTCTATAAAATGGGAATGAAAGCCTTAAAGGTTGATTCGTGGGATTATATTATTTGAAGCTAAAAGGGCCTCTATAATCATCTGATCCAAACCAAACACCAAAAAGGAATTCTCATTGCAACACACTCACCAAATGGTCATCACATTGCCCACCTGAAAAGAGGAGCAACCCTCCCTGCAATCTCCCCAAACAGCTCTTTCCTCCTTTATATTTATGCACATATAAATATATTTATAGTATATATCTAGATATATACACATATATGAGGAGAATGGGAGAGAGAAAGGAAGAGAGTGAAGCTGAGAAAAAGAGAGACACAAAGACAGAGAGACACAAAGAGAAACTGTTATACTTAAATAATAGTTCAAAGAACCTTGTCTACTGTCTTCAGCAAGGAAGAACAATGAACAAAATAAGACAGACATCTATGCAGAGTAGACACAATTGGCACAGTTGTCCATAATCTTTAATTATTCTCCAGACTACTTAAAGAATATTAATGTGTTTCTTTGTTGCTGGTGATCTTTGTTTATAACATATTTATGTACATTTTTTTGCTGTCTACCCGGGGCACCAGACTGGAAGTTCATCCTGCTCAAAAATATATTCTAATTACATTCATCCATCTATGTGGCATCTATAGAAGGGCTAACCACTCAGCGAATGCTTGTGAATATTTGTTGAATGTGATGATAAATACAAATAATTCATAAATGATTTGGGAAAGAGTGATTTTTTTTTCTTTTCCCACCACTATATTAATCAGATTTTTCCTGTTCTTTGCTCTAAGATGATGGGGATAACATGATAATAAATAATGATCACACATCGCAGTTATAGAACACTTTAACTCAATTCAACAAATATGCCCTGAAAAACCTATTATGGCTGCAAAGACAAAGAAGTAGTCTCTGGTCTTGAGAAACTTGAGTTCTACAGTTCCATCTTGAATATGGAAGAAATATAGCACAGAATAGATAATAGAGGGAGCAAAAGAAGAGGTCAAATTGCCTTAGAACTAGTTCAGGGAAGGGAACATGAGTCACTGAAGATTCACGAGTCGTTCAGAAAGGCATGGCACCTGAAATCTTAAAAGCAGATGAAGATTCTGAAAGGTAGAGAGACCTAGAAAGAATGAATTCCATGGGGATGAGAATGCATTGAACCCAAAGTGCCTCATCAAATTCAACATTCATCCTGTTTGGATGGATCATTGTGGAGCAAGACTGTGAAGAGTCCAGTAAAGATATGTGCTTAAGGGCATCTAGGTGGAGCAGTGGACAGATTACCAGGCTTGAAGTCAGAAGACTCAAGTTAAAATCCAGCCTCAGACTAGCTAGGAGATCCCAGGCAAGTCATTAAATTTCTCTCTACCTTGGTTTCCTCATATAAAATGAAAATAATAATAGCACCCAGCTTCCAGGGTTATTATGAGGATCAAATGAGGTAATAATTGTAAAACACAAAATCTAGCATAAGTAAATGTTATATAAACAATTAACTATTGTTTTAACTAAAAAAGAGCCATTAAAAATTTGGGAGAGATGACATATTCTGACCTGTGATTTAGGAAAATTATGTTGTCAGCTATGCAACAAGATAGATAAAAAGGGAAGGTTTTGGTGGTAAGGATACCAATTAGGCAAGAGAAAAGGGCTTGAAATATGGTGGTGGCAGTAAAGTGAAGAGGAGGGTAGTAAAAATCACCATAACTTGGTCACTGATTATGTGGATTGAAGGAAAGTCAAGAGTCAGAGATGATTCTGAAATTAAGAATCTGAATGACCAGGAAGATGGTGATCTAGTCAAAGGAAAGAGGCAAATTGAAGGAGGAGCAAGTTGGCAGTAGGGTCTTGGAAAATGATAAAGTCAGGTTGGCACACATTTTAAGTTTGGAATGTGAACAGAAATTCAAGAAAAACAATGCCTAGGAAGCATCTAGTAGTGCAGAATTACAGATAAGGGAAGAGATTGTGGTTAGAAATATCAGTCTGGGAGTCATCTGTATAGATAATAACTGAACCCAAGTTGGTATATTCAAAGCCATATTAACTCAAGGACACCATGATGTAGAAGATACTGAATTGGTCTCAGAGTCAAGAAGACCTGGCTTCAAGTCCCACTTTTAACATTTATTGGTTGTGTGACCTTGTACAAGTCATTTAACTTCTCTAGATCCCAAATAACTTTCTAAGTCAATGAATTGCAAAGTAAATGCCAATCTGCATTGATAGATGGGAATTCATCATTGGAAGTTCCTTATGCAAGGAAAATCACAGGATGGTCCTATTTCAAATCAGAAATCCATCACATAAATTTGAATAATGGTCATAAAGTTTTTTTTTTTACAGGCAAAGAAAATTAATACAAAGAAAAAGATGACTATACTCAAAATTTTTATATCAGAGCCAAAATCAATGTATTCTGTCCCAAAATATCTTAATAAATATTCACTTAATTAGTTTAATTCAAGGGCCTCAAAACACACACACACACACACATACACACACACACACATACACACACACACACACACACACACAGCCCTGCATACATCCTTAGAATATCAGTGAATTTCCCCTAAAGAAATGCAGGAGAAAAGTAGCATGTTTCCTCCCTTGTCCTTTAAAGAGACAATTCCTAAAATGCATCCTTCTGAGCATACCAGTTATATAAAATGTGGAATTCTGATATATAAATATATCAAGACCAAAGAAAACCATTTGTTTTTTTAGGTTTGGTTGGGTTTTTTTGCAAGGCAATGGAGTTTAAGTGACTTGCCCAAGGTCAAACAGCTAGGTAATTAGTAAGTGTCTGAGCTGGACTTGAACTTCAGGGCCAGTGCTCTAACCATGACACCACCTAACTGCTGCTGAAAACCATTTGTTTTACAAATATACACTATTGTTCACGATCAACTCTTTGTGAACCCATTTGGGGTTCCTGGAGAGGCTTACTATTTCCTTCTCCAGCTCATTTTAGAGATGAAGGAACTGGAGCAAACAGGGTGAAGTGACTTGCCCAGGATCACACAACTAGTATCTGAGGCTGAATTTGAACTCAGGAAGATGAGTCCCTCCTGACTGTAGGTCCAGTACCCTATCCAACTGCCCTACAAACATATATATACAATTCCTTAATATATAAACATTCTAACACCATTAGAAAAACCCAAAAGTTTACATTTAACATGAAAAATTCCCTAAGCTCAACTTGCCTCATTAGCCATGGAAGAATTCCACTACCATGACCACAGACCGGTGGCTTTCATTGGGTCTTCTCCAAAGCAAAGCAGATGTTGCTAAAACAAGAATTTTGTTTGGGAACAGATGTAACCAAACAATTCCACAAGGAGCCAGGACTTTGTGGTGTAGGAACAGTATGACTTGCCAAGGCCCTGGGCTCATGCTGTAAGACTTCTTAGAGTAGAAGCTTTATTTGCCGAAGACAGCAGTAGTTAATTCTTCCCCAGGGAGCCTGAGAAATGGCACTGTCTCATCCAGCTCCTCCATTAAACGATCGAAAGATGGCCCCATGGAAGACCTTGAATATTCTCATTGAAGCTTCCAAAGAAGGAAGTAACACTCTGACTTGTTATTCCAATCCAATTCAATAAATATTTATTAAGCAATTACTGGGTGCAAGGCAGTGTGCCCAACTACAGAAACAGGACAAAATGAAAAACAGTCCCCATTCACTATTAACTTATATACTGTCACGGAGATATATCAGGCAAAAAGGCAGATATATTCATGATAAGTATATACAATTTTAAGTTGCAAATTTTTATTTAATTAAGGATTTTCCAGAGATTTAAAACTACTTATTTCTTTCCATTTAAGATAACAAGGATCAAAATTGTCTTTTGCGTATAGATAGGTGCTTAATAATTGTTAGGGCAGCTAGAGAGCAAAATGGATAGAGTACCAGGAAGACCGAGTTCAAATTCAGTCTCAAACATTTCATGGTTACTTGGCCTCAGTTTCCTCATCCTCATAAAAAACTGGAGAAAGAAGTGGCACACCACTCCAATACTGTTGCCAAGAGGATTGGATATGACTGCAATGACTGGACATTATTTGTTTAAAGAGATTATTATATGATGGAAAGAAAAAAGGAGTGGGATTCAATTTCCCCATGCTTATTGGTTGTTGGGGCCAGTTAGTTAAATAATGAATCAGCTAATAAATATTATTAAGTACAGATTATATACTAGGTTCTGTGTTAGCTGCTGGGGATGCAAAGAAAAGCAAAAGATAATCCCTGGCCTCCAGGAATTCCCAGTCTCATGGGGGAAACCACTTGCAAACAACAATATACAAATAAAAATAGGGTAAATTGAAGATAATCTGGACTGACTTTTGTGCTAAATTGGGGATACAAAAAGAGGCAAAAAGTTCCTGCCCTTGAAAAGTTCATAATCTAATTGGGAAGACAACATACAAATGAATGTATATATATATATATATATATATATATATATATATATATATATATATATATATATATATACCAGGATATCTATATCAATAGATAAATAGATAGATAGATACATACATACATACATAAATATATAAACCAGGATATCTTTAAAGATAGAGATAAGGATAGAGATAGAGATGATAGAGATAGAGACAGAGACAGAGATGACAGAGAGATAGAGATGATAGAGATAGATATGATAAATAAAAAATAATTAACAGAAGTAAGGCACTAACATTAAGAGGGAACTTCCAGTAAAAGACTTTTAGGCCTTAAAGGAAACTAGGGATGTATAGTTGAAAAAGGAGAAATTCTAGGTATGGGAGACAGCCAGAGATGGAGTATCTTGTTCATTGAGCAGCCAGGAGGTCAATGTTACTGGCTCAAAGAGTATGTATTAGGGAGCAAGTTGTAAGAATGCTTAAAAGGGGGGCAGCTAGGTGGTACAGTGAATAGAGCACCGGCCCTGGAGTCAGGAGTACCTGAGTTCAAATCAGGCCTCAGACACTTAATAATTTCCTAGCTGTGTGGCCTTGGGCAAGCCACTTAACCCCATTTGCCTTGCTAAAACTAAAATAAATAAATAAAAATTTTAAAAAAGGCTTAAAAGGTAGGAAGGAGCCCAGATTATGAAGGTCTTTGAATGCCAAACAGAGAATTTTATAATCTGATCATGAAAGTAATAGGAAACTGTTCGAGTTTAATGAGTGCCCTTGTTGAGTTGTTTCAGTCATGACTAACTCCGTGTGACCCCTTTTGGGATTTTCTTGGTAAATATGCTAGAGTTGTTTGCCTTTTCCTTTTCTAACTCATATTACAGAGTAAGGTGACTTGTCCAGGGTCACACAGCTAGAAGTTTGAATTCTGGAAGAGGATTCATCCTTTTCATCTTCAGGCTCATACTCTATCCATGGCATCATCTAGCTGCTCATTTAATAATCAGATCTGTGCTTTAGGAAAATCACTAAATCGAGGATGGATTGGAATGGGGAGAGACTGGAGCCAGGCAAACACCAGCAGATTATGACAATAGTCCAAGCCTGAGGTGATACTTGCTCCAATGCAATATCAATGTCAGAGGAGAGAACATGGCACTGGTATGTGAAATATTATAAATGTAACAGGACTGGCCATCAGATTGGATAGGACATCCATTATGCTGTTAGGATTTGCAAGTCACTTAAATCCTCTGTGACTCAATTTCCTCATTTGTAAAACAGAATAATAATGATAACTTAAATACTTATACCAACAAAATCATTTGAACAATCACAATAAAAAAAATAGAGGCTATCCGAAAAGACTCCCAAGCTAATAAGGCTTGACTAAAATAGTTAGGTGCTTTGAAAATCTCCAAGTGGTTTTTCTATCTAATGATGTTGAAATTTTTGTGTTATGTAGCATACAAAGTAAATATCATGGCTAATATTCATATGCATGACTTCATATGTGTAATCTATTTCCAACTGCTTGTCTTCTCCAGGGGTGAGAGGAGGGAAGGAGACAGAAAACTTGGAACTCCAAATTTAATTTTAAAAAATGCCAAGGAATTAAAATATTATATAAAAGCAATGACAACAATAAAAACAAAGAATGTTTAAATAAATGCTTAAAATATTTTATTTAAATACATTTAAAAAATTTTCCTATATGTAATTAAGAAAACTAAAAGACAAAAGAAAATAGAAAATATAATTATTCAAATGAATCAATACATGTTTTAAAAGTTAATGTCAGTTATTATTACTATTGATAAAAAAGCTGAAGTGAGGTAAAATCTTGATTTAGCCCATCTGATCACAGTTATTCTGACACAGATTTATTCAAATTTTTTAGCTGTTTTCTAGGCCAGGTACTATGCCAGTCTCTGAAAATATAAAAACAGCAAAAATAATTCAAACAGTTCTTATTATGAAAAAAACACTTATGATAAAAGTCTCTAACTTTCAGTTTCTTTTTTGTTATTTTGGAGAGGAGGTCTGTATCTATGATTTCATCATTGCAAAAATCTCTATTCACTGACGCATATCGGCAACTCATCTTTAACTTATAATCAGCTTCCCGGGAAGCTGAGAGGTTAAATGATTCACTGATGCTTCACAGCTGTTATGTGTTAGCAACCTAGGTCGTCATGATTCCAAGACCAGACTCGTAGTCATTATGCCAGACTACCTCTTATTACTATAGATATGAAATATAAATAATAAATTTTCATATATATATGAAACACAAGGTTTGCAAGCCTCAGGCAACGTATGGCCCACTTATTCCAAGAAATATGTGAGACAACCATTATGATGAAGGAATCTGGACATTCCCTTAGAGTTCACTGTAATGAGAATTCATGAATACGTGTGGGACTTGTGATTTCATCAGCTGTATGGACTCCTATCGGTACAGACTTCTATTTAGTGAGCTACTCAAACTCTGTTCTGGGCCCCCTTCTCTTCACTCTCTTGGTTACCTCATCAGCGTAATATTATCTCTATGAAGATGACTCACAGGGTCCAGATAACCAGCCCTTCAATCATTAACACATTTCAAACCAGATGTCCCATAGAAATCTCAAATATGTCCAGAACTAAACTCATTATCTTTTCTCTTGAAACCCATCCCTAATCAGAACTCTATTTTTGTGAAAAGAATCATCATTCTTCCAGTTGCCCAGGTTCATAAGTTTGCCATTATTCTTGACTTCTCGTTATCCTTCATCCTATACATCCAGTCAGTTGCCAAATCTTGCCATTTTTAAATCCACATTCCACGTCTGACCCTCTCTCTAGTCACACTGCTACCACCTTACTTTTGGACTGAGTTGGTCACCTCTCACTTGGCTATTGTGATATCCTCTCAGCTGTGTTCCCTACCTCAAGTATTTTCCCACTTCAATTCATTTTCCACATAGCTGCCAAAGGGATTTTCCTTAAATGTAGAAATGATCATATCACATTCTTAATCAATAAACTCCAGTAGCTGTTGGCAGTCATTAGATAGGATAAAACATAAACATCGATTTGATTCTGAAAACCTGACCCTCACTAACCAGTCCAGTTCTGTTTTACATTAACTCTACTTTCCATACTTAAGACAAACTGGTCTTCTCTCTGTTTCTCCAATATGGAACACCATCTCCCAGTGGCCAACTCTCATGCTTGGAATTCACTCCCTCCTCATCTCAGTCTAATAGTATTCATCACCAACTCAAACTAACTCAAGCACATCCTTCTCCATGAACCCTTTCAACTGCTGAAACCCTCCCTAACCACCTGGCATTTATTTTGCATTTATTCTGCATATAATTAAATAGGCACTTGTTTCCTTATTAGAATATGAACTCCTTGGGCACAAGGATAATATTGCTTTTTGTTGTTGCATCATTCACACCTTTGTATCACTAATACGTTGGCCCTTGATAGATGCTCTTTGGTTAATAGTCTGAGGCACAAGAATCCCAAAATAAAAAGGAAGGAAATAAGTACTATGTCGATCTCCTAAGAAATCATATTTTATTTTATCCTCATACAACCACCTTGGGAAGTAACTGCTCTTTTGATGCCAATTTTACAGTTTGATGCCAAAATTTACAGTTGAGAAAAAATTGAGGCAGACAGAGGTTAAGTCATTCAGGGTTAACACAGTTATTAAATGTTCGATCTAGATTTGAACTCAGGTCATACTGTAGCCAGATAGGTGGAATCAGGTAGACTCAACTTTTTTTTCAAAACTGGCTTCAGAGAGCTCCTAACTTTATAACACTGGGCAAGTCATTTAACCCTGTTGGCCTCAGTTTCCTCATGGAGAAGGAAATGGCAAACCACTCCAGTATCTCTGCCAAGAGAACCCCAAAATGGGATTAAAAAGAGTTTGAAATGACTGAATAACAACCACCACTCAATCAATTGAAAACAAAAACCAATTCATTGGTCAATTGATCTATAAGGATTTCTTGCTTTCTATGTATGAGTCATATTATGTGCTGGGGAAACACAGTGAACTCATTTAGTCAATCAATAAACATTAAGTGTCTATCAAGTGCAAGATACCATGTTAAGAATTGGGGCTACAAGAAGAGGGGAAAGAAGATGCTTTGAAAACACCACATACAAATACAAATAAATATAGAATATATGAATGGTGAGAGAAGGAAAGGAGGCAATAGAAGTAAAGGATTCGGGTAGAAGGTCGTGCTCAGACTGAGCTTTGGAAGAGACTGGACATTCTAAAAAGCAGAGGTCAAGAAGGACATGGAGGCATGGAGGACAGCCTAGAAAAATGCACCAAAGGGGCGGCTAGGTGGCGCAGTGGATAAAGCATCAGCCTTGGAGTCAGGAGTACCTGGGTTCAAATCCGGTCTCAGACACTTAATGATTACCTAGCTGTGTGGCCTTGGGCAAGCTACTTAACCCATTTGCCTTGCAAAAACCTAAAAAAAAAAATGCACCAAAGAAGATGAACTGCTACCCATGAGGAATGTCGAGCATGTCAGATCCAGGCAAGTGGGAGCTCCCTCAAATCTCTGTATCTAAAAAATGTGATTTAATTATTATGCAAGCCATAAAAATGGGCTGAATCATGTTTGGGAAACTGCCTGGTATTTTCAGTGATCCCCAGCTGCTCTCTGTCAACAATGACATTCTCCCAAGGAAGGCAAATCCCAAGAGAAGGCACAGACATAACAGTGACCTAATGAGCAGTGGAAAGGCATTTGAGAAGGAAGCCATCCGTTATCAACATTGACTGCTTAGCAAGAAATGGAGACAAAGGCATTGTGGCGCCTTAGGACATCAACATATAGAATTTAAAAGAATCTTGTTATCATCATGGGATCAAAGTTGTAGATTTAAGAAGAGACTTCAGATACCAACTAATCCAATAACTCATTCAATAGAAAACTCAGGTTTCAAATCAAATGACTTTCCCAGGATCACCCAAGAATTACCCATCAGAGCTGAGATTTGAACTATTTCCTCTGAGAATAAAGAGCCTCTTTCTGTTGTATGAAATATTTTCCTTAAATTTCCCTTTTATGTCGGAAATTGTACATGAAGGAAGAGCAGAAAGGGCATAGAGTTTATCATTACAAGAATAGGATCCAACTCCAATTCTACTTCTTATGACATAGGGGACCCAGTTCTTATCTGGGCTTTAGTAACTTCATCTATAAGATGAGTGGGTTCGACTTAAGGATCTATACCACTCTTTGCAGTTTTATAGTTATGATCCAATAATTTTTGTTGTTGTTGAGTCATTTCAGTCATTGTTCAATTCTTCATGACCTCATATGGGGTTTTCTTGGCAGAAATACAGGAGTGGCTTATCATTTCCCTCTCTAGCTTATTTTATAGATGAAGAGAATGAGGCAAACAGGGTGAAATGAGTTACCCAGGGTCACACAGGAAGTATCTAAGGCTAGATTTGAACTCATGAAGATGACTTTTCCTGGTTCCCAGTCTATGGTGACACCTCACAACCATATCTTAATAGAGATAGAGAGAATATGGTTCAGTAGAACTCATTGAAAACATGGACTGTCTTTCTTCTTCTTCAAATAGTAATGCCAGAGTCTAGTACAATGCCTACCACAAGCCAGGTAGGCGATAAATGAACCTTTATTGACTGACTGATATATGGAAAGATGGACTTGGAGTCAAGGAGACCAGCGTTCAAGACCTACCTCCGTCACTTACTAGCTGAGTGGTCATGGGCAAGTCACTTTAACATCTGAGTTCTCTAAGGCAGTTCTCTAAGATGGAATACTCTCTATGGACATCCATTAAGAGGAATGCACTTAAGTTGATCAATTTACAATCTGTTAAAAATGAAGAATAGTGGGGTGGCTAGGCGGCGCAGTGGATAAAGCACCGGCCCTGGAGTCAGGAGTACTTGAGTTCAAATCCGGTCTCAGACACTTAATAATCACCTAGTTGTGTGGCTTTAGGCAAGCCACTTAACCCCATTTGCCTTGCAAAAAAAAAAAAAAAAAACCCCTAAAAATGAAGAATAGTTAGTGATCTGCATTGGTAAAAGGCATTTCCTTACCTGGAAGTTTCCTGTGCCAGTGAAATAACAAGTTCAGCCCCATCCCCTTTCTTGATACGATTGTTGATTCATACAAGGTGGATGAGTAAGGGATTTGTTTCCAGGTGGGTGTGAAGAAGAAGCTCCTTCTAAAAGCTAACATCAATTATAACGAATCCTGCCAATTAAAATCAACATCATCCCTAACACAGATTTCAAAGTCCAACAGTGGGGACCTTTTTGTTCTCAAGGAGGTTTTTCTTGTTTGAAACCTATTGCGTAAGAAACTTGGAGGAAAGCAAAGGGGGAAAAATGAAGATTCCAATCAGCTTTCAAAACATGTTAAGACACAAAAGAGTCTGGTGCACAAGAAGAAGAAAATACAACCACCAAAGAGTCAGTCACTAAATCTTCATACAAAGTTTTAAAAATCATCCTTCCTCTAAGAAAAAGACCAAAGGGTCAAAGAGTCAACAAAACATATACTATTTTTTCAAAAAGAATTTCAGAGTTTGGTCTGGATGATTGTGAGTTTGGTTTCAGGCTTGTGTGCCTGAGGAAATAAATTCTCATACTGTACAAGGGGAAGGACCATTAGGTCCCCCATCATCAAAGGTCTTCAAGGAACTTGGATGACCACTTGAAAGAAATATTCGGTTTGGCTTCTAATGTCGCATCCAGGTTGGTATTTCTGTGATTCAAAAGTCTAGTCCTGCAGCAGGTCCACTGCACACATTCTTTATATCATTATTCCTTGTCCATGACTGTCATTGTTTCAATTCTTCAAGTCCATGGCCATTCCCACCTCTTCCCCTCACCCACTCCATAGGACATAAGCTCTTGGAGGGCAGATGTCATTTCATCTTTGTGCGCTTAGTTGGCAGCACAGTTATGGGGACATATTGTTCTTCGTTTGTTCCAATCATGTCCAACTCTTCATGACCCCATTTGGCATTTTCTTGTCAGAGATACTAGAGTGGTTTGTCATTTCTTTCTTCAGTTAATTTTACAGATGAGGAAACTGAGACAGAGTTAAGTGACTTGCCCAGAGTTACACAACTAGTTAAATGTCTGAAGCTGGACTTGAATTCAGAAAGATGATTCCTCCTGACTCCAAGGCAAAGACTCTATCCATTACAACATCTAACCAGCATTTAATTAAATGTTTGTTGATGCTATTTCCCTGGTTTGTCACTGATAAATGTAGGTAGGCAGGCAAAAAACACATTAAGCACCTACTATATTTTAGGTATTAAACCTAGTTTACCAATATTCCATTTTATCCTCACAACAACCCTGAGAGGTAGATCCTATTATTATCCCCATTTTACAACTGAAGAGACTGAGGCAGAAAGAGGCTAAGTGACTTTTTCAAGATCACAGAGTTATTCTGTGTCTATGGCAGGACTTGCAGTCAGTCAGTTCTATGGCCATATGTGTGCCACAGAGTCCCTGCTGATAGAACCCAAAGGAGGTTTCTACTTTTACCAATAAAAAAAAATGGGTCTTTTGGATGAAGATTTTTTTCTCCCTCAAGTACCATCACTGCACATTTGGGAGCAGGTGTAGGTGCCATCCTGCAGGAAGGAAGTGGCACCCATCCAGCTCAAGAGCCTTATTAGTCTTACCTCCTGTGTCCTAGTTTAAAATACATTTTGCACACTTCACAAATCCAATTTTGATTCAAGATTGGCCATACTGAAGAGTACAGAGGCTCCGTAAAAACAGGATCTGTCCCGGACATCTGAAGAGGTTTATTGATTGATTTTGATCACTTCTAATTCCTTTTGACTTTCAATGGAATTCTTCTGAAGAAATCAAAGTCCTTTCATAAAATTATTCATCCAAGCTGAGAGTAAACTGGAGAGATAGAGAAGTTAAGTATCCAGACCTGCAATCTCTAGCAAGTCAGATGCAAAACTTTAGGAAGATAAAACAATCACTAAACATCTCAATCTCTGGGAAGTAAAATGCAGTAGTGGCTAGAGAGCTGATTTTGGAGCTGAATTTGTATTCAAATCTTGACTCTGACTAATAGTGGTTGTATGCCTCTGGGTAAGTCACTTCTCTTATAATCCAGGAAACTCAAAAATTCTGAGATATGGGGGCAGTTAGGTGGGGCAGTGGATAGAGCACTGCCCCTAGAGTTAGGAGGACCTGATTTCAAATGTAACCTCAGACACTTCATATTTACTGCCAAGTCATTTAACCTCAATTGCCTCCCCCCTCACTCCCTTCAAAAAAAAAGAATGTTAAAAAAAACTCTAAGATATATGGAGGGATTATTGATCTATATGTCTGAAAGGAAGCCCCACACCAGGAATTCCCCAAATAGATGAGTCCTTAAATTCAGGACAGGGATCAATCAATCTCAGCCTCCCACTTTGTGTTCAGCTACTGTTCCCAAAGCAGACATCCATAGATGTTATACTAAAAAAAAAAAAGTCCCAAATAATTTTATCTAATATTATTTACATGCTAGAGGTAAAAATTATTGATATAGAAAAGGGTTTAGGTTCTAAATATGCCCCTTGCCTGGAATGTCTTCCTTTCCTTATACTTACAAAGCATAACCCTGTTTCCTTCAAAAAAGTTCTAATGCCAATCATCAGCCAAAGTCTTCCCTGATTTCCCCTCCCACTTCAGAGTGCTTCTCTCCATTATCTTCTAAATATTATGTACATATCTTGATTAAACATATATACAGATGCATGTGTGTACATGAATATGTATCTGGAGGAACACGTACACATGCTCTTGTTGTCTACCCTAATAAAATGTACCCTCCTTGATGGCTCATGCTAATTTTTGCCATAGCATAATGCTTCTAACACAGTTTGGGACTGCAAATTCCTGTAGATTCAATGTTCCAGCCCACACTACAGCCAATAACACACTGGTCACTGTTTCTTTGGTGCTACTTAAACTCAGCCCATAAAAGAAAGGGACTTCTAACTATCACTGAAATTTTTATAAAGTGAAATTGTAGTACTATATTTGAAATGGCTAAGAAATCTTGGCGGGGGGAACACATACTAAGCAAATGAAAGAAATTACAAATTAAAAAGTGAAGTGCTCCTGTCTGAGATCAAATGCAGTAACAAATCCATGGAAATGAAAGCAACTATAAGAGGAGAGGGAGGAGGAGGAGGAGCAGGGAAAGGAGGAGAAAGAGAAAGGAAGGAAGGAAGGAAGGAAGGAAGGAAGGAAGGAAGGAAGGAAGGAAGGAAGGAAGGAAGGAAGGAAGGAAGGAAGGAAGGGGGAGAGAGGGAAATGGGAGAGAAAGAGGAAGAGAAAGAAGAGGAGAGGAAAAGGAAAAAGAGAAGGAGGAGGAGGAGGTGGAGGAGAAAGAGGAGAAGAAAACTTTTCTACTGCAGAATTTTCATTAAAAGATACCATAAGTTTGATTTAATTGTAATCAAATTATATGATTTTATGAGCTGATCATATAGCAAGAATAAGGGATATAAGGGAAGATAATAAACAGTTAGACTCTGGAGGAGAGAGCAAGGCTGATGTCTTTGATTTTGCTCAGCTTTGCCTCCCTCAAATTCGATTCACAGGCAAATCAACATAGTGCTTGTGATGTCATTGGTCCTCTTAGAAACTGAAACAGGGGCAGCTAGGTAGCATAGTGGATAGAGCACAGGCCCTGGAATCAGGAGGACTTGAGTTCAAATATGACCTCAGACATTTAATAATCACCTAGCTGTGTGACCTTTGGCAAGTCACTTAATCCCATTGCCTTAAATAAAAATTAGGGAAAAAAAAAAGAAAATGGGAACGACAATAACAATGTTGGGCCAGACACTATATTAAGCATTCTTGCAAATATTATCTCATTTAATCCTCATAACAATGATGTTAGTAGTAGTATTATTATCCCCTTTTTACAGTTGAGGAAACTGAGGCAAACAAAAGTGAAGTGAAAATGTCTTGAGGCTGGATTTGCACTCAGGTCTTCCTGATTACAGACCCAGCACTTTATCTACTGCATTACCAGCTGCCCCACTGCACCACTAGCTGCTAAAATACCAGATAATCTGATAACCTGGAGGCTACAGTGATTTCCGTGAAATATTAAGGGATCTATAAAAAGACCTTTAATGCATTGGATAGATCCCTTAGGAAGGATTGTCATAAAAATCACACAATTTGATGTTTGCAAGGGACCTCAATGGCCCATTGGTCAATGCATATTCAAAAGCAATCCCCAGTATCCTTAAGGTATTACACTGATGAGAACTATTCAGAATGAGAAGCCATAGCTAGGCTGAGGATTCTCAATGGTGGAGGGAGTTCTCCCTCTTCACTTCCACTCCAAGAAAATCACACAGATCCAGCAATAAGTCAGAAATTGCATTCTTTTATCTTGACTCAAGACTAGAAACTGGAAGAAATGAAGAAAAATCTCAAAATAAATCTAATGAAAGCCCTTGGATTTTGTTGATGTGAGAACTTACATACCAAATGCAGATTGCAACCTAGTTATAGCTTAGAGAGTCTTAGAACATTGTTTGAGACTCAGACTTCTTCTCAGTCAAATAACACTAAGGACTTGAACCCAAATCTCCTTAATGTTAAGTCTGACACTATCTCATCCTGCCTCGCAGCACGAAAGATTTCAGAAAGAAGAAAAAGAAAATCTAAATGTTAGTAAAACAAACATGTTTGATCTTTGGAGGAATAGTAGGAGATAGTAGGAGAATGAGTCCTTCATAAAAATATGAACAGAAAGAAGGTCCATCAAACCACAGAAAGTGAAACTTTTATCCACTAAGAAGTTATCTCTCCCAATTATTTATGATAGTTGTTTTACAGTGATAGAGAAAACAGTCAGCCAAAGTATTTGCCTGGATAATACAGTACAAACAGTAAGAGTTCATTTCCAACAGAGTCATTCAGCTGTGATCTCAAAAGCAATTTTTAGTTAATATTATCTCTGTCAAAGCTTCAAACAAGAGAGCTCATTAGTATACAGGTGGGTGGGCTCCAATTCCCTTCAGACAAAAGCTATGTAATTTACTATGAGCTAGAACAAAAAATTCTATAAACTTCTGAAAACCACATACCTAGGCAATGAAATAATTTAAACTGTTTGTATGATGGAGATGGATAACT
Source organism: Macrotis lagotis (assembly GCF_037893015.1). Classification (NCBI taxonomy): domain Eukaryota; kingdom Metazoa; phylum Chordata; class Mammalia; order Peramelemorphia; family Peramelidae; genus Macrotis; species Macrotis lagotis. Next base: position 44,696,597 of record NC_133659.1, on the reverse strand, counting down.
GATCATGAGATCCATTTGAAAGATTTCTCTGAATAATTTTCTTAAACATCAACCAATACTCTTAAATTTAAAATAATATTTAAAACCTTCCCCAGATCAATCACAACCCCCCTCAGGAATTATTTTAAGATAATAATTGTATTCTCCCATCCTCAAATGTCCCCATTGAGAGTTGAGGGGTAATTACAAAGTATATATTGGCTAATAGCTCTGGAGTCCAAGGTTCACCCTAGCCCAAGATTGATGAAGAAACTTCAGGTACAACTACTAAATTAGAAAAGGACCATCTATTAAATTACCAGAGCAGACACAATCAACTTCTGTGGTGGGAGTGACCCATACCAAGAAATTTAAGCTTCTTGAAAAAGAGAGGATAGGTCCATACATATTTTTATCCAAACCTGAGACACTGTTGTGGAAGACAGGATGCCTCAAATTGATTCTTTAAAAATCATCAACCAATTAATTTGAGGAATCACTGTTTTCCACTTAAATATCCCGAGTCAAATTTCCTTACATTGTCTTTATGAATCCTTCACAATTCTTTAAAATCTTCCCTAGATAAACGCTTTTCATTCTTGGCCTTCTCAAGAGTACAATAGCATGAGATGTGTAGCTTATGAGGTCACCAGGAGGGTTTTGTAAGTTGTTCCCTGGAGTTAATAGTCTCAGTTAATAAATATCATTTTCTCTTTCAGCCCACAACACTATATGGTTTTGCATGGCCTATAGAGGGTTTGTTTGTGCCCAAGTAAATGAGATTTGATACAAATTTAGGCTAATAGCCATAGAATTAGACATGTTCATTAAAAATAGAATTCTATTTTTTTTAGTTTGGTTTGGTTTTTTTTAGTTTTTTTCAAGGCAACAGGGCCAACAGCTAGGTAATTATTAAGTGTCTGAGACCGGATTTGAACTCAGGTACTCCTGACTCCAGGGCCGGTGCCCTATTCACTGTGCCACCTAGCCGCCCTAAAAATAGAATTCTATGAAAAAAAAAAAGTTTAAGGTGAAAAAATGCTGAGAGAAACAGAGATGGAGAGAGACAAAAAGAGAGATAAAGACAGAGAGAGAGAGAGAGAGAGAGAGAGAGAGAGAGAGAGAGAGAGAGAGAGAGAGAGAGAAATAGATTAAGATGGTGAGGAGAATATTGGAGACTGGTTCCCACAACTCAATCAGAATGAGGGGTCTGGTTTATATAATTTCTAAAATCGGCTACCTAAAAAAAAGAGGCCTGAACATGCTCAAAAAGATTCAGTGGTACCCTACTACCCTCAGAAGAAATTAAAAATACTTCTGCTGAGCACTAAAAAACCCTTTTAGGATCCAGTCCCAACCTATAGTTCTAGATTTATTTCCTGTAACCTATCTCTACACATTCTATATTTCTACCAAATTGATCTTTCTGCTGTTCCCAGGATGTAACATTCTTTATCTCTTGCCACCCTGCCCCCGGCCTTATATTCTCTCTATCTCTATTTGGGGCTTAGGTGCCATTTTCTACCTAAGACCCCTTCCTGTTCCTCTCAATTAAGAGCACTTCTTCTTGCCCCTTCCCCCAGTTATTTGATGTGTACTTTGTATATGATTTGCATTTTTAAAATCTTTGCACACACTGTAATGTAAACTTCTTGAGGCTGAAACTTTTCATTTTTGTCTTTCTTTTTCTCAGAACAGTGTCTAAGACTTGGCAGGTGCCTAGGCCACAAGCATTTATAAAGAGAAGTTTCATGAGTTGAATGATCTAATATCCTCAATATTTATCAAACATAGTGTCTTTTCCTCAAACAAACCAAAGAAAATCATCCATCTAGAAAACATCTGAAATTGATTTTGAGCCCACCTACTGTGTATTTTCCTGATGTAAACAAGAGATGTGTTAAAAGCTTCTGAAGGATTTAAAAGGATTTTTCTGTTCCCTAATTATATCTTAACTTGTTCTGGTTCTGAGCTCCCCTAATCCTAGAAATTATTCCCACAACCCCCCAGGCTCAAGAACTGGGAAGTCGTCCTTAATCTTCTGTCTTTCTTTCTCCTCGAGCTGTCCTACTGACATTCTCAACTGTATCATCTTTTCCATTTCCTAAGTTGATCATTAATTCGTTGATTTAATTATTGTTAATGAGTATTAATTATTAACAACCCAATTATTAACTTACTCCAACAATCACAATTTATCTATTTAATTATTATTAATCTAATTATTAATTTATCCAATAATCCCAATTAATTTATTTTTATTAAGCTATTAATAATAATTCAACTATCAATTCATCCCCAAAATTCCATTTAATTTATTTAAATTATTATTAAATCAATATTGTTAATAACAATCTAATTATTAACTTATCAACAATCTCAATTAATTTATTTTAATTATCATTAAGTTATTATTAATTATTATTAATAACAATTCAATTGTCAATTCCTCCCAGTAATACTATAGGACTTAACTTTTCTACCTGCCTTTCATGTCTTGCCATCCAAATTATGATTGTTGAGAATAAGCTCAAGAACTATCAATAATCAATAAACATTTATTAAGTACCACCACCATAAATATCCTGGTAAATTAGAAGGGACTTCAGAAGTCATTTAGTCTAACCCTTCATTTTACAGTTGAGGAAACTAAAGTCAACAAAGGTTTTGACTTTGCCAAGATTACAAAGGTTCTAAATGACACAGATAAGATGGAATCTATCATAGGATTGGAGTATAGAACTAAATCTGCATGACATGTTTCCATTGTTTTGGAAATAATGACCACATTTTATATAATTATAACTTCATATACTGAGAATTCAAATACATGTAATCCCTTCAAGGGATTTTTTTTTTAATTATCAGGATTTCAGAAGTCATCTGGTCCAAATGATTCATTTAACATTTGAGTAAACTGAACCCTACAGAGCTTAAGTGATTTTCCCAAGATTATACAAGTAGCAAGAGACAGAGCCAATATTTGAATCCATGACCACTAATTCCAAATCCAGGACTCACTTTATTGCTTTTTTTTAATACTGTTTCCCCACCCTGCCAAACACAGGAACATAAACCACGTTCTTTCTGCCCCAAAATTATCTTTAGTACTTCTCCACTGACTGTAGTTTAATGTTCAAAGTCTTTAGCTTAACGCTCAAAGCAAAATCTGTCCCTACTTGCCACTGACAGTGAAATAATGCAGTCAACAGAGCTGGGTCTATAGTCAAAAGATTTGAGTTCGAATCTAAACAATAGTTTCTAGCCACATTATATGACTCTGGGCAATTTCTTCAATGGAAAAAAAAGAGGTTTGTTTGGTTTTTTTTTTATTAATAGCATCTAATCCACAGGGTCATTGCAAGGATCTAATGAGATAATATTTTTGAAAAGCTCTTAATGCAGTACCTAACACATAATGGTGCTATATAATTTCTCACTATAGCTAGGTCCAGATTAGTGTGAATAATGAAAAAAGTGGTTTCATAATTTGAATCTGCACAGCATGTTTCCATTGACTTGGAACCAATTACCATATTTTACATAATTATAACTTCATATAGTGAGAATTCTAATACATATGACCCCCTTCAAGGGACTGTTATTATTATTATCATTATTATTTCTTCTAATGCAGTCCTGGCTATATTAGTAACCAATTTACTTATCGTGTTTATAACCCCCCTTTAAGTCCCAGTCAAATTCTCCTTTCTCTATAATGGAGTGGCAGGGAAGAAATCTTTCCTCCCTCCAATCCTATGAATGAGATAAGAACTGGAGGCTGGAGCCCCACCTTCCCTTACTTTTCTTTCCCAGGCTCTCCAGGATAATCTGATATATATACACAGAACCAAGGGACTCACTTATCTTGAGCTCTCTTTTCCCAAAGGGATAAGGTACTTCAAACTCATCTCTGGAAAGACATAAGATTAGTTAGAAGTTATACTAGATATTTCTGACAAAGGACTCACCTCTAAAATATACAGAGAACTGAGTCAATTTTTTTAAAAAAACAAGCCATTCCCCAATTGATAAATGGTCAAAGGATATGCAAAGGCAATTTACAGATGAGGAAATCAAAGCGATCCATAGTCACATAAAAGTTGCTCTAAATCATTACTGATTAGAGAAATGCAAATTAAAGCACCCCTGAGGTACCACATCACACCTCTCAGACTGGTCAATATGACCAGAAAGGACAATGATCAATGTTGGAAGGGAATGGAAATGGAAAGGTGGGAAATCTGGGACACTAATGCATTGTTGGTAGAGCTGTGAACTCATCCAACCTTTCTGGAGAGCAATTTGGAATTATGCCCAAAGGGCAACAAAAATGTGCATACCCTTTGATCCAGCTATACCACTATTGAGCCTGTACCCTGAAGAGATCATGAAAATGGGTAAAAAACATCACTTGTACAAAAATATTCATAGCAGCCCTGTTTTTGGTGGCAAAAAAAAATTGGAAATTAAGTGTCCTTCAATTGGGGAATGGCTTAGCAAACTGTGGTATATGTATGTCATGGAACACTATTGTTCTATTAGAAACCAGGAGGGATGGGATTTCAGGGAAGCCTGGAGGGATTTGCATGGACTGATGCTGAATGAGATGAGCAGAACCAGAAAAACACTCTACACCCTAACAGCAGCATGGGGGTGATGATCGACCTTGATGGACTTGCTCATTCCATCAGTGCAACAATCAGGGACAATTTGGGGCTGTGATAGAGAATACCATCTGTATCCAGAGAAAGAATTGTATTGTTTTGAACAAAGACCAAGGACTATTACCTTTAATTTAGAAAAAAAAACCACTGATATTATGTAATCTTGTTATCTCTTATACTTTATTTTTCTTCCTTAAGGATATAATTTCTGTCTCATCACATTCAATTTGGAAACAATGTAAAGACTGGCAAATTGCCTTCTGTGGGGGGTGGGGGGGGAGAGAAGCAAGATTAGGGGGAAAATTGTAAAATTCAAAATAAATAAAATCTTTTAAAAAAAGTTACACTAGGTCAAATTTTAAACTAGTTTTGATTGGCCATACCAGACATGGGATACCATACTAGGTGAAGAATATGGGAAACAGTCTATTAATCTAACTGGGGAAATTAAACAGTTTATTAAACAGAATTTATTAAGCACCTATTCTGGGAATATCAATTGAATGAAGGGAAAACAAATTGCAAGACAGTCAATAAAAATGTTAAGCATTTTTTTTTCTCTCCAGCACATTTTATAGATGAGAAAACTGAGGCAGAAAGGATTAAGTAACTTGCTTAGGGTCACACAACAAGGAAGTATGTTAAGACAGATTTGAACTCAGGATAATCAATCTTTCTGACTCCAGACCTGGTACTCTACCTAACCAATGGATAACTGATTGAATGGGAGGAGGTAAGGAAGAAATAAAGGGGATGGGGGGGGGGGTGGAATGGAGGAGCAGTAGTGACAAAAAGTGAAAAGAGTCACATGTCTAGTTCATGATAACTGGAAAAAGTTTTAAAGAGAGCTCAGAAAAACTTAAAATTGTAGCATATTATGAATTGAGAGGGGTGATCTCAAAGGTCAGCTGGTCCAGCACCCTCACTTTATAGATGAGGACCTGGGAAGATAGAACTTTGTGGCATTTAAACCTTCTCTAGTGTACTGGAATGATGGGCCTTTTCTCTTCTCATAATCTTGGAAAGAAAGATACTCATTTAAATAAAGAAACCAGTGTTTAAGAATAAGCAAAATTTAATTTTAAGGAAATGTTTTACCTTACCACTGTGTTTCTTCTGTGATGATTTAGTAGAGTTTAATTGCCTAGGTAAATTAGAAGCTGTCACCTAAAAGAAATTGGCAATAGACTGGTCTTTGTAAGCTCTTTTTTAAAAAATGGGAATTTTTTTTCCCCTGACAAAATGAAAAAATCATCTGTAAACCTTGAAGTTTCTATTTTGATCAGCAAAAGCAAAAGTTTTGCAATTAATTTGGCATTGCATCAGAAAATGTCCTTATTTCCAAAGGAGAAATTAGGTAGAGTGAAGGAAATCTGTTCTGAGGATAGAGCTGGGATATGATTGGGAAAAATAAAGCTGTGAGGGATGCAAATAGTGAAGGCAAATGAAATTTTAAATCAGAATATGGGAAATGAAGTCTGAGGAGGTTTGGGGATCTCACTGAGCTAAGAGTAAATTGGGAAGATTCAAAACCTATAAATGAGTGAATACAATTTGGAGAAGTGCCCATGGAAATTAGTTTTGGAGATTTTTCCATGATCTCCAAGTTTTAGTTTGTTGATTTGGATAATTTTGTGAATGTGGAAAAAAAAATAGCTGGAATCACAAAGCGTGGTTTAAAACCAATATTCTATCCACTTACATTTACCAACTGGAAAACACAGAAATAAATTTGAAGCTTAGAAGTATTTGATTATAGTATGCTAAAAAAAAATCTATCTTTGAATGACCATTAAAGAGAAATATTCTAATCTTTATGTGGAGAATTTTTGTTCAGTTAATTTTCAATCATGTTCTTTCATGACTCCACGTGGGGTTTTTTTTTTGGCAAATATACTGTCGAGTTTGCCATTTCCTTCTCTAGTTCCTTTTGTAGATGAGGAAACTGAGGGAAAGGGATAAGTGACTTGACAAGTCACACAATCCATTAGTGTCTGAGGTCAATTCTGAATTCAGGATGATGAGTCTTCAGGACTCCATAAGCAGCATTCAATTCACTGTACTGGCAGAGAATATATTCTCATAATTTCATTACTATGAAACAGAGGTTATGTTTGCAATTTCCATGTTTCAGAAGAACCTCATGGACCCCAAGTGGAAGAAATGAGAATGTAAGACTACTGTGTTAATCTTTGACAGAATACTCACTGAATATAGTAGGTTTTATAATTTGAAGTATTGGCAATAAATGATCCCTGGAAAAATTCAGGTTTTGTGTGATTCCATGGAACTATAGAATGATTACATCTGTCCCAAACAAAATTGTAATGCTGCCTTTTTTCAAATGAGATGTATTTTTCCTATTAGGAAAATTGGTATTTGACCCTCAATAAATTAATTAGAACTTGATGGAAAGTACACTTAAAATCTGGCCTTTAAAAGACAGAATTCTAACTTTTAAAGTGTCTAAGGCTAAGTATAATTGGATCAAGACCACTGGATTTGGTCTCTGAATGCATCTAGTATAGAATGCCAGAACTGATAGATGAATGAAATGATTTTCTATTAAGTTAATTTTTTAAAACATGCTCAACTTGAATGGATGTCATTTAACTGGCCAATAAGCTTTGTCTCATTTTTAAGGCTAAAATATCATTTATGTTATTATTGTTTCTGATTTTTTTTTAGCATTGTGAACTTTGGGAAACCATGACATTTTTAAAAGGATGCTATAATATATCATTAGAAAATGAACTCCTCTTTTGATCTGAATGATGTGAAATTATGAATTTGAACTATCACTTATTGGAGACTTTTGTCATTGTGGCTTAAGTACTTATCATGGTATACTTGAAATCATCATCATCATAATAATAATACTTAGGGTTGGGAAAAAGTACAAAAACATTTCTTAAATTCTCATCTGTAAAGTTTTAGGGGAACTTTCCCTAACCTTAGCAAGGTCATAAAACTTTATCAATTCTAAGTAAGAAATATGGAACTAGGTGGGGTTTTAGCAAATTTTGACCTGAGATTAGAGGAATCAGAGGTAGTAAGTCCTTTCCCATAAATAAACACACTCTAAAGTGGGGAATAACTTGTTTTCTATTTGTGATGAATTCTCAAACCACCAATTCTGAAAATTATAAAATTACATTTAGAATATCATGTATTTTAGTTAAATCTTTGAGCCAACATAGTTTAAAAGGTTTAAAAAGTTTAAAATACCTTAATTTAACTAAGCTAACAGTGATAAATAGTTGGATTTTGGAGATAAGAAGGTATATTCACATTGTGTATGAAATTCTAGAATGTAAATAAAGATTTTCTTAATTTCACCTTTGTTTACTTTTATATCAGGATATGTTCAAATTAGAGATATGACTTGTTTTCAAAAGTTTCATTCTGTTTCAGAGGAGTTTTAAGTAGCTTCATTTGCTATTCTCCCTTTAACTCTAATATTTATAAGGTTAATTCCAAATGGTATGACCTGGCTTTCAACAGATGAAGTAATTACTGAAAGGCCAATGTGATTAGGTTTTGTAAGGTTCTATTCTTCTTGCTAGCAGATTTAAGGAACAATTACCTAAGAAACCTCCACAAGTGACCCAGAACCTGGGAAGTTGATCTGCTAGAAGGAATACCTCTATAAATACGTCCTAAAAACAAAACTCATTCCAACAGTTAGCAATCCAGTTAATAATACTAATATGCTGATTCAGAGATACATGTCTCTAAGTTTGATAATTTGAGTATAGTGGTCAAGGATAGATACCTTTGAAATAGAATTTCCAAGGATAAATGGTTTCCCAGAAGCAGATGACTTCATGACGTAATGTCTAAACCCAAGATAACAAAATAAGAAATCTACTGTTTAAATGGACGCTAACTAAATGTTGCACACATATGTTTGACTAAACCCTTAATATTTTAAAATACTTAAATTGCATTGGGGAATTAGGGAAAGGTCAGCAAATATTAAACACAAAAAAATTTAATGCCATTTAACACAAATGTGCCACAAAGACTGAAACATTTAAAGCTGGTTCTGAAAAACCCTGTGTCTTATGATACAAATAATTTTCTATTGTGTATTAATTTTATTTTGTTGTGATATACAGTGTTTCCCAATCTATGTATCTGCTGTGGAAATGGCTTCTAGAAGGTTTACATAAGGTATTCTGAGGAGAAAAATAATAGATATGCAAGAATGTGTTTGGAGATGGATATATATATATATATATATATATATATATATATATATATATATATATATATATATATATATACATATGATCTTCTTCCAAATGGGGAAACCACACAAAGCAAGAGAATTGCTGACTCAGGATCCTTATAGCCACTGCGATAAAGAGGAAAGATATGAAGGAAAGAATCTCAGGCTTAAGTCTTCTTGATGAGAAGACACTGCCCCAGCCTCTATTTTGAGCTTCCAGACATTGTTCCTGGAAGCCTGAAGATCATAACTTGTGCAGGATCAAGGCTAGCAAAGAAATCATGGCTCCTGTTTTGACAAGCTGGCAGGGATCTTTATCTTCTCTCTTCTGTTACTTGTTTCTAGATATGTCTATTCTTATCTTCCTTGCCTGCTTTCTGGAAAATTCTGTTTTTCTAGATCCACATTTTATATAAGGTTTCCTACTGCCTACAAACATGCCCATAGCTCCCTCTGTCTGAAAAAGCCTTCACTTGATCTTTCTATCCCTGCTATGTCTATGTCAATGTCTCTTCTTCCCTTTTTGGTTAAACTCCTCAGAAAGGACATATTGTAAAGTGCCTCCACTTTCCTTCCTCCCACTCTCTCCTGAACTCCTTTCAGTCTGGTTTCTGAACTTATTTCACTGAAATTGTTCTCTCCAAAAATTACCAAGGACCTCTTTGTTGCCAAATTCAATGCCTTTTCCTCAATTCTTATTCTTCTTGACTTCTCTGCAACCTTTGACTCTGTTGATCATCCTCTTCTCCCTGATACCTTTCTCTCTAGATTCCTGAAACACCACTGTCTCCTTGTTCTCATCCTACTTATCTGATCACTCCTTCTCAGTCTTCTTTGCTGGGTCCTCATTCAGGTCATGGAGGTGTCCCTCATGGATCTGTTTTGAGTCCTCTTTTCCCTTTGTACTACTTCACTTAGTGATCTACCCAGCTCTTGTAGATTCAATTATATTATTGATATTCTCAAGTCTATCTTATCTGTCTTGCCCCAATCTCTCTGCTGACCTCCATTTTGGCATATCTAAATGTCTTTCAGACATTCCAAATTAGATGTCTAGTAATCTTAAACTAAACACATCCAAAACAGAACTCATCTTTCCCTTAAACTCTAAGGTAACTGTCTTTCCAGTCCTTCAGGCTCAAAACCTAGAACTCATCCTTTACTCCTCACTGTATCTCACCCAGTCTATTACCAAAGCCTATCAATCTCACCTCTGCAACATCTTTCAAATACAACACTCTTCTCCCATCTGAAAGAGTCACTCCTTGGGGCAGGATCTTATCTCACGATTGTATTATTGCAATAGACAGTTGGTGGGTCTACCTGTCTCAATCTCTCCCCACTCCAATCCATCCTCCATTCAGTTCCTAACATAATTTTCCTAAAGAGCAAGTTGATCATGTCACAGCCCCCTTTCAATAAACTCCAATGGCTTCCTATCTGCCCCAGGATCTAATCCTCTGTTCCACATTCAAAAAACCCTCCTATCTTTCTAATCTTCTTACATTCTTCTTCCTACTAGGTCCTCTTTAATCCTTCTGGCCTACTGCTATTCCACAAACAGGACAGGCTATATTTCATCCCCAGGCATTTTCTAGAACATTCTCCCTCCTCAACTCCATCTACTGGCTTCCCTGGCTTCCTTTAAGCATCAATTAAAATCTCATCTGATAAGAAGCTATTCCCAACCCTTAATTCAAGTGCCTTCCTTCTGTTAATTATTTCCTATTTATCCTGAATATAGTTTGCTTATATAGGATTGTTTGCAAGTGATCTCCGCCATCATATAAAGTCCTTGAGAGCAGGAATTGTCTTTTGTCCCTTTTTTAATCCCCAGAGCTTATTTAACATAGTGCTTGCATTCAGTAGATGCCTAATAAATAATGATGGATTGATTAAGACTGATGCTCTGTGCTTTTGAACTCTGAGAAGAAATAAACACTGGGGATAACTATGTCTGTCAGTGACTGACAGCCGTTAACTAATCAACTGGACCCTCTGATCATTTTTATCTCAAGTGACATAGAAGGGAAGAAGTTGGAATGAGAAGCAAGGTTAGGGATAGCAGGAGAACAGAAATCATAAACAGTTCCAAAATGTCCTGGCCTCCTGTGATCACATATTTACTTCTTATCAACAATGCTACCGTCCCCCCCTCCTCAAACTCCCTCATCCTCAGTTCCCCCTTAGCAAGTGAAAGAGAAGGTCTGTGTAAATAGTGTCCTTGGGGGGCAGAATAAGGGAGGTAATTACACTTTTTTTTACACTTAGTCATAAACATCATGTCCTGGAGAGAAATGCCTCCTTACCCCCAGAAAGCTGCTATCTCAGGAATTAAATAGACAGAGTGTCTCAAACAAAGGACCTCCTTCTTGTATGAGCTGCTCCAAGACAAATGGACTCAAAGCGATTGTACTAAATGTACTGCATCTCCTGGCTGGGGACACATTGGTGAGGAGAGAAAGGAATCTGGCATTCTTTTTCTGATAAGACTATCAGTAGTAGCAGCCATGAGAGTTTGGCTGCTCGCTCTCAAGCCCTTCGGATGGCTGAGCTCACAGCCCACACTCTCCCACTTTTAAACATCTTTAAGTGCCGTTTGATTATTAAGGACTCTCCAGAAGCAAGTACAGTTTGTACCGAACCCAAGAAAGCATGATCCTTAAGAGATCCAGGGTCTTGGATTGGTTTCCATAGCACCCACTAGTCAAGCTCAAACAATTTCTGAGTTTTCTTTTTCTGAAGGGCACCTGAGGGCAAATATGGTAGAGGAGGTAAATGACCGTCCAGGGGCCTACAATTCAAATTCTGACTGGCTCTATTACTTGCTATCCCTAGGACCTTGGGCAACACAAAGGGTAAATCATTTCCTCTCTCTGAGTCTTGGCTATAAAAACAAAGGGTTGGACTTCTGGTAGATCTGTGAATCCAACCATTATGGAGAGCAATTTGGAATCATGCCCCAAAGCACTCAAACTGTCCATACTATCTGACCCACGATAACTCATGTGTATAAAAACATTTAGAACATCCCCTCTTTTATAGTGGCAACAACTGGAAACTAAGGGGGTATCTCTATCCACTCAAGGAATGGATAAAAAATTAAGGTCTACCAATGGAACAGGACATTATTACACTATGATCAATAACCAAAACAAAAAGATGGTTTCAAAGAAAACTAGAAAGACCACATGAATATAGAAGCAGGAAAACAATTTATTCAATAATAACACTGTAAAGATAAACTGAAAATCTCTGATCAGTCCAATAACCAACCATTGTGGAGAACCAATGCAGAGCAAGTTACCCATCTCTCGAGAGCGAGGTGAAAGACACAAGAGGAAAAATGAGATAGATTTTGGGGACATGGTCAATGAAAGATGTTGCTTTGCTTGTTTATGTTTATTTCCAACAAGGACTTTTCCAGTGAAGGTAGAGGTAGGAGGGAGAAAAATTAAATTTGAGTTCATTAAAATAAATTGAAATTGGAAACAGGGCCTTTTCTCAATTATCATTCTTCTTGCTCTCTCTGTAGCCTTTGGCATCATCACCTTATGTATCTTAATACTCTCTTAATACTCCCATTTACTCCTGGTTCTTCTCCTGCCTATCAGACTGCTTCTTTTCAGTATATTTTGTTGGATCTTCATCCAGGTCATACCCTCTAACTGTAGGTGGCCCACAGGATTCATGCCCTTGGCCCTCTTCTTTTCTCTCTCAAAGCTACTTCACTTGGTGACTCTTCAGCTCCATGGATTTAATTATCATCTTTCTGCTGATGATTCTCAAATCTGACAACAAAATTTTAACCTCTCTGCTGGATTCTAATCTCAAACTTGCCTTCTAGACATCACAAAATGGATGTCCATCAGACATCTTAAACTTAACATGCACAAAATGAAATCTTTCCCCCAAACTTCCCTTTTAAAAGTCAAAGGTGCCACTATCCCCCGGCTCCCAGGTTTGTGATGCAGAAATTATCCTCAATTCTTCACTATCTCTCATGTCTTATATCCAATCTGTGTCCAAGACCCAGTGATTCCACCATTACAGCACCTCTAGAATCTACCCCCTTCTCTCTCTTAATACTGTAACCACTGATACAGACCTTCATCTCCTCATCCTTGGATTACTGCAACAGTCTGCTGGTTGGCCTATCTGCTTCAAGTTTCTTCCCACTTCGGTCCATCCACTAACCACCAAAATGATTTTCCTAAAGAATAGATCTGATCAAGTCACCACCCCACTCCCACTCACTAAATTCCAGTGATTCCCTATTGCCTCCAGAATCAAAAACAAAATTGACTTTCAGTGCATTCGTAGCTCTCCATAACCTACAGTTTCTTATATCTATTACCTTCTACATACTCTTTGATTCAGTGACACAGGTCCCTTAGCTGTTCCACAAACAAGATATTGCATCTCTCGGCTCCAGACATTTTCTCTAGTTGTCTCCCATGCCTGGAATTCTCTATTTTCTCATCCATGGCTACTGATCACCTTGGCTTCCCATCTTAATTAAAATCCCATCTTCCACTCTTTCCTAATTCTCGTTCCTTCCCTCTATTAAATATTTCTGATTTTTTTGACTATAGATTGTTTGCATATTTTTTTGTTGTTGCTTCTTCATTCGATTGATAGCTCCTTCAGGGCAGGGATCTCTTGTCTCTTTTTAATATCCCCAGAGCTTACTTAGCAAAATGTCTGGTTCATCTTAGACCCTTAATAAATGTTTATTGACTGACAGATTGACTAAATGTCCTCTGGAGTCTTTTCTGAATCTAAACCAATGAGTCCATGACCTTACTGTTTGGCTGGGGCACTTGCTATCAGCTGCATGTGAGAGGCAGCAAAGCAAGTCTAAGTCAGAAAGAGCTAGGCTCAGATTCTGCTTCTGATTCATAATACCTGAGAACCTTTGGACAAGTCACAACTTTTCATTGCTCCGAGGCAACTCTGGTTGACTGTAAATTCATCTCAGGTGCAGGCACTGTTCCTTCCCCCACCCTTATCCCATTGTTTCTCCTCTATCTCACAAATCACAGATAGGAAGCACATGATTTTGGTCAGACAAAAAAAAAACACACTAATTAAGCACTTACTATGTATTTAATGATCAATCAAGTGATTTCACTGAGTCCTGGGCCAATGTCAATGGTCTTGAGTTCAAATCAGGATCAATCCCTTAACCTCCCAATTTTCCCTTTCCTGAAACTCATCACAATAATCACAGCATCAGAAAATGTCATAGTTAAAAAGGATCTCAAAGACTCAGTCTAATTTGCACCCTGAACAAGAGTGTCATCTGGCATAACCTAGGTCTTGCCTATTGAGCCAATGCCCAAGAGGAGAGCAGAATTAAAGCTGTAAATTTTTGTTTGTTGCTATTGACTGAATGATTCTTTATAGAAACCTGTGGGTAATCCTGAATTAGAACTCTTTTCTTAGGTAGACACTGAACCAGATAAAGAGATGCCACCTGTATCTACCTTATAACTGTTGTTTCCATCATAACAAATGCTATTTTTCTCAGTAAGACTTATTATTCATGCTAGGGCCCCTCTGAGTGCCAATATCCTTGGATGAAGAGACCCCAATCAGATATCCAAAGAGAAGGTTCAGGAAGAAATAATGGAAGATTTTCTTTCTTGAATCAGCTCTGTAAGACAATAAATAGAAATGCTCCCCCAGGGTGCAATGCATTTTTAAGGCAGGAGAGCTTTCATTTTTTTGTTTGTATAACCCTAGCACTGAGCATAATGCTTTGAGTTTGGCATCTATGAGCATTATGCCTTGCTGGTTTTTTCCACCCCAAAATTTTTCTTGGTGATTAAGGTAGCTCACTGAAGAGTTAATCACATGGAATTTTTCTCCATTCAGGTCTCTACAATAAGGTTGCACCAGGGAAGAGGGAAATGGTCATAGAATCATAGTTTGAGAACTGCAAGGGATGTTCAATGCCCTCTAATCAACTTCTTCATTGTACAGAAGAGGAAAACAAGGTCAGAGAAGTGAAATGACCCAAGGTTATATTAAGTGATAAAGGTAGAAAGTCATATAACCCCAAATTCGATTGTTTCCCCTTATACCACTAGTCCACAGAATGGTCAAAGATGTTGTGGGACAGGCCTATCTAGGATGCACACTTCCACGTCAATTGGTGAACACCAACTTTTCTAAGGAAAGAACTCATCTGGAGAGATTTGAAGACTTAAGGAATGAAGGGGCTACTATCTTCAGAGGGGTCACTAAAGCCAACACATGCCAGTCACACAAGGACTAGACTAGTCAAGTTCTGAAAAGTTCATCACCAAGATGGCCATAGAACCCCATCTCCTCTCCCTTCTCCCCTACCTCTCCCTGACTATAGCAACTACCTACTAAGTCAAAGAGAGACGGTGATCTGTGTTGATGGATGAAGTACCCTTTCCAGGGCAGATGAAACTGAGGCTCTTTCAAATACTAAAGTATAATTTCTTATAAAGAAAGTGCTACTGATATGTTTGTATATTTTTATGGCCCCATTATTCTATGCTAATGCTACTGCATAAGCGGCAGTGTCTTTACTTGTGATGTTTTATTCCTAAGTGCTCCAAGAGTGAATTGAATTATTAATGCAGAAACTATCTATCACTAAGAGGATTCATTAAAAGGATTTCAGGGGAAATGGGGTAATTTATTGGACTGGCAATGAAATGCAGAGTCTTTCTCCCTAGATTAGATCATTGATGTTGGTCTGGCTGGAGTCCCCAGTATTTAAGATTTGACAGCTTTGTTGGATGGCCTGTGCAAAGGAAGTTTGGTCAGCTTCTTTGGGGCCAGGTATCCACTCCACAATTTGGCACCAACTTTCCTTTTCAGCCTTATGTCATCCCACTCCCCTTCGTGGCCTCTATGTGCCCGTCAAATGGCTCAGTTAGCTATTCTCTTAACTCAAACTTCCCACTCTCATCTCTGTGGTTTCACTCCCTTTGGTCTCCAGTGCCTGAAAACTCTATCCTTTCTTCCCAACCTCTTTTCCTTCAATCCTCAGTTCAAATATGACCTCTTCAGTGAAGGCTTCATTAGTACCTCTCTCACTCTCTGGTGCCATAATTTTATCTATGTGCATCAGAGAGACTGGTGAAATGTATCAAGTCTGTTGCCTATGGAAGTCAAGAAGACCCAGATTCAAATCCCTCTTCAGACACCTATGAACTATGTGAGCCAGGACAAGTCAGTTATTCTCTGTCTCATCTGTAAAATGAGAATAATAATATTAATAATAATAATAATAATAATGATATCTACCTTACCAAGGTCATTATAAGAATCTAATAAGATAATCTAAAAGTACACGGTAAACCATAAAGTATTGTGGATAGATAGGTGGAAGGATGAATGGATAAAAAAACCAAAAATATATAGAAAGATAGACAGAGGGGCACCTAGGTGGCACAATGGATAGAGCACCAGTTCTAGAATCAGGAGGATCAGAGTTCAAAGCCAGCAGGAGACACTAATTATGTGAACTTGGGTAAGGTCCCACAGTTCCATAAAAACAAAAAAAACAACAACAAAAGAAAACTAAATATAGATAAAAATAGATGGTAGAGATATAGATTAATAAATACAGTTACACATATACAGTTAGATATAAAGATAAATGTAGCTGGAGAAAAAAGTAGAAGATAGAGGTTGTTAGCATGCCTAGATAGATAGATAAGCTATGTCGTATCTCCCTACCATCACTCCACCACCCCCAGAATTTAAATTCCTGGAAGGTAGTGCCCAATTTTGTTTTAATCTCCATATCCCCAGTGTCTAGAGTTAGTCAAAGGACCTGAATTTATGATTTCATGGGAAATTCTCTATGCAAACTACCTTTATTGTAATTCATTGTCTTAGAGTTTCCATAAACACAGAGAAATTAAATTACTTGCCTAGGATCACATAGATTTGAATTCAGATCTAACTAGCTTCAAGGTCAGCTTTCTATGTAATATTCTAGGTTTCCTCTCCTTATGGCATATAATTTACTCTGCTAAACTGAAATTAATTGAATTAAAAAGAAATGAATGGAATTGTCCATATTGGTCCTGATTTCAATTCCTCAGTATCAGTTGTGGCTCCAACTGTGGTTCCATGACCTGCTCTAATTCATATGAATTGGGGTGGAGCAAGGGAAGCCAGAGGAGGATGTTTCATTAATATTCACTGTGTGCTGAAGACATTCATCTTTCTGCTTCAGGTCTCTTCTGAAGAAGAAGCTTAGCAAACCATGCCCTTGCACAGAGGAAAGGGCTTCTCAGGCTAACGCCTCAGGCCCAGAACAGGTGCAACCGACAGCTGGATTGGTGGATCGATCAATTTATCAATTAATAAAGCAATTATTAAACACCAAAGTGCCAAATGCTCCCTGGTCCCAGAGTGTGCCAGTCACATTAGTTCTTGCATCAGTGCCAATGAGTTGGTAGCCAGGAGAAGTCCACAGAGGGCTATAAGTTTCAAAGAGGAGAAAATAAGTTTTCTTGGGTAGAGATTTAGAGGATAGCAGAAACCTATGCTAGGCAATTTTGATACAGTGGTGGAAAAAAGCTGACTGGAAAATATTAGATCTGGGTTCAGCTCCTGCCTTTATGATCACTTAACCTACCTGGGCATCAGGCAAAAGAAGAAGGGAGTGAAGTAGGTAGCCTCCAGGGTTTTTACAGCTTTAGATCTAGAATCCCATAAGGAAAGGCACTTGAGGTCTGGGGAATGGGGCTTAGACTGAATCTTCAGGAATGCTGGATTATTCACACTCAGATCTAGAGGAAGTCACACAAACCAACCCAGTCTATTATAAAATTATGTTATCTAATCTCAACTAGGCTTTCCTGTAACACAGCAATCCTTTTATTCCTCCCTAATGGATTTTCTATCTCACAGAGATTGCTTTTCCAAACCTTTTCTTCTCCTCAGATGGCCCAATCCCTCTCTCCTTCCACCCTCTCTGTTGTAGACTTCACCTCTTACTGTAATGAGAAAAAGAGAGGGACTTCACCAGGAGCTGCCTCTTCTCTTTCTTCTCCATCTCAACAAGTGTAGGACTCGATCCTCCACTTTCCCCCTTCACTTCAGGCTCTGATAATGTCCTTTCTCTTGGCCAAGGTCAACTCCTCTACATATATCCTTGATCCCATCCTCCCTTTTCTCTCTCTCTCTCCTCTCAATCTTCCATAATTGTCTAGCAAGAGTCAAATAGCCAATACATGTCAGAACAAGGGAAATTGACACTAAAAGGGTCGAGTTTGGGTATTCTTTTTCTTTGTGTCCTGGAGTCCTAAAGATTCTTCCTCAGAATAATATATTTGAATGCATGAAATAAAACACAGTGGCTTCCAAATGAAGTCAATTATGTTGAAACACAATTACCAAAGTATTTTTCATATACATTTGGATATAGGACCAGGATAAACCATTAAGATTCCTTTCTTCATAACTAAACCTTCTATATGTTTCCATATAATACTATCAAAATAAAAATAATAACCTAAAGAAAGAATAGGAGCTGATTTTGGGGAATAGAAGGAAAGGGAAAGCCTGCACCCTGTCCAGCAGGCAAAGTTGAATCCAATTGAACTCAATTCAGCCACCATTATTAGGGCAGCTAGGTGATACAGTGGATAGAGAACCTGGCCTCAGGTCAGGAACATTTACCTTCCTGGGCTCAAACTGGCCTCAGACACTGACTAGCTGTGTGACCCTGGGTCCCTGTTTGCCTCAGTTTCTCATTTGTAAAATGAACTGGAGAAGGAAATGGCAAAACTTGCCAGTGACTTTGCTAAGAAAACCCCAATACACTAGATTGCACGCTTCTTGAGAGCATTTGAGTGAGATCTCAAGATCGAGAACTGTCTTTCACCTGCTTTTTTTTTTTCCTCAAGTACTTGGCACAGTGCCTGGTACACAATAGGCACCTAGCAAATGTTATTGACTGAATGATCTAGTGCAGTGCCTGGGATACAGTAGGCACTTAATCAATACTTGATGCCTGAATCCTAGCATTGTGTCTGGCACATGGTAGGTGCTATATATATGTTTATTGACTGAACCATCTAGTGCAGTGCTTTGGCATACAGTAAGTGCTTAAAATAAATGCTTGTTGATTGAATGGCCTGGTACTCTGGCATACAGTAGGTGTTTAATAAATGCTGAATTACTAAATAACCTAGCACTGTGTCTGGCACACTGTAGGCTCTAAATAAATACTTATTGACTCAATGACCCAGTAGTGCCTGACACAGTGTACTGGTAAGCCAAATCCTACATTTCTCAGTGGAAAAGCAGCAGGGTTCTGGGGGAATGAGGCCATTAGCCTCAGAGTGGCTAATAATATTCTGAGAGATCACCTTTTTTTTCGTTTTAGCAAGGCAATGGCCTTCCAGTGATTTGCCCAAGATCACGCAGCTAGGTAATTATGAAGTGTCTAAGATTGGATTTGAACTCAGATCCTCCAGACATTAGGACTGGTGCTCTATACACTGAGCCACTTAGCTGCCCCAAGCCGGCATTTTCTTGAAGGCAGAGTGGGCCCTTCAGACCCCATGGAAGGGCAGCAGGACATGGCTCTGCAGGGTGTATTCATGTAAGGAGCAGAAGACAACAGACAGAACCTTAGACTTAAACAGCCCCCAGCCCTGAGGAAGTACCAGAGCTGCTGCAAATTTATGGGCTCACAGAAACGAGTCTCCTCTAATCAGGCTGCGGTTGAAATGTTTCCTCTGTGACTGATTAGTCTGAGATCACACCATTGCTTCTTCTCTCTGGACCTCAGTATCCTCATTTGTAAGATTGTAAAATAACTGATGATGTGTCTGTCTCACAGGATTACTGAGAGGATCAAATGGGAGAGGGAATGGTAAGATGCCTTAAAGAGAAGCATAATAGAAATTTAGGGCACCCTGATTACTAATTAGAGGCAATGTGGGATAGTAGCCAGAGAGTTGGCTGCGGGACCAGGGAAAATCTCTGACACATATTAGCTATGTACTGGGCAAGTTATTCCCTGAGTTCCCCCAACCAACTCCCTAAGACTAAATGGCAAAACAGATCTGTGTTGATAGAGATTAATAAATCACTGGCAGTTCCCTACATTAATGAAACCAAAGATCCAGACTAAATATATATAATTGAATGAATATAAATATATAACAAATAAAAATATACCAATTTTGTTATATTGATATATACATATATAACAAATATATACATATATTGATATATACATATATAATGAATACAAAAAAATAATCTAAATAAAATATAATATAAACAATATAACAAATATAAATAAATGGACCAAATATAAAGAAACCTTTAACAATCATTAGTAAATATAGAAGATATAAATAAATAAAATACAATATTGTTAATATCTTATCAAGACTTTGGGGTAAAGAAAAACAGGGATGATTAGCTTTCCCCCTATTTCTCCTATTTCCCATTTAAATTCCTTTCATAGAATCTCCATCAATCACATCTTGTCTCTCCCTCTTTTCAGGGAGCCATCTGATCTAATCCCCTCAGTTTAAGGAAACTGAGGCCCAGGGAAGATCAACAGCATAGGCAGTGTTATCCAGGTAATAGCATCAGAGGTAAATTTTGAACCGGAGGTTGTCTTTCCATACTCCCCACAGAGTTAAGAAGGTACCAAGATTATGCTAGATAGGAAGATATGAGAAAGAAGAGATTCTAACTCCTTTATTTTTTCATCTCTTTAAGCATTGAATGTCTATGAAGTTTCTCATTTTAAAACAGTTCATTTTTTAAGACAATAAACCTTTACTCTAAAAAGAATTGGGGGGGGGGGGTGGAGATAGAGTAAAGGAGGCATATGAAATCTTTTTTTTTTCTTTAAACCACAGGCCCTAAAACTTTTCAACCTTTTTTTTCCCCTTTAACATTTCAAAACAGGAACAGGAACATGTCCCATCCATTTCAAGAATGGAAACCAAAAACCTTCCCTGAGAGCGCTATTTGCAAATTGTTTTACAGTAAGGAAGGCGTTTCCACTTTGGTCAAGTTGTGTGTTTTGTGACTTTGATTTATTTAACTAAAGGATATCAAAGTGCAAGCCTCTTCATCATGAGTAAAGTCAAGATTAGTTGCTTGGTCTTAATTTTCAGACAAGGATACTCCCAGAATCACATGATGCCCAAGAAGGAAGAAACCTCATAGGTCATCTAGTCTAAACTGTTCTTTGATAAGTAATTTCCTCTATCAGAGAATTAGAGAACTTCTGAGGCAGGAGGGAATATGTAAGCCAACTCTTATCCCAGAAAGAATTCCCATTAAAACATCAAAATGTGATCGTATAGTCTTTGATTGAAGTCTTCCAATAAGAAGAAAGTTGCTTTCCTTTGAGGTAGTCCATTCCATTTGGGAATGACCAAAGGGCACCACAGTAAACACCTATAATATCTGCTCCTGGGGAAGGTTGAGGCTAGTGGATAAAGGAGTTTTGAGCTTCAGAGCTAAGCCAATTGGTGCCAGAGTGGATAAAGTTAGGAGACCTGGGATCAGGAATATGAGTTCAAATCCAGCTTCAGACACTTGCTACCTGTATGACCCCTGGGCAAATTGATTAACATTTTCCAACCTCAATTTTGCACTGAAGTCAGATTTGAACTCAGGGATTCATTATACCAATCTAGCATTGTCATCTTCCTCCTCTCCCTCCCACTTGGAAATCTTGGATTCCACCCCTATAGGTGACCTTTCAAGTAGCCGAAAAGAGGCCTCCAATCCACTTCACAGGCCCCACCCTTGATTTCCAGCTCCCTTTTATGCACAATCTTTCCCTATTAAAATGCAAGCTTCTAAGGAAGCTGGAACTTTCTTGTTTGCCCCTCTTTGTCCAGGTTCTTGTTTAGTACACTATAAGAATACCAAGTCCTATCTCCTATCTACCCATGTATCTTGGAATACTGGTTCCCAATTGTGTGTGTGTGTGTGTGTGTGTGTGTGTGTGTGTGTGTGTGTGTGTGAGAGAGAGAGAGAGTGTGTGTGTGTGTGTGTGTGTGTGAGAGAGAGAGAGAGTGTGTGTGTGTGTGTGTGTGAGAGAGAGAGTGTGTGTGTGTGTGTGTGAGAGAGAGAGTGTATGTGTGTGTGTGTGTGTGTGAGAGAGAGAGTGTGTGTGCGTGTGTGTGTGTGAGAGTGTGTGAGAGAGAGAGTGTGTGTGTGTGTGTGCGCGCATGTGTGTGTGAGAGTGTGTGTGCGTGCGTGTGTGTGAGAGTGTGTGTGCGTGTGTGTGTGAGAGAGAGTGTGTGTGCGTGTGTGAGAGTGTGTGAGAGAGAGAGTGTGTGTGTGTGTGTGTGTGCGCATGTGTGTGTGTGAGAGTGTGTGTGAGAGAGAGAGAGAGAGCCCGCTCTGTCAGCTCTTCAGTCTGAAAAAATAAGAGCCTTATATTTGCATAATATATACTCAACTAACACTATCACACTTGAACTCTAAAACTCCACCCAATGAGGTAAGTGCTATTAATATTTCCATTTTGCAAATGAGGAAACAAAAGTAAAGAATGACATGTTCCTAGAAAACATAGGAGTGGGATCTGACTTCAGCTTCTCTTGACTCCAAGTCCAAAATTTCTGTCCACCCAACTATCCCTTCATGATCTCACTTGGTGACCTCAGCAATTACCACAATTATTATCTCAATGCAAATATTTTCCGTATCTATAGATGCAATCCTTACCTTTGTTTAAATTCCAGTCTCACATTACCAACTTCCCTTTTGGATATCTGGAGTTCAGGGTCTCATAAGCAGCTCAAATTCAATCAAAAGAGAACTTATCTTTCCCCCACTGGACATAGGTGAAAAGGGAGAAAATCTTCAAATGTACAATCTGGCTATGGTAGAGAGGTTCCACCACAGCAGTTCTCAGTACATACACTTTCAGAAGTCAAAAAAATATTAATAACAATTTATATGACTATATATAAAATAAATTGCTTTTGTGGTTCAGTTGTTTCAATCATATTCAATGGCAAAGATAGTGCAGTAGTTTTTCCATTTCCTTTTCTAGCTCATTTTACAGATGAGGAAACTGAGGCAAACAAGCTAAGTGACTTACTCAGGGTCACACAGCTTATAAATCCCAGCCTTGAACCAGGGAGAGGAGTCTTTCTGACTCGAGACCCAGCACTCTATTGTTCCCCATGCATGAATTTTATACTATATGTTACATATAGATTATACTATAAGTTTCATATACATAAGTATATTACAATACTATATACACAAATATTAAAAAGTATAATATCAATATATTTCAATATCTAACATGGTAAATATTAATTATGTGTCTACATAAACAAAGTCCTCATAATTAAAAGTATAAAGGGGTCCTAAGTCCAAAAAGTTTGACAATTCCTACACTAGAACAGAGGTGTTAAATGCAATAGTTAATAAAAATACGATAGAAGATAGATAATGTTACATTTTAAAACTAAGTCAATCTTCAGTGTATGGGGATCCTGGTGCATGCGTTAGACGCATTTCAATTGTGATTAACACCACTGGTTTAAAGCGCTGGGAACTGAACTCAGAAGTTCTCATTGCAATCATGGACAAGCCACCTTTCTAAACCTTCATGCAACAGATGAGTCACGGAAAGAGCAGTCAGAGGACCTGAGTTCAAGTCCCACCTATGTTACTTATCATTTGTTTGACCTAGCTAAGTGGCACAGTGAATAGAACACCAGATCTGCAAACAGTTTGATCTGAGTCCAAACCTCCCAGCCGATTAGGTGACCTTGGGCAAATCACTTAACCCCTTTACCTCAGTTTTCTCATCTGTAAATGAACTGGAGAAAGAAATGGCAAACCACTCCAATATCTCTGCCAAGAAAACTCCAAATGGGGTCCCAGCAGAGTCAGACACAACTAAAACAATTCAAAAACAATCTGTTTGTGGGCAAGTCATTTAACATCTCTGTACTCCCATATTTCATCTGTAAACTATGAAGATGGACAAGATGACTTAAAGGTCCCCTTCAAGTTCTTAAATCTATCCATCCTATAATATAAACTTTATCTAAAAAATGGTATACTTGAACTGCCAACCTTTCAAGGTGGTTATGAGGATGAAATGTTATAATGTATGTAGAGGGCTTTGCAAATCTTAAAGCTCTATCTAAATTGCTATTATTTGGGGGCATCTATGGACATCTATAGCCTTTAGTATCATTGCCCTGCTTCTTCTCTCCTAAGGTTACTTGGTATCTTCTCAGTATATATATTTTTTGTATAGTTAGATATATACATTGCCTCTCCCTTTATAGATGGTAAACTCCTTGAGGGCAGGGACAGCTTTTTTCTTCTTTGTATCCCCAATCCATTGTAAGCAATGATGTCTATTGACTCGTTCTCTTACATTATTTTCTAAAAATTTCATTGTCTTTTCCAGTCCTTAGATATAAAGAACAAAGAATCTTCAAATCTTAAATTGTAAGGGACCCAATTAGACTTGATGATTTACTCCATCCCCCAGATGGTTTATACTGCTTTTATTTTTTATTTTTATTGTTTAGGTTTTTTGTGTGTGTGTAAGGCAAATGGGATTAAGTGACTTGCCCAAGGCCACACAGCTAAGAAATTATTAAGTGTCTGAGGTCATATTTGAACTCCGGTCCTCCTGACTCCAGGGCTGGTGCTCTATCCACTAGGCCACCTAGCCACCTCCTATGCTGTTTTTAAAGCACCGCGCATCTCCCAAATTATTGCATCCATGTTCACCTTCATGAACCACCATTCATAACCACCATTATTGATGATCATCTCATTCCTAATGAAGTTGTGCCTCACAGTTCATGAAGAGCACAGCACCTCCTTCCCATTTATTAAGAGGCCGATCAGCACAAAGCATATGAAATACGCGCATTTGAGTATTAAAGACATGTGAGAACCAAATAAATTAAAAAACAAATATTGTAAAGTTTAAATCAAAATCAGTTCATCTTTAAATATTGACTTGGAACTATTGGAGACTCCCATCATTCAACTGAAACTGCCCTCTCCTAGGTTACCAAGAACTTCAATTAGCTAATCATCAGATCTAATGATCTTTTCCCAGCCTTCATCCTTCTTGACCTCTATGAAGACTAAGAGACTGTCACAATGAAAAAATGCTATTCACCTACAGAGAGAGAGAACTGGTGAACTCTAAGGGTAAACTGAAATGTAATTTTCTCGCTTTATTTTTACTTGCTTTAAAAAACATGACTAATGTAGAAATATGTTTTGCATGATTTCACATGCATAATTAATATCATATTGCTTGCCTTCTTGGTGGATAGGAGAGAGGTAAGAGGGAGGGAATTTGGAAATCATTTTAAAAAGAGAAAAATGTTTTCAATAACTAATTAATTACAAATATAAAATAATTAATAGGTATCATATTTAATTATTTAACTTAATATATCATGCTTATATAATAAATATATAACATATTTATGTATAAATATAATTATAATAAATTACAGCTAAAATTTTTCACATCGATGATCTATCCATCCAGCTCTCTTGGTGTCCTTGCTCTTTCCTGCATTCCACAAAACTGTTTTCTAAGTCTCTGCCTTTTTTGCTATTTGTTTCTTGACCTCTCCTTTGCTTCTCTTGAGAATCAAGTCAATTTTTTGGTCTGTCCATTTCTTCCTTCTCCCAACTCCCTTCCTTTTGGGGTAACCCTCCAGCCATTCAGAAGGTATCTTGGGTGTACAATTTATTACTAGAATCAATCAACCCACAAGCATTTCTTATGTGCTAATATTGTGGCACTGTGTTAAGTGCCAGCTATAGAAATGAGAAAGCAAAAAATAGAGCTTGCCTTCAAGGAGTTTACAGTCTAATTTGTGAGACAACATAGAGAAATCAGAACTTAGCAAATGGATACAGAATAGAATGGGAATCTCCTTGCAATAGAGCTTTTTTGCCCTTTTGTGCATCTCCAGCGATTAGCATAAGGAAGATGCTCTTGAACTTTCCCAGTCACTAGTGGTGACTTTTTTTTTAATCCTGACATTTTCAGTGATGTTGTCAGACAAGGAGAATGAGAATGGCACCAAGGTACACTATTGAACTGAGGATAAATTTTTTAATTTGAAAGAACTACAAATACTTAGCAATGTACTGGTACATTTCAGGGATTTTTTGACTAACAAATGATTGACAGAAATCCCACAAGAATTGTTTTCTTCCTAAGATGACCAAATAACTAGAAAAAGGCCCCACACACATTGAGTGGACTACTTATGTTGGAAGACATAAAAATTTCACAGGTCGGATGGATTGATTCTGCATGGTTAGAGAGAATTCTCATATTGACGAAATCACAGCACCACTGGAATATTAGTACCTTATGTGAAGTATGTTGTTCTTAGGAAACTTAAACATATTTTATTCAATCAAAGAAGGCGTGTTCATACACTCCTACCTACCATCAGCTGGAAACTATGGGTCTTGAATATTTTGACAGTCTTGGGGCATTTTGTGTTGGCGGCTTCCCCAGTAACACATCATGCATAGACACATATTTTATTTCCCACCCACTCTCTTTAATTGCCTGGAGTAGAAACATTGAGTTTTAGGAGCTGAAAAGGATAGAAGAAATCATCTTGTTTGGCTCCCTCATTTTACAGATGAAGAAACTGAGCCTTAAGGTCACACAGCTAATTAGTGAGAGCATTGGGAATAGAATCCAGGTCTAATTTCTGGTAATATAGGTTTGTTCTTACAACACAGAAGGAAATAGTAAGAAAGAACCCAGCTGATTTGATGAGTTCAAATTAAGAAGCCCAGACAAACTGTATCCCAGAATACTGAAAGAAGGGACAGATATGATTGCTGAGTCACTGTCTGTGATCTTTGAAAGGTCATAGAAAATGGGAAAGATACCAAGGGCTTGGAGAAGGGCAAATGCTCTCCTGACTTTTTCCAAAAAAAAAAAAATCACCGAATCATATTTAGAATTGGAAGACCACTAGTGATTACCTAGGCTAATCAGCCCATTTTAAAGATGAGGAAACTGAGACCTGGGAAACTCATGTGACATCCCAAATCACACAGATAAACAATAGGTGCAGGATTTGAACCCAAGATGCTTCCCTAGAGAGCTAGTGTTTGTTCTACTGTAGCATATAAAAATCATAAAACCATTAAATGAAACTTGCTACCAGGGAAAATTTTAGAGTATATTATTTAAGTGAAGCTGAGCCAACATCTCATAAAGGAAGTAGTCACCAAAAGTAGTCACCAGGAACAGATCATACTGGGTCAACTGGGTAGCATAGTTGATAGACAACTGACATTAAAGTCAGTAGTATCTGAGTTCAAATCCAACCATGGACAATTACTAGCTCTGTGACCCTGAGTAAGTCCCTTAACTCTAATCATCTCAAAAAAAAACAACCTCAAAAAACAAACAAAAAGGACAGGTCATGCCAAGGATTGCTAGACTGATCAGGGGAATTCCATAGCCAAATTTTACCTAGATTCAGCAAAATATTTCAGAAAGTATGGTAAATGTGGAGAGATGGGGGCTGGATGCCTATACTATTTTCCCTCTGGTTTCTAGATTCCTTAGTTTCTTTCAAAGCTTGGCTAAAATCCTAAAATCTGCAGGAAACCTGCACATAGGTGTGTATATAAACATATATATGCTGCTTTTTATTGTGTCTGACTCTCTCTCTCTCTCTCTCCCTCTCTCTCTCTCTCTATATATATATATATACACATACATATATATATATAATTTATTCATTTATTTATTTATACATGCATACATATGTACACAAATAAAAATATATTGTTTATATGTATGTGTTTATATTGAGCATAAAAATAAAAAAAAGTCCCTACCTTCAAAGAGTTTACAATCTAATTTGCTTTTCTTTGCATTGCCAGTGCCTAGAAGTCAGTCAGTCATTTCGCATTTATTAAGCCTCTTCAATATTTAAGGCACCGTTCTAAGCTCTGGTGAGACAAAGGAAGACAAAAGACAGTTCTTACAATCTGATAGAGGACCAGTGTCTGGCGTACGTAGGCGCTTAATAAATGCTTGCTGACTTGACTAAATAAGAAGATAGTTTAGTCAAGCTGTTTAGAACTGACTGAATGATCCAATCCAAAGTCATTAATAGTTTCATGTCAATACGGAAAGAGAGCTCTACCATTCTACCAAGGATGTGAACTTGGCTCTATATTGTTTTACATTTTTAGCGGTGACTTAGACAGAGGCCCAAAAGTCATACTCATAAAATGCAGAGATAACTCAAAACTGAGAGGGAGAACTAGCAACCTGGATGATGGCATCAGAATTCCTAAAGGTCTTCATAGGTTTCCCAGTAGAGCAATCTAATAAAGACAATAAATGGGTTCTGAGGTCCCTTCCGGATGTAGGTCTATAATCCCTAGATAAAAGGAATAGCTTTAAATGTAAAGTCTGATATTTGAGTTCAAAGAATCAACTCCACAAGTACAAGATAGAAAAAGCATGGCTTAAGAGTAGTTCATCTGGAAAAGAGCTAGGAGTTTTAATAGACAGCAAGTTCACGATGGCATGTCATAATGTCATAATAACCAAAAAGGCTAACATAATCTTGGACTACATTGAAGAGTGAGGAATTGTGTTCTGGTCCTACCACAACTGGTATTATTATATTGAGTTCTGGGCACTACATTTGAAGAAGGGCATTGATAAGCTTGAGAGCATTCAGAGAATATCCAGGAGAATGAAGCTATGGCATATGAGGTTTTGCTAAAGAATCTGAAAGATGGTTGATCTAAGGAGGAAAATGATGGGACATAGTAGCTACACTTCAATATTTGAAGGATTATCATTTAAAAGTAGGATTAGGCCTGGTCCCAGAGAGTAGAACCAGGAGTCCAATGTCACAAGAGAGCTTTATGAGAGGACAACTTTCTATAATTAGAGTTACTCCAAAGGGGATGCCCCTCAGTGATGATCTTCAGAGCAAAGACCTTGTGATCAAACACTATGGGAAACATGCTTGAGGAGCCTAGTGTGGTAGACATCAGGCTGGATATGTGCCAGCCCATTAAAACTAGGCAAATTCCTTAGAGGTCCCTAAAATACAGCTTTTCTTCATCTATTAAAATGATCATCGGTATCAGTAATGTTTCCCTCATTGTGATGTTCCAATGAAATGATAGCAGCTTTAAGAACCTTATAAAAAATAAGCAAACAGTTTTGCAGAGAATATCCTTGTTCATGCAAAGCATGGGTTAGCCAGACAACACCTATCAGGATCCTATAAATTTGAAAGACAATAAACCAATAAAAACCAATAAAACTGAAAATTTTTCAGGGTAAAAAAAAGGAAAAGAAGAGAAATCTGAATGAGCTAGATTACATGGCTCCTCAATTTCATTTCCTCCAATTTTTCGTGACCCATCCTTTGCCAGATACCTCTGTCTAACCACTAGAGAACTTCCTCTGGTCCTCCAAAAATCGGACTTCTCATCAACCAATTTTCCCAACTTCCTCCTGCTTCTATCCCACAGCTTCTCTAATGTCATGCACCAGCTTTCCTGTTTATTCTGATCAGTCCCTTATCCAACAAAACACACATCAAAAACTAGAGATCTTTCCCAGATTCATTTAAGTGAAAAATCAAGGATAGAAATGAGCTCTCATCCAATGAGAAACTTTGAAATATTTAAAAGTCTATGATTTCCCTTATCTCTAGCTTTCCTTTCTGTTTAACCTATCTCCACTGAAGATGATGAAGTTTAAAGTTTAAAAATAAAATGGGATATTTGAAAATAAATCACCACACAGCAAATGCTCATTTATTCCGAGTCTTAACAAGGATGGGGTAATTTGGACTTTGTCACAGGGTGTCAAAATGCAGAGGATACTAATACAACTTTTACCTCTTCAGCCAAATCCCAAGCTGTTCTCTTCTCCAACAGCCAGCAGTGCTGAAACTTGTCTTACCCCCATAAATGAGCTGAATGTCCTGGGGTTTTCTTCTTACTTTTAATCTATTGAGCATTTGATGGTGCTTGTCTTAGGTCCCAGAACTGACTCTCTATGGTAGTTAAAGTCTAAAACTTACCAGTCATCCCCAAACCTCACTTTTTAAATAAAAACTTCAACCTCCCAGAAGAATAAATCTTTTCCAAAATCATTAACCTTTTTCCAAAATCTAGACCTGTCCTAAAACCATAAAATGTTAATCTTTTCTTATTCCCTGTTCCTGTCCGTGTCTCGTGAAGTTTCCAGTGGATCATGAGATCTAGTGGATTATGAGAAATAATGAGGAATAGCAACTGAGATTTTCCATCTCCAATCCCTGTATTTTACAGATGTGGAAATTGGCAATACCTGAGTCGAAGGGTTAGTTAATGAAAGAGTTGGGAGTAGAGCCCAGGAATCTTAGTTTGATCAAGGAAAAGAATAAAGACCTTAATAAATCACCAACAGCATCAGCATCGCCTAAATGTTCCATGTTGTTATAATTATTCTTTGAAGTCTCTTACTTCAAAAAGCTGGCAGTTGGATACTAATACTAATACTACTACTACTACTACTACTACTACTACTACTACTACTACTACTACTACTAAATAAATAAATAAGTAAACAAACAAATAAATAAATAAATAGTAGTAAACATCTATGTGCCACTTTAAGGTCTGCAAAGTGTTTACAAACTTATCTCACTTTTTTCTCATGCAAAAACCCCATTTTTACAGATGAAGAAACTGAGGCAGGCAGAGGCTAAGTGGCTTGCCCATGATCTCAGATTTGACCTCAGGTCTTCCTGATTCGAGTTTCAGTACAATGGCCACTGCACTACCTAGCTGCCTCTTAGCATTCCTTATGTGGTCTATATACCATTTCATCCACTTCATGAGTTCTCTAGGAAGCATCGCATATGCTATAATACAAGGTGTTATTCTGGTCTTAAGAACTGATCTTAGAATGAGAAAATCCTGAGTTCAAATTCAACTCCAACAATTATTGGCTCCATAACACTGGGCAAATCACTTAAGCTTTCTGAGCCTCAATTTCCTTCTCTGTAAAAGGGATATATAATTACTCATGGTACCTATTTCTTTTTTTTTTTCAAGGCAATGGGGTTAAGAGGCTTGCCCAAGGCCACATGGCTAGGTAATTATTAAGGGTCTGAGACTGGATTTGAACCCAGGTACTCCTGACTCCAAGGCCGGTGCTCTATCCACTATACCACCTAGTCGTCCTCGTAGTACCTACTTCACAGAGTTTTTGTAAGGATCAAGTGTGAAAATGAATGTCAAGTGGTTTTGAGAATCTTATAATGCTACTTAAAGGTCAAGTTACTATTAATGTCACTGTTATAACTCCTTGGCCATTCTTGTCATCTCGATACCATTTTTACCAACCTGAGAAATGGTCTGTGTATTTTGGAATATTAATGCCATGGGAAACGAGAGAACAGATGCTTATATACAAGTCTCAAATAACAAGTAATAAAAATATTTATATTACTTGTGGACAGAAAGTTCTACAATTCTGCAATTGAGAGAGGAGCATTCCATCACCAGACTCCCCATCCCAGTAAGTTAGTCATGGCACTCTTGCCTTCGGCCTGTTCTCTTACCTAAGACAGTCATAACTGTCTTCATAAGCTTCATCGGGGTCCTCCGGCGGCTGATGGACCCACTCGTGTGTGGAGACAAGACATTGGTTTTCCTCTTCACATACATGTAGATGCGCAGGTACACCACCACCATGATGAAGAAAGCCAAAAGGTTGGACACTGTCCAGAAAATGAGGTAGCTCCTGCTATAAATGGGAGCCAAGGAGGAGCAGGTCGAGATGTCACATAGGCAGTTCCAGCCAAGCGTGGGGACTGCGCCCATGAATATCGCAATAGCCCAGATGAGCAGGATCAGCAGGGTCACCCTCTTCTTGGTCAGATTGCTATGGATTCTCATTCTCATGATGGACATGTGCCTCTCCACTGCAATGATCAGCAGATTTGTTAGAGAGGCCGTCAAACTGGTATCCAGGAGCCCCTGGCGCAGAAACCAACGGTTGACGGTCAATGTTTTGGAGACAGGACCCGTGTTAAACATGAGGAACACATAGGCAATGCCAGCAAAGAAGTCTGCAGCAGCGAGGTTAGCCAGCAGGTAGTAAAAGGGGAAATGAAATTTTCTGTTCTTGACCACAGCCGCAATGACCAGAGAATTGGAAATAAAGATAAACAGGCAGAAGAAAGTCCCAAAGCAGAGAACAATCACAAGGTTGGTGCCTGTCCATTCGTCTGCTGTGTCTGTTTTGCTCCTGTTATAGAAAAAGTCCATGCGTTTATCATAGTGACACTCGTTCATTATGGAAGAGGGCCGGGTAGCCTAGGAAGGAAACAGAGCAAAACAAAACAAAACAAAAGACAACAACATATCAGTATGAGAGAATGAATGAATGAACATATCAAAAAACTTTTATGAACACTATAACACTATACAAGGGCAGTTAGGTGGCATAGTGGATAGAGCACTAGCTCTGAAGTCTCAGGAGGACCCAAGTTCAAATCTGACCTCAGACACAGAATACTTAGTAGTTGTGTGACCTTGGGCAAGTCACTTAACCCCACTGCTTCAACCCCCCCCCAAAAAAAAGAATACTATGTGCAAAGGAGAATACAAACATAAAAAGCAAGATTAGATCATAAGCTCTCTTTTTGTATCCTCCCAGTCTGGCATTCAACAGATACTTAAGAAATATTTCTTGTTTGATATTAATTGCCTGAGATGATCCCTGCTCTCAAGGAGCTCACATTCTAATGGGAAGAGAAAATACATATGCATTTCAGCTCTGTCGTATGGACTTCATATCAGTGAAATGATATTTATTAAATGCCTACTGTGTACTAAACTCTGAGATAAAGGCTGAGGCCTTAGGTACAGAAAGCAAGATGGTAATGTTTCTCTTTAATTATTATAAGTAATGATTTTAGATAAGAGAGATATTAAAACCACTCCTTATGGAAGACTTATAAGGGAGGGAGCCACAGACCAACACTTTTGAATCTTGAAAACAATCACTGTGCTACAGAAAACAATGCCAATCCAAACCAATCACAAGCATTTATTAAGTGCCTCCTGTATACAAAACCCAGTGCTAGCTGATGCCCATCAATATATCTTAGAAGCTTGCCCAAGTACCTTTCTCATTTATTCACATTAATCAGAGGACAGACAG
The DNA here is from genome assembly GCF_037893015.1 of Macrotis lagotis. NCBI lineage: Eukaryota > Metazoa > Chordata > Mammalia > Peramelemorphia > Peramelidae > Macrotis > Macrotis lagotis. The sequence goes on along the minus strand of NC_133659.1, from coordinate 44,663,479 downwards.
CCAATGACAGGCATAATCTTGCCTGGTCAAACATAGAGGAACCCAATCAATAAACATTTACTATCCTAAGCCCTGGGAATACAAAAGAAGCAAAAGAGTCCCTGACTTCAAGGATTTACAAACTAACAGGGGAGATAACATGCAAACAACTATTTCTCTGGTGATCAAATGACATTTCCCCAATAGATATTTTTGGCAAGGTAGTGGGATTAAGTGATTTACCCAAGGTCACAGGAAATTATTAAGTGTCTGAGACTAGATTTGAACTCAGGTCCTCCTGATTCCAGGGCCAGTACTCTATCCACTGCACCACCTAATTGCCCCTTTCCCAATAAATTTTGAGGAACCTCAGTCCCCCCCAAATAGATTTTTGAGAAACTTCAATTCCTCTAATAGATTTTGAAGAACCTCAGTCCCCCAAATAGATTTTGAGGAACCTCAGTCCCCCCGACCAAAAAAACCTCTCTCTCTCTCTCTTTCCCTCCATTGGTTCTTTATTTTAAAGTTATGTTTATAAGTAGCACTCTTATTTTCCCCAGAATCACAAAGCATTTATCAAAATTTATTAAGCAGAGGGGCAGCTAGGTGGCACAGTAGATAGAGCACCGGCCCTAGAGTCAGGAGGATCTGAGTTCAAATCTGGCCTCAGACACTTAATAATTCCCTAGCTGTGTGGTCCATTGCCTTGCAAAAATCTAAAAAAACAAACAAAAACAACAAAATTTATTAAGCAGAGAACTGGTCATAGTCCATACAAAGACCTCATCATAGGGTCACAGGCTTAAACTTGGAAGGTATCTCCAAAGCCATGAAGTCTAGTCTCTTCATTTTACTTGATTTCACATTAGGAAACTGAGTCAAAGATAATTAAGACACCTGCCCAAGATCACATAAGTAGTGTCAGAGCCAAGAATCAAATGTAGCACTGCTTTCTCTGCATTAGAGGGACTCTGAACCTAAGAATCCTATCTGTGGCATCCTTGATAAGTGTTCATTCACTTTTCTCTTAAAAATCTCCAAGTAGGGGGAGTTCATGGCAACCCATTCACCTTTGGGACAGCTTAGATTGTTAGGTAATTGTTTCTTTTATTGAACCAAAGTGTGTTTCTACAATTCCCATCTATTCCTTTTATTTCTAAACTCCAGGCTATATAGAATATGATAGCCCTTCAAATCCTAAAAAATAATGGTCAAGTTCTTCCATAAATCTCTCCATATCCTCACACTAAACAACCTCAGTTCTTTCAATTGATCCTCATAGGGTATGGTATCTGATTCCTTCATCAGGTAAGTCATGCTCCTCTGAATGAGTTCATGTTTGTTAATGGGGCAGCCTAGGCTCTGAGGACCATTTTGGAAAGGGTTCTAGGGTTGATATAGCACGTTAATAGGTATGTAAGAAATACTGATCAGGGCAGCCTAGGTAGTGCAATGGATAGAGCACCAGCCCTGGAGTCAGGAGGACCCGAGTTCAAATGTGATCTCAAACACTTAATAATTGCCTAGCTGTGTGACCTTGGAACAAATCACTCAACTCCATTGCCTTAAATACATTTTTTAAAAATTTAAAAATTTTAAAAATTTAAGCCATATTGATCATACTACAAATGATGCCACAAAAGGAACCACCACTGTAACAGAAGAGTTATGATTGATTTCATTGATCTCAATGCCAACTGGAGATGATAATTCAACAGGAGGCACAAGACATAGGAAAAAGCACAGTCCTGTCACAGGAGAGATCACAATCTAAAAGTTTCCTAGATGAAGGTTCCTTCCAACTCTTTATCTTCAGTGACATCAAGTAAGTACCATTCCTACCATACCAAGCTGCTTCTAGACATCTCTAAGTGTTAGAAAGGTTTTCAAAGATCTACATGAACTGTTTTAAAGTGAAGTGAGCAGAACCAGAAGAGTGTAAACAGTAACAACAATCCCATAAAATAACCTAACTCTTCCCAGTAACACCATAATCCAAGATAATTCCTAAGGATTCATGTTGAAAAATTATATCCATCTCCAGAAAAGAATTTATGGAATCTTATGAAAGCAGATTAAGGAATAATTTTTTATTTTATTTTTATTGGGGGGTTTTGTTTTCTTTCATAACAGGATTAATATGGAAATATGTTTTAGAAAGCTGCACATACATAATCCATTGTTAAATGTTTTCCTTATCAATGAGAGAAGAGAAAAATGAGAATTCAGAACTTAACGTTTAAAAGCAAATGTTACTGTCTCAGAGAGGGGAGAGGGGAGGAAGGGAAGAAGGGATAGAATTTGGAACTCAAAAACTTTTAAAAAATGCTAAAAAATTGTCTTAATATGTAATTGGGGAAAATAAAATAGAAACATAAAATATTATTATTACTCTACATGCTCCAATAGAAGAAACAAGTTTTATTTTAAATTTATGTATAATGGGGGGGGGTAAGAGTAAAAATAGAAAGTTTTCCTGACAAGCCTTAATTTGTCTCTTTATAACTTTCACCTGGTCATCAAATAGAACAATATTTGAAAAGCACTGAGTTCCTTGCACAGAGCAGGTATTATGTAACTGCTTATTCTCTTCCCCTTCCCTTCCCTTCCCTTCATGGTTCTTTTCTTTGAGGTCAAGAAAGAAGAAGAAGAAGAAGAAGAAGAAGAAGAAGAAGAAGAAGAAGAAATGCAATCCATCTTCTATGTAACAGCCCATCAAGTCTTAGATTTTAGATATCCTGATGTCTTGCTGTGTCTTCCCAAGGCTAAAAGTGCCCAGACTTCCTTGAATCTATCTTCATTTAACATGGACTCAAGAACCTTGCCATTTGTTGTCCTCTAAATATTCTTTAATTATCAATAACCTTCCCAAATGTAATCATCAGAATAGAACCAATCCTCCAAACGTAGAATGATCAGTGAAACTTGCCAGGCTTCACATAATCCAAGATCTCATGATTTGAAACCCACCAGACTTTGTTCAGAACAATTACTATCTTTCAGGCAAAGGTCTACCTTGATAATTTATGTGCCTTTGGTTTGTTGGTGCACCTTTGGTCAGTTGCTGCACCTTTTGTGCAGCAAGTAAACTCAGATCACAATGATTTTGAGCAGGAATTAAAGAGACCTAGAGAGGTGCAGATTATGACCAGCACCATGAAATTAAAAAAACACATGCTTGTTGGAAGGAAAGCTTTTGGTAAATCTGGACAGCAAACTAAAAAAGAATGATATCACCTTGCCAACAAAGGTCTGTTTAGTCAAAGATATCCTTCTTCCAGTAGTGATGTGTGCCTGTGAGAACTGGACTATAACAAAAGTTGACACAGAATCAACACTTTTGAATCACAGTATTATAAGACTTTTAAGAGAATCCTGGACAGCTAGGAGATCAAATCAACCAATACTTAAAATACAATTAATTTGGATTATTCACTGACTGGTCAAATACTGAAACTGAAGCTCAAATACTTTGACTACATAATGAGAAAATGGAACTCATTGGAAAAGACCCTGATGCTGGGAAAGATTCAAGTCAAAAGGAAAAGGAGATAGCAGAGGGTGAAATAGCTGGATACCATCATGCAAATAATGATCATGAGCTTGTCTGAACAAGCAAACAATCTCCCAGAGTTACTGGGCTCATGTGACCTTTATAAATGTTCATTATTATTATTATTATTACTCTGCATACTGCAATAGAAGAAACCCATTTTATATTTTAAATTCACTTTTAAACCCAGATCTGTTTTTTCAAACTAAAAATATGTCAAAGTTTCACATGTTGGCAAGCCTCAAGAACTAACAAAGTCTACCCAAAAAACTGAGATCAAAGAAGCTTGTTTTTAAAATTTATTTTAGCATTTAAACTGTGGTTCTTAGAATTTGTAATTACATGATGGGATAAAACCTCAATGGTTTTTTTACTTCGTTATTCCTCCACACTAACTATCCCCATAAGAAACAAAAACTCAACACCTTTGAAAGCATGTGGTTCAATAAAAAGGATCAGGAATTATTTTTTTCAGTAGCATCTGGTTCAGAGACTAATAACAAAAACAATATTAGCATTTAGATAGCATTCCCTAAAAGTCTTAGAAAAGTTTTATGCTTTTAAAGTTTAAAATCTTTTGCAGCACCACAGTTATGTGAATGTATGTATCTATGGAGACATCGTGGACATGTATCTATATAGACATGGTGTATATACATATCTACAAACATACTGACAGATATACAAAATCCAAAACTTTTAGCATACCATAGATGTGCGTGTTTATGTATATAACAAAAGAATTACAAAGCATTTTATAGATATCATCTCATTTATGCATTACAGCACACAGGTGTGCACAGAGTGGGGGCTTTTTTTTTTAGACTTACATTTATCAACTACTCAACCACAAAAAGATGCTATTTATATTCATCAGAAAGAACTAAATTTATTAATTAAAAATTAAACTATTCATCTGGAGCTACAAAATACCAAAAATTTAGCCACATTCACATATACTCAAGACATCAGGTTTGGATCCCTATGTTTCTACCTCCTTCCTCTATATTAGGAGATGATATTACTCATCATCTTCCTTTGCAATGTTTTGCAAGAGAGAGATGACGCTCCCCCAAAACTGTTGATCTTGGCTTTGATGTCCCTCTGTCTGGAAAGGTCCAGCATTTGCTGACTAGCAGTTTCTGGGCTCTTTCAGCCCCTGCATTGTGGCAATTGTTTCATAATGGTTAAACAACTCAAAGAGATGGCAATAATCAAAAGTCTATATTTTTGCTTTTAATCATTTGCCATTTGTCCACAGGTTATTTAAATAGGTCAGACTGAAGCTATTGAAAGTACAGACTGTATCTGATCATCATCATTCTTGCTTCTAATTTGATGCTAATTTTTGACCTTTGCTTTAACCAACCAGTGAACTGACTGCACAGGCAGACATTTTGACATGAGTAACCAGTTACTTCTGGTCTGTTAAAATATAGTCACTTTTAAGGTGGGGTGGGGAGAGAAAGACAGACAGCCAGAGCCAGGGACAGAGTCAGAGAGAAACAGAAATTTGGTATTATAAGGCATCAGCATAAAAAGACAGTAAAATGAATAAAGGTAATTTCTATGACCCAATCTTCTACATTTTTCCTTCATATTTTATTCTTTGGCCAAACGTGTTTATTAGAGTACTTAATAAATATTAACTAAGAAGAGTGATTAGTTTTGTTCTCTCAAAAATTATCAAGGCAGAGTGTTTCCATCAAATCAAACATTTATGACAAATGAATGACTTTTTGATGTATATAAAATGCTTTTCCCCACTATGCTGAAAACATCTTTTAAGAGTTTTTTTTTTCCCTTGGTGACTTCACTCCTTTGAGAATGAAGTTTCAAACCTAAACACAAATCTAAAACTTAGAAGATGACCCAGGATGTAAGCAGTCATAATGACAACAGAAAGATGAAAATAATAGTTATATTAGTTATAGTATATTATATATTATGTTATTATATTATGTTATATTATATTATATTAGTTATATTATCAACTAAAACAACACATGCCAAATAATCCTCATTCTATTTAACTTTCATATGAAAACACATATTTATTTTAATAAGTTTACATAAAATGATATAGTTATGAATATGTAATATATAAAGTTATTTTGTTTATATAACTTTAATTCATATTTATTTAACTATATAAATAACTCATGATAGGTAGCAATTATCATTCATTGAAAATATAAATATATTTTAAATATACAAGTTTATATAATTATATTTAAAAGTATGTAATTTCTATAAATGTAATTTTATAATTTATATTATATGACATTAATAGAAATATATATAAAAACTTTAATTATATTTAACATTTGGCTCATATCTTTAAAAGCTAGTTTACATATAGTTACATATTTATAAATATATAATTTATATATACATTTTGTTTATATAATTTAAAGATATTTATATAAAGAAATAGCTCTCATATTTAGCATTTATGTAACTATATACATTTATAATATACAAATTATATGTTATCATAAGTTCATCAGCATACAAGTTATATAAATTTACATTTTGTTAATCTAATTTAAATATACGCAAACATTTCTAGACAGGGAAAGTGAACAGAGTCCTGGGCCTGATGTCAAGAATATTAGTTTCAGAGTTCAAAACTGGACTGAAGACATTAGTTGTAGGATCTTGATCAAGTCACTTCACCCTGTTTCTTCAGTTTCTTCGTCTGTAAAATGAACTAGAGAATGGAATGGCAACCACTCCAGTCTCTAGCAAGAAAACCCCAAGAGGGGAAAAGAAGATTCAGACATGACCAAACAACAACAAAAGACACTTTTAATAATATTCTATAAACATATAAATAACTAATGGTTAGTATTTATATGACTATATACATTTATTCAAAATAGAAGTGTGTATATATTTGAGTATATTACATGATTACATATTCATAAGTAAACAAGATATTTTTATAACATATAAATTTTTATTTCTATAACTACATAAATAATTCACTATAGCTAGCCCAAAGCACCTACCCTTTAGGGTTGTTTATAAAGACTAGGATTAGAATGCAATCATAAACCAATCATAAAATACTGTATAAATGCTAATTATTATTATCATTCAACTGTGGAACATTGTAGGTTGACTTCTTTTTAGAAACAATTATATTTAATTTCCAAATATTCTGTGTGTTTCTGTAGAATACTTTTAAAAGTCACAAAAATCACACCTTTATGAAAATACATTAAAAAAATTTTTTTTTGTAAACCAGTCACACAGTACTCAAATCTAGAAGTAGGTTCAGTAAAAGTTAGCAAATTTGAATTCTGCCAAGTGCTAAACTTTTTTTAAGACGCTAAAAGACTCAGAAGGCTGGACCAGACTGATCCAGCGCTGCCTAAAGATGCTAAAGATGTAGGCTGTCACCACAATGTCAGAGTTGAGCAATTAAAGACTTCATAAAATGATGGTTTAGAAAGGCTAAATATGGTGCCTGAATGAAAGCTGCTTGAGCAAAGCCTTCATTTAGACTCTCCCAGAACATGATTCTCCAAGAAAACACCAGGCTAGTCTGTAATGTGGAAACAATTATGAAAATAAGGCCCTTTGCAACCAACTTGAGTGACTTTTATATCCAACTATATCCTGCAAGACAACATGCCCTCCTCCTCTTGGCTGGCTTCTAAGCAGTCTGTTCTCTCCCACCTAAGAGAAACATTGGTGTATCTTTGCAAGACAATTTCTATTTAATTCACCAAACACTCATTAAGGTCTCCAAGTACCAACTCTGAACAGGATTGTGCCTGCCCTCTAGCTTAAAGTCTGATTGGTTAAGGAGAAGAGATACAAAATGCAAACATATGACAATATTGGAACACAACCTGAATGAAAAATAAAGTGACAGATGACAACCTCAATACACGTTTCTCAAACAAATTGATCGTGTTTCCCTTCTCCCCAAATATATTTATTTGGAGACATACATCACCAGCAGGAAAGATAAGAGCAAATCCACTAGAATGAGAGGATTAGAGATTTCTGAACCTATTAATATGATGGTCAGCTGAGCACTTAGACCTAGATTAACTTTCTAAGTTCCCAATTTTCTATCTGGGTGATAGCCAAGTCAAGTGGCTTAATATCACAATCCCCCCGAAGATGAAGTCTAAGTCTGAAAAGGTCCAGAATTTTTTGGACCACAGGCTACATAGAATTCAGGAATAGACTTCAAGAAAAGTCAATTAATCAATAGGTATTTAAGGGACTACTATGTACCATGGTTGAAGAAGCAAAGACAAAAGGAAATCAGGCTCACACTTTCTGCATTGAGAGAAATGATTATTAATAATCAATAATTTAGAGAGATTCAGGATTGTGCCCTTTTTCAAAAGTCTTGATTTTAAAAGTTCTCTTGACTTCTTCAGACCCCACCCAAGTGGCAAGGTCATTGTGTTCTACTCAGATCTGAGTAGAGATAAATTCTTTGAATAGATTGACCAAGCATAAAGAATTAAATGACATAATCAAAGTTCACTTGAATAGGTCCAGCCCCTCATTGTAATATTCATTCTTTCATCAAATGTTAACCATCCAGAATTAATTGTGACCCTCAGGAACTCCCCTCTCCCAAAGGTCACATAAGCTGTGATCCTGCCACCATGGTTGAATATGGACTGAGAGAGATGGTCAAATGACCATCCTTTTAGCAATAAAAAAATGATAGCATTATTAATAAAATTATCAAATTGCCCAGAAATCATATCTCTTACATCTTTTAAAAGTCACAATTTATGACTTTCTGGACTTTGCTCCCCTTCCTTACTTACAGTGTCATCGTCATCCTAGAACTTTGCTTGCCCTGCTTCACTCTCTGCCATACTAACCCTTGTCCCACACTGGCCAGTTCCTTCCAAGGTCTCCGTTTGGGGGATGGAAACATTCTAGCCAACCTTCATTCCTTTCCTCTCTCTGCTTCTGATTTTCTAGATTTCCATTGCACCATCCTCCAGGAGGCATCTTCCTCTTCCTTTCTTCAGTTCCATTTTGTGTATTATCTTCCCCTGTTAGAATTTAACCTTAGCATAATGCTTATCACATAGTAAACCCTTATTTACTGCTCTTTGCCTTGTCCTGCCCTCGAGGAGACAATGTGGAGAGATTCAAGAAGCAAGGGATCCAGTGATGCCTCCCCCTCCAAGGTCAACTGAGGAATCTATGATACCTTCCTGGATCCCTTTGCAATACACTAAGTCCTGGGGAATACAAACAAGTAAATAAAATAGAGTGTAAGCTCTTTGTGGGCAGGGATTCTCTCAGGGGACGATACTAAAATGCTAGCCATAACTGGTATTATTATTGTTGTTGTTACTACGATTGCCTTCTAAGCACTGGAATCAAAAGGGTAGGCTGCCTTTTGACTTTCCCTGTCTTCTCTCCCTCACTCCCGCATCACTGCCTCCAAAGAAAATGGTGGATTTTTGTATCATGGAGTCAAGGAAGGGAAGGGAGGCCTTTTTGCTAGACTAAACTAATGAAAAAGAGAAGAAGGAAGTGAAAAAGAAAGATGAATGGAACGGGGAGCGGGGGGAGTCTATTCCTACATTAGAGTTGGAAGGGGGGCTTCGAATCCTTGAATTCAACCCCCTTCTTTTCTTAGAGATAAGCCAAAGGGAACCAAAAAGTCAATTGACTTCTCCACAGCAAGCACGTAGCAAAGATGGGTGGGTGGGAATGCAGCTCCTTTACAATTAGATCCTTTTAGCATCACACTGTCCCTAGGGGGGAAAGGGACAAGCAGTAAGAAAATGGAGAACAGATAGAGAGGGAAAGGAGGAGAAACAAAAACAAAATAGATGATCCACAGGAAGGGGGAAAGGATCTGTAGAGATAGGATGACCTAGAGATCTTAATACAACTGAAGCTTTGATTTTCAAAAAGAAAACAAAAGCATTAAGATTTTTGGAATTTGGGGCAGCTAGGTGGCGCAGTGGATAAAGCACCGGCCCTGGAGTCAGGAGGACCTGGGTTCAAATCCGGCCTCAGACACTTAATAATTACCTAGCTGTGTGGCCTTGGGCAAGCCACTTAACTCCATTTGCCTTGCAAAAAAAAAAAAATTTTTGGAACTCCTCGAACCAATTCTTTGATTGAATTTCTCTCTCTTTTCTTTACTTTTTTTGTTTTTACAAGATAATGGGATTAAATGACTTGCCCAAAGACACACAGTTAGGTAATTATGGTCTTGACTCCAGTTCAGTCAGATAATACAGATTAATTGGGAAATGCTTCACAAAACAAATAAACATAGATAATATAAACTTGTGATTTTCTAAGTCAGTTTGACTTAGAGGGAGGGATCTAGTTTTATTTGAGTTTAACACCACTGCTTTAGGGCATTTCAATGATAAGTGACCTGTCCAGGGTCACTCAGCCAGTATGAAAGGCAGAACTTAGAGAAGGACCCAAGACTTCTAAACAACGAGGCCAGCTCTCTAACAACTACCCAACAGTTGACTTCTGTGATCTGGTACAAGGCTCTCAGCATGAGAAATGACCTCTTGACATTTCCTTCGGTGTGGCCCAAACATGGTTATATGAAAGATTAACTTTAGAGGACTACTTACAACATTTGCTTCCCTAAGAGTTGCCTCTGTAGGAATTATAGAAAAAAAGATTTAGGGTGAGGAGAAAGGAAAGGGTTATTGACCATACTAACCATTTTAAAACTCTAAGATCAATTTATTACTCACTTACATACACATACACAAATTTCCAAAAGAATTCTAAATTTTAATCTTTACTGTTAGCAAAAAAATGGAGATTTAATTGAAATGAGTATTATAACATTAAAATGCTAAATTAATTTTCTCTCATTATAGTTAAATAGAATGATAGGAGCTGGAAGGGTCTTTAGTACAACCTCCTCATTTAACAACTGAAAAAACTGAAACAGCAAAAGTTAAGTAAATTATCAGAGTTCATCTGGATGGTAAATGACAAGGGTGAAAGGTGCTCTTTCCATACTTCTACGTTTGACAGAATACTCAAAATCTATATTGACTTGGTACAAAGCTAACATGGGGGGGGGGGGGCTTGCAGAAGGAGAGTTATTTATTATTCCCAGTACAGTAAGAAGCAATTAACTTTTCATTCCTAAGAAACTAACTCTTGCTTATAAAAGCTAGATTCTCTAATTTGCCGCAGTCTAATTTTCCAAATAGTTGAGGGTCAGTCTTAAATGTATCATATATGGATCCATTCAGAATCCTAAAACACTGAATTCCATCTTCTGTCCCTCAGCAGCTCTTTGATCCCATTTGTGCAGAAGGCAACCCCACCAAACCTTCTCATCCTGAATGATTCTTACTCAAATCTTTCTATAAATCCTCTAAAGATGATCCACCCAACACACTGTGGATCTAATGGAAACTAGTGCAGATCTTGGGCTACTCACCTGTGATTGTCCTTCACCTTTGCTACAAATGACCAAACTAACTCCTTTTCTATTTCTGTATGTTCCATTTCATGTCTAATGCACCATTTCTCATGCACATGATGTTGGTGATACATCTACAACTTCCACCTACTCGTTACTCTTTGGATCACCCATGATAAACAATCTAAATTTGGCTGAACTTTAAAAAAAAAAAGATCTCATGAAGAGTCTTAATATGAAGAGGAAGTGTAAATATTTCCTTATCTTTTACTAATAGAGCAGAAACCTTTGTTGGTGGAAGCATGTCTCAAAGAGAGCCAGATGTGACTTTTTGCAGCTGTCATACTGCTTCCCTGAGGGTTTAATAGCTAATGAATGCTTCAGCCACAGTCAACAAAACTACAGAGCACATGGGCTACCCTTGTAAAATGTCTTGTTCCATAAAGATGAGGAAGATGTAAAGAAAGTAGTAGTATGCATGCCATGGCTTAAATCCCAGGAAATGTTTAATAAACAATTATAAGCAAATGCATTGTCACTTAAATGTTACTGAGTTTACTAAAGAAATTATCAGCCATGATATTTTTTTTAATCCCAAAATGTGATTTTTTTATACTGCCCTATTTGGATCAATGCTTTAATTAAATTTCTATAGTCAGTTCCTGTTGAGAAAAACTACCTTCACCAGCACAGACCAGTACCTGTTCTGCCAGCCAATCCAGATTAATTGGAAAATGGTTCACAAAATAAACATACAATAAAATATAGATAATGTGAACTTATAGTTTTCTATACTGCCTTCCAAGTTTGACAGAATACTCAAGATCTCTATTGACTTTTTTTATAAAGTTTACATTTATACAAAGGATGAAGACCAGAAAATCCATTACTTAGAATCTTAAAGAGCTGCCCCAGAGCTCTGAAAAATCATGTAATTTGACTATGATCACATAGCCAATATAATGCTTCAGATGGGAAACCTGAACCCAATTCTTCCCAAAACTAAGATCAGATCTCTAGCCATTGCCCCACTCAGCCTCTTTCTAATCATGCAATAAAACTGTAAAACATATAGAAAAGAGGTGATAAAGAGGTATTAGACCTTCTGCCAATTTTCTGGTTAATTTTGCCCAGATGTAGCAAGGATGTCTTTTACATGGACATGCCCTTACCTCCAGTAAAAAGGGGAAATAAGCATATAAATCCTGTCTCCTTTATTGCTTATGAAATTGTAATATCCCTTATTTCCTTGGTGGTAAATGAACAATACTCTTTGTTCTTTGACTCCCATCGGAGGAAAGACGCACCAATATGTGTAAAATTGGATGTCACTTCCACACAATGGAGACAGACTGTGGATCGTATTTCTGCAGTACTGTCTACCAAGTGACCTTTACACATCTGCTGTGTAACTGTACCTCTGGGCTTTTATTGAGCTATAAAAAAATCTTTCCACTGAATCCTGAGGACTGACTAAGTTAGGTAGTGTGTAAGCTCAGAGAAAAGACATGCTCCTCCTTGACCAAAGAAACTTTGTCTATCTAAAAGAACATTTTGTTTGAACTAAACATTACGGTTTTCTTTCATTGCCAAAGAATTCCACGAGAGAGAGAGAGAGAGAGAGAGAGAGAGAGAGAGAGAGAGAGAGAGAGAGAGAGAGAGGAGTGGGGGGGGGAGAAGGATCAGATTTCATTTTCATGAAAGATTCCTAAGTAACAAAGGGTATTTGGTGGGGAGGAGGGGGGAGGAGATTCATTCATTCATTCAGTTTTCCTTAATACTTTAGGCACTTATATAACGCTTTAGGGTTTAAATTTTTTTTCTTTTTGTCATTATCTCATATATAGTCAAACAATTCTTTGAGATAAGGGCATTTTTATCTCCCTTTTAGAAATGAGGGAACTGAAGCCCGCTGAAGTTCAATAACTTGTCCGTGATCACACAGGGAAGAAGCCTGAGTTGGGGGAACTAAACCCACAGCTTCCTAATTCAAACATGCCATAGACTACACCACCAAACCTCCTTTGGCATGGAAGTGACCATAGACTAGAGAAGAAGCAGGCTTCATGAGACCTAACAAGCCTGGAAAGACACTGAATATGGACCCAGTCATGGATTCTCCACTGGTTAAGGCAACTCCTCCATGGGTCAATAAGAAAAAATATGTAATGCTTTATATATATATATATATATATGTTGTTTCATTTGATCCTCCCAATAATTCCCTGAGGCAGGCACTACCAGTCCATTCTTTAAAGGAGGCACAGAGACTAAGTCAGTTCTCCAAGGTCAGATGCCACTTTGGGGGAAAGATTTAAACTCAGAACTTTCCAACTTTCAGCCCACAACTTACTCTTTCTATTCAACCAAGCTGTCTCTCATGGAAGAGTTTACATATTTGTATTAATTCAAAGTTCACAAGGGGCTTCATAAGCAAGTCAGTAGTCCATGAGCTTCCTATGCATCTGACAAAAGACCTCTTTGCTGTTTGTGGGGAATATTGTGACTAATGGGGAGACAACTAACCAACCAACAACTCAGTACAAACAAGATAAAGACAGAATAAATGGGGATAGTTTGAAAGAGAAGGCAGGAAGGCAGGAAATTCAATAAATCTAGCTTTTTAGAGGCGAATTAATTAAATGTTTGACCAAATATAGCAGGCTAATTTTTAAGTTGATAATTTTGTATGGCCAATGAATGATGTTATAAAAATCCAAATGAACCTTGGAAGAAAAAAGGTCCCCCACCCCTAACATAGATCAATCATCTCTGTTGAAATTGGAGTTCTTAAGTGAGTTTATGAACTTTAAAAAAATTTTTTTTTTTTGCTAAGTATTTCTCAATACAATTTATTTCCTTTGTGGTTCTATGTATTTTATTTTCTGCATTTTTTAAAGACTATACTAACTTATCTAGTGGTCACTAATGGGTAGATTCCACTATTGATATGCACAGAAACCTTGACCTGCTCCATGTCTAATCTAAGAAGGGTTGGTCACCCCTCCTTACACAGTCTATTGGCCCTTCCAATCTCATCAGTTTGCCATATTGGTGCTACAATCACCTTTAGTCCTACTAAAATTCAAACAATCAGCCTCAGCATCCCCAAACTGCAAGCTTGTACCATCACATCCTATAGTTTATCATATATTATTCTGAGAAAGGATCCATCAGACTGACAAAGGGGTCCAGGATATAAAAAAGGCAAAGAACCACTGCCCTGGACCAAAAATCTCTCTCTCGATGTCAGTCCACTATATGTATTGTCTTCCTCAAAATAATGGAAGGTCTTGGAAGGCAGGGACCATTTCCCATTTGTGTCTTCAACCCTTACCACAATGGCTGGCATTTAGTAAAAATTAAAACTTTTTGCATTCAATCATCCAGGAAGGTACATTCCTGGGACTGGTACTGATCCTGATAGAAGCGATGGGCTTATCAGCACATTCTACTGTATACACCCTTCCCCTCCCAGTTTTGAGAAAGTAGAGATTTTTTTTTCTCTCCACATAATCTTTCTGAAAATAATTTCCCCCATGGCAAGCTGCCATTATTAATAACCACAGGTAAATAGTGATTGAAGCGACTCCTTTGTGGGTTGTTGCTTTAAAAAAAAAAAAAAACAGACCACACCACAGTTGAATTCAGTGTTCCTGGGTTCTAGTCAATGCTGAAAATAATGGTCCTGTCTTCCGGAGAGGAAAATTGTTCTCAAAAAATGTCCCACCTGTGGTGGGAAGCAACTACTCTGATCGACCCTTGAGGCTGGGAAGGGCACAGGCTCACTACTCCTTTGGAGACTAATGATGGGCAGAGGGAGGCAAGGGGTTTGGTTGAAAGAAGACTGACTTGAGAACCAAGAAACCAAGATTACAGTCATAGCAAGTCCCTTCTTTTCCCTAGGTCTGAGGAGGGTTGGACTAGTTGACTCTAAGGATCCTACTTAGATAAAGGACTCCAAAAGGCATGGCTTAGTGCAGGGCTGGGGAACCAGTTTTCTGCCAAGGGCCATTTGGATATTTATAATATCCTTCATGGGCTGTGTGTAGTCAAACATTTAATTCATCCCTAAAAAATGCTAGATTTATTGAATTTTGAACCATGCCTGAGGTTGTCTTGGCAGCGCCAGACCAATGCAGCCAGTGGGCTGCGATTCCCAATCCCTGGCTAGTGGCACAAATTACAGTCCCTTGAAATTAGGAAGACTGACTCAGTTTCTGCCTTTTTCAATACACTGAATGAAAAGTCACAGGTGAGTCTCTTAAACTTGAGTCTCAGGTATCTTAGATTCCTGACTTACCCAATGAGCGTTGAATGAGATGGTCTATAAAGTTGATTTCAGTTCTAAATGTATGAGCATAAGATCCATGTGACTATGAGCAAGACACCCGACTCCTTTAAACCTTGGCTTCATCAAGAAAGAACAGATAAGGGAGTGGCTAGGTGGCCCAGTGGATAGAGCACCGGCCCTGGAGTCAGGAGAACCTGAGTTCAAATTCAACCTCATATGCTTAATAATTACCTAGCTGTGTGGCCTTGGGCAGGTCACTTAACCCCATTGCCCTAGCAAAAAGAAAAAAGAAAAAGGAAGAACAGATAATAATGTCTCTATTACTTAGCTAGAGAGCTATAACAGATTAATGGAAATGCCTTTTGGTGGCAGAAAGTCCATTGATGATGTTTGTTCTTCCTCTAAGAAGACCACAACAATAGGAAGGTGATGCCATGACAGGCACATGGATTGGATTGAGTGAGGGGGGCTATGTTAAGTCACCAGCCTCACTTTCTCCTCCAAAGTCATTTGGGTCCAGTGCTCAGATATAACTCAGTACAACTGGAGATGGCCCTAGATGTGAGGCAATCAGGGTTAAAGTGACTTGCCCAAGGTCATACAACCAGTAAGTTTCTGAGGTCATATTTGAACTCAGGCCCTCCTGACTTCATCTTACTGATAGGTTCCCATGACCAAGGGCAAGTCTCTTAATTTCTCAATACCCTACCCCCATGTAATTCTCCAAAATGGTTAAGTTACATTTGGGCTCTTGACCAACAGTAGGGGAAGTTCCCTACCCTGGTAAAATCACAGGTCTAGACCATTCCCTATACCACCCGAGGCTATTAGAAAGCTCTGAGAGATTAGCACATGCTGCAAGAACTAAAACACTTTGAAAGCTATATAAATGTCATTTATCATTAAAGTTTAAGTGAGAGACACTTCTCAAGAGAGGAAGAAAGGTAATCAATTACCAGGTGACCAGGTAAGGTTAGCATCCCAGGAACACTAAAGGCAGACTCAAGTCAATAAGGCAAAAAGACTCTAATGTGAAAAAAACAATCTTTTACTCTTACTCTTCCAAGGAGGGGGACACTCAAAGAGTAGAGGTTACAGGGAGACAGATTTCACTGGGAACAGGTATGAATTTCAGAACATTTATAGTTACACAAAAATATACCGGACTACCTTGGTAATTAGTAAGCTACCTATCCCTAGAAGTGTTCAAGAAGAGACTGGGAGTTGGACAAGGGATTCGTGAACTGGGCACGAGTTTATATTAGATGCTATTAAAGTGCATTCTAGCTCTCCGTATTCTCTACTGGCCTTCAGATTTCCAGAATGGCATACAGTCTAGGAAAGATGGTTCCATCGGAAAAAAAGAAATTATAATTAAAGTTAGAAAGTTGTACAAAAATGAATTCCCACCATTGTGACCTTTTATTCTGGATTTTCTGGAAGGGGCAGGAGAAAAGGGAGGAGAAGAAGGAGTGGAAGAGGGAGAAGGAAGGGGAAGAGAAGAAGAATTTTTTTTAAGTTTGTAAGAATATTATCTTTTGTTATACCATTTAGGGTCAAAACTATACTATACATATCAGCTATATTTTCTCCCCCAAGTCTCAACCAAGTGGATTGTCCAAGAAAGAACCCTGTACTCAGCCCTGAGGGGACAAAACCGAAGTACAATACATCAACTCAACAAACTTACAATGTCTAAAAGGGAAAATAAGAGACATCCACAAATCGCTATAATAAAGATTGGACAATTGGAAAAGGGAAAAAAGTCCAATAAACTGGAGTAGAGATAGTTCACATCCAGTTGGGGAGAAAAAGGAAAAGCTTTAGGAAGAAGGCTATACCTGAGCTGAGAACTTAAAGGAATATTCTTTGTTATAAGTGAATTTCTGGAAACAGGGAAACGAGATGATAGAGGTAATATAAAAGCAAAAAAATTCATATTTTTAAGGACCAATTTCCCTAAGAAGCTATGGGAATAAAAGCCATTCTAAGTGGGAAAGTACATTGCATCATAGATTTAAGGCTGAAAAGGTATCTTTATGATTCTCTGCAATGGTTGTTGTTTGTCCTTCATTCACAACTGCAGAGTACCATGACATTGCAGGTGATGAAATGATATGCAAATCAATTGGATTGAAGTGAGGGAGAGCCATGCAAAGTCACCAGCCTAATTGTCTCCTCTGGAGTAACCTGAGTCCAGCGGCAAGATATAGACTGGGACAACAAGGGAAAAGATGAGCAAGAAGTGAAAGAAGTTTGGACAAGATTAGGGACTGCCAGTTTGGACGGTACATTGGAAGGGTGAGAGGGAATTATATGAGATGAGGATTATGGAAAGGCCAGATGGTAGAGGGACTTGAGGGTCGGATTAAATAGCTCATACTTTATTCAGCAGGCACTGGGAAGTCGCTGAAGGTTTTTGAGTGAAGGAGTACAATAATCAGAAAAATAGGCACAACTGTGTAATAATAAGACAGACTCGATCATCAATGTGAAGAATGGGAGACACAGTAGGCAAGCCAACCAGTTAGAAGGCTGTTAAAATTATTCCAGAAAGAGCTGAATTTAGATAGTTTCACAGTTAAAAGGCATCTTAATAGCTATAAAACAATACAACCTGCTCATTCTGCAGCAGAAGAAACTAAGGTTCAAGGAGAAGAGAATTTTGTTCACACACACACACACACACACACACACACACACACACACACCATTTTTTCAAGCAATGGGATAAGAAGAAACTGGTTAGACATCAGAAAAAATATCTGGAAATTTTAATAAACTGAAAGTTTAATGAATTAATAATATAATGTGGCAGTTATGAAAGTCTAATTTGATCTTAAGCTGTATTGAGAGGCAGGGCTTCCAAGAAGGCAGGAGGAGGGGGAGAAATAGTTCTGCTCTATGCTTTTTACCCTGGTCAGATCATGTCTAGAATATGAGTCCAAGTCACTTTAAGGAAGACATTGATAAGCTGTAGAGTGTCCAGAGAAAGGCAATCAATATGACAGATTGAAGAAAGATCAATTGAAGGAAATGGGGATGATGACCCAGAACAGAAGATTCAATCTTTAAGTAACTGAAGGACTTCATATGGAAGAAGGACAAAATGTGTTCTGTTTGGTGCTAGTAGGGAGAACCAGTAGTGATGGGGGAAGGAGGGAGGAGAAGAGGGAGGCTATTAAAAAAAAAAAACTAATTTAGACGTGTCTAAGAGTGGAACAAACTGCCTCCTGTGGGACTGAGTTTCCCTTCCTTTGAGGTTTTTAAGAAGAGACCAGACAACCACTTGCTGGGTTTGACTAGGGATTTCCTCATGGAGCAACTGTCCTAGATGACCACTTGGGTCCCTTCCATTTCAGTTCTGAATCTAAGATCTTGTCAATTGACTTAGGCCAGGTCAGACAGGTAGTAAGCCCTGGGGGCCAGAGTTAGAGTGGGGAAAGGAAAAGCAAAGGGCTAAAGATAAATACAAGAGATGAGGGAAAAACAAAACAAAACAACAGGATTTGAGGAGTACTACTGAATAGGAGAGAGGGAAGAGTCACAGATGCCTGGTTGCTATGACTTGTTGAACCAGTCAATCAATAAGCAGTTAGTAAGCATCTAATCTGGACACTATCATAGGTGCTAGGTAGGCAAAACATTTTAAATCTTTGCTTGTTCTCCAAGTTCTTGAATGACTGTGCATGCAAGTGATGGGATTTCAGGAGGATGAAATCAAAGATGGAGTTTGGAGCCTAAAACCATCAAAAGAAATAAACAGTTAGATGTAAGGCTATATTTGGGAGGGAAATATGCCCCTACTCATGTGAGCCAGCATGTGCTTAGTCTCCTCATGTCTAGGCAACACCAGGAGCAAGGGGACTAGAAGTTTAATAAAGACTCTTTCCCTCTCCTCTCTCCTTGCCTCCTTCTGTCCTCTCTCCTTTCTTCCTCTTTCCTTCCCTCTCTCTCTTCTTTTCTCCTTTCCTCTCTTCTTCCTTCCTCCTTTCTTCTTCTCTCCTTCCCTCTTCTCTCCTTCCCTCTCTCCTTGCTCAATGAAACTAGCTATCTGAAACAGCATGGAAAAAGTAGAAAGAATGCCAAATTTGGGATGGGAGAATCTAAATACAAACCTCACCTCCTCTGACATTTATTACCTGTCATGACTCTGAGTACTCTCTTTCTGTGCCTCAATTTTCACAACTGTAGAATGAGATATTTGTAGCTCCCTTTCAGCTCTTAAACCATGACCCTCTGATTAGAAAAATGGTGGCCCCATCATCAGAAACAGGAAAAAATGCAGGACATAGGGAATTGAGGATATATTTTTTACATGTTGAGTTTTAGATGCCAGTGGGACACCCAGGTGGAGGTTGCTTAGAAATCATATACCAAGTATAATTAGAACAGAAAAGGCCTTACCAGTTCATGCAATGACAAAATAAACACCCTCTGGTATTTAAAGTTTAAATTATAGTCCACCACGATTATATCTTATCCAAACCACTTTTTTCTATAGCTTAAAGTAATACCTTAACAATCATGTCTGGTAGTATATGGAATCATAGAATTTCAGAGGTTAAAGGGTCATCTAGACCAACCCATACCCAAATCATGAAGCCTATTCACAATGTGCTCATTCAGTGGTCATCCCACCTCCACTTAAATTCTCTCTCTCCCCTGAAAGGGCCCATTCCATTTTTGAAGAATTCAAAATGATTTCCTTAACACTGAGCCTAAATCTGCCTTATTGCAACTTCTAAAAAATAATCATGCCTGGACCTTCTGAAGTCAAATAGAACAAATAAATCTTTCTTTCCTCTGACCACGGCCCTTGGAGAGAGATAACACCATGTAACAGGATGTAAAATCAAAAGACATGGGCTTGAATCCAGGGTCTGTCACATGCTAACTCTGCGACATTGAGAAGATATTTAATCCATCTGTACCTCAGTTTCCTCATTTGTAAAAATTCGAGGTGGGACACACTAACCTCTAAAGTCCCTTTCAGGTCTATGATCCTTCCAGTACTGAAGGTTATTATTGATCCCTTTCTACCGTCAAAGTCTTCTCTTCTATAGCAGGAACCATTCCCAGTTTCTTCATTCAATGGTCCTTGAAAGACAGTCTTGAATCCTCTCACCATACTAGTTATTCTCCTCAGGATGCTCCCATTTGCAAAAGGCTTTACCTCTTACAAGGTTCATGTCCTTAAAATTGTAAGATCATAGATTTTGAGCTGAAAAGTCATCCAGTCCAACTCCCCCATTTTACACATGAGAAAACCAAGATCCAAAGAGTTAAAGTGACTTAGAAGCATAGGCAGAATTTGCATCCACTCCACTGGTTCCAAATCCAATAGTCTTTTCACCTTACTATGCATTATTTCATTAGATTCCCATCTTATGAAGAAGGAAGAGCAGGAAGCATTTTGCCTATTTTATGAAAGAAACTGGAGACTGCAGAGAGAGAAGTTAAGTCACTGGCTGAGAGTCACCCCATTAGATTCATAGAATCATAGTTGGAGAGCAGAAAGAGATTTCAGGGGCTAATGTTTTCTTATCCCCTCATCATATAACTAAGGAAACTCAGTTTCAGGGGAGTACATTGAGACCAGGAACTCACTAAGAGCCAGGACTCTTTTGGTTTGGTTTGGTTTTGGGATTTGGGGGAGGGGGTTGCCTCTTTTTATATCTCCTGTATTTGACATAGTTCTTGATACACAGTAGGCTCTTAACAAATTGACTATCTGGCAAATTATCAAAACTACATTCTCCAAAGCAATCTATGAAGGAAGTAATAATACAGGCATCTCAAATTATATTTAAGAGATTAGGAAAATGGCATTCAAGTTATGTGATCTGCCCAGGATAACATTGCTAGGGTCTGAACCAGAACTCTAAACCACAACTAACTCAATCGAAAATAAATTAGTGATTGGTCAAATGGAATTTGGCTTCCCAAAAAGGTTGTATATGTAGAAGGGACAAATTCAGATTACAAAAAAAAAAAAAAAGCCAGCCTGTGCCTTGATTTCTTAACTAGTTGAACCAGCCCACAGCCCTAAAACACTTTCTCCCTAACAATCAAACTTATATGACAAGTTTTGTAAACTGCTCCAAGGCTTCAATTTCAAATGACCCAAGAGAACAGGAGACTGGTTTAATGGAAATCTGGGATTCTCCTAGCTAAATCTATTGGTTTAGATATTCATGGAATTTATCTCAGAATACAAATGACTTATTTCCTGTGTGATGAGTTATCAGGAGGGACATGAAATGGTAAGTCTTCTCATGTCAGTTCACATTGTACTGCAAGACTGGGAGGGGAGACCACACAATTGTTTAGAATTAGGTTTGCACAATAGATAAACTTGGCTGTTCTAGTCTTCTCAAAATCAGAGGAAATTCACAGGCTCTCAAGGTAGGAATTGAGAAATCATTTAATTCAGGTTTCTTAACTGTTTTTTGAAACATGGACCCCTCTTTTTGCAAACTGTTAAAGTCTACAGACCTCTTCTCAGAATAAAGTTTTTAGATGCAAAAATAAAATATAAAGGGTTGAAAAGGAAACCAAAGTATTTTTTTTACCAGTACACATTCACAGATTCCCCTTGATATGTAGCTACGTTATTGTTTATTCTTGTCCAACTCTTTGTGACCTAATTAGGTTTTTTTTTGACAAATAAAAATGGTATTTCATTTCCTTTTCTAGCTCATTTTACAGATAAAGAAACTGAGGGAGAGTTAATTGATTTACCCAGGGTCACAGAGCTAGATAAAAGTCTGAGATCAGATATGAAGTCAGGGAGATTAATCTTTCTAGCTGTTGAATGTATCTGTAGCCCCCAAGTTAAGAAGTCTTGATCCAATCCAATCATTTCATTTTATTAATAAACAGACTTAATTAATCAATGAATATTTATTAAGCACCCTAGAAAAGATGGCCAAATCCCTTCAAGGGGTTTTCTTTTTTACTGAGGAGAAAAAAAAAAGAAAAAGAAAAAATAGAAAGAAAAATAGAAAGAAAAAGGATAGACTGGATTTCTGATTTCCTTGGAAATCAGACTAAGGAAACAGACTTAGAATCAGTCACTCTCAGCTTAGAAAGAGTAAGCTGATGACTAAGTGGACTTGTGATTTCACAGGCTTAAGGAAGAGCCAGGCAGGGAAACACATTCTTCCAAATCAGCCCTTTCCTTTCCATTTCTAATTGCCTAGGATATAGAAAGGTTAAATGACTTGCCTAGGATCACTCAGTCAATATGTCAGAGCAAGGACTTGAATCCAGATCCTCAGGCTTTGAAGCTGTCTCTATCTCTCTATTTTCTTATTAATAGTGATCTATGCAATAGATTACATAATTTAAGGTGCATATCCACATGTTTGTTTCTAATCCTATATAGGTGTGACTATTAGTATACACACACATTCTTTCCACTGAATTACATTTTTCATTAAATAAAACAGTATGATACCCTGGAAAGAACATTGGATTTGGGGTTAACAGATTCATATTCAATGCTATATGACTTTGAGGAAGTCACAACTTCTCTGAGCTCCAGTTTTCACATATGGCAATCTTTTTCACATCTATTAATATTTGTTGTTCCATTAGGTTGTTTCAAGCGTCAAATTCAGTAAAAAAAAAATTCTAAGAAATGGAAAATACTTTATAATGTTGGTTCTTTTTATAGATGAGGAAACCGAAGCAAACAGAGTTAAGTGACTTACCCAGGATCACATAGTTAATGTGTCTTGAGGCTGGATTTTAATCAGGAAAACCCTGGGCAAGTCATTTAACACTGTTTGCCCCACTTTCCTCATCTGTAAAAAGAGCCAGGGAAGAAAATGGCAAACCACTCCAGTATCTTTGCCCAAAAAAAAATCCCAATAGAGTCACGGACCTAATTAAAATGACTGAACAACAGATAAAACTGAAAAAACTGAAGAGCAACAACAAAAATCTGCATTAAGGAGTGGGGTTCCTTCCACCAATGATCAATCTCCATCATCAGAACTACAAGATTAGACACTCCCTCTTCCTCTTTCTCCTGTCCGACTTGTCTCCCCAAAAGTTCATTTTAGTTTTGTGGGGTTTTTTTCACAAATAAGATTTTAAATTTAGCTGGACTGGGGATTGTGCTTTTGTGTTATTCCTAAATGTTAGGCATATAACATTCAATAAATATTTGTTGATGATAGAATAAAATAATACAAATGCCTCATGGGGCTCATTATAATAGGATTTTTTAAAAAAATTCCATTATACCAAAGCAATTTGGAAGTTATGAGAAATTTTTATAAAGGGATTTTTACCAATATTCTCTTAGCTTGTCACAGAGAATGATTTTAAAATGGGACTGGCTAATAGAAGAAAGAGGGCATTATTAAATATGAGAAGGCCACATTTTTCAGGTTGACTACAGTTCCAATAGGTCTAATGATCTTGGAAAACTATTATAATTGTAAGGTCATGAATTTGAAAACTTCACAAAACAGACCAAAATTGGTCAAACAGACAAAAAGAACCCACAACCTCCCTCCCCATCCCCTCTTTTTTTGAAAATATTTTTAAAGTCATTTTTTTTTGTTGTTTTTCCAAATAGTCTCCTTCCTCCCCACTCCACCTCCTCCTTGAGAAGGAAAGCAATTCCCCATTCCCTCTTAAAATGACTTCTTGAAAATATACTAGCTTGGCAGACAAAAGATCTGGGTTCAAATTCCTACTCTGGGACTTGGGTAGGTCGCCACGAACAAATCATTTCATCTCTCTGAGTCACAGATCTTTTTCAGCTGCAAAGTAGGGAATTCAAACAGGCCACAAATATGTACCAAGTAGTTATTAAACACTAGGGGAGTCCAAAGCTTACATAAGTTACCCTCCCTGTCCTTACATTGCCCACAGGGGTAGGATGGAAGAGACAGATGCAGTTATCTAAATATGGTTAATTAAATTACAAGAGAAGTGAATCAGAGAGTTATAGACTTTGGGCCTCCATGAAGTTGTAAGGGAAAGGTTGTTACCAAGGGAAGGGGAATTGGGGGGGGGGGGAGTCTGGAAAACCTTTATGTAAAAGGATTATTTTGGTTGGATTTTAAAGGATGGGCAGGAATTTAGAAGGCAAAGAAGAGGAAGAGGACATTTGAAGAACTAGGGATGATCAGAGGGTGAAGTCATCCAGTTCAGTTTGCTTTGAGTGAGAGGAGAACAAGCTTTTGAATCAAGTCAAATTATTTTATTGGTGTTCAGTTGTTTTGTAAATCAAGTCCAATTCTTCATGTTTCCATTTAGGGGTTTTTTGGCCACGATAAAAGGGTTTGCCATTTCCTTCTTTAGTTTATTTTACTGATGAGGAAATTAAGGCATAAGAATTAAGTGACTTGCTCAAAGTCACACAGCTAGAGTATCTGAGGCTAGATTTGAACTCACAAAGACTCCTAAAGTCTTCCTGACTGTAGACTTGGAACTACCACCTAGGGACTTCAAGTCAAATTAACAAGTATTTATGAAGTGCCACTGGTATGTGATAAGGATACAAAAAGGCAAAAAAGCAGGCCCTGCCCTCAAAGACCTCACAGACTAAGGGCTGAGACAAACATGCAAATAAGGTAAAGAAAGGATAAATTGGAAATCATTAGCAGGAGGAAGACATTCATATTAAGGAGGATAGGGAAAGACTTCTTATAGATGGTAGGATTTTAGTTGGGACTTAAAGCAAGCCAAGGCAACCGGGAGATGGAGAAGAAGAAGGAGAATTCCAGTCATGAGAGACAACCAGTAATGCCTTGGGTTGGAAGGTAGAGTGACTGTGGGAGGAATGGAAAGGAGGACTGTGTCATTGGAATGAAGAGTAGACCGAGATATCACGAGGTACAAGAAGACTGGAAAGGGGCATTCTATTAAGGAAGACCTTGGATACCAGGGAAGACATCACAACTTGACTGAGTGGGCAATAGAAAGCCACAGAGGATCTTTGAACAAATAGGTGGCATGACCATTCATTAGATAGTTTGGGGCAACATAAAAAAGATGAACTGAAGGTGTCAGAGAGGGACATCACAAAATCTGAGAGTTCTTGTCTTTGCTCAAACTGAAAAAAATCCCTTTTCCCCTCTAACATATCTCATCAAGTAGGCATCCAACCTCTTCCTGAACCTTTTCAAGGAGGGGGGAAAACTACAGCTCTAAAATTATAGACATTTAAAGAGGCTGCAGTGATAGGATAGTCGGGTGGTTATGGGGGCTTGTAGGTTGGTGGCAATGGAAATAGAAGGAGAGAGGAGCAAAAGAGGGCAGAGAAGGGACGGCTAGGTGGCACAGTGGATAGAGCACCAGCCCTGGAGTCAGAAGTACCAGAGTTCAAATCTGGTCTCAGACACTAAATAATTACCTAGCTGTGTGGCCTTGGGCAAGCCACTTAACTCCATTTGCCTTGCAAGCCCCCCCCCCCAAAAAAAAAGAGGGCAGAGAAGTGGAATGAACAGTTCCTGCTGATTGCTCAGATGTGAAAGGTGAGAGAGTAAAGGATCAAAGACATCATTATTGTTTCATGCAGGGAAAAAAAATCAGTGAATGGGTTATGCCACTGAGAGCACTCATCAGATCAAAAGAATCAAGTTCAAGGGGAAAGATAAGATCCATTTTGGACATGCTGAGATTGAGGTTGTGATTCAAATGTAGGTGGCCATCACCCATCAGTCCTGACCTTTGTCTTGCTACTGGACTCTGATGAGTCTAGAGAAGAGAGTGAGGCTAATGACTTTGCACAGCCTCATTTAAATCCAATTCGCTTACAAGTCATCTCCTTTCTGTTGTCATTGATCTTATTTGAAAATGAAGAGTAAATAATGATACAAATTTAAAGGATAAGAATATTATTCAATTGATAAGTGGTCAAAGGATATAAATAGACAGTTTTCTGATAAAAAAAATCTAAGCAAGGAAAAAAGTAAAATCTTAATAGTTATAGAAATACACGTTTAAATCAACTCTGAGAAAACATCCATCTTATTTGCAGAATTAACAGGAAAGAGGAAATGGGAAGAAGCCATAGAATGTGCAGGTGGACATATCCAGAAGGCAGACAGAAGTACAGATGAGAAATCAGGAAAGATCACAGATTTTGAATTCTATTCAGGTAGTAGCTGGAACCGTGAGAATGGATGGGCATGAACAGAGAGAGGCCCAAGGTCATAATCTTGAAGAAAATCCAGAATAAAGTCTACAGGAAGGAGGTGGGGCAATGGAGGAGAGAGAGAGAGAGAGAGAGAGAGAGAGAGAGAGAGAACCAGAGAGAATGAGAATAACAGGAAGAAACCCAGTCTGAAACCAAAGGAAAAGAGAGTACACAATAAAAATGTGGCAGAGAGGCTCCAGAGAAGGATGATTTAAGAAGGTGCCATTGGACTTGACAGATAAGAAGTTACTAGGTCTCAAAATGGTAAAAAAAAAAATGGCATCCAAGGAAGAGTGTGGTAGTAAGAATCATAGATTTAGAAACAAAAAAAAAAAAATCAGAGATTGTCAAGTCAACAGGTACTTATTTAGAGCCTACTATATGCCAAACATATAATATCGCAGAGTTGGAAATATAAAAAAGACCAAAAAGAGTTTCTACTCTCAAGGAGTTTGTATTTAGTCAGGGAGACAAATCTAACAAGTCAAGACAGAAATAGAAGATGAATTGGAGATCATCCCAAAAGGAAGGCATTAAGTAAGGAGGATTAGAGAATTGACTTCTCAAAGGTTGTCGTGAAGGAAATCAGGAGGTAGAGAGGTGGGTGGATAGCTGGCTGGCTGGCTGGATGCAATGACTGATAAATAGAATGATGAAAAGGTGATAGATAATTTATCAACTGCTTCCTATGCCTGGCATTGTACTAAGGATACAAATACAAGCAAACAAGATAGTAGTCCTGTACTAATGGAGCTTACATTCTGGGGAAGGCAATATATGGGAGGAGGTCCTGCAATGCAGCAGTTGTAAAGGAAGAGAATTCTGAAGGTGAAGCATAGGGGCCAATCTGAAATGGTGACCCCCCCACCCCGCCAAAAAGTCATCTATGAAAAGGGAAGAACCGAAGAGCCCTTGGACAACCCTCTAGCCATAAGATCATTATTTCAGAGCTAGAAGAGACCCCAGAGGTCATTGAGACCAATCCTCTCATTTTACAGATAAGAAAGTGGGGAGCAGAAGTTAAATGATTTAGACCAGAATTACTCAATTAATTAAATAGTTGAAGCAGTATTCC
The DNA here is from genome assembly GCF_037893015.1 of Macrotis lagotis. Lineage (NCBI taxonomy): Eukaryota > Metazoa > Chordata > Mammalia > Peramelemorphia > Peramelidae > Macrotis > Macrotis lagotis. The sequence goes on along the minus strand of NC_133659.1, from coordinate 44,635,997 downwards.
AAATCCAGGCCTTCCTGATTCAAGTCCAGGATTCTCCTTATTCCACTATAACTTTTATAAATAAGGAAACAAAGATCTACAGAGAGGATGATTTATCAAATGTCACCCAAGCAGTAACAAAAGGCAGGATTTGAATCTTAGTCCTCTGACTTCAAAATGAGTCCCTTTCAAAGTTGGAATATATAATAACAGCTAATGATATATTAGTACATCATTTTTGAGGTCTGCAAAATATGTTATTTCATTCAAGTATCACAACAATCCTGAGTAGTTGTGCTATGAGTAACCCCCCTTTTACAAATGAGCAAACCAAGGCAGATAAAGCTCACTTGACTTGCTGGGAGTCATGCAGCTAGTAAGCATCTGTGAAAAGATTGAAACTCAGGTCTCCTTGACTCCAGATCCAATACCCTATCCCACCACTCCACTTAGCTGCCTGATTCATCTTACTGCCTCTTAAGAAGTGAGTGACAGAGTAGGGATCTGAACCTAGTTCCACTAGTTCCACTTATCTCCCAATCTACTGAATTCTTTCTCCTGAACAGAGAGGGAGAAAGCCATACTTATGTGCTCTAAGTATATGTATATATATATATATATATATATATATATATATATATATATATATATATATATATTTTAATGTATATTAATATATATATGAGGAGGGAGAAGGAAGATGAGGGGAAATGAATTATTAGGGATGATATAGGAAAGAAGAAAAAACATACATGTGTGGAACAAGATAGAGAATCAATAAAAGTAGAATTGATCAATTATTAGGCTGCAGCAAGAGCCCAGAAGTTTAGACTGTATGGTCTACTATCTGTCCCAGAACTTCTAGAAGAATCAAATGAGATAATAGGTCTTCTTGAATGTACTGAGTGAATATTAGCCATTATCATTGTGACTCCATGTAAGTAAGTTTTCTTTCCATGTTCACTCTCTGGATGGAATCCCATTCATCATCATCAGTCATTCCTCCCAAGGAATGCATAAAAGAGTATCTTGGTTCCTTCCCCCACTGGGACCAACGCTGACCAGGCAGTACTGGGATTTATGATCTTATGTTTGAGAGCACAGATGTACAGTAATCTCAGCTGTGTAGCTATCACCTCTCATGCTCTCCATGTAGTACCTTCTCCCCACCTTAGCCAGGACAGAAAGGTGTGAGAGGCTTAGGGCATCTATGGCATCAATCATAAAAATGAATCTCTTCATCTGTCCTGTACAAACCCACATATTGTTGGCTCTATTAGAAGTAAGCTCCTTGAGAGCAGGAATGACATATTCTCAAAGTAGCATAGTTCCTGGACTGTAGTCAAACACTGGCCAAAGGCTTCCTGAGCCCATCTATGTCTCCTATGATACTGTAAGAAATAAATGACTATGTGGAAAGGAAGGAGGGGGCTGAGCATCACAAACACAGAAATGATCCAATATTACAGAAAAAGAGCAGGAACGAATAAAAAAGAATCCAAATAAATAATTTTAATCTCTTGAAAAAGTTGTCACCACTTGTGTGTTGGTGACACACAGCCTTATCAGCCTCATCAGCCACCCTCTCCTGGACCCTTTTCCCCAGAGATTGGTCTGATGTCTGCTAACCTCCTCTCCAATGTCTGATTGACTTAGTCCTCCAGAGGAACAACCATTCTTATAGATAATGAAAACTGGGAAACCTAAAAATGAGGACTGCAAAATAGACATGCTTGAGACTGGAGCAACATTCAAGAAAGGAATGACTAGCAAGAAGAACAATTACCCCCTCCCCCCAAGATCCTGCATGCTTGGGGATTATTTTTTAAGATGCCAATTCTCACTAACTCTAGACTCTTAGCTGGATAAATATGTTTTGTACCTCTCAAATGACAGAATATTTAGAAAGGATTTAACACAATGGCACATAGATAGGAACTAATAAAGGCTTGTTCCTTACTTATAGATAATGTGAGTACTTTAATCCATTAGCAAATAAGATTCCTAACTTTTTTTTAATGTCCTGGCCTCTTTGCAGTATGGTGAAAGCTTATGTGCTCCTCCAAATATAGTTTTAAATGCATAAAAACATGGAACCTCAAAGGGAATCTTTTATATTGATATAACATAATCATAACATTAAAAAACAAGTTCATCCATCCCTGGGTTAAGAACTCATACAATAACTAAATATATGTGCAGTTTACTTTTTTGCGTAAGTTTGTTTAAATCAAAGAGACCCTATCATAGGCTAGGCTTAAGGGACTGCAAACCTTATAGGATGTGGAGTCTAGATTCAAAGCTTGCCTCAGTTATTTACTACTTTTGGAACCATGGGGAAGTCTCTTGTAACTTCTAAGAACTTGAGTCTCTTCTACTGCAAAATAGAAAGAATGAGTTGTATTATAAGATTATCCTATCTTTAGGATGGGAGTATATGGGAGTCCTCACCTTTTAGAAACTTATTGTCTATATGTCTCCACCAACTTTCCCAATTCTTTTTAATTTTTTTTTTAGATTTTTTTCAAGGCAATGGGGTTAAGTGGCTTGCCCAAGGCCACACGGCTAAGTAATTATTAAGTGTTAAGAGGTCGGATTTGAACTCAGGTACTCCTGACTTCTGGGCCAGTGCTCTATCTTTCCACTGTGCCACCTAGCCACCCCAGCATTCCCAATTCTTTCCAACATTTCCCCTCAAAAATTTGCTTTGCATTATTTTATATATTTCAAATATACTCCTACATGAACATGTTGTCTTCCCCCAAAAAATGTAAAATCCTAAGGGGTTGGTAATCCTTTCATTTTTGTCAAACGCTATTTGACTGATAATTCTAAATTGTGATAAAAATAGCACCTCGCCTACCCAACAAGGTGGGTCCAAATGAGATAAAATATGGAAAGTTCTTTGAAAACTCTTAAATTGATTTATAGATGTCAGCTATTGTATTTTAATTATTATAGCTCTTATTTTCCTGTCACTGTCTTGACTTACAGAACGGTGATGTGGGCCAGAGCCAAAAAAACAAAACAAACCAATTTCTTATTTCTCTCTTTTAAACAACAGAATCTATGGTCAACAATACTCCCGACTCACTTAGATTATAATATAACTTCTGAAACACAACCCCAAAAAACAGATGATTTCATTAGGGCCTTATACTAAGGACTGGTTTTCTTAAAATCTAAATCTATTTAAAGAGGCTCTTTAACATATTACTTTTGTTACACTCAAAAATCACAAAAGAACAGCAGGGCACATTATTTTTCTTTGAACTACATAAAACAAGACAAAAAAAAAGTCACGTAAGTCCCCATCTCTGAGCTGCCACATGTAACCTGCAGATGCTACAAATATATTTAAGCCTAATCACCATATTATACTTAAGCTACAACAGCTAATTCATCCTAGCCCTGAACTCATTTCAAAACAATATCCCCACAGAAGCAGAATGACTAATGGACCATTATACTAGTCCCCTACACTTACAGTAGTCCACGCTCAAGAAAAATGCTAAAGAACCAAGAGAGAAAAAAACAGGCCAGCATGACGTCCTCCTCAAAACATTATCTAGAACACAAACACAAAGTATAATCACACCTGTTTTGTTCGATCTTTATTCTGTGTTCATAGAAAATGTATGTAAATTGGTACTAGCAACTATCTGCTGGGACAGCCAGCCGCCTCAAGTAGGCAAGGGTCATTCAAAAGAAAACAGTCTCTATATTTGGATTTATTAAATTTGTCTGATTTGGAACAGATGATGAGTCCATCGTAATTAGTTTTGAGGTTCACAAAGTTGGAAATGCAAAAGACATACAAAAAGTAGGAAAGGCAAAATAGTCTGTTTCCGATGATACATTAGGTGACAATATAAATACTATCTTTACAGCTGGATAATTCTCCGTAATAGCATGCCTTCATAAACAGATGCAAGGTACAACAAACACTCCTGTCAACTTAGCTTTTTCACACTGCCATTACTAGGAAGTTCTGATTGCTGATCTTTTTAAGACTGGCCCAGTTAAATATTGGGCTGATGAAGAAGGCAAGGCTCCCCACTGTACCTCTAGGGACCAGTAAGCTTCAAACAAGGAACCAATGTGCCCATACAGAAATACTCCCCCTCCACCAGACATTTCCAGTCTCCCAAATTTTGATCCTTTCTGTCCCACAGATTTGAACCCTTGATCCTCAGTAGGATTGGTTTGGAGATATTCTTGTCAAAAAAAATAACAGCAACCAGAATAGGTGGGGGTGGGGGATGGGAATTAATTTTTAAGCTGTGCTTGCAGCCCAGTTACTTTATTCTTTTGCTTAATAAAAATAAACAACTAAAATGACTGATAACTGTCATCCTGTCCCTTACTTTGCCACTGTTACTGAATTTAAATGGGCTCCTTTAATATATATGATATATATTTATATGTATGTATTATATTTGCCAATAGATGAAACAGAAGAGCTATCAAAACAGCTACCAACTGGGGGGAGATGTTTTGTGAAAATTAGTTTAAAATGAACAAGTCACTATGTATTTCAGGGTTTTAATGATTTTCCTTTATATAACTAAATCATTTTTGATGTTCCCAATCATTTCTCAAATGACATGCTGGAAGAGATTCTAACTTTGTGCAATTCTACTTGCTTTGGACATGGAACAACCATAAAGTAATTTATTAGAATAAAAAAAATAATTCACCATAAATGGTCAGACTCTAGAGAAGAATAGAATGACTTACAGGATCTGATGCAAAAGGAGTAGAGCCAAGAGAACAATGTACACATCCACAACATTGAGATAGACAACCTTGATGGAAGCAGCTCCTCCTGAAAGTCCAGAGAGCTAAGACAACTGTATTTGACTGATTATGGACTACATTACCACAACTAGAGGAAGAAAAACAAAACAGTACACACAGGGGAAAACACCCAACCCTTCAAAATCTGATGAACACTTTATAAAAATTATCACTTATGTATTTCTTTCCCTTAAATCCTAATTCCTCATGCCAAAAATTACCAAAAATTACTAATTTGTAAATATGTTTAACAAAATATGTATGTAAAATGCTAGCCTGACTATTCCCTGCTGAGGGGAGGGCGGTGGGAAGGGAGGGTAGAGGGAAATTTTGTAACTTGGAAATATGCAGGTACAAATGGATGAAAATAAATAAATTTTTAAAAATCAGCATTATTTGCCCTTTCCAAATGCAATGTTATGGAAATATATTTCACTGAGAAACTGGCAGAGCATAAAAGGCTTCCCATGGAGTCAGAAAGACCTGAGTTCAAGACGAGCTTCTGACAGATGCTGGCTGATTAACCTTTTACTGCCCAGGCCCAGTTTCCCAAGACAATAAATTGCACATAGTCACTATCCACTAACCACCGTAAGTATTGCCCAAACCCCAAGGCCTGTGTATTGAATGTTGGGACATGCCAACTGCTCCTTGGGGATGAATTGAGGTGGAGAAGAATTCTAACTTCCCTATAATTTCTCCTTGGGTCATGGAGTGGGGCAGGAGGTAGATTGACCTTGAAGTCGGATAGAGGGACTCAAGGCCACCTCAAGTCAGATACATACTAGCCTAGTGAGCGTAGCAAGACCTTAACCTCTCCACGGCCCGGCAATTCTGGAAGACAAAGTTACAGCGTAGTGAAGCTCTACCAGTGAAGGGAGTTCCCATACCGTGGATCTCCCCCACTCTGATGACATCCCAGGGCCAGATAAAAAGGAGGAGTGAGGACAATGACTTGGGGGAAGAGTAGATGGAAAGACAGTAGGAAAAAGGAGGAAAGGCAGAGTCTTGGGGGTTTTCCCTGGGACAGGCTGAGGCTCAGGCTCCGGCTCAGGCTCCGGCTCCGGTGTAAAGAACTTCGGGTCCCAAGTGCTTTTGCTTCTGAAAACATGAGTCAGAGGCCAAGGTGCATAATCCACTTCCCAGCTCGGAATAACACAATCGCACTTTCTTGGTTTGTTTCTCCCCCTTTTTATCTGGGCTCCCGGACTTTCCTGGGCCTCCCAGACCGAATTCGGTTCCAATTACCTACAGACCCAGGGAGGAAGCCGGGGCGGGGCACAGGGCAGCGGGACCACAGACCCATCCCGCAGGCGGGCGGACTGGCAAGCTCTCTGGGGACACTCGGGCCATCAGTGTCTTCCTCTGGAGGACCAGAAGATCGGACTTGATGGCCTCTAAGAATTGTTCCAGCACTCTCTAGCTACGGTTTCCCCACTCTCGGGCTGGGGCAGCTCCCTCGCCTTTGGTCACCACCGGGGGATGGGTGGGGCGGGGGGCTGCTCCAGGAACCAGGAGTGGGGGCCCCAAAGTTGGCCAGAGGATCATCCACCGGCGGTGCCGTGCCACGCCGCCGGACCTCTGCACCCCAGCAGAGTTTCCCAACGCCTGGGCCAGGGGACCAGGGGCTTCCCCCCCCCAATCCCCAGCCCACCCCGGGCGGGTGCCCTCCTGGACCCCCGCGCCCAACTCACCGCTCACGCTCGGGGCGCTCCGCTCCCTGCCCCGGAGCCCGGGAACCGGGTGCCGGCAGCCTGGCCCGAGGACTGCTGCATGCCCCCGTGAGGGTGGCAGAGGGTGAGTGTGGGGGGACGGATGTGGGGGAGCGTGCCCTTGCCCCCCGCCCTCCCTCCGGCTGGAGGAGAGAAGAGGACAGGGAGCCGACTGGGGAGGAGGAGTGAGTGGGACCAGAGAAAAGTTGAGAAGGGGCTGGGCCGGGCTCCCTGCCCCTCCCCGGCCCGCCCCGCCCCGGCTCCTAGGCTGGCCCGGCGCCCGGGCGCGTCTAGGCGGTTCCCACGGGTTAGAAAGAACTCCCACCCCCTAGGAGGAGGCTGGGCAGTGCCAGCGGGCACCGCGGGGGCAGCCGCTGGGGTGCTCCAGCTGCGTACCCCACCCCCTTCCCCGAGGGCTTGCAGCCACACTTATTTCTGTCTTGGGGCCGGGGTATCCCCTGTTGTCCCCGTAGTAAAGAGCCCAGGTCTAAAGTGACAAGCGCCGAAGGAAACAACAGCCCCGACCCGCAGTCACACCGGGGAGGTAGGTGCTGGGACAACGCTCACAAACTCGGGAGCGCAGCCTAACACCAAAGCTTCCGTGGGCCTGTGTCCTCCGCAAGGTTCCAGCACTTTTCCTTGGAATATCTTCCCAGACCCTGGACGTCTGCTGGTTTTCAAACATCCCCTCCCCTCAAGCGCAACCTATAACCTGAGAACTTAAGAGAAGCAGCAAGGAAGACCTAAAGTGGGGGGATAGGGGTGAGGGGGAAGAGAAGGGCATGGGGGAACCCAATGTTAAAGTTCTTCACAAAATAACCACCCAAGCTTACATTCTACCCTTTCTGCTCTGCTGGCTGAGAAGTCATTGAAGTAAGAAAAGTCACTATTTTCCAGGCTTTTTATTTTTTAACAGTTAGTATAGGGACAGCTAGGGGGTGCAGTGGACAGAGCACCAGCCCTGGAGTCAGGAGTCCCTGAGTTCAAATGCGGCCTCACACACTTAATAATTCCCTAGCTGTGTGGCCTTGGGCAAGCTACTTAACTCCATTGCCTTGAAAAAAGTTAAAAAAAAAAACAGTTGATATAGAAAGCCATTTAGTGACCCACTATCCAGGCGGAAGAATAACTAATGAAAAGGAGTTGTTCTCTCTGAGCTCTGCAAATCAAAAACAGAATGACAAAGATACAAAAGGGAAAGAACAATAAATTCCCCTCTGTACCTCAAGGGTGCATTATCAGAGGAGAGGATAAGTTAATTCTGGGGAGGTGCAGGATGAGAAAGGTCGCCTATGAATTGAATAATCTAAATTAGATTTTAGTAATCTTTAGAGGATTAAAGAATATGTAATTTATAGTCCACATTCATTTTAAAAACAAAACAAACGGAAAGCTTTACTTTAAGGTGTAATAGTATTATCTTTCTGACCTGCTTCTAACAGCATGGGATCAAAAAAAAAATCAATTCTTCAAAAATTCATCAAGAGTGTAGAGGTTCTTTGTCTGGCCTTCAGTTAATAAAGCTCTCCTGCCTTATCTCCTCCTTGCATTCTACACTCAAATCAAATTGCAACACTTTCCCCCAAGACAACCTTTCAGTAACTTGATGCTGCCATTTCTCTGTTTTCTTGACCTGAGAAGTCTCTCACCCCCATCTTCACCTAGTTCATTTTTCAAAGTTCTACTCCAATGCCATCTTTTCCCAGGAGCCTTCCCTTATTCCTGTCTTCCATCACCACTTCCATTCTTCTCTCCTTAGAGAGATAATAATGTCTGACTTGTATCTCTTTCTTTTGCAATGCCTTTACCTTATGATTCTGTCTTATACAGTAGTCTGTCTTTCTGTCTTTTGCTTCTACTAAACTATAACTGGACAAGGGCAGAGACTCTCTAATCTAAATTTTTATGTTCATCCTCCCACCCCCAGCATCCAGCTTGGTATTTCACATGCAGGTGATACTGAAATATCCCTTGAATTAGTGAACTTACCTATATAGACAACATATTTGATATGCCAAAGTCTATATATTTCAAATGTATGTACATAGTACAACAAAGAAGTCTACATATATCAGATGTATGTGTATAAAACAACCATGAACAATGTTAGGCCCAGCTCTAAAGAAGTCACTTGTGCCACACTGGGTGAATTCCTAGTACTGAAAAAGTCGTAAGAGACCTAATATGGAAGGAATCAAGAAATAAGGTGACATCAATAATAGGGTCCAAAAATATTTGACAGATGCCAAAGAGTTATAATTCAAAATAATTATTTATCAAGCTGAAAATCTGGCTTGATCACTGAATCACAGAACTGAGCACTGGTGTAGATGTAATAGCTTCATTAAGTTGAATCCCATCATTTTGCAGGTAAGGAAACTGGAGTCCAGAGAGATTAAATGTTATTTCCCAAGGTGATGAAATAGGGGAATTTTGAAATATAGAATATGCTTTTTGTACTGAAGGAGGTTAGATGCCAATTATGAAGAGATTAACACAGATGAAACAAGTAGAAGATATAAAACAGTCAGTGATAAAATGTTAAGGCATTATGACAATAGGGAATTGGAATCAGATTGTGGTCCCAGACAGATCTAAAGTGAATGTCCTATGTAAAAGCAAGTTCAGTTGCATATTCTGCCTTCCCTCATTCACCCCAAAACTACTGTATGTAAAGCAATTTATATAAAGTATAATATTGTGTAAGAGGAAGTTATTCTTGTAACAATACTCTCCTTAGTCGCTCCCTCTCCCCCTCACATATACTTTGGAAAGTAACCAAGCTGTTGTTTCCTCCCCATACTTTCCTTCCTTTCCCCAGAAATATAAGAGCAACAAATGACGTGGAGAGAATGCTTCAAAGTTTGCAAACTTTAATACTTGTTGAACCTCTCGACAACTGGGTAAAATAAAGGACTATACTTTTATTATTATTATTATTATTATTATTCTCATTTTACAGATGAAGGAAATGGCTTGGAGAGATTAAATGACATGCCCATGATCTCCTAATTAGTAAGTGTTGCTGTTGAATTATGTCAGTTGTGTCAGACATTCCTTGACCCCATTGAGGGTTTTCTTGGCATTGTCATTTGCTTCTAAAGTTCAATTAATAGATGAGAAAACTGAGGCAAACAGGGTCAATGACTTGCCCAAGTTCACACAGCTAGTAAGTGTCTGAGTCTGGATTTATATCTGGGAAGATGAGTCTTCCTGATTCCAAGCCCAGTGCTCTATCCGCTTTGCCAACCAGCCAGTCTCCTTGTACATTGCCAGATATAGGATAAGCTCCATATATCCCCATTGATTGAATCCCAGGTCTAGTACCATCTATTCCCATGAGAATTCTTTTCCCACTTTTACTCTGCCCTTCGCTATTTAAATTTCAACTCATTCAACTAATTCTACCTAAGAATGTTATCTTACTCTCAGATTCTTATACCCTTTCATTATTTTTCTCCTCTCTTCCAAATCTTCCTGATGCTTTTTAGGAAAAACCAATCATCTCCCACTTTATCATATTTATGAACCTCCAAAGAAACTATCCTAATCATGATAGATAATAATTTTTGTACTACTTGAATGAAGGAATGAGAAACAAGTTCTTAAATGAAACTAACATAATAGGGAATGCTGCTATCAACTTCTAAAGCCCTTAACATTGTTCAGGAGTTTCCTTAAGATTTACTACAAAATGCTGTCCTCCTGCAACTAAATCTGCTTCTCATCAAGCAACAACATTCCAGATACCAAAAAAAAAAGTGATTTCTTCTAGTTTATCTGTTCTTTAGTCATCTTAGTACCCTTGCACCCTTGTTCTAGTCTGGTGGTCATCCAGACCACATTCATAAAGGGTGGATACAAGCAACAGAATAGAAGCTCTTAGAGGGTCAGCTTGGCCTTGCTCAGGAGCACTGAAGCTCTACCCCCCCCTCCCAGAATCCTGGGTCAGGTGATAATATATGTCCTTCATCCTTGAAGAAGGCCATGACACCAGAGAGGTGATGCCATGACATGCAAGTGAATTGGATTACAGTGAAGAGGAACTGTGCTAAGTCACCAGCCCCACTTTCTCCTCCAGAGTCATCTGGGTCCAGTGGCCAGATAGGAAACAGGACGACTGAAGATGGCCCTGAATGGGAGGCAATCAGGGTTAAGTGACCTGCCCAAGGTCTCACAGCTAATAAGAGTCAAGTGTCTGAGGCTAGATTCAAACTCCTGCCCTCCTCGAGTCAAGTAAGCTGGGCAGGGACACCCTCTGCCTTTCAAGGGACCCTGGTCTCCAAGAATATCACCTCCTTTGCTCCAGTGCTTAGGAAAATATAAGCAACGTATAAAGGCAAAGGTTGAAGTTTAAAAAAAATAAATCCCAAGAATAGGGAGTTGGGGTGGAGAAGGAGTCAGAGAAACTATTCTCAGACTGTTGCCCTCTAGCACAGAGTCAGGAGACAATCGTCCCTGCCTGTCCCCTACTAACACTTCATGGAAATGAGGCAGACTATGTTTTAAGGAGTTGGTGGAGACCATATAGTTCTGAGAAAGGAGTCTCCCTTCAGGGCTGGAGCCAGAAATTCTTTTCTGGGTATATATATGTATGTGTGGAAGAAAGGCTTTGTGTTTAATTGTTTTAAAAGAATATTTTATTTTTTCCCCAATTACATAAAAAACAATTTTTAACATTTGCTGATCTTTAAAGTAATAAATTCCAAATTCTATCCCTCCCTTGTCCCTTCCACAATACAATAAGCAATCTGATAGTTATCTATGTGTAGTCATGTCAAATATTTCCATATTAGTCATTTTGTGAAAGGAAGGGATGTAGAAAGGAAAGAGTCTAATACTTCTCTTGACTCAGGGACCGACCCTGAGAAATATATCCTGAGATTCCCCATTTATAAGAGCCCCTGCTTTCTGGGGGCTCCCCAAGATCATTCCTAGCATAGACTAGATTCTTCTGCCTGTCAAACCCATTCTCATTTAAGATTACCTCCAAGTAAAGACTGACGGAGTGCTATCTGTGGGGTGGGGGTGGGGGAGGGAAGCAAGATTGGGGGAAAACTGTAAAACTCAAATAATATCTTTAATAAAAATTTTAAAAAAAGATTACCTCCAAACAGGACTTCCTGTCTCTTATTTAACCAATAGATAGAGACTGCTCATCATCTCTGTAGCTCTTAACCCCTCAGATTGCATAGAGCTATAGAGGTATGGAGTCAGGAAGATCTGAGTTCAAATCCAGTCTCAGAAACTTAACAATTGCCTAACTGTGTGACCTTGGGTGGTCGCTTATGTTGATTTAATAAATTACACACACACACACACACACACACACACACACACACACACACACACACACACACACCTCACCAGAGAAAGATCATGTAAATTCCTTGGTTTAGACAAGGAATTATCTAAACTCTGTTGATTACTTGAATGTTGATGTTCTCGATTGAAACAATAAGGCAATACATGAATTGTCATAAAAATACATTTATTGATTTAACAAATCGCCATGTTACAACTTGAAGAGTAAGCAGCACATTAATGGTGTTCAATCTGGAACTGGTTTATATTAAAATGCGTGCTGTCCATGCAACAACCGTGTCTCCTCCCCCGACCTTCAATTAGGTTAATATGTAGTTACCAAGTAACCGGAATGGTAGGGATGGGTTCAAATGAGCCAGTCTCCAGCCAACGCACGAGTCAGCCCATTAAGATTATGATTTCTAAGTTAGCACTGAAGTAGAAAAAAAACACATGGAAAAAAAACTTTTGAAAAATGGATCAAGAAATCTAATAACAATAAATTGCTTTAGTTCATTTTAAGATTTTTTTTTAAATCATAACTTTAAATGACTTAACAGGCCTTCAGTTTGAGGCCTTTTTGATTGAGTCCAACAACCAATCTCACTTGTGTGTGAATCATTAAAACACCTAAGTACTGCCTTTCTTCCCATTAATCTCCACCACAAGCAACATGTCTCTATGGACATGGTTTTAACGCCATTCTTGTATACTTTTTTTGAGATACGAAATATTTATTTTACTTCCTCTCCCTCGTTTCTTCCCCTCCCCCAAATGTTTCATCCTATAAATAAAACAAACTGAAAAAAAATTAGTTGTCCCTATCCTAAGGTATTTAAGGTCCTAGAAAGATGGGTGGTCTATTCCTTGCAAACCAAGTTCACATAAAAGGAGTCTGGGTCCTCCAGCCAATGCACAACAGCAATTAGCAACTTCTCTTTCCCACTCTGCAGTTCATTAAGTCCATCTGTTTCCATAGACAGAAGTCCAAACTCTGTCTGTTTGCAATCTGGGAAACTGTTCCACCAACAATAGCCGGGTCCCACCCTGCATTTCCACGGTGTAAGGAGGCCTGGCATTCCATTCTCTCTGGCCAGCAGGTCCTTAGTTAATAAGTATCAAATTGTCATCACTTCCTCGCCTGGAACAGAGAGGGGGAGGCGGTGGGAAAAAAAAGATAGAACAGTATGATTCCGAAATCTGATTGTAGAGAATCAAGAACACATAGTTAGAGATATATGTCAACATCATAAATCAGTTGGGGTTGGTTGTTTTGGTTTTTTTTTTCTTTGGATGAGGTGGGGAAAGAAGGGATAGATTTGTGATTTCATTTGTGGGAGGAACTCTGGTATGGAAAATTCACCCATCAATGCAGATCTGCAGAGAAAGCACTTAAATCTGAATGAAGGGTAGCCCTCTTTGCCTCCTAAACTCATCAGATAATTTTTACAAGAGAAACATGCACAGTTTTAAGGGCGGGTTATAGACTTCTTCCAAAGAATTGAACTTTTGGGGGGTTAACCATCTCTTAAGCTCATTTGTTGTTCTTGTTTTGTTCAGAGCGTAAGGAGTTGATTTTCTTACCTTGTAGTAGTCTCTGAGAATAAAAGACGTCCTTGTTTATTGAATCCTAAACCCCCACCTGGTCGGAGTTAAAGTTCCTTTGCCATGCTTTCAGGCCTTGATAGTGTAAAACCATTCTCCAGCTCTTTTCACATCCCCTAATTCCTACTACTGACCTCCTAATGGACACCTTCCCCACTCACCAAGTGGCATGATTATCCTGCTGCTTTCCTTCTAGTAGATTGAAATTGCTTGAGGACAGAAACTATCATATATCTTATATATCTTATATCATAATCCATCATATATGGATTAAATATATCAGTTGGAACTTAATACACATTTGTTGGGTTGAATTGATTGAGCTCAAGTTTTCATAGAGATTATTTCCCCCAAAAGAATGAAAAGAGCCTTGTGAGGACAAAGAATTATTTCTTTTCTTTTTTTTTTCCCTTCTTTTTAAAATCTGTCTCCCTCCAGGATAGTATCACATCTGGCATGGTAGGTACTCAAAACTCACTTGTTGATTGAGGCTGATGAGGTTGATTGAGCCCCTGAAAGGCAGACCGACTCTTTCTAAGTCAAGCCATTACTTCTGTTCCTCCCCTGGCTTTTCATCTCATTCTACTGAAATCAAGCTTAGTAATGTCACCAATTTCACGTTAATCTTTCAAGTTAAACTAAAGATTTCTTTTATTTGTTTTCCCCTCTTCTGTACATCTGTTACTTTTGACACTGTTAAAAAGATCTTGATCCTTTTTGCAGCTCTGAGTTTAAACTTACAGCCTTTCTATTATCTAATAGCCAAAACAAAAAAAGACCTCAGTGCTCCCTTTTTGCTCTTGGATCCTATGATCTTAGGTGTGTTTCTCTTCTCTTTGCCCAGTAATTACAAAATTCAAACATGAACCACATTTAATCTTTCATTGGGAAATGTTTCTACCATAACCAATTGTTGCCACATGAACAAATCAGGTGGTTAAGTTTTAAACTTGTTTATGCTCCTTGATTTCCACAGAATATCCCCAACAGGAACTAAAACTGAAAATCAACAGCCATTTCCATTGGGAATAACAGTAAAAAAAAAAAAAGGCTAAACTTAACTACATAAAGAGTCTTGAATCTGAATTCTATTTCTGCTACTTATTCTCTGAATGACCTTATGTAAGATATTCACCTCTATTCAACTCAGTCTCTTCATCTGTAAAATGAAGTAGCAAGGTGGAGCAGTGGATAGAGCACTGACCTTGGAGTCAGGAGGACAGGAGTTCAAATTTGACCTTAGAAATGTGCCACTTACTAGCTGGGTGACCTTGGGTAAGTCATTTAATTATGCTTCTCATCCAGGGCCATCTCCAGTTGCTTTGATTCATATCTGGTCACTGGAGGAGAAAGTGAGGCTGGTGACTTAGCACAGCATCCCCCTCACTCAAATTCAATTCACGTGCTTGTCACAGCATCACCCCCCCTGTTATTGTGGTCTTTATCATAAATGATCATCATTATTAAAATTATTATCATGATTATTAAAATGAAGGCACTGAACTAGAATTTTATTGATACATAGCAGGTAGACTTAAATATCTTTGTGTCAAGAACCCCTTTAGTATCCCCAAAAAGTCTATGGATCCTTCAGAATTATGTTTTCAAATGCATAATTTTTTTTTAAATTAGTGAAAATGAAGACTTGTTTTTCCCTATCCAAGTTTATTGACTATCACCACCACCCTACACATAAGCAGGCCAGATCTGGGATCTTATGGTTATTGAGCTTTATTAACCCATCTAATAGCTTCCTTTCTTCCCCAATAACACTACCAACTCTTTCGCTTCCATTGACTCAATCTTGAATCTACCCTTTATTCCACTGTCTATTTCATATCATTTCAATGGGTTTTGTGTACATAAGGCACTAGTTGTTGATTTAACATCCTTTTCTCCTTCTTAACTCTTGTTCAGTCTGTTAACAAGTCCTGAAGCCACCATGCAGCTGTCCACGGGTGGGCAGTTGCAGAAGCATGTGTGGCATTGGGGACATTCACGGATGGAGCAGTCCTTTGCTTTTCTAATACACCACAATCCTAGCCCCTTTGTGGTATAAACTAAGCAACCAAATTCCAATGACATTTCAATTATCTTTCAGGAGTCATACCTCTACATCCTCTAATGTATTTGTCTTTGCGGAAAAACAAATAACAAACAGATCCACAATTCTCAAAGCCCTCCACCAAACAGGGTCCCACTCAGGAGCCAAATGCCAATCAAAGAAAATGAATTTGCATTTATCCAAGCTCACTGCTGCAATTAAATGTTCGTAGAGGATGAAATGTCATTAAAAATCGACTCTTCTCAGAAGCCCTCATTTCATATTTACTAGGCATTCTTTGGAAATGCTCAATCATATCCTCATTTCAAATCCCAAGACAGACTATGAATTGATTAACAGAGAAATACATTCTATGTTCTGAAACAGCAGCTCAATTTTTCTGTCTTTTTCCCCCTAGGGGTGGTTTAGATTATTTTTCTCAAGCAAATAGGAACTTGGTCTTTTGATGTGGGAGAGGAAGTATTTTGCAACTCTATCACCATTCTCCCCTTTTTTACTTGATACAAATTTATGCATATATGTCTATATATATAATATATAATATATATATATATATACACACCCCATACACATACATATATGAGATTGGAAAGCCCCTAGTTAAGAGGAAACCATTACCTCCTAAGCATATTTAAGAAGCTACTGAGTTCAGCCTCAACCTAGTCTTCAAGCTCCTTTACTCCTGATAAGCTTGACTTCAGGACATAAACAGGGTGTTGTTGAAATAAACAGATATACAACACAATACTGAGAAGTCATCTGGGAAAAGATGCCTTCCCAATTAGGCAGATCTGACTGAGCATCTTCTTAAATCAGCCCTCCTTTTCTGGCTAAAGCTTCTCACTTGTAAAGAGAGTGAAAAGGGGGATGATTTGGCTTTACATTCTCTAAGCTCTCTTCTCTCATTTCCAAATTAAAAGTTCACTGCTAATTCTACCTTCAGACAACTGGATTCAGTAGCTGATGCTTTGGTTTTGGTTTTATTTTTTTGGCTTCTATACCAGTATTCTTATACTTTTTTCCTATGTGTCACAGTCCAAATCTGGTGCGGTCAGCTTCCCAGAGGACAGCTAGGTAGGGCAATAGATAGAGAACTGGGCTTGGAGTCAGGCAGACTTGTCTTTGTGAGTTCAAATGTGGCTCCAGACACTTGCTAATTGTGTGACCCTAGGGAAGTCAAGTATCCCTATTTGCCTTAGTTCCTCATCTAGAAAATGAGCTGAAAAAGAAAATGCCAAACAACTCTAGGATCCTTGTCACACACACACACACACACACACACACACACACACACACACACACACACACACTCACAAAACCACACAAATGGAGTCATGAAGAGTTGGACACAGCTGAAAGATGACTGAACAACTACATGAGCTCCTCAGAATAATAGTTTTTGTGATGATCAGCTATAATAGACTTAGCTCCTCTCAGCAGTTCAATGAGCAAAGACAATTCTAAGTTGTAATGGAAAATATCATCTGTGTCCAAAAACAAACCAAACTATGGAATCTGAATGAAGACCAAAGCAAACTATTTTCTCTTTTTAAAATTGGTTTTGTTTTTCTTTCTCATAGTTTTTCCCCTTTTGTTCTGATTCTTCTTTCACAAAATGATTGCTATGGAAATATATTAAACATGATTGTTAATATATAACCTATAACAGTATACTTACCATCATAGGGAGAGAATAGGAAAGGAAGGAGGCAGAAAAAATGTGGAATTCAAAATCTTACAAACAATTAAATTAAGGGACAGGTAAGTGGCTCAGTGAATAGAGCACTGGTCCTGGAATCAGGAGGACCTCAGTTCAAACCCAGCTTCAGACACTTAATAATTGCCTAGCGATGTGACCTTGGGCAAGTCACTCTTAACCCCATTGCCTTAAATAAATTTTGAAAAACTAAAAAAAATTAACATTAAAGCCATCTTTACATGTAAATGAAAAAACAAAATAAATATATAAATAAAAAATGAATAATGGTTTTAAAAAAATTCCTTATTGGAAGAAAATAGCTAAAAATAAAGACATATTTTTCCTCATCAAATTCATTAATCCCAGGCTAAGGACCCTTGCTCTGAAACAAAATAAAACCCTTTTAATACTTAATTTTGATTTCAAAATACATTTATTCAATTCAAATTTTATACCTTGCAAACAAAACAACGTCCATCCCTGAGGAGCTGCTTTCCTAGTAGGGGCATCCAATAATATTCTGTTAATACTGTTGAAAAAGTGTCCTAGAGTTTTAGAGAAACCATTTCCTTGTCTTTTGAAACATCTCTAAGAAAGGGACACATATTTTCATGTTCTCAACCTTGGCCAAGAATAGTTTATAGTAGGAAGGGACGGACCTTTGGAGTCATCTTGTCCATTTTCACTTTAGCTGGGGAATACAGGGAATGGAAAAAGCAAACCTTCCCACTGAGCAATTAAACCAACATCTAGACCACCACTCTCATTTTACAAATGAGGAAACTGAGGTGCAGAGAGTGGAAGGGATTTATATAGTGTTACAGAAGTGATAACTAGCAGAAATGGGGTTAAGCTCATCTAACTCCAAATTCAGCTTCTTTTACTGCACCAAAAATGCCTTCCACTTCTGATCTCTGTATCTTTATACAAGTCACCCCCCCCCCACCCACACACCTGGAATGTTCCCCCTCCTGAAACTTCCACATTGGATTTCTCCAGGAACCAGTATGATTCCTACCCTTTGCTTATTATTTTTTATTTATTTAACTATGCATTTTTTTCTGTCCTGCAGAACATAAACTCCTTGAGGACAAGAACTGTTTCATTTTTGTCTTTGTATTTCCAGAGCTTAATATAGCGCTTGTTACATGATAGGAGCTTATTAAACTTTACA
Organism: Macrotis lagotis; assembly: GCF_037893015.1. Classification (NCBI taxonomy): domain Eukaryota; kingdom Metazoa; phylum Chordata; class Mammalia; order Peramelemorphia; family Peramelidae; genus Macrotis; species Macrotis lagotis. The sequence goes on along the minus strand of NC_133659.1, from coordinate 44,617,659 downwards.
GTTTATACAGTACCACACAATCCTATCTCACCAGAAGAAATAACTATTTTTGAATGTGACTAACAAGAAAAGAAAGTGAAGATTCCCTGGAATTTGTTGTTTTTCCAAGCAAGACTTTAACCTTGGAGCAAACTCTTTAGACTAAGAGAAAAGTCTTTTGGGAACACCAACGGGCATTTATGAATGAAGGAAATGGCTGTACCTACCTCTGACAGCAACAGAGAAAGGTCACAGGGGTGGGGGTTCGTTTCTGGTATTCTTCGCTGCCGCCACATTCCTTTAGGAATTCCTGAAGATCCGTTAGAGGAAAGCCATTCTGTTGGTATTTCTTTAAAAAGCACATAATGATGTTACCTTACTTATAGAGTGAGAAATCATTCCCTTTGTCAACAGTCCAGGCTAGAATAGTGTTCTCCCACACTAGGAACAGAGATCCAAGAGCTGATACTAACTGAGTTGAATTAAAACTGTCACTACAGGAACAGAGAAGGCATGGCCACCATGGAAACCAAGATACAAATGAAAATAAAAATCCAAGAGAGAAAGGCAGGGAGGTAACTCTTTAAAATTATATATGCAAGTTGGAGTACTTCTTTAGTGAAGGGTATAAGGTATTCGGATCAGGATGGATAATATAACTTTCTGTAGACCAATACTAATCCACCTGCCTTTCTTCCATCCTTCCTTTTTTCTTCCATTCATCTATCCTATCCTTTCACCCAACCTTTTTCAGTCTATTCATCCTTTCCTCCCTCCTTCTTCCATCTTTTGGCTGTTTAGATAACTTTCTGTCCATCCCTCCTTTTCCTCCTTCCCCTCCTCCATTTTTCCAACTATCCCTTCCTTCTACCACTCTTTCCTCCCTCCTTCCCTTTACTAGAGTTATTTATGCAAAACATTTTCCCACCCCAAGGGATCAACTGCACATCTGCCTCAAATCCTGTACTTTTTCTTACTATCACTTGACAGAGGTGAGATTTGAAGTCCCTTGAATGTAGAAGGTATTTGTAAAGACTTAATGAAGGTAGATTAATGAAGGTAGATTAGTCTCTATCCTGTACCTCCCCCCCCCCCCACACTATCACCATCATGTCAGCCTCTAAGCTGGCCCACATCAATATTTAAGCTTGGAATACTTGTAGGAATATTTCAGCTTCAGAGATTCATTCTCTAGAATTATAGTAGGTAGTTATTATCTCCCACATAAGTTCTCGCTCTTTTTATTAAGCAAATTGTAGTTGATGCTAAAGTGAAGATGACGATTCATTAATCTCCTTGTACACATGATTGTTGGTTAGAGTTTCTCAATGAAGTTGACTTTCCACCAAATGTAAAAAGGAGGCTAAGCAGGAGAGGAGTTTGGAACTCCCACCCTCTTCCTGACAATGGCTTTACATATCAAGTGAGTCTCCGTGGACAGTGAGTCTATCATCTGAAAAATGAGCTTCCACAGACATACCATCTGCTGTTGAACCAACATCACCGTAAAAACAGTGAGCTAATATGTCACACTTGAGTCTCTTCAGGCTATCTTGATCTTGACCTGAAAGATAATGTCTATCCTCAAATCCCAGGAAGGGGCTTTTAAAGGCCTGAACAAGAAAGAATTCTATGTTTCTGACAAGTGGTCACTTTGCCTTTGCAAATGTCCAGAAAGAGATAATCACTATCTCTTGGCGGAGCTAAATCTATTTGAAAACAACTCTAAATTGTTTTTTAACAAATATTTATTATCTCTCCCTCTCATTGCCCCCATCTGAAATATATTTAACACATACATGTGTGTATATTTTCTCACAAAAAATATATATAGTCCAGAAAACAAATTTTGACATTGGTCATATCCAAAAATATATATCTTATTTTGAATTTTAAGTCCATTACCTCCTTTTCAGATCTTAACATGAGACTGCATAGTATTACTGCTCTGAAGATTCACTTCAGAGGGGTTTTTGTTACATCATCCATTAAACAAGGGGGTTGAACAAAATGAATTCTAAGAACCTTTCAACTCTCACTCTGTAACTGTGATTCCCCCACCCTAACCAATAGTCACCAATACCCTCCAAAAGAAAATCTGTACTAATTCCTGGTAACAAATTGAATAATTGAATTGAATTTATGATTTAGGATGAATAATTGATTTAGGATGAAATAAAAATTTACCTTAATGGTGTCATAGGAGTCTGTAATAAGTGCAATGAAGAGACTGAGAATCATGTATATAAAAAGGCTGATGAAGGAATATAAATATACACGACTGAAGAGCCAGACCAAGATGCTCTTTTGTTGGATTTGGGCAAAAGTTGCAAACATGTCGTCACCGTTCACCAAAGAAAACAAGCATTCGGCCACTGTGCTCAGGTCTTCAAACTTGGTTGGGACAGAGAGGGAAAAGAAGAAAAGTTTTCATTTCCAACGTCCATTTACACAGTAGGAAAAATAGCTCAGTTTCCTTTTGAAAACGTTAAGAATTCAGAAATCTACTGGCAATGAAAACACATGGGCTGCTACCCAACCATGCATATGTTTCTGATTGGTGATGCCAACTTGGGTCCTTTCCTAAACCATTGATAGTACTTCCTGGATGTTCAGATAGCTGTTATTGATGGAAAGACAATCTATAGGCCCAAAGGCCCAAGGGTTAAAACACTAGATACGGAGTGAAATAGGATCACACTATTAGGAAAACAATCAGGTTCCATTAGGAGAGATAATTCAGTTCTCCTTTCGGAAGTCTATTAGTCCAAATGAGGTATCTTCCCAAAATGCTGCTCTCATTGTTATCTCTTTCTTACTTAAAAACTTGCAATGACTCTCTAATGGTTAATAAACAAGCCCAGACTTCTCTGCTTGGCTTTTCAAACCCGTCAATAATCTAGTCCCCTCCCACATTTACCCACTCAAATTCATTCATTCATCCATTCATGAATTTACCATGCAAATTTATTTTTTAATTTCTTTTAAAAGATTATGAATTGCATTGAATCAATAATATTTCAACATACAGAAAAAAGAAATCTATACAAAACTGTAAACTTCTCTTCTTTTTTAAAAATAAAGATTAAATTTAACATGGCAGTATCAAAATTGCGCTGCTGTGTCCTCCTGACCGTTTTGTTCTAATTCCCTTAACACTGTTATTAATTTCAATCAGGGCCATCTCCTTATGACTTTCCCCGCTCATCCCCATCTTAAAAGCCCTTCTTGGGGCAGCCAGGTGTTGCAGTGGATAGAGCACCAGCCCTGGAGTCAGGAGGACCTGAGTTCAAATCTGTTCTCAGACACTTAATCATTACCTGTGTGACCTTGGGCAAGTTACTCAACCCCGGTTTGGTTGCCTTGCAAAAACAAAACAAAAAGACCCTTCTTCCAAGCCCCACCCTCTTGCTTTGCCCATCCAAATCTTAACCATTTTCAAAGTCTCTCTTTACCTCCTCTAGAAAGTACTCCCTGGCTTTCTTTGTATCCTTTCTCAGCTCTCTTTGGTACTGCTTCATTTAGTCATATATAACAACTGTTTTCTAAATTATTTCATAACCTTTTATCTCATCAATCAATAGAGTGTTAGCCACAGAAGGGGTCAGGACTACATCTCATATTTCTTTTACCTGCATAAGGAAGTCCAACAAGAATAGCCTCAATACTTAATGCTTGATTTAGACTAGTCTTTTGATGTCTGAATAGTAAGATGACAAAATTTAGAACTGGAGGGAAGTTTGGAAGTCATCTAGTCTAGGTCCCTTCATTTGACAGGTGAGTTAAGGTCCACAGAGGTTAGTGACATACCCAGGGTCACATAAGCAGTGTCTAAGCTGAATTTTAACTCAGTCCTTTGAATCCAAGCTCATTGCTTCTCTTCTACTCTATCACATTATTCACAAATAAAGAAGGAGAATTCAAATCCAATTGTGTGGGGAAATAGCTAAAGCAGGTGTGCCGGAAATCCTTGGGACTCAAGCAGTGCGAGGGTAAATCCTATGTAAGATCCAAGGGAAACCATGTAAAGTGCATTCTGCTCCTAAAAAAATAAGAGAGCTCTTCTTGGCCAGCCTTCTTACTTTTACCCGCCTCCCCATAACACACAAACATTGGTTGTATCCTAGGATTTTTACACACATTTTGGATCTTTCTCTGTCTCATTCTATCTCACCTCTACCTTTTGTATAGAAAGCTAAAGATCCCTGGCCCTTGAGTTGTAGGGAAGTAACACTGATGGATCTGTATTTTTCTAGCTACCAATGAATAGAGAAGTCATCTGAATCCTAGATTCTAGGCTAGGAACCTCAGGGGGATACAAAGTCCTGGCTATTACACTCAGAGGCATTTTGTGACTTAGCTAGTTAGGGTTAGGGTAGTCCGACACCATGAAAGAGGGAAAAACAAACTCTTCCCACAGAGGGATCAGACCCAAGACATGTACCTCATTAACAACTCCAACCAGCCAAGCTAACCAGGACTTCTGTTAACAAGCCAGAGGGCAATGTTAAAGAAACACACACACACACACACACACACACACACACACACACACACACACACGCACACGGGAATGCACCAGTAAGCAAGTCATTTAACAATGTGCAAATTTTTATTTAACAGTTAAAAGGTCAGAGCTTACAGAGTAAATCATTTCCATTCCCACCATGGGCCCAGAGCCAGTGAATTTAAAACAGTTTTCTGTAGTTGTCAATCATCACTGGACAGCTCCATCAATAAGTCATGTTTATTTCCCGGAACTCCATTAGGATCGAGCCAATTAGTGTTCCTAATTGCAAAACTCAAGAAAATTCTAGGCTTTATAGAATGTCCAGAATTGCAAGCATCCAAGACTTGTCTGGTAAATAGCAGGAAAAGGGCACTGATTGGACTGGAATGGAGGTCGCTATCAAATTCATTCCTCCTGTTTCTTCCGCATTAATTAAGGCACAGTTAAATTGGAAAACATTAAAGAGATTTATACTCATGAAGCCTCCCATCCCCTGTGTGTGTTTAAGACTTATCTCACCCCACCTATCGGCTATGGAGAGCAAAGCCCCAATAAGTCACAAACGACTGGCCCCCACTCTCTGTCATTTCATGCACTGTTACCTAGGGATCTCACGCTGACAGCAGAAGGAGCTGGGAGTGGGAACCAATTTCCTCAGCCAATTTCCTTGTACTGGGGGGGGAGCAGGGGGGAGGTCTCATGATAACAAGTAGATTTGGGGTTTTTTTCCTTTTTTCAATATACAAAATTTGATAGAGGAGACAAGGTCCTGTCTGACATGCTTTGGGGAGGTGAGAACTACTTCTTATAATCTATAACTACTCAGGAGAATGGCATGGTCCCAAGGGATGCTTCCTGAAAGAACGGACCACATCCACGAGCCCAACATCCATCCTCCCCAGCTACAGGGTGATGAGACTAATGAATGACATTGCTTGCATGATTGAGCCAGAATTACTAGTCATTACTATCACAACTCTACCTCCCAGATCTCCCAGGTCCACTCCAGTATTCACATTCTATGGTTCTATGGCTTGGACTGGCTCCCAGCCAGTGGGCAGTAAAAGAAGACACACAGGGCAGATGGAGGCTCTTTTTCCTTAACTCAATTTTGGTGCCAGGACCAGCTCTGAGGACCTTAAACCACAATGTCTGGCCAGCAAACAATTTTATTTTGGTTTATTTTTTGAAAGATTGGGTACAGGACTGGAGAGGAGCTTAACTAAAGGGAACAGAAGGCTTGAATAGAGAAGTCATCTATATTCAACCAACAACTCTGCCCATAACTGAGCAAACAGCTTTACTCTCTTAGATTGGGCTCTAAAGGTGACAAGAACCAGTCAAAAATAATCACTTTCATTTGACTCTCCCTCTATACTACCCCATCACCTCTCACCTAGACCCCCTCATTGGTATTCTTGCTTTAAGTCTCTTCTCCCTCTTATCCATCCCTTATATAACTGCCAAAGTGGTATTCATGAATCATAGGAATAGGCTATGTCAGCCCCTGCTGCTCTTTAGCCCATAGATTTAGGAATGATGGAGGCCTTACAGATCATTGAATCCACATTTTATAAATGAGAAAACTGAGGTTCAGTTGGGATTTAAAATCTCCATCTTGGATCCAAACCCCTCCACCCCCTTCCCATTGCATCAAACTGTGTCCAAGACAAAATACCTATCTCTCAATTTGGCATTTAAAGTTCCTACAATATGGTTCCATCCTCCCTTTCTGACTTTATTCAAATACTTCATCTACTAGCTTACTTGCTCTTTTCTTCTTCATGACCTTCCCCATATTCACCTCAACCTCTTAGAATCTCTAGTTTCCTTAGAAACTTAAACAAAATACTGCCATCCCGATTATTTTGTATTTCTTTATATCTTATATTCACTTATATGTGTGCTTGTTTTTCCTAGGAGAACATAAGCTCCTTATGGGCTCCTTTATATTTTTTTTGTCTCCATATTCAGTCTCTAGCCTAGGAGAATGCAAGATTCTTGTGGGCAGGCACAATGTCCATTTTTTGTCTTCTTACCCAGAGACCCTAGCATGCTCCTTCACCTAAGAGAATGTAAGCTCCTTGTGATCAGGCACTATCTTCATTTTTGTCTTTATACTTAGAGCTTCTAGAATAGACTTTCTCCTAGGAGAATGTAAGTTCCTTGTGGGCAGGCACAATTTCCATTTTTGACTTCCTACCCAGAGTCCCTACAATGCTCTTTCTCCTAGGAGAATGTAAGTTCCTTATGGGCAGGCACAATTTCCATTTTTGGCTCCAAACCCAGAGCCCCTAGAACACTGGTTGACCCAGTAAGTATGCAACAAATGCTTGCTGAGGGAGTGAAGGAATGAACAGATCACAAGCTATTTGAGGACAGGAACAGTTTTGGTTCTGCCTTTATATTCAGGTTGTTGAATCAGGACAGGTACCTAGTAAACATTTTAAAAATGCTCCTTGAATTGGATTGCTAAGCCATGTCCACAGGACACCCTGTAAGTATAAAGCTGAATGAAAATATCAGGTTGAATAATTCAAGATGTGGTTTCAGAGAACATTCATCACTTTTCCAGTTTTCTGTGCTCAGACATCTTGGGCTTGGAAGGACCTTGGTGCTAAACTACATTAGTTCCAAAGAAAAGAGTCAGCAAGAAGGAGAGAGGGATCTTCTTCACTTCAGTCACTAAAGTTCAGTGGCAGTAGAGAGGAAGTCAAGGGATGGATGTAGACTTTTCATAACTCACTGAAGGGTAACCCCAAAGTATAGCCTTCCCAATCCTTTCCCCTCTGACTTGAGAAAAAGACATTGCTAAGTATCTACTATCAAGGGCTAGTTGGGTTTTTTTTTTGCCTTAAATTCATGAAAGAACCCTTGGGGTTCATCTCCTTAAAGTTTTCTGTAAAACCCTTAGGTTCAACTAGACCCTGAGGGATTTTCTCATTTTGTATTTGTCAGAAAGAACCTGAACAAGCCCAGTTAAAAAGGTCAAAAAATAGTAACCATTCACAAAGTATCCCCAGCAGTCACTGATTCCTTTTCCCAGGTTCTTCACCCAATGTGGCTTCAGCTTAAAGGCAGACATCCTGCTCTAAGGTGCCCTCTCTGTAACCGAGCATGCTACACCTGACTCATCACCTCCCCAGTCTTCCACAATGGGTACCCCCATGGGGAAGGAATAGGGGAGACATTTAACTCCTTAGGTTTTCCTTCAGGGGCATGCAGTGAGAAAAAGAGAAGAGTTTATATGGCAAACAAAAGGGAAGAGCCTGTACAGTGGAGCCCAGGGGGCCTCTTAGTTATCACTCTTGGGTCAGTGGAAAAGGGTGGAAATGATTGAAACAAAACAAATTCATCCCATTCCTGTGTCAAAAAGGAGGCCCAGCCAAATACTTAGGGAAACAAAAATGGGTAGTTAGGTGGTTTTTATAGCTACTGTTGAAATGTGAAATGGAGATCTTGGGGGATGTCAAAGCAAATGAAATTTGGAAACTTCCAGCTCTGAAATTCTGGGAGACTGCTCCAAAATAATTGAAGATTTTCAAGCAGGGGCCAGAAGTAGGGGATTTGGGCAGGAATATCTTAGGGAACATGAGGACACAGCAACCCCAACCCTCAGCTCCCTCCCCCGTCCCCCCATTCCAACGCTGGGGTCTCTGAGCTAGGGACTGCACCAAAACCAAGCTGCAGAGCTCACTAGAGAATTCCATGAAGAGCAACATTGCCCTCTAGCGGCGTGTGAAGCCGGAGGCTCCTATTTTTTTTTTTAACTGCATTTGTGGGGGCAAGGAGAGAAATTAATGTGAATTTTTCCGATGACTAATATACTGAGTTCTCCAAGTCAGAGAAGGCTTACCAGAGACTAATCCACAAGCATCAGTCATCTTTTTAATTTACTTGTACCAAGTCATCTTTCAAATCAGAGGCAGGAAGTTGGAAGAGCAATAGAAAACCCGAGGCGTGACTTTAGAAATCATTTCTTAAAGACTCTTCAAGCCTGGAGAGTTGCTAACCATCCCAGGACAGACTAAATGGGACCCTTAATAGGGCCAGCAGTCACAGTGTGATAGGTTTCAGGCCTGATTTATTTACAGGACAGGGACCAAATTTTGCTTCTTTGCAAAAGATGCTGAGAGAACTGCACACTAAGAATTGCCTGCAAAAGGCTATTCATCTGTCCTGGGCAATAATTGAATCTGGAGCTCCACAGGGAGCTCCTCTGGCAACTTTAAGAACATTGGATCTGGGGTTTAAGGAACTGGATTCCAATCCTGCCTTTGATCTTTACACTACCTCACCCCTTTGGTCTCAGTTGCTTTGTTTAGAAAATGAGTTAGCCTCTGAGCTTGATCCAGCTCAAAATCTATGAATGTCCTAAGCTATGGCATCTTCTCTTTTTCTTTCCAAGGTGAGAACAGTATGGCAGAGCGGAAGGAGTACCGGACTTGGGAGTTAGGAAGACTTGGATTCAGATCCCATCTGACACTAGGAATATGGCCAAGGCCAAGTCATCCAGAAAATGAGGAAGTTGGAAGTGATGGCCTCTTGAGGGCCTGCCAGCTTTAGTCCTATGAACCAACCACTTTCATTGTGGGACTGAAGTAGAATCCTACATACATTCTATCAAGCAAAAGCCACATTCCTCTTTAGTTTGTGGATGAGAGTAGGAAGGAGATGGTCTCATTTCCCATCTCAGAGTTGCAAATCATATCTTCAAGGATTCACAGTAGGCAATAAGCTCTGAGCAAAGCAGTGAACTCTCCACAGTCGTAGGATATTGGCTTATGCACTATATCAATTTAAAGTTCAGATACCAATCTTTAATAAGACACCAAAATTAAACTGTGACCACAAGCACCTATAAAGATAAAGCATATTTGCACTTCATATTCTAAATCTCTTACAATCAGAGCAAAACTGTCATACCACTGACCCTCCAAGTTTAACTCAGATGCCAGTCCTAATAGTTCATAAAAAATAAGTTAAATAAAAAATCAAAACCCCAAACTACTGTTATTTATCTTGCTGTATTTTACTTTTTACTGGAACAACCTCTTGTCCAAATATCATTGGCATTCAGTGGTCAGAAGAGTTCGTGTTAGACTCTTAAGTTGGTCCCAAATAGCTACCCTTTACTACTTTCTTTCATTGTAATTTCTATCTCAGTATTTCTGTTTCTTCAATATCCTGCAAGGGGGTGGGAGGAATAAAACTTTTCACATGAGTGTTTGGAGCATGGGGAGAGGATTTTCTAGCATGTATGCCATATCACACATGAATTCTTGACTAAGGGTCCTAGTGCTTTCAGTATGGATGTCATTGATGAACAAAGGGAAGGAGGGAAAAGGAGGGCCCCCACTCACATACCTTCTCATGGTAGGGGCCTATGACAATCCAACCACAGAAAGTGTATCCGAGATAAATCATTCCAGCACAAGCACAGAACCGTAGGACTTTGGGCAAGGAGGCCTGCATCGTCAAAATGAGCACCTATAGGTCCAAAAGTAACACTCAGTGGGGTTAAAGAATCATTAAGCAACCCAAACTCAACCAAAGGGTACATGGGTAGACTTACATTGTACGTCTGGAAATATCCCAAGTATCTGATGACTCCAACCCAAGCGAACAAAGTGGATGTCCCAAGCAAAATGCTGCAGAGGTCATAATTTGTGAGATTCTAACACAAAGAAGAGGAAAAGGGAAAAAATTACAGAAGTGAGTGAAAGATTTTATTCTATAAAGAAATCATCTGCCCATTTAGGCTACTACGTTAGATTTTAACATGGAAGGAGATTCAAAGATCATTTGGGGGCAGCTAGGTTGTGCTACAGTGGATAGAGCACTAGACCCAGAGTTAGGAAGACCCCTGTTCCTGAGTTCAAATCTGACCTCAGATATTTAATTGCTGTGTAACCTTGGGCAAGTCACTTAACCCTGTTTAACTCAGTTTCCTCATCTGTAAATGAGCAAGAGAAGGAAATGGCAAACCACTCCAGGATCTTTGCCAAGAAAACCCCAAATGGGATCACAAAGAGTTAGCCACAACTCTTATTTCATGAATGAGAAAACAGGCCTCCAAAGTCCAACTAGAAGGAAGGGCACAGAGCCAGAATTTGAACACAGGTCTTGACTCCAAATCCAAATCCACTACTTCCTAAATTACAAAATGAAGCAGATTTACCAAGTAATTCTAAGTAGGCTTCTCCCAGGGTTTCAGAAATTACTTGTTTCCCTCCAGGCACTGCTGTGATTACTTACAATAAAAAAAAGGCTCAGTTCTTTAAATTTGATTTTCTTCCTTAAGTAGTTAGTCCTCCCCCACCCCCACCCCCTTCTATGTTTAAAGAGAATAGCTTCTTTTAAATGATATCCCTAAGAGACACGTACAACAAGCTTAGTCCCTTCAATGCTTAATACAAGGGTTTGGCTTGGGTTTGATTAGGTTTTTCCAATCTACGTCAGACCAAAGACACACCAATCAAGTAGCAGATGGTTATCAGGCATCACATATGTGCTAACCTGAGGAATCAAGGATAACAATGCAATTCAGTCCCTGCCCTCAAGGAGTTTCCAGGCAAACAGGACATTTGCAAAACATGAATTTTTTGGAGAAGAAGGGGAAGGATGGCGATACTAACACCTGGAAAAAATCAGGAATAGCTTCTAGAAGGAGGTAGTAGAGGTGGGGAGGGAATGCTTAAGATTTCTAAGGGGAAGAGGTTAAATTGTCTCTAAACAGAAAGACAATAGGAAGTAGTTAGAGTTTGGGTAGAGCAGTCTGACTACAGTCAAACTTTTCTTTAGAAATATCATTTTGGGGGCAGCTGGGTTGTGTAGCGGATAGAGCACCGACTCTGGACTCAGGAGGACCTGAGTTCAAATCCAGCCTCAGACACTTACTAATTACCTAGCTGTGTGGCCTTGGGCAAGCCACTTAACCCCATTGCCTTGCCAGAAAGAAAAGACATATCATTTTTGATAGTAAGGTGGATTGAAGTAGGAAGATGTAAGAGGGACAAAGATCAATAGGAAGTGATTACAATTGGCATCTAATAGGAATATAGCAGGAGTTTTAAGAGCAAGGAAGGCCCTTTAAAAATTATCCAGGGGCATAGTGGATAGAGCACTGGCCCTGGACTCAGGAGGACCTAAGTTCAAATCCAGACTCAGATACTCAATAATGGTCTAGCCGTGTGACCTTTGGGAAGTCATTTAACCCCATTGCCTTAAAAAAAAAATTATCCCACAACCTTATTCCACAAATGAGGAAGCACTTCTCTAGAGAGTGCTATTTGGCAATCAAAGCTTTTGCAACCTAGTCTTCTCCTACTTTTCCAGTCTTCCTACGCCTTACTTCCTGACTGGTAATCTCCCATCCAGCGACACTGGTCTCTTGGCTGTTCCACTCATAAGACACCCCATCGTTTGGCTTCCAAGTATTTTTGTCTCTCAAGTCTGGACTACTCTTCCCTCCTCCACTCTATCTTTTACTAATCTCCTTGACTTCCTTTAAGTCTCAAACTAAAAATCTCATCTTTCACTGGAAGCCTTTCCCAACCCCTCCTAATTCTAATGCCTATTCATTATTTCCTATTTTTTCCTATAAACAGATTGCTTTGAGATGATGTGCGTCCTTTGGTTTTGAAGAAGACTGTGACATCAGAGAGGTGATTCCATGACAAGCAAGATAATTGAATTTGAATGAGGGGATGCCATGCTCAGTCAGCAGGCTCACTTTCTCCTCCAGAGCCATCTGAGTCCAGTGGTCAGATAGGAATCAGGGTGACTGGAGATGGCCCTGGATGTGAGGCAGTTGGGGTTAAGTGACTTGCTCAAGGTCACACAGCTGGTTAGTTGTCTGAGGACTGATTTGTTCCTCCTGCCTCCCGGGAAGATGCTCTACACCCTGTACCATCTAGCTGTCCTCATCACAGATTGCTTTGTATTTGTACTTGTTTGCATGTTATCTCCTCCATTAGATTGCAAGCTCCTTGAGGTCAGGGGCCATCTTTTGCCTTTCTTTGTATTCCCAGTCTTTAAGCCCTTAGCTTCTCTAGCACAGAGAAGATGCTTAATAATATTTTTGATTGATTGATTGATAAAGAAGAGATCTGTTCAAAGTCATGCAAGTCATTGCTTAGGTGCTGCCAATGATCAGATTACAGAGTCTATGACTGGAAAAAAAAAACAAAAATGATCAATTTTCAAAAAAAAGGAAATAGTATGCTATCTGTAAAGGTTAACATCAACTAAGATTTCTATCAACATTCTAACACATATTAAAAAGGAATTAGTAATCTAGCATAGATAGGTTCACCAAGTATCCCACCACACAAGTCAATGATCCTTTATTAAGAACTTACCATGAGCAAGGCACAGCTAAGAGCTGGGAATGCAAATGTAACAGGCAGTTCTTGCCCTCAAGGGGCTTACCTTTCAATGAGGGAGATGGCAACACATAACAGAGAACTGAAAAGCAGTGAGGGCAAGAGTTACTCTATTCTCTCCTATCAATGCCGTTTGGTGTTTGGTTTTAGGGGTCACATTTTAGGATGGACATTGATAACATGAAGGGTATTCAAAGGAGAGCAGCCAAGAGGAGACCACAAAAGGCTTCCATTCAGCATACTCGTGGCACAGTGCTTGGCAGGTGATTAATTAATGTTTGCTGAGACTGTTGAAGTCAAGACAGCATGTTGACAGGTTGAAGACCCAAAGGATACAGGAGTGATTTGCCATTTCCTTCTCCAGATCATTGTTCAGATGAGGAGACTGAGGCAGATAGAGTTCAGTGACTTGCTCAGAGTCCCACAATGTCTGAGGCCGGATTTGAATTCAGGGGTTCCTGATTCCAGGTCCAGTGCTCTGTCTATCCACTGCACCTCCCAGCTGCCCTGACAATTAGAACTGTCCTAAAAATAAAATAGGCAGTCCTGAGAGGTGGTGAACTTCCCCCTCCTTAGAGGCTGTTGGAACAACACTTGGATGACCCCTTGTTGAGTGGGTTATCCAGAAGATCCCATCTAAGGGAGAGGTGGTACTAGATGCCAAGAAGCTTTCTGTCTGTTATTAGCTGCAGTCACTCACTGGTAATACCCAGTCCCCAAGCAGTAATGCGCCGGCTTTGGGTTTAGTCCAAACACATGTTAAATGCAACGGACACTGGAAATAGGATTAAAGGCAAGTAATCCATGTCTAACCTTAGAGGAAGCTTCTGTACGGAAAACTTCCCACTAGGCAGCTGGGAAACCTTATTTCCAAGTACTCCAGCCTAGTGGGCCCCCAGCGAATGTTTGCCAAGGATAATAAGGCTAGGCAAAGGGATTTACCAGGAGAGATAATCTTAGCCAACGGGACTGTAAACAAAAATCCTGAAGGATGACTTTTCTACTTGTCCATTCACCACATTCATCCTATGACTAATCTCTGTGACCACAGGGACCACATCTGTATAATCCACAAGAGAAAGGGTCCTCCAAAGATCCTAACTGGCCCAGGATTCTTTTCTTTTAAAAAAAATTATTTATTTAAAGCAATGGAATTAAGTGATTTGCCCAAGGTCACATAGTTAGGTAATTATTAAGTATCTGAGGTCAGATTTGAACTCAGGTCCACCTGACTCTGGGGCTAGTGCCCTATCCACTGTACCACCTAGATGGCCCAGAATTCTTTACTTCCAATAGGATTTGGGGTTTGTAGGACAGGAGGCTTCCATATCAGACAATCCCTGCTCAAAGAGGACTGTAAAACATTTAACACAGTGCCTGAACACAGTAGGTTCTTAATAAGCTCTTCCTTCCCTTCTTCCTCACTCTCTCTCCTTTTGTCTTTTTTTCTCCTTTCCCTATTTCCTTTCTTTCCCCTTCCCTCCCTCTTTCCTTCCCTTTTTCCTCCTTCCTTCTCTTCTCTTCCTTCTATCCATCTCTCCCTCCCTTCTTTCTTTCTTCCCCCTCATTCCCTTTTTTCCTTTCCTTCTTTCTCCATCCCTTCTTTCTTCTTCCTTCCCTTTTTCATTCCCTTCTTCCTCTTCCCCCCTTCCTTCTTTCCTTCCCTCCCTCCTTCCTCCTTTCCCTTCTCCCTCCTTCCCTTTCTTCCCCCTCATCTCCAGGCAAGCTGCCAGGAATCTAAACCATGAGGTTACTTGGACTCAGTTTGCCAGAACCTAGAGCTCAGATGTCCCATAGCCACAAGATACAGGAGAGAACCCCCCCCCCCCTTAGAGACCCTCAATGAACTCAACAAGACCTACATGGAGATTGGGTTGGAATTCCAGAGTTGTCTTATTTTTTGTATGACTTTGAACACAGAACTTCATTTCTCTGATCTTGTCTCCTCACTTCTAAAAAGGGGGAAGGGTTGGAGAAAATTGCCTCTGAGCCCCCGACACAGCTCTGAATCTATGGAGACCATATAACACAGAGGCAAGAATGGGGGGTTAGAAGCCAGGGGCCTCTTAACCTTTAAGAGCCTCAGTTTCTTCATCTGTCAAACAAGTCAGCTGGGCTAAATGACCTCTGAACCCCCATCTGGTTCTAAAGCTACAATCCTATGAATTTTGTGTCCCACCACAAACTACATGAATCCTTAGTTATATAAACTTGGGGACAGAGAACAAAGCTTCTGTGGTTAGCTTCTCCCCAGTTAAGTAGACAGATCTTTGGAATAGTCTCTCTTTCTAGGGGAAAAATAGACTGCCTTTTCACCAAAAAGCATTTTTCCCACTTCAGGGTCTATTCAGCAGATGCTGCCAAATACTCAGTGTAATCAGAAGAATATTATTTTTCACTGTGTGTCGGCCACTTTATTCTACCTTTCTTAAGAAACCAGAGCACAGAAGGGGTTCATTTGTATGGATGTGGAGGGAGATTGAATAAAAGAAAGTATTCTAGATAAAACTACAAGGAGTGTCAGTTTTCAAGATAAAAGTCCATCTGGAATAATAGCTTCAGGTTAGCTCAAAATTCACACATTCTCACCTTTGCTGTGATTTCCATTTTTAATATTGATCCAATGATGGTCATTAGGTCACTGATGATCACAAGAATGTACCATCCGTTGATAAACTCCCAGCGGTCAGCATCACTCACACGTCTTTTATATTTCTCCAGGAAGAACCTTATAAATCTCTGTGGCAAACATTTTTAAAGTGTTTCTTACAAACAATCCTGCCATCTGGGAAGTAGGAGAGAAACTCTGAATGGTGCTCTAGCCCAGAGGTGTCACAGATGATAACACAACACTCTCAAGGGAACTCAAAATATAATTGAGAAATATTTAACAAAATAAATACAAATACCATGGACAACAGATAGTTAATATACAGTTTTCTAAGTCCTTATGTATGATTGAGTGATGTCCATTTTTATTTGAGTTGGAATTCAAATCAGAAGATTTGAATTTGAGTCTGGCCTCTAAAAACATACTGGTTATGTGACCCTGGATAAAGCCCTTACCTCTCTCAGTGTCCCCAAGCAACCATCTAGGACTTTTAAGACACAGATGAGCAGGTAAAGGAAGTCAATTCAAATACTGCTCTGGCCTAGAAAATCATCTGCCACCTAGGACTCTGAGTATCCTAAGGCCAGGGATTATGTACAATGCATCTCTATCCCCTATAGAATCTAATATATTAAGAATGGATACCTGATTTCAACCAATTAATGAATCAAATCAAATTTGTTTTCCAAATTGGTATCCCAATATGTAATAGTCTGTGGTTAATAAGATCAACTGCAACAGAAAAAATAGCATCTCAGATAGAATCTTATCTCTCCCATTTATGTGACCTTGGACAAGTCCTTTAACTTTTTTTTTTAGGTTTTTGCAAGGCAAATGGAGTTAAGTGGCTCGCCCAAGGCCACACAGCTAGGTCATTATTAAATGTCTGAGTGTGGATTTGAACCCAGGTACTCCTGACTCCGGGGCTGGTGCTTTATCCACTACACCACCTAGCTGCCCCCAAGTCCTTTAACTTCTAAATGTAAAATGAAGGGGTTAAATTAGATGACTATAGAATCACTGAACTCAGGTGGAAAAGGATCTCAGGGGCAATTTAGTACAACTGCATTATACATATGATGAGGAATGCCAGGAATCTAAACCATAAGGTTACTTGGCCTCAGTTTGCTAGAACCTAGATGTCCCATAGCCACAAGATGCAAGAGAGAACCACCCTCAATAAACTCAACAAGACCTACATGGAAGCTGGGTTGGACTTTCCCAAAGTTTCATGGGTAGTAAGCAGTGGAGGTGGGATTTGAACTCACTTCCTCTGACTCCAAAACTGATTTTTCCCCCCTCCTGAAATCCCTTCCCACTCTAAATCCTAGAATAGAGGGAGAACATGTATGGTACAATATGTTGAAGGGTGGTAGAGAGAGTTGGAAAAGCAACAACTACATAGAATCTCTTCTGGTTTGGGCTAAGGGAACAAAGAGGGAGAAATATTTCTTATATGGCCTTTTCCCATGAGTTTATTAATTTAGTTAAAGGAGTACCAATTATCTGAAAGAGCCTCACTCTTCAAAAATCTTTAGTTACTTCCTACACCCCAGGCTAATTAAATAGCCTGGTGGGGAGGCAATCACTCTCCTCCAGGATTTAAACCATCTCAGGGACTTTTGAAATAGAAGGATGATGCAGCATCAATATTCCATCCTTTGCACAAATCAAAAGGGAAGAAGCCAAAGGGAGATAGATGAGAATCAAAATGCACATACTTACTTTTTGCAGTCTGAGGGCCAGGATGATGGATCTGGTACATAGGATAAGGGAAGTAAAGCAACCCACAATAACAAACACATCAAACATCAGGATGTATTGGTTATTTTTCTGACCTGGAAAAAGGAAAAATCCCAAAACATCACCTCTAGGCACATTTTACTGAATATTGATTCTCAATATGCCTGCTGTTTTCTGGCAAATTAGATGGAGACTATAAAAGTTCTTTGGGATGAAACTGATAAATTTTTACAGCATTTCCAATTTTGTTCCATCTGATAAAAAGCATGGGGTCATCTGAGGTAACAGTTAAAAGTCTACAAGTGGAATCAGATTTGAATTCAAGTCTGGCCTCTTGAAACATACTGTCTATGTGACCCTGGGCAAAGCCCTTACCTCTCTCAGTGCCCCCAAGCAACCATCTAGGACTTTTAAGACACAGATGATTTTCTGATCTGCAGCAGGTAGAGAAAGTCAATTCCAGAATCAGACCAAGAAGAGCAGGTTGGATTGTGTTATAGCCATCTCAACATATTCATTCAGTCACCTTCAAGTCCATGAGAACATTCCCCCAACCAAACAGGTCTGTGTCTAATTGAAACTACATTAGAATCAAGCTTTAACTACTTAACCATAAAGTCAAAATTCAATACAGGAGGGTCCATCCTGGATGCCACTCAAGGGAAATTTAATTAATGAAATTCTCATAATTCTCCTAAGGTACGGGCACAGGGCCATAATACATAATAATGTTTTGAACTTAGCAGATGCTTAATTAATGTGAGGTTTTTTAAATTGAAACAAGGGACAGGATCAGAGTATTTGAAGTTACTGTTTCACTTAGCTAGAAGCTATCTCCCCCACCCAGTTACTTAATATTTATCAGTACTCCATAACTATTTCTAGGGCTACATTAGGTTAAAAAATTAAATTTAAAAGTCTTTTTCCTTCCTATTTACCCCCTTCCTTGTTTATCATATATTGCTACACATACATTCCTATAACTCTGTTATTTTATAGGCAATTCTCAGTTTCAATTATCTGGAGAACATAGTATTTTAGGACAGTCATATAATAACCCAAAACATTGCACAGTGGAGAGTGTTGAATTTGGCACCACTAGACCAATGTTGAAGCAGCTAGGTGGTTCAATAGCTAGAACACAGGGCCCGAGACTGTCAAATTCAGTCTCAGATACTACTGACTGAGTGACCTGGAAGAGTCACTTATCCTCTGTTTGCCTTAATCCACCAGAAAAGGAAATGGCAAATCACCTCAGTATCTTTCCCAAGACAGCACCATGGACAGTATGGTCCACAGGATCATGAACTTCATGTTAGAATCAGGACTCTGACCCTTGATTTGTATAACCTTGGGCATGGGGTATGCAATTCTTCATCTGCAAAAATAAGGGGGTTGGTCCAACCCCAGATGACCGCTACAGTTCATTCCAGCTGAACTTCCATTAGTCTGTGATACCAAGGTAGACCTTTGTTCCAGGGAAAACTTGGGTTAATCGTAAGACCTGGATGTTTTCCCCCATGGACAATTGAGCCAGATCTTCTGCTTCTCCATTTCTGGACCCAACTCCCAGTCAGTATTCAGTGTCCATTCATGTGATGGGTACACATGGATGAGCTCTGTAGATTGTTCATTGCTATGTAGACAAGTTGGCCAAATTCAAACTGACTTCTATCAGGAAAGGGTCAGACCTCTGATAAGGTAGGGATAAGGAAATGTCTTCCAAGAAGCAGATCAATAATTCAGCTATAACATAAAACTTTTTTTTAGGTTTTTGTAAGGCAGATGGGGTTAAGTGGCTTGCCCAAGGCAAGGAAATTTAAGGGAATTTAAGTGTCTGAGACCGGATTTGAACCCAGGTACTCCTGACTCCAAGGCCGGTGCTTTATCCACTATGCCACCTAGCTGCCCCTAACATAAAGCTTTAATGTTTACTGGGGCCCCGAGGAGGGAGACGATTGGCTCTTTGTCTCCTAGCCTTGACAGAGGAAGTGTTTAAATCCAAGGTTTAAGCTACAAAGTCTGCCCTTTCTGCTCTATATCAGCATGCCTTTCTTTACAGTAGGGGTTCATAAACTCAATCCTGGTGCTTTCCCTCTGTGGTTGCTTCCTATTGATCCTTTATATGACTGTTATTTGCATGTCATTTCTCCATTAGAGAATGGTCTGGTTTTTGTCTTTCTTTGTGTCTTCAATTCTTAGCACAGTATCTGAAACATAATAGGTCCTTAAGAAAAGCATACTGACAGATTGAACATATATATATATATATATATATATATATATATATATATATATACATACACACACACACACACACACACACACACACACACACACATATATATATATATATATTTGGGGATTTGGGTTTTTTTTAAAATCCAGTATATTTTCTTTTATGCATTTAAAAACATTATTCAGAGAAAGGACCCATTGGTTTCACCAGACCACTAGAAAGGTGCATGTTATTAAAAAACATTAATAATTCCTGTTGTTGTTGGATAACATTTAAGGTGCCATTTTGATCTGCCAAATCAAATGCTATTTTGTAGTCAAACAGTAATCATAGCAGGATCTTGTATTTCCTGAACTTTTCAGACAACTGTATTGGTAAAGGTCAACTCTGGAATACTACTTGTGCAAACTTGCTCTCTCCCTTCCTCAACGGAACCATCCCATGTATGTACATGAGTCTCATATGAATTTTATAGAATAGAAAGCAAATGTATGGTCCAATAGTTGCTCTCAGCCATAATATACCTGAGATTCTTTCTAAGTTTTTGGTGCAAAATAATGAATCAGCAAGTATATAATATGTGCCAACCTTGTGCCATACACACAGGAAACAATATGGGGAAGAAATAACCTTTTTTACTCAAGGAGCTTACAATATCCTGTAGATGGCCTTGAGAAATGATACTTTTATATCTTATTTTTTTTAGATATGTCTTTTTTCCTCTCTAAAAATATCCAGGACTATGATGATCAAGTCCAAGGGTTCAGGGTCCACTGTTCTTGGTGGGTTTTTTTAAAAGTACAACAAAAACTTTTATAAATCTTATCTACATTTCATCTAACTCTTGTTTTTAATAGTTTTCTGTTTAAATGCCATTAAGATGATTGTTCTTATTTGGAGGAGAAGACCTCACCAAAGGTTCTTTTTTTTTAATTTATTTATTTTTTCAATCATATGCAAAGAGAATTTTCAACATTTATTTTTGTAATGTTTTCTCCCTCCCATTGCTCCCTCTCCTCACCTAGGATGGCAAGTAATCTGATGAAGGATGTACATGCATAATCATTTTATACATATTTCCATGTTAGTCCCATTGTGAAAGAAGAATAAGAAGAAAGGGGGGAAATCACAAAAAGGAAAAAGCAAAAAAAATTTTTAAGTGAAAATAGCATGCTTTGATCTGCATTAGGATTTCATATTACTCTGAATGTGAATGGCATTTTTTATTACCAGTATTTAGAATTGTCTTTGATCACTGTTTTGCTGAGAAGAGCCAAGTCTATCATAATTGACCATCACACAGTGTTGCTGCTAATGTGCACAAAGTTCTCCTGGCGCTGCTCACTTCATTCAGCATGCAAATCTTTCTAGGTTTTTCTAAAATCTAGCTGCTCATCATTTCTTACAGAATCATAATATTCTGTTACATTCATATGCCACAACTTATTCTGCCATTCTCTAATAGGCATCCCTCAATGTCCAATTCTTTGCCACCACAAAAAGAGCTGCTATGAATATTTTTGTACTTGTGGATCTTTTCCCCCTTTTTGTGATCTCATTGGGACCTAGTAGGAGTATGGTTGGATCAAAGGGTATGCACAGTTTTATTGTCCTTTGGACATAGTTCCAAATTGCTCTCCAGAATGACTGAGTCAGTTCACAACTCACTAACAGTCCATTAGTGTCCCAGTTTTTCCCACATCCCCTCCAACATTAATCATTTTCCTTTTCTATAATATTAGCCAATCTGATATATGTGATATGTGGGGCTGTTTAATTTTCTAATTAATAACAACTTATAATTTTTTATATGACTATAGATAATAGTTTTTATTTCATCTGAAAACTGCCTGACAATATCCTTTGATCATTTATCAATTGGAGGATGAGTTGTATTCTTATAAATTTGGTTCATATAGTTACTGGTTATAAAAATTATTTCCCAGTTTTCTGTCATCAAGCATTCTTAAAATGGATTCTCTCTCTCTCTCTCTCTCTCTCTCTCTGCTAAGCATCTCAGTGAAAAGACTGCCGACCTTGTAATCATAAAAATCTGACTTTGAATTCTTTCTCAGATCCATCTCCGCTCCCAACTTCAGTTTCCTGATCTGAAAAATGGGGATTAAATGAGATGACATATGAGGCCCTTTGTAAACCTTAAGATGATATATGAGTGCTAGCTCTTAAGAGCATTATGAGGTATAATTTTCCACAATTCTTCTCTGTAAGATTTTTTTGAATTGATTTGTATTCTAAACCATCTACCACAACCCACTGTGTAGAAAACCAGAGCTGATTAAGAGAGGTTTTAGTTTCTTTTGTTTGCTCAGTTATGGCTACTGATTAAGGATGTTTAAAATTCTGCAAGAAATTGCTATAATCAATATTAGTGACCATTTTTCCATTTATTTCCTAGTTTTAGACATAAAAAATTCATTTAAATTAATTTAAATATAAGAGGTTACAGTTGCCTCCAAAAGTTTGCAAAGCTGACTATACACAATAAACATTTATTAAGCACCAACTATGCATCAGGAACTAAGCTAAGCATTTCAGATACAGATGCTCTCAAGAAATGCCCAGTCTGAAGGAGATGATAACATGCAAACGACTATGAACAAAGAAGATATATGCAAGATAAATGGGTATGATCAACAGGAAGAAGGCACAAGAATTAGGAAGGGTTGCTTGTAGAAGATGAGATTTTAGCAAGAATTTGAAAGCAAGAAAGATGAAGAGGAAATATAGAGAACAACCAATGAAAATGGGAGGTGAAGTGTCCTTTGTAAGGAACGTCAGAATAAAAGGAAGTAAGGTGTAAAAAGAATGAAAAGTTAGAAGGGAGGCAGGTTATGAATGTCTTTGAACATCAGAGGATTTTCTATTTGATCCTGGAGATGACAGGAAGCTGCTGAAATTTAAGTAGGGAAGCAACATAGTCAGATCTGTACTTCAGTAAGAGCTTTTTAATGGATGAACCAGAGTAAAAAGATTCAAGGAGGAGAGATTAACCAGAGGAGGTAGAAGATGATGAGAACCAATACTAGAACTATTTTCAGAGAAGGGGGAAGTCACAGGGAGAAGAAAAACCATAGTTTGGGGTTGCAAGGTAGAGGGAAAGGTGGAATACCAACAAACTGCTATCAGATATAAGAGTCTATAAACCTGAAAAAATGATGCATTTGGGGAAGAGAGCAAGATCTAGGTAGAGGGGAGGAGTAGATCAGAGAAAATAAGTAAAGGGACTGGGTTCATAGGGTATTTGACACAGACAAGTGAATCAGGAATAACTCCCAAGTCAGTAATGAATTTTTCTTGTTCATAATATTTTTTATTGCTTTCTAAGTCTTGTTTCTTCCAAAACTTTTAGTACAATTTTAAGCTTTAATAACTGTTTAATAGTTTTAATTTTTATAGCTTATTAATAGTTTTAAACTATTAAAGCTTGTAACTCAAGTAAGACTTGAAACATCTCATACAAGGATGAGGCATCTGTGAAGGCTACGAGACTTCAGACTCCTTCAC
This sequence comes from Macrotis lagotis, assembly GCF_037893015.1. Lineage (NCBI taxonomy): Eukaryota > Metazoa > Chordata > Mammalia > Peramelemorphia > Peramelidae > Macrotis > Macrotis lagotis. The sequence continues at coordinate 44,594,665 of NC_133659.1, read as the reverse complement.
TTCTTACTCCTGAATCATGTTTTCCATTGTTAGTCACTCTTCTCATCTGCATCCATATTTTCACTTAAGTTACTCTGTCTCAAAATATATTCTGATTTTATTTGAAATGTCCTGCCAAATTCACCATAAAATTTCTTTACCTCTCCCCCTTCAACAGATGCTCTTGAATGAGCTGCAATTATTTTCATGGTGGTCTTTTTTTGTAAATACTTATCATTAGTAATATGAGATGACCAAAGCTTCCCTTAAATTATATTTCTTATTGTCTTTGGACAGACTATAAAATTGACTTGACCAACTTCTATATTTAATGTTCCATTGACTCTGTGAGTCAACTTCTGTTTAAACTGGAAATTCTTTGTTTTCTGGATTAATTTATAGTGAGAATGATAAGACAAATGAAATTTGTTTCTTCAACTTGTAAGTTCATTAGTTAGTCGCTATCATTTAGAATACCAATAGCACTTAAAAATGACAAGTTAAAATTTATAGATAATCTAAAAGTTACATAAAACTTCATACTGTTACCCTCTTTTCTATTATTCTAATAACAATGAAGAAGTAGAAGGCACATAGCATTGCATTTATTTTTCTTAATTTCACTGATTGCTAATGATCAAAAAATTCATCTTCCAGAATCTACTGGAAACAATTCTCTCTGTACTCAGATGTCGTGTTCCTCCAAAAGCAGACAATTCTATTGCCTCTATGGCTCTCAAAACTTGTCGAGTATGCTTGAGAATATGCTGTACCATCTGAGAACTCAACTTCACCATCACACCACAAGGAGGCACTAGACAAAGATTTTGTGGACATCAGACCCATCTATACAACTATAGTTCTGTATCCCATCAATGGAATCCAAGGTATTGAAATAGATAAGACTCCTATCAGACAAGAAGCATGGCTTTCTGAATACAATACCATACCTAACAATGGGACAAATAACATTTCTGCATTTCTCAGTCTTTCCCATAATTCAGAAAAAGGATTGGTATGAGTCCCAGAGCCATTCTAATAGAGGCATTTATATTCAGACAGAGTTTGAATCAAATGAACACCAAGGGTTTCTTTGAAGGGAAAAAGTTGTTACAGTCTAAGACCTACTTAGTGAAGGAAGAGGGTCAGTATTACATACACACAGATAGATATACATGTGAGGGCAGCTTGTGTAGCATTTATGAAGAACAGATGGACCACCCACCTTACATACTGAATCTCCCGAGACCACAGACAACTAAATGAGAGGACCCAATCTCGATGGATGAACCACTAGTCTGGTGGTTTGGACTGCAATGAAAATTGTAAACACAAGCTCATCAGTTTGGGCATTCATTTGTCTCATGTCCAACAAAACTGAACTGGAGGATGATGTAATATGTAGGTACACATGTGCATATGGATTATGTATGTGAGTTTTCACTATGTTTGATTCTCTAGCACCTGTTCCCGATCAATACCAGCACCAAACTGCATTACCCAAAACCCAAGAAAATGTTGGGGAAGGAGTGGGAAGAACCTGTTTCCTTTGCTGGTCCAAGGGAAGCAGTGGGGAGGAAATAAGACAAGGAGAACCAAGACTATAAGGATTGGAAAATGAAAGGGAATAAAAGTGGAGAAAAAGAGAAAGAGGAAAGAAGAAAAAGGGGGAGGGGAAGAAAGAAAAAGGAGGAGGAGAGAAAAAGAAGAGCAAAGAGAAAAAGGAGAGAAAAAAGAGAAAAGAGAAAGAGAAGGTCACGTTTGATTTAAAAACACAAGTTGGGCATGTTTAAAATTAAATCTTTAAGATACTGGATGTCTGAGAGGTTTCTATATGTATTGTCCACCCACAAGAGGGAGCCCAAGACATTTTTTCTTGAATACATGGGGAGAGGGAAGTAAATTACATACCAAGCCTCTTGGGAAACAAATGAGAAAAATGATTTTTCTAATGAACCCATCAGATATTTTTATTTTAACAAATATCTCACCAAATTTGCCCCAAGATCAATAATCAAAAGATCTCATATGCTCCATTTATGCCAGTTATAATAAAACTTTCTTCAGTAGCAAAAACCTTAATGAAGTGAGATGCTGAAGGAACATTTTTGACAGTTGTATATCACTATTGACTCTACCTGGAGAATGGTTAAATAAATTGTGGTATATAAATACAGTGTACTATAACTGTGCCATAAAAAATAATGGATGTGGAAAATCAAAAGAAGCATGAGAAAATTTATATAAACTGATATGATGCAATGCAAAGCAAGTAGAACCAGAAAAAAATTATAATATTGTGAATGAAAAAGAAAAAGAACAACATAAACTGAATTCTGCAAAATTATAATGGCTATTTTTGACCATAAAAAAGAGATATAAGAATACATACCCCTTTTTCCCTTGCACATTATTGATGTAGAAGACTATAATATATATATATATATACATATATATATATATATATATATATACATATATATATAGTGTTGGATATGACTGGAGCTGGGAATAATTTTACTGAACTGTTTTATTTTCCTCTATATTTCTGTAAGAGATGGCTCTATGGAGGAGTAGAGATACATTGGGAAATGAAGGTGATATTTTAAAACCGAATGCAACTGAGTGAAGGAGGTAAAACCAGGAGAACAATTTATAAAATGACATACAACAATGTAAAAACAAATGACTCAAGAGGCTAAAACTCTCCCATGAGTACAATGACCACTAGGCTCCAAGAGTTCCATGATGAAGCCCATATTCTACCTCTTTATAAAGAAAAAACAGACGAAGTTCAGAATGAAACAGATTTTCACATAGGGACAATTGTGAAGCTTTGCTTTGCTTCACTATATTTGACAACAGAGGGATTTTTATCTTTTGCAAGTGAAGACTCCACAGGTAGGAAAGAGATAATAGTCATGAATGGACAGAAGGAAGGAGGGAGGGAGGAGGAAAAATTTTTAAATGAACACAAGAGAAAGAAATTGAGAGTGAGATATATTCAAACTGGACAACTTTGGAACTGATGCTAAATTTATAGCATACAGTTTTTTTTAAAAAAAGTAAGATGTATATAACAAATTTGAAGCTGAAGAGATGATAGGAGAAAAGAGAAGATAAACATGGTCCAAAATTGGAATTGGATTGAGTTAAAACACACAGAGTGAGGGGAAAATAGTGTCATACAATGAAAAGAACAATAAATTTGGAGTCAGACGACCTCAGTTCAAACTCTACCTCTGACCCTTGATTTGGGACAAGCTTTCTTAATCTTTCCTAGACCTCAGTTTCCTTATTTGAAAAAACAAGAAACTGGACTAAAGGAACTCTAAGGTACCATATGGACTGGATATAGATCATATGACCTACTTCTCATACATACTGGTTGTGAGACCCTGGGCAAGTCACTATTGTCGCCCTCTCCCCAGACAAACTGTCCCATCTGTGAACTAAAGAGCAAGTGAAGTGAAGCTGCATTCTTCATTAGGAGCTTCTTACACCAATATAATCACCTATCCAATCAAACAATCTATAAACCTTTCTCAGGGGCCCACCATGGGCAAAGCCCAATGAGACGAGAGAGGTAGAGAAATGATACTTGGGGTAAAGAGCGCAAAGGCCATAGGATAATTAATTAGGAACTGGAAAGGATCATAGAAACCAATGGCAACCCCCTCATTTTATCAATGAAGAAACACCCTAGGGTTTAAAGGATTAAAATAGAAATAGTTCACAGAAGGAAAAAAATTTGGAAAAAAAGAGGAACTTCATGACAGACAGAAATTATGAATTCATGAGCATTTTTAGGGAAGTGAATTTTACTTTAAACAGTATTCAAACCTAAGTTTACTACACAAACATACTGATCTCAGAATCGGAAAGATTTCCTCTTTGAAGCCATTCATAAGACCCCACAGTCAGGGAACAAAGGAGGTACCTCACTATACCTAGAATCAGGAAGCTCTGAGTTCAAATTCAACCTGAGATAATTACTAATTATGTGACTCTAAGCTAGTTACTTAACCTCTGTCAGTCTCAGTTCCCTTATCTATAAAACTGAGATTACTAATAGCACCTCCAGGATTCTCATGAGGATAAAATGAGATAATAAAATAAAGCACTTTGCAAACTATAAAGCATTCTATAAATGCTAATTAGTGTTATATGATCATGCAATTCTCTTGTCTATATATATGGTACTATATACTTCCTAATGCAACATATTAAATTTGACATCATTAATTATTAAAAACCTAGAGTTATACCCTCCTTCCTTCTTTCTTTCTTCCTTCTTTCCTTCTTTCTTTTCCTTCTTTTTTCTTTCTTTCCTTTCTTTTTCTTTTCCTCCCTTTATTCTTTGATCCTTCTTTCCTTCCCTCCTTTTTTCTTCCTTCCTTTTTTCATTTTTCTCTTCCTTCCTTCCTATCCTATATGTATGCATATACACGTGCACATATACCCAGGGACAAGCACACCTTTAAATAAGTTTCCAGAACTCCACTGAAATATAAGTTTGTGAAGTCTCAGGAAGGAACTGTATAATCATAATTACTTACAACTTAAAAGCTGCAGAAATAACCCAAATGAAAGAGATTGCATTGAGAAAGGCAATAAGACACTTACAAGACTGGAAGGAGTGACATTTTGGACATCTTGCTAATGTACTCTTAGTTTAGCTAAAAGGTCTAATCAGAGAATCACTTCAAGTAGCAGCAAAAGGCACAGTCTGGCAGAGCACCAGAGGAAAACTCAGATCAACAGCAAGGGTACACTAAAAGATTAGTCATGTTGAAGTCCATTAGAAGGAAGAAAATGGCAAAGGACATGGAAGAATTCAGACCCTTGAGTTATATAATCAAGAAGCCTGCGTCACACACTGTCCCTTTCAATGTTCCTCTTTGGAGTGTTTATGTTCTCTCTCCCCTGGAATGACTAATAATCTGGAAGGATAATCTTTGAAATATAACTTTTGATGTAAAAGAAACATCATGGAAAGAAGGATGAACATGAAACTAGGCAAGACCTGGGTCTGAATCCCACTCCCCACCCCCCCACCCTCAGATTCACAGGTAAGTCATGACAAATTACAATTTGTTAACTATAACCATTAGTATCACAGGCTTAAGATGATTTAACTCCCATTTTCAAATAAGGTAAGAGATCATACAGGTAATATTCAATCTCTGATTCTCAATTTACTCATCTATTAAACGAGGATTATACTACCTGTAGTTATTGCCTCATAGAGCAGGTAGGCAATAGTGCATCAGGAAGATCTGAGTTCAAATCTGACCTCAGATATTGACTAGCTGTGTGACCCTGGGCAAGTCACTAAATTCTGTTTACCTCAGTTTCCTCATCTGTACAATGAGCTGGGGAAGCAAATGGCAAATTACTCCAGTAGCTTTGCTATAAAACCCCTGAGGTCATGAAGAGAGGGACATGACAACTAATCGACTAAACAACAACAAAGCAATAGACCCAGGATGATCATGAGAATCAAACAAAAAGAGGTGGTACACAAAGTATTTTGTAAACATTCAGCCTCTTAAAAAATATCTACTATTAATAAAGCCTGAAACTGAATTTTCTGAGCAAATCTCTATCCAAATAATAACACACACACACAGACACAGACACACACACACACACACACAGACACACACACATGCACACACACACACAAACACACAAAGGAAATACTTTACAAACCTTCAAAGCAATGGAAAAAGTTATGATTATGATTATTGAAATCACCTTTGATTCACAGAAATAATGTCTGCCACACTTACTTGATCCAGATATGTGCAAGTCTTTGCATTCCTGAATGTTGGCCTCAGTATCAAAATAGATTTTTATTCTACCACTGTGAGCTTTATTGTCAAAGGTAATCTGTAAAGACAAAAACATGAAAAGAAAATGACTTGAAGAATTAATGCTGAAAAAACTGGTGTGGAGAAATAGAGGGGTCTGGCAAAGATAGAGGCTCTCTATGACTGTTTGACCTGTGGGCTCATGGAAAGACTGTGGGTATGTTTCCTCATATCCTGGAGAAGGGCTACCAAGACCCCCAAGCTCTGTATCCCCACAAGCCTGAAGTCACCACCTCTGCTCCACCTCAAAAACCTCAGGTCATGGGATATTATAGATGGAAGTAAAGCTTAGAGATTATCCAATCTAACCCCCTTAGTTGTTCTCTATGGATTCATTTTTGTACCCATAGATATAATATATCTTGGTATCTTTGGAGGAGTCAGGTGGCAACGACAGATAAAGTGCCAGACCTGGGGTCAGAAAGACAAGAGCTTAAATGAAGCCTCAGACATTATTAGCTGTGTCACCTTAGGTAAGTCATATAACCCAGTTTCCCTCAGTTTTTCTCTTCTGTAAAACGACCTAGAAAAGAAAATGGCAAGCCATTTCAGGATTTTTACCAAAAAAACTCCAAAAGGGATGAAAGAAGAATCAGTCAGTAATAACAAGAGACAAAAATATGGGAAGACTGACTTGAAAAATTAATATTACCCATAACAAGGGTGACCTCCTTCCCCCAAAAGAATTACCTGGAGATGCAGAGAGCATTATTCTTTGAGTATACATTCATTTAGAGTAAAAAAAATGTCTTTTGCATTTCTTTGTAGTTTTTTAGGTCAATTAAATAATTAAAGTTCAAATAAATGCAATTTGGGCAACTCAATTCAGATTAGTTTCTCACCTCCCAGATTCTATGATACTCTAAGGCAGGAGTTCTAACTTATTTTTAAAATATTTCAATAGAATTTGTTTCCCTTGTAATGCTATATATTTCATTTGATGCATTTAAAAACATTATTTTGAGAAGGGATCCATTAGGTTTTGCCAGACTATTGTCAAAGAGATGCACGACCCATCAAAAGTCTACAAACCTTTTTGGTTTTCAGAAGGACTGGGAGAAGTGGATCAATGTGAACAAAGGACTTCTATGCACAGTGCCAAAAAGCCACCATCTTTGTTCCTCCTCTTTCAAAACCAAATGCTAAGGCAAAAGCTAAAGTTTATACTAAACAGACATCAATTGATGACACTATTCATTTTTGAAATGTTTTATTTTCTTACATTGGCTCCCTCTTCCTTCACCAAAGTCTGCTCCCAAGACAGCACTTGAAGCCTTGAAAACTGAATGAAATTCAAGGACGGACAAGTCTGCTTTCATAGTACCTCAACGATTTTAAATGGTGTTACAAATATTCCTTACAAATTCTCTTAATATAATGTTAAATCACTTTAATTGGGGGGGGGAGAAGCAGATTATAATACTTTGGGACAGGTGATGGAGCAGCATGCTTTTTAAAAAAATCATATAATAAAAAAGATAGGAAATCATGAATGTTGACTATATTTTATCACAAATTGAAGGCAAATATTCACAGAATTGAAAGTAGATATTCCATATTCTCAGCCAAAGAAAAGCTACTTTCCTAAATATGCATTCAGTCTGCGCCCTTTCTTAAACCCATCTCTGCTGAAAATTGCATTTCTGAGTTCATTTTGGAGACTGCAAAACTCTTTAAAGGTGGGCTTGTGTCCAATTTCATCTTTTAATTATTCCTAGTTAGCACAATACCTACATACAATAGGAGCTTAATAAAAGTTTATTGAACTGAAGCTTTAATATATGCCACAATAATATCAACAAGCCCAAATTTTGCGGTGGAAAGCCAGGTCCCATATGGATAGGGCATAGCTTGTGTCTACAGATTCATTTTTGTACCCATAGGTATAGGCTCAATATCTCATTCAAATCTACTAATCTCTAAGACTCAATTTCTTTTCCACTTATTCCCCGTCCCCAAACAAGCTATTCTGCAACTTGTATTGATGAATTGAGATTGAGGACAACATAAAACGATCACCACCCCTTAGCACATTTTGAAAAATTAAATGAATGATTTTATGTAAAAATGTAATCCATTGTCTCTAAATAAAAGAAATAAGAGCTGGAATTTAAGGTGGAAAAAGTGGCTTCTTTTCAAGCCCACACTGAAATGTCCCCTCTGAAGCCAAGAAACTAAATATAAGAAATTGTCCCTAAGAAAAATACCAAACTTTTATTTACATATATAAATGGACATTTTAATTAGCTTAACTTTCCCAAAATGCACCAACTGGCATAGTCTAGAATTCTTCTGGTCCAAATCTATAATACAGAGAACTCTCAGTATAGAAACATCCCCCACTGATGCAAATGGGTGGCATGTTTGCAACTTGAAGTCTTAGAGCTATCTGGGACATTGAGATGTGAAGAGTCTTCCCCATTCTTCCAGAGCTAATATGTATTTAATGTGGAATTGAAATCCAGGTCTTCTTGACTCCAAGGCTGGCCTTCTATTCACTACATCATGCTGTCTTTCCTTGAGTGGCATTATTAGTTGAAAAACATTGGGTACGTTCTGAAAAATAGCTTCTGATCCTCAAGTACTTTTATCATAATAAAATTTGACAAATGTTTATCTAATACCTACTATGTGCAAGTAGCTAAGGAAACACAGACTTCATGGAAAGCTCTTCTTTTCAACATCTTCATTTCCCTTTCCTCTATTCATTTTCGTGTTTGTACCACTGGAAAGGTCAAGTTTGCTTTTGAGCAAAGAAAATTATGTTTCGTGACAAAACACTGCTCTCTATAATAAAAGCTGGCATTTATATTGTACTTCAAGGTTTGCAAAGTGCTTTACAAATATTATCTCATTTTATCCTCACAACAAGCCTGCAAAGTTGGTTCTATTATTATCCCTACGAGGAAACTGAGGTTGAAGAGAAGTTGTGATTTTTCCAGAGTCACACAACTAGACCTGGGTCAGAATTTGAATTCCTAGTTCCCTGACTTCAAGCCCAAAACTCAATCCATTATGCTACCTAGATACCTACCAGCCATTTAATTGAAGTTTCAGTGTGTTTATGTCTTAGAGATTAACATATTTTTTTCATATTTAGTTCTTCAAAGAACTAAAGACTCCCAAAGAGCCAAGCTTTATTTGACCAAATGCTGGGAAAACAGCTGGCAGAAACTAGATCCCTATTACCAAGATACGGTCAGCATGGGTATATGACTAAGACATAAACAAATTAGGAGAGCATGGAATAGTTTACCTGTCAGATTTGTGGATAAGAGAATAATTTAAGACCAAACAAGATAAAGAGGTCATTGAAAAATGTAAAATGAATAATTTTGATTATATAAAATTTAAAAGTTTCTTGCACAAACAAAGTCAATGTGACCAAAACTAAAAGGAAAACAGAAAATTGGGGGGGGGGTGCAATTTTTACAACTCTGTAAAAAAGATCTCGGATAAAGTATCTGATAAAGATATGCTATCAGAGGGCTCTGATAAAGCCCTCATTTTACAAATATATAGACAACTGATACAAATTTATAAGAATACAAGTCATTCCCCAATTGATAAAAGGTCAAAGGACACAAACAGGCAGTTTTCAGATAAAGTAACAAAAGTTATCTATGTTTATATGAAAAAATGCTCTAAATCACAATTAGAGAAATGTAAATTAAAACTGCTCTGAGGTACCATCTCACACCTCTCATGACAAATGATATCACAAAAAAAGGGAAAATGATAAATATTGAAGGGGATGTGAGAAAACTGGGACTCTATTACATTTTTGTGGAGTTGTGGGGTGATCCAATCTTTCTGAAGAGCAATTTGAAACTATGCCCCAAGACATATTCCAGCATAACCACTATTAGGTCTATATCCTAAAGAGATAAATAAAAAGTGAAAAGAATTTATTTGTACAAAAATATGTATAGCAGTTCTTTTTGTGGTGGCTAAGAATTGGTTATAGAGGGAATATTCATCTGCTGGGGAATGGCTGAACAAGTTGTATTATATGATTGTAATGGAATATTATTATGCTATAAGAAATGATAAGCAGAATGATTTCAGAAAAACCTGGAAAGACTTATGTGAGCTGTGAAGTGAACAGAACCAGGAGGACATTGGACCCAGTAAAGCAATATTGTAAATGAGCAATTCTCAACAATACAATGATCCAGGATAGTCCTTTTGCCAATAATCAAAGAATTGATGTTGTCTGAATACAAACCAAAACAGACTTTCTTTCTTTCTTTCTTTCTTTCCTTCTCTTTTTTCTTTCTTGTTTGAGTTTTATTGCCCCAAACGACTAATAAGGCAATGCTTTTTACACTTATTGCCCATATATATAACCTATATTAGAGTGACTGCTTAGCATCGTGAGGGTGCAGGGTGGGGGTGGGGCAATTAAGCTAGGGAGAGATAAAATTTGGAATTCAAAATTTAAAAAGGAATGTTAAAAATCATTTTTACATGTAATTGGGTAAAACTATGTTTTTTAAAAAAGAGCTGAAGATTACTTTCATTAAAAACTAGCCTAGAAATATGCAAGATAAAATAGAAAACACACTTACAGTATTATGAAAGGCATAACAGTCTGGTAGCTCCCGAGCATGGATTGTCTGAAGGTCAATGCCTTTGAGGTTAAAGGAGATTTCAACCTGTAAAAGCCTGAACAGAAAACATTATTAATTTGAAATGAGAGGAGAAAAGTCACTAAAATGTTCATACCCTTTGACCCAGTTGGGATCCCATTGCTAGGACTGTATCCCCAAAGAAGCCAAAGGTAGAAAGGGTTCATTAAGATAAAATACTCAAATCAATGTTTTTTTGGGGAGAAACAAAGTGGGTGCCCATTGATTGTAAAGTGTCTGTGAAACAACTGTAGTATGTGTATAGAATCAATGTTATTTTGCCATAAGTGATGAAAAATGAGAAATTCTGAGATTTGAGACAAGATTGAAAAAAATGAATGCAGGATAACAGAAGCTGGGCCAGGAGAACAATTTGCCCAATGGCCATAATGATGTGAATGAAAACAATACTAAAAGGTAGTTAGCTCAACTCAGATAAATTGCAGTGGCCAATCTTGGTCCTGGAGAAAAGATAATGTAATGTTCTTTTCTTTTTGTAGAGAGATAGCTGATTATGGGTGCTCAACCTTGCATATACTGTCTGGGGGTTGGTTTTTAACTGGCTTTCTTTGTTACAAAGGAGGGCTCATTCAGTAGGAATGTGGGTATAGATGAAGAAATGACCGATGGGTAAAATATATATCATATAAGTATGATATATCAAATATATCAATAAAACTCTCTAAAAGCACTGTGTTCAATTGTTATTGCTTCTCTAAATCCATCAACATAATCCTTTTTTAAAAACAGCAAAAGAAAACAAAATTTAAAAACATATTTACCGATAAAATTCTAGACTGAAAAATGAAGAATTCATCCAGTGTCCTGAATTCTCACTAGCAGAGACCTGTGGGTCTAAGTGGATACAATCTGGAACAATGACAGAATAAAATGTGTCATTAAACAAAGAAAGAAAAAGACTTAGCAACCAACCAATGCATTTTGTTTAATGTTGCTATGGTTTTTATTAAAATGAAAATACTGCTGGTGCATTTTAAAGAAAAGATGGGAAAATAGCTGTTTGATCCTTTAACAACTGAGCAAATGTGATTATAATTTTATAAATTTGGTAGCTTTTATCCTTTAAATTTTTAAAACTATTTTATATTTCAAATTAGTTAGGAGCAATGTGCTTATATGGTATAGTGAGAAAGTCTGAATTAGAAATCAGAGTCCCTGGATTCAAATCTCAACCTGGGGCAAGTCACTTAACTTTACCAGAGCCTCAGTTTCCCAATCTGTAAAATTAAGGGTGCCAACAAAGATCCCTTATGATTCTACTTTCATAATCCCATGACCTGGGATCAAATCCAACCTGACAATAATTACATTTTGCATGATCTTAGGCAAAATCACTTTACCTCTGAACCTCAGTTTCTTCATCTGGCTTCTGAAGCCCTTGACTTTCTAATTCAATGATTCTATTTTGCTTATAAAACCAGTACCTACAATTCTGATTTATGTTCTCTGACTCAATTATCTATTCCTAAGGTTGACAGACATACAAAATAGAGTACTGGGCTTGGAGTCAAGAAGCCCTGAGTTCAAATCCAGCCTCAGATACTTACTACTTCTGTGACCTTGTACAAGTCAATTAACCCCGCTTGCCTCAGTTTGCTCAAATGTATGAGTATGAAGATATGAGAATTATAATGACAGCATCTTATGGAGATCAAATGAGATAACATTTATAGAGTATCTGGTACACAGTGGGTACTCTATAAATGTTGATTCTCCTCTTGAGAATATGGCTTATCTCACTTTTTTCTTTGTATTCAATACTTGGGTAAGCATTTAATAGATGCTTCTTAGTTCATAATGACTCACATTTATATAATAATTATAAAAAAGGTTTACAAGGTGACCCTGTGAGTTACAAGCACTAATATACTCAATATACAGAAGAGGGAACTTTATTTGCCCACAGTCCTACAGCTCATAAGCATGCAAGTGAGGATTCCTACCCAGAACTTCCTTTAGCCTCTAAATTCCCCATCTCTTCATGCTATTTTGAATCTCTTCATGGATACCAATTGGACCTGCTTGTACCTAAGAGTTGAAGAAAAACTCCTAGGGAAGGGTCAAGAATAATTCCAAACTACAAGAATGATAAGCTCATCATTCAAATGTCCCTCCTTACCAGGGTCAGAAGATACCCTCAGATTGGAGAGGCAAATTCTCTCTTATGAAGATAGAAAAGATAGCTTTTGGAGAGTTGTCTTTTTTTGAGAGAAGGGTGAGGAAAGACCAAAATTTCTCATAGGGTTGTAAAGTTTGAAAAGAACATAAAGTGATTTAATGTTGGTCATTTTTTTTCTTTAGGGAATTCAAATAAATTAACATTCAGTAGTCAATCAACCAATAAGCATTTCTTAAGCCAAGATTTGGAATAACACATTTATTCATTCATTCAACTGTTTATTTTTTTTCATTCATTCATTCATTCATTTATTGAGGCAATCAAGTTTAAGTGACTTACCCAGAGTTACACAGCTAATAAGTGTCTGAGGTTGGATTTGAATTCAGGCCTTCCTGACTCCAGGGCATCACTTAGCTGCCTCCTTACAAATATGTTTAGAAAGCTTTACTTTCCAGTGAAGCTAGACAAAAGATGTATCTGAGGAGAAACCAGGCAGAGATACTATCCTGCCAAAGATAATCAATTGGACCGCCATATAGCTATCTCGTCTCTAACTTATAGTTTTGCAAAGTTGTCAGGCCCAATGAGAGGTTTAGAGTTGCTACCAGTATTGAGGAGGAAGGGCCATTGGAGGCCATTTAGCCCAACCCTATCCCTTGACAGATGAGAAACTAAGACCCGGCCAAATGAAATGATTTATCCTAGTTTCCATAATAAGCAACAAAGTTGATTTGAACTCAAGTCCTCCAGTGGGAACACTGAAGCTCAATGCCTAAGCTCAGTGTGTAGAATTCAGAAGCAAGATTTGAACCTAGGACTTCCTGACTCTAAAGCTGATTCTCTATTACACCATGTTGACTCCCTAAAGGCACACTTCTACCACTTCTTTTTTTATCCAAAAATAATTCAGGTAAATACATGCAAGTATATATATATATATATATATATATATATATATATATATATATATATACATAGATATAGAAATAGAGATAGATAGAGATAGAGATTAGAGATTAGAGATAGAGATAGAGATGATAGCGATAGAGATAGAGATAGAGATAGAGATAGAGATAGAGATAGAGATAGAGATAGAGATAGAGATAGAGATAGATAGATGGGACAGTTAGGTGATTGCATGGTGTGTAGAGTGCTGGGTTTGAAATCAGAAAGATTCATCATCTTGAGTTGAAATCTTGCCATAGACACATACTATCTGACCCCGGGCAAAATATTTGACCCTACTTGCCTCACTTTCCTCATCTGTAAAATGAGTAGAAGAAAGAAATGGTAAATTAGTCTAGTATTTTTTTTTCAATTTTATTTATGGCAATGGAGTTAAGTGACGTGCTCAAGGTCACACAACTAGGCAATTATTAAGTGTCTGAGGACAAGTTTGAACTCAGGTCCTCCTGACTCCAGGGCTGGTGCTCTATCCCCTGCACCACTTAGCTGCCCCCTAGTTTTTTTTTTATAAGAAAACTCTAAAATGAAGTCACAAAGAGACTAAAACAATGACAACAGAAGTATAAATATACAATATCATAGCATAGATAAGAATCATATCATCTAATGATTATACTCAGTTCCAGAACAGTAATACTAATTTCAATGCAAAACTCATGGCTATAGAATTTATGTAATAAATTATATAGCATTATTCACTGTAACTGACATAACTCTTAAAATGGCACTAATATTTAGAAAACATTATTTAATCATTTGAAAACTTCCCACTACCCAATCTAAATGGAAATCCACAGATCTGAAGCCTGGGAAATAATCATGAGAAAACAAAAGTAGGATTATTTAGAAAGAATTCTTTCACACATTGTGCCTGTCTTCAGTAAAGGGCATGAGTAGTTTGAGTTGCCAAACTTTGATTTTAAGACAAGTCTTTGTAGCTGTTTCCTCTAAAAGTTTCTCTTTGTAAAGAAAATATAGATAATAAAGTCCAATGGTGACCATAGGGTAGAAAATATTTCATCCTATAAAAGCAAAGAAAATAACTTAGAATTACAGGATCAGCAACCCATCTCCAAATAGTCTGGAAACAAAACCTGCTTTTCCATTAGATATTAATTTAAGCCACATTTCTAAGACTTGTTTTTGAGGGGAAAATTAATATCACCATACAGCTTTGTGAAACATTAGAGACAGGTCACTAATAAGAGGTCACTGGACAAATCTTCAGAGCTAGTCTCTGCTCCTGTCATAGCAAGACAAAAACATCCCTCATGGTTAGGCATGACAGTCATGTCCGTGATATATTCCTAGCCTGATAAAGGTATGGAGGGAGGCCAGGCTTCACCAAACAGGCAGAAATCTGACAAAACCAATCAATGGGCACACCATGCGGTGCTCCAAGACTGTCTGGAATGTAATAAGGGGCACACCCAGCCAAGGTCCAACAGGGTATGCTCTTCAGGTCATAGCTACATGACCACTCATTGGCTAACTGGGACACAAAAGAATAGGCACCAGGGAAGAGGAAACAAGTTTTATGATTATGTTCCTATGTTAATTGATCAACTGAAGTTGGTAACCATGCTGGTAAAGGTATACTAGACAGACTGCCAGATTTGGAGTCAGGAAGACCTGAGTTTGAATCCTGCCTCCGTTGTGTGATCCCAATCAAGTCATTTTCACCTTGGCCTCAGTTTCTTCATCTGTAAAATGAGGCTATTAGTAGTACTTATTGAACAGAGTGATTGTGAGGATCAGATGAGAATAGATAGATATATATATGCTTGTATGCATATACAAATATAATGTATGTTTATATATGTGTATATATATATATATATGTAAAGTAGATTATAAACTTTAAAACACCATAACTGTTAGCTATTATAACTGCATATGGAAAGTCTTAATTTTGGGGGCAGCTAGGTGACACAGTGGATAGAGCACCGGCCCCAGAGTGAGGAGTACATGAGTTCAAATCCGGCCTCAGACACTTAATAATTACCTAGCTATGTGGCCTTGGGCAAGCCACTTAACCCCATTGCCTTATAAAAACCTAAAAAAAAAAGGTCTTAATTTCAAATTTTGTCTAGCCATCTTTGCCAGCATAGGAAAAACATGACATTGTAGGGATAAACAGTGCTTTATTCGATCCATATCCAAGACTCAAAGCACTTAACATCTCATGTCAAATGCATGACATTTATATACAATAAATCTGGCAAAATCCTAGGAAAATATTTTCTATTAATAAAAGTGAGTATTTTTCACTTAAAAGCTATATATATTCACTTAAAATGATAAAGTTAAATATATATGCTTAGGGTTTGGAGAAAATTAATATTGAAGTCTACTAGAATGTGGCAATAGAACACAGTGTGCTAGACATGAAGTCAGCAAGTTCTGACTTCAGATTCTACTTTAGACTCTGACAAGCTATTTGACCCCAGAGAAATCCTCTCCTTGTCAGAATCTCCACTCATAAAATGCAGATAATAATACCTATAGCACAAAACTCAATGAGATCATGGGATCACAGACTGAGAGATGAGTCATCTAGTCTAATGCCTCATTTGACAGATGAAGAAACTAGAAACCAAGGGCAGTAAAGGGACCTACTCAAGGTCACACAAGTAGGAAGCAGCAGGATTGGAATCTAGAAGCAATGCTCTTTTTGCTGAACCATGCTATATATAGCCCATAATGGATATAAAGCTCTTTGATCAATATAACAAAAATGATAATACTATCGATGTAAATTTACGCTTTTAATGCTATGGACCAAGGATCGAATTTTTAGAACTTGATAAAATTATAATAAAATTCATTTGAAAAAATAAAGAGATGTAGAATAGCAAGAGAAATGGTGAAAAGATGTAGGGATGAAGGGTAAAAAACACTTTCAAAACCCCAGACTAGATCATAAAGCAATAATTATCAAAATCAACTGGAACTAGTTAAAAAATAGAAAGGTTAATCAATGGAAAAGACGACACAAGAAAGAGAAAGAAAGGAATAATGACCCAACAATTGTTGAAAAGGAAAACAAATTCCTTGGGGGAAAAAACAATAACTCTTTATTTGATAAAAACTTGTGAAAACTGGAATGAAGTCTGGCAGAAATTAGACTTAAACCAACACCTTACACTCTACTCCACCATATTCTAAATAGATATGACCTTAAAATTAAAGATCATACTATCAAAAAATTTCAAAAATCATATGCAGTAGATAGAGCACCAGTCTGGAGTCAGGAGAACTTGAGTTCAAATCTAGCCTCAGACACTTAATAATAATAATCTAGCTGTGTAACCCTGGACAAGTCATTTAACCCCATTGCCTTGCAAAAAAAAAAAACTAAAAAAAAATCATACTATTAAAAAATTAGAAGAGAAATAGCTCATAAACCACTCACCATAATAGGTAAGAAATTTATTCTTAACCCAAACAAAAGATAGGGATGATTAACAAAAGATAAAATAGATAAATTTGATTACATAGAAAAGTATCTACATAGACAAAATTAATGTACATAAGATAACAAGGGAAGAAGTCAAATGAGAAAAAGATCTTTATATCAAATTTCACTGATAATGGTTTTGTATTCAATACACATAAATAGGTCTAAAAACCCTTCTTCCATAGACTAGTGACCAAAGGATATGAATAAGCAATTCTCAAAAGAATTACAAAATACTCACAGTAACATGAAAAAATGTTCCAAATCGATAAGAGAAGTGAAAATCAGAGCAATCCTGAGATTTCACCTCATACCCAACAAAATGATAATATCAAAAATGGCCATAGTCAATATTGAAGTGGTTATGAGGTAAAAGGTATACCAATGCATTGCTGACAGAGTTGTAAATTGGTACAATCATTTTGGAGAGCAATTTGGAATTATGTAAGTAAAATAATCAAGATTTCTATATTCTTTGAACCAAAGAGTTGAGGTTTATGCTCCAAGGAATCTATAGATAAAAAGATTCCCTACATACTAAAACATTTATAGAAACATTTTTTTTTCTGACAGCAAAGAATTTGAAACAAAGTAGATTGGAGAATTATTAAACAAGTTGTAGTACATGAATGTTATAGAATATTATTGTGCTGGAGGAAACGATGTATGTGTGATAGATACAGAGAAAGATCTTTATGAACTGATCCAGAGTGAAGTAAACAAAGTCAAGAAAATAATATACAATATTCTACAAAGTCAAACACATATCAAAAAATCAAAAGTGAACATAGCAAAATTGTAAAGCTCAAGCATAATTCAAATAAAGAGATAAGAGGATATGCCCAACCACCTTTTAATGGAGGTGGGAAGCTCCACGTGTGTTACACATGGCTTGTGTTTTCAGACTTTTTAAATATATTGATCAGTTCTTATTTTTCTTCCTTTTTTGTCTTTAAAAATACCATTACATGGGATGGTTGTCTAGGAAAGGGAAAGGGAAAGATACTGGGGAAAACTATGAGAACATAAAAAAACAAAAGATAAAAGTGCTTTTCAAATCTCAAGGCATCATGTAAATGCTAGCTATTCTAAAAAGTGTCTGCTCACATCCTTTGACCATTCATTTATCAATTAGGAAGGAAGGAAGGAATTTTAGGGTAAAGAGAACCTATGGAAAATAGGTTTTCTTAAAATAGATTAAGTAAAAAAAATTAAGAAACAATAATATCTTTAAAGAGGATGATTTTTTAAAATCAGAATTCAGAAAAAGAAAGTCAAATTAGAGACAAGATAAAAAATAAACCTAATTCTTATAACTTTTCATGTGAATCAATTAAATAATCCAACAAAAGAGTTAAAAAACTAAATAAGAAAATAAAACCTTCAAATCTGATGCTATGAGTTTTGTTGAGTTTTTTCCCCCCCTCTTTATCTTTTTTTCCCTTTAAAAAATAGTCCTTGTTAAATGGAGCAGCTCTCATGAAGAGAGGTACTAGAAGAAATTAGGCAATGTAACAACAAATTATATAATAAAACTTTTAAAAATAGAGATAAGCTTGCTATCGTTATATAAATGTCAGTTATTATGATTGACTGTTGTCATTGAGTCAAGGACCTAGACAAGGCTATGTGATCTTGGAAAAGTGACTTAACTTTATGTCTGAGGCAACTCACTAAGACTTATCTATCAAACTACATATGTTATATGATCTACACTTATGAAGTGTATTCATATACCGGGAGTTCCCTCCACCATCTTGAATTTCCCTCACCAAAGTCCTTTCCAGGTGAATAACAGGAGAGATTCTTGTCAGAGAGGATAAGTGCTGCTCCCCTCAGTGAGATGCAGAGCTATGTGGTCACCACAACAATTCAAAATAGTAGTTTATCACAATTTTGATTTATTACCTATTTCAACTTCACTGTCTATGTTGAGGCTATAATTGGACGGGAGTACAGTGCCTTTCTTGTAATGCTGTTTGCATACTTTCAAGCCAATTCTATCATCTTCATTTTCTTCATAACCAACCATGCCCAGGGATATATCCTTTAAACGATGATACTGTTTAAAAGAAAGGAGGAAAAACATACAAGTACCCATATATACTCTTAGAAGTTAAATAAGGTAGTAGGGAAAAAAAACCAACAGAATGTATACATATATACAACAAGAAAAACCATCCCCGTTCTTTCCCTGCCAGGTACAAGAGCCCATTTGGGCATCATATCCTTCAATGTATATAGGTAATGGCAATTTAAGTTAAATTAGATGACTTCAAAACGCTTTGCAGGCAACCAAATGTCTCAGGTTGAAAGTGCTTCTCACACAGCAGGGGGAAAGGGAAGTCTATAGTTGTAAAGATGATATTTTCTTTTGCCAGTATGCTTTCCCCCCATACTCCCAATTCCCCTTCAGTCATGTTCCTCGTGATTCTCTAGATAGTCAATTACTAATTAAATTAATTAATGCCAAAGTTTACATCAGTCCAGAGGCCCCAGATTTCAAAATAGTATTTTCTTTTGAGAACTGCTTAGAGCTCTAGGTTAGGGGTTCATAACCTGGAATCTTGGACTTGGATTGGGGAAACCAATTACATCTTGAACTAATATCCAACTGAAATTTAGCATTTCCTTCGATTATGGATAGAGGCAACAAAACACAATAATATTAAGGAATATTAAACTGTAAAAGGGGTTTATGACCCCAAAAGAGATTAAGAACCTCCATTTGATGGTCAAAGGGAAAGTGGATTAGAAACATTCCAAGAATAGAAGTTCCTTGAAGGCTAGACTAGTTTCATTTTTATCTTTGTATTCCTAGAACCCAGTAAGGGCAACTTAGCAATCACTTAACACATATTTGATTAAATAAGATAAAGGATCAGAAGCATGTGGAGAAGGGATTCAAATCCAGTTTGGATATCAATGGGTTTAAGTGGGATATTGGGCATCTAGGTAGATCAGTGAATTAAGCGCTGGACTTTAAGTTAGGAAGACAGTTCAGAAATTTACTGCGTGAGCCTAGTCAGGTCACTTAACCTCTGTTTGACTTAATATTTTGGACAATGAAACATCAAAACTATGCTAGTCTTCCAGGAATTTCCATTCTTAGGATGTTTCTAATTCCTTTTCCCTTTGACCACCAAGTAGGGGTTCTTAACCTCTTTTGGGATCATGAACCCCTTTTGCAGTTCAGTACTCTTTACTGTGCTTTGTTGCCTCTCTCCATGAGGGTCTATCTATTCATGGGGTCCTGAAAAAGTAAGATTCAACTAAACTACAACAATAACAAAATAGGATATAAGTCAATAATTAAGACAGTACAAAAAACCCTTTCTATTTATTTTAGACATTTTCACATGTATATTTTGGCAGATGTAAAAATATTTTCTGCACATATTCTCATTTCTCTTCAAAACATACACACAAAAAGAATCAGACAGGACACTTCCAAAACTTTTATGGAAAAATATGCTGCCCAAAAGTCCCCCAAAATTCCAAAATTGCGAATATTTATTCTAGCAAGTTACTCAATAGGTCAGGAAGCACAAATATAAAGAATGCATCCAATTCCCTTTTCTTTGTCCATTCTGATGAAAGCAGACCTCTCTCACTGAGATCTCAGCAGTTTCCAAACTAAGTCTAATATGAGAGAATAAAAAAAGTAACTATGTCCATGTAATAGTCCTTCAATAAAATGACACCTTGCAAAGAACTAAAGGAAATGACAAATTTCAAAAGTTAGTTCTGTCAAATTACCACTTAGGACTGAGAGATGATGTCCCTAGGGATAAAAACCTTAAGCCTCTCCCTTATGGGTTTTAGGACAAAGTAATTGCACCTATTTCACATCTACAATTGGGATATTATTCAATCCCTTTTAGCAAAGGATGTAGTGTAGGGATTTGATTGAGGGGAAAATGCACTAAAGTGTTCCTATGCATTAGCAAAGGAGGCAAAGTAGAGTCCAGAATGCATTTTCCCATAGAAACAATGCCATCAGCGTGGGTGAGGTTCCTAAGGGCGGTACAGAAAAACTTACTTAACTGATAATGGTCTTAATATATGTGCCGTATACCATCATGGGCCTTTATTACTTTGCTTAACGATATCTCTTTAGGAAAATGAATGCAGAGCCAATAGAAACATAGACTCTCAAGAGTCTGAAGTGACCACGAAAGTCAGTTAGCTTGACCTGAATCTGAACAGTTCTCCCACTCTCTTCAGTCCCCCGCAGTGGTCAGTTGACTTGAAGACATCCCATACTCCACATCCTGAGGCAGCCTATTCTACTACTTTGAAGAGCTCTGTTAGGATATTTCCTTACCTGAATTTGAAGGTTACCGCTTTATTATAATCTATTATGTTCCAACTTGGTAGATCAGGAATACTTTTCTATCCCCACCCTATCCCCAGCTCCCATGCCAGAGGAGAAAGAAATTCCCCTTCATTCTCAAATACGTTGGGAGTAGCATCTTGGTATCTGCTTCCAGCAGAGTAGGAATCAGTCATGGAATTCCAGATCATGAGTTAGAAAAAAGACTTCGACTATCATCTACTTCACTCTTTACATAAAAGGAACCTCCATACTGGAATGATCATCTAGAATCAAGAGCTATAGAGGCAAGGCGAGAATTTGGGATAGATATAGATGAAGATATTTCCAGAAAGAAAAGAAGGAAAAAAGTTCCAAGTGGTAGAAGGAAGACAGAAAGAATTCCTATGATCCAGCTAGTTATTCCTAGCTAACTACTGCAAGTAAAGGATATTTTCAGGTAGCATAGAAGGGTGGCTTTTTTTCCTGTATGGACAAACCCCCAAGGAAGATACTTACCTGATTAATGACAAAAAATATGCTTTCATAGACACCTTCCTGTGTATAGACACTGCAACTGTAGTCATCTTCATCTATGCCAGAATATCCCTTTAGAAACAAGTGCTTAAAAGCCACGGTATTATCCTCTTTGAAAGAGACCACCAGCTGGTTATTCAGACCAAAAAGGACGAGCTGAAAAATACAACATTAAGAGAAAAGTAATCATTACCTAAACTATTTGCCAGTTGAATCCTTCAGTTCCAAAAACATTGATTTAAGCTCTTATGTTGGCTAGGTACTGGCATAGGTGCTGAAAACTACTATGACAAAAAGTAAAACAATTAGTGGTCCTCACAAGAGAGAGTTGGGGGGTGGGGGAGGAACAGAGAAGGAGATAGAAGTAAATAAAACATATCCACATAAGAAACATAGAATAAATACAAGGGAAGAGCAATTATTGGGATGAATCAGGAAAGGTTTTATATGACATTGACCTTGATTAAAGGTATCCTTGACTTTACCAAGTAAGATGATTTTTAATATGAACGAAAGCATGTACTTAAAACCAAAAGTTAGTATTGTTTGCAAGGGGAAAACACCAGAACTCTGTATTTTGTTATATATTTAGTATCTGTTTGATATAGTGCTAGCAATGTTACTGCCAACAACAGTAAGGCAAAAGAAAAAAATAAAAGTATACAATGAAAGGTTTTGTTTTGCATGGCCATACATATTTGTTACAAAGGTTTGGTTCTTCTTCTTTCTTTTTCCAATTTTCTTTTAGGTGGTGGGAAGTATAGGATGTGGAAAGAGAAAATAAATTATTAATGAAAAATAAAATAAAAGGTTTTCAAAAAGTCATTAACAGAATCAATACTGGCAAAAAGACAAAAAAACTATCCCCATTTGCTGATGGCATGATGATTTACTTATAAAATTTCTAGGAAATCACCAGTATTATGCCCCCTTCCTTGTACTTTTCCTATCAGACTCCCACCCTGGGAACCTGAACTCTTATTAATCAGTTTTCATGTTACCTTTTCTTATCCCAGATTTGTCACACCATTTCCCATCCATTGACAAGCCATGTTATCTATACTCTTTGCAATGTGGAATCACTAAAACTTTTTCTAACAGATCCAGGATAAAAGCAAAGATGATCCTTCTCTTCACTATCTCTCCTCTCTTCCACCAGAATTCCATTGGTGAGATCCTGGGTTCTGATTGGTAAGTTTTCATTTTATTTTACCTGGTTCTTATTTCTCCCGTGTCATTTCTTGGCCATCTCCAAGCATAGCACCAAATCCCTGTATAGTCCCTTCCCAAAATTCCCCAACTCTTAACATGTAGTCTTCCTCTATTGGTATATAAGCTGGTATTTTTATTCCAACCATTTGAATAAATGGATAGAAATAGAATCAGTGTTTAATAAATGCTTTTTTCCATTTATTCATATAAAGAAACTGAAAAAATTGATAGATTCAATGAAATATAAAATAAATACACAAGAATCATCAGCATGTCTATAAAGCAATAATAAAATATGGAAAATAAAAAATGGAAAGAGGAATCCTATTCAAAATAACTATAAAATAGATAAAATATCTGAGTTCCAGCAAAGGTCTAAATTTATGGTTTTTCCATAGCAATGTATGACTGTGAGTTAGACTATATGGATAGCTGAGCACTGCCAAATTCAGTGCTTTCAAGCTGTAGTGTTGGAAAAGATTGCAGAAATTCCCTTGGACAGCAAGAAGATCAAATCAACCAATATTTAAAGAAATTAATTCAAGCTATTCACTAGAAGGTCAAATACTGAAGCTGAAGTTCAAATACTTTGGCCACAAATAAGAAGAGAAAATTCATTGAAAAAGACCCTGATACTGGGAAAGATAGTGTCATGGAAACAACGTACATGAACCTGAACAGACTTAAAGAAATAGTGGAGGACAGAAGGGTCTGGTGTGCTGTGATTCCTGGGATTATGAAGAGTCAGACACAACTGAACAACTGAACAATAACAAAAGTCAATCTACTAGGAACACATTTCAAACATAAAAATATAGTAACAAAATATGCTTTAAAGAAATAAAGACTTAAATACTTGAAGGAACATTCCTTGCTCATGGTTTAACCACACCATTATAAATAATAGTGATCAGATTATCTAAATTAATTTGCATGCTTAGTGCAACACCAAACCATGGAAGAAGTACTTAACAAAAATAGATATAAAGCTATGGACAAAAAAAAAAGACCTAGATAAAATAATAACCAAACCAATTTAGGAAAAAAATATATTTGATCTTGTTCTCATAGAAGCATGCTCAGTGCAGGAAACCCAAAAGCCCCATATTCTTTTGTGGTAGCAGACAGGACCAAACCGAGACCCAATTCTTGCAAGTATCCAACACTCCTGTCCACAGCAGGCCATAGCAACATCCTATATGGAGAAATTCAGAGACCTGATTTGTAGGAGACTCAGCTAGACTAGCACCCAGTGTGGACCCAGGAGTCCATTGCCATTCCCCTTTTGAAGAAAAAAAAAAAGGAACAGACCAACATCCAGCTATCCCACCACTAACCCTGAATCCAGGTTAAAACAACATCCAGGCATTAGAAATTATCTGACCTGGAACATACAAAAGATGAGGTCAGATAATTCCTAAAGAATTTAGGATTAAGCAGGAACATTCACATAATCCAGGAATAAGGAAACAAAATTTGATCCAAATTCCAATCAAGAACCTAGGGAGATGAAATAAGAGTAAATGGAAGAAAATAATACACAATGAAAAATTTTCTTAATTGAGAGAAGCCCAAAGAGTAAACCCAGAAGAAAAAACATACAAGTCTGAAGAGAAAGAGAGAGAGAGAGAGAGAGAGAGAGAGAGAGAGAGAGAGAGAGAGAGAGAAAGAGAGAAACCTTGTGGCTTTGTTGGTAGTTTTCTGATTAGAAGAGATTTCCAAGATTACTTTACTAACCAAAGCTGAGCACTGTTTATCTTTGCCACATCTAAATAAATTGGTCTTTTTAATAATAGCTATGGGAAATTCCAATAGTTTTACAATGTTTTTTTTTCCCCTTGAAGTTCACTTTTTAAAAACTGTATTCTTTGTTCTTGGAACAACTAAAAATAAATTTGAAAAGACCCTGATAGTTTTTTAGTACAAATATTAAATTATTTCTTTACAGAAATGTTAAGAGTAAGGCCCTAAAGAATTGGCTACAAAGGAGTTGTGGAGACCTTCCTTGAACCCAGTAACGTAAGGCAAAGGCTTTGAACTTAGATTGATGAGAATCTAATTAGAGAAGATAAAAGCAGAAAAGGTCAATGGATGGGAAAGATTATCTTAGAGGAAGAGATAAAGAATGAAGAAAGGTGATGGAAAAGCAGAAAAAGGACACTCTTCAAAGTTTAGGTTTAAAATCTTCACTTCTCAGGTGTATCTGCCAGGATATGGCTTCATCTTTCAGACTCAACGTTGACAAGGGCTAGAAATTTGAACACATAGCTCAATCCTTAATGCTGATTGGCTACCAAGTCTGTCATATAATTTCCCTTCTTGGAGGGTATGGTGCAAACAACTCAGACTCTCCAATGGAAAGTCCTCTCTTCACTGGTGGCTTTCACTTACTGGAAATTAATATTCCATACTTTCTCTTGTAACACATCAACAGTTGAAGTGCTGGTCCAAATTCAATAATCCAGAAGTCATTTCTACTGTCATTTCTTTAGAATAGTAGAGTAAAACAATTTATTAAGGCCATAAGCCCCCCGATGAATATTAATAGTTAGGAAATCTGATATTCTGTTGACCAATCAAAGATACCACAGAATCATAGCTGTGGCCAGAAGGAAAGTTCTCCCCCAAGCAAGGGGATAAAGGGGATCACAAAAGGTAAAACAGAAAATTTTATTTACTTGACATTGAAAAGCACAATCAAAACCAATTTATTTAGGAAAAGGAAGGGGGAGGGGAGGTCTGCCAGCCAAGATATGCAAGGAATTCACAGCCATATGTAGGACTTGTCAGATTAAGAGTTATTCTTAAAGATAGCAAAGTTACACATTGGGTAGAGTGCCAGATCTGAAGCGGGAAGACTATGAAAAAGCCACTTACCTCTCTAAGCGATACCATGAAAACATATCAAAAGCTCCTTGAAACTCTCCAAGCACTTTAACAATGCAAGCTCTCCTTATTGGCATTATTATAATTATTAGAAGTCATAGTAAAAGTTGTAGAAGAAGTAGCAGCACTAGTAGTATTCCTTAGTAGCTAAGAGGTCAATGAATAAGGTCAAATAATACTCAAAAGAAAAAGGTCATGGAAACATTCATAACTCCATGAAAGAATACT
This sequence comes from Macrotis lagotis, assembly GCF_037893015.1. Lineage (NCBI taxonomy): Eukaryota > Metazoa > Chordata > Mammalia > Peramelemorphia > Peramelidae > Macrotis > Macrotis lagotis. The sequence goes on along the minus strand of NC_133659.1, from coordinate 44,568,435 downwards.
TGAAAATTCTAATAAAAAGAAATGTGAATAAAAACAGCAGCATAACTCACACCCAGTAAACTTATCAATGACAAAACACAGAAATATCAGTGTTGGAGGGGCTATGCCAAAGCTAGTAAATTGGTCCAACCACCTTGGAAAGCAAAGTGGAACTATACTAAAACAAAGTTATTAAAATGTCCATACTCTTTGAACCAGAAATCTTACAGCCATGTGAATGTCTGTCTTATAAACACCAAAATATAATCATCACAAGACTTGGTGATGACAAAACCACAGGTACTTTGTGAAAAAATAAAGTACATCTCTATCAATGGGAGATAGGACATTAATATGACAGAATATTACTACATGATAATAATCATTATTACTAGCATTATTATAATTCTTTATAGTTGGAAAAGTGATTTACAATTATCTCATTTGATCTTCACCCTTGGGATGTAGGTACAGTTATTAACCCCATTTTCCAGATAAGGAAACCAAGACAGCTAGAGGTTGTGACTTTCTCAGATAGCATAGCTTCATGTTTTATATTAATATTGTAAATATAATGTCTCAAAGCACACACTGTTATTCTGTACTAGCATCACATCTGTAAGAAATACTTATGGGTGTAATTATGTTAAAGTCTTTCTTTTTTTTAAAGTATTTGAATAGTTTTCCCATGTTTTTCTGACTCCTGGTCCAGAACTCTATCAAATGTTCTACCTAGCTACCTTTACATTGCTAATATTATCATCATAAGAAAAGGAGGAGGAGGAGGAGGAGGAAGACGAGAATATGAAAAAAAGAGAATACAGTTTTTAATATGAAGAACTCAGATGCACGGGGAAACTCCTATGAACCTGAAACAGAGTGAATTAAATAGAAGTAGTAAACCAACATATACAATGACTACAACAACAAAAAAGGCAGCTAAGTGGTGCATAGGATAGAGTCCTGGACCTGGAATTAGAAGACTTTTTCTCATGACTACAAACCTGGCCTCAGACACTTCCTAGTTGTGTGATCCTGGACATGTCACTTAACCCTGTTTGCCTCAGTTTCCCCATCTACAAAATGAACTGAAGAAGAAAATGGGAAACTACTCCAGTTTCTTTACCAAGAAAACCCAAATAGGGTCATGAAAATTTAAATACAACTGAACAATAATATGACATAATCAGAAAGAACAATAGCAAAAAAATGAGAAACTAAAGTGTAATTATAATGACCAGATATGGTTACAGAAAAAATACACACAGAAAGAATGAACCTCTTTTCATTGCAGAGGTGGGCAACTATAGATGTGTATAATATCACACATGACATGGATTAGTTTTACTGATTTTTTTCTCTTTTTAAAAAAATCTGTTACTACTCATGCTAATTATCATTTGTGTAGTGCCTACTTTGTTGTAGGCAATGTATTAGGTACTTTGATTATTATTTCATTCATTCCCCATGGGATATAAGTGCAATTAGTACCCCCCCATTTTATGATTAAGGAAACCGAGGCAAATAGATGAAATGACTTGCCCAAGAGTGTCTGAAGTTGGATTTGAACTCGGGTCTTCCTGATCCAGACCTGTGTTCTATTCACTGAGCTGCCAAAGTACAGTGCAATGACTGGAGGAGAAATGAGGATTGTATTCAGAAAGGAATGTGACAAAAACAAAAAGGTAAACATTAAAATATGATGCAAATTTTGTTTAAATGTTAACCTTAGGTACAGCAACACCATTCGGTCAGTAAATAAGTTAGATGTCATTTGATTATTGATGTAGAAGCTCTATTATAATGGATAAGCTCTGAAAAATTATCCAAATAGTTAAAAAAGAGAGAGATTTAACTTAATTATACACATAAGTATTTCTTACAGATACGATGCTAGTACACAATTACAATGTGTGCTTTGAGACATTGTATTTACAATATTAATATAATATATGAAACTATAATAAGAAGATTGCAATAAGAAGATAAAAAGCTGCTGTTTCCCCTACCCCTTATGGGTTTGAATCTACAAATAATTTTCTGGTAGTTATGTCTGGATCTAAGGAAGAAACTTAAAACTCTTCCCTTCCAGCTGTAGCTAACTAAAAAGAAGGTCAAAGTCTCAACAAAGAAACACAGAACAAAAGAGTTCAAAGAACATCTCAATCCCATCCCCTTGAGTAATGCAGAACATTTGTTGTAGATAAGTTTTAAAGGAGCAATTGCATTTAATTATCAAGCATTGACCCTTTTCTGGCAAGTACTATGGAAGGCAAATCTCGGGTTGTGAAATCCATGGAGGAGAGACTTTCTGGTACCAGGAAAAGTAGGGCCCCACGGGGGCTGTGAACAGAGAGGAAAAGGGAGGGGAAAAGGAGGGCTGCCCCTAAGGAATGCTGCTCCCTCCTTCAAAGGTAGACAACCCACTAAGCCAAAGAGCTGGAGAAAAGTCAAAATGGGATGTGAAACAATCTCTTCCCGCCCCTTGGCCCTGAACCCCAAACCATCTGCATCTCTGGAACTGGAGGTGAGGAGAGATAGGAGATTGAGAGTGAGGAAAGAGAGAAAAGACTGCAATCCAGTTGTATGAGACTCCTTTCCTCACCCACCCTCATCATGAGTTAATGAAAAGAGTATGGACTTTGGGAGTCAGTGACCATGGGTAGGATTTCCAGATCCTCTCCCTCCCGATTCTATGACTTTAACTACATCACTTAAACTCTAGTCCAAAATTTGCCCCCCTACAAAAGGAAGGTATTCTTCCAGGAAACTCTGGTGTGCCGTCTGGTTCTAAATCTATTAATTCTCTGACAAGAGAGTTTATCTTGTCCAACCTGTCCTTGAACAGGAAAACCCTCCTACCAAATCCCTGGTAGGCAGGCAGCCACTTAAAAAAAAAAATTCTTTACCTCAAGCCCGGGCAGTTGTGCCCTGGGACTCCCTGACATTGATATAATACCTAGGTCCATACGCTATGCTAGGAAGCTTCAGTCCAACCAGAATATAAAATCTTACAGGCTAGAGAAAATGTACAACGTTGATTATTGTTGAGTCATTTCAATGCAGTCCAGCCACATTTGGGGGTAATATCTATACAGGATCCAGAATTTCATGGTACCTGAACCATTTGCTTAGTTTTTGGACATATGGTTAGGCTCTTAATTTGCAATCTTAATCCTTAATTATTTAGCCTTCTCGCCTGGGCTCCTGATGATTTCGCCCTTCTGGGAAGTCATCGAGTCCAGAATCCAATGTGGCAGCTTTCATACATGCTCAAGTGATTAAACTGGTTGGGGAGCATCTGCCAAAGCACCAGCTGGCATAGGCAAGAGGAACGAAAAGCAGACCTAGGACTCCAAGGTCCAAAGAAAGTACAGAAAACTAGGGCACTGGGAGATCTGGTTGAACTGGCACCCTAGTGGGCAAGTCCCTAGATGTCTCAGATGAGACAAATATATGGCAAATAGTAGGTGGTATAGAAATCACCACTTATTCCCTTTCCTCCTTCTCCCCTTCCTTCTCTCCAACCCCCTCTTTTCCTCTCCAAGTCTCAGGGACAAATAGAAAATAATAAATTCTTGACAATGAGTGGAAAGAAAAAAGTTATTTTGAAGGAAGAATGAAGAGAATACTCTGGGCTAAAAAATGTGAAAGAAAAATTCCAATTGAGGAGCTTAAAATCAAGATAAGTAAGAACAAAAGAGCACCTAGCTATCCTAATGATGTTTGTCCTTTGTTATACCAGATCTGGACATTAGAGAGGTGATGACATGGAAATGAATTGGATCTGAGTGAGGGGGGGCTCGGCTAAGTCACCAGTCTCACTCTCTCCTCCAGAGCCATCTGGGTCCAGTGGCCAGATATGAAACAGGATGACTGGAGATGGTCCTGCATTCAAGGTAGTTGGGTTAAGTGACTTGCCCAAGGTCACACAGTCAGGGAGTGTCAACTATCTGAGGCCAGATTTGAACTCAGGTTCTCCCTAAATAAGATGACCAAGCTCAAGTCAGCAACAATCTCACTTTCTGAAAAAAACAATTGTCAGATGTTAAAACAAACTCAAGGTCAACAACTTTTGAGAGCTCTTGGAGATTAAGAGAGCAGCAAAAGCTTTGAGAATGTCCCGATTCCATTCCCCTTCTCACTTCCCCACTTCCAAAAATGAGGAAGCAAGTAGACCCACAAGAACAGACCTGTGAGTTTGACCTTGATTTCTAGAAAATAACATCAACTGAATGCTTAGTGATCATTTAGAAAAGGAAGTGGTGATTGCTGTGATCTGATGCAGCTCGACTCTGCTAAGACAAACAAGACATGGCAGCCTTTATTTCCTCTTTTTTTCCTTTTTTAAACAGAATTTCTCAGATCAGGAGCCCCACTCAGAAATTCTTACAACACTTTATTTATTCTGAACTTTATAGAGTGAAGTTACTCAATGTTCTTCAACCTGGCAGGAGGGGACACACCTGGGGAACACTTTTTTAATGTTTTGATTGATTTTGCTCAATGTGTTGTGATTTTTTTCCCTCCTCTTCCTCTTTTTCTTTCTGTTGCTATTAGGAATGGTTTTCTGGAAGAAAGGATGGAAAATCTAGGCAATGTAAAAAAAAGGTAAAAAATAAAAATCCATTTTTTTAAAAGGAAGAAGTTAAGATTTGAACTCAGTTCTCTTCTTCCTCCCAGTTGCTGGTGCCTCCTAGCTAAAATGTATAAGTATATGTTTGTGTTTATATCTTTTTGTTCAATTGTGTCCAGCTCATTTGTAATTCTCTTGGCAAAACTATTAAGAGTGGCTTTCTATTTCCATCTTCAGCTCCTTTTAAAGTGGAAGAAACTGAACAAATAGGTTCAGTGACTTGCTTAGGGTAACAAAGGTAGAAAGTGTCTGAGGCCAGATTTGAACTTGGGAAGATGAATTGTTCTGACTTCAGGACTGGCACTTTTTCCACTGTGCCACCTAGGTATTCCAGATGTATGTTTATGTATTGTTATCATTGTTCAGTGCTTTTCAATCATTCTGACTCTAGTTGGGATTTTCTTGGCAAAAATAATACTGGAATGGTATTGCCATTTCCTTTTTTGGTTAATTTACAGGCAAGGAAACTGAGGCAGGCAGAATTAAATGATTTGCTTAGGATCAAACAATTAGTAAGTTTCTGTGGCTGAACTTAAATTCTGTTCTTTCTCACTTAAGGTTTGGCACTCTACTCACCCATGTGTCTGTGTGCATGTGTGTATGTATCTGTACATGCAAGCAGTGTCTATACATATATATGCACAAAAACACAACTTAAAAGTTGATAAGAGGCTATCTAGACATATGTATGCATCTATATCTATGTCGATATATTTCTATCTATATATCTATCCATATCTATATATCTCTATCCATATCTCTATCTATCTATAAATATATATATATATATATATATATATATATATATATATATAATATATATATGTACACATGTGCAAATGAGGTTTTGGGAATTGTCCAGGGTCACTCAGAAAAATAGAGTGAATTGTCCAAGGTCACAGTTTTTAAGTGACAAAGATGGGGGGGAGAGGGTCAAAGCCAAGGTCCATTGGGTTCAAATCCAGTGCCCTTAGAGTGATGAAAATGTGTGAATCCCTGAACTTTTTTATCTGGAGTAGTACAACTCAAAAAGATTTCCAGGTACATAAATTATTTGGAGGTGTGAAGGAGGTTGTAGTGACTATACCTTTGTGGTGTTGACATCCAGGAGTTTTCTGAATCTATGGGAACATAATTTAGAATTCCCTAAATTCCAAGAAATTGTAACAAGCTTATTTCCAGTGACATCAAACTGAATATATAAAAGGCCTGGACACTATTCAGATGCTTCTTTGACATCTACAGCTGAGCCATGTATTTTCCTCAGCCTTTCTGATAATTACTTATGTTTTTAGAAGGATCCAAGAATGGGGGAGAAAAGCAACCCTTCAACTAAAATCAATATTTGTCTAGCCATTTTGGCCATGCCTGACTCTTTGTGATCCCATTTGGGGTTTTCTTGGTAAAGATACTGGAGTGGTTTGCCTTTTCCTTTTCCAATTCAATCTACAGATGAGGAAACTTAGGGAAACAAGGTGAAGTGGCTTGTCCAGGGTCATACAATTAGGTATCTGTGAATGGATATGAATTCAGGTCTTTCTGACTCCAGATCCAGAGTTCTATCCACTAGCTGTCCCACAGAATCAAGAGGCAAGTATTCAAATCTCTCCTCATATCCTTAGTTAAGTGATGCTGGACAAGTCCATTGTACTACACCACTTCTTGTTGATAGGTTGACAAACTCTATTAATATTCTAGTACTTAGCATATAATATGCATTAAAAATGTTTGTTGATTGATTGATTCATTGTCAACTGAGGAAAAGTCTGATCAAATACGGAGAAGGTCATCACCAGGTGACCCAGCGACTAATTTACCTTTCTGGCCTCATCATTTCCTGAAAACCATCTATTAACTTGTGGAAGAGTAGCAATTTGTCTTGGTAGCATAGGATGTGGTAGACAGTAAGCACTTTATAAATGCAGATTGATAAGTTGAATAGCAGGAGTGACTATACATGGATAAATCTAAGGATCCTCAAAGTCCTAAAGAATATAGTTACACAAACAAGGTATTTCCCCTAATGGACAGCCCAATTATCAATAAGGAGTCAGAATCCTTTAACTTTTCTGATAGTAACTATGAAAATTGTTCACAATGGAGGGAAAAAGAAACTAACATACTAGAAGTTACCTGTGTTGTCACCATGACGATCTTCAAAATCTGCAGCCCCAATTTCCATGGAATCTGGCGTCTGGCTCGATACTTTTCACATGGATTCATGAAGTAAAACTTCAAGTCTTCTTTCAGGCACTGCTCCATCAGGTCAGATTCTGGATGGGCCATCATTGTACTGGCAAGAAAAGAAGGAACTCATTAAAACCTACTCCAAATATATCAACAAAGGCTTCAGAGGACAGCCCAGGGCAAGTTTTCTGCTGCTCACATACCTGACCTGCCAGATCAGTACAAACAAAATTGGCTCCTCTCTAAACTGAACTATTCATCTCTTTTCTACATATACTTCAATATTTCCAAGACTTTTGATTTCAAAAGTGGACAGATCATGACACCTGTCATTTTAGAAGATTGTCATGGAAATTAAGCTAATTTTAGTGCCATTCTTCTGAGAATACTTTCAATTTATCCTGTATATATCATTTTCAGGTAATTATTTGCATGTTGTCCTCTCCTTTACACTATGAGTGTACTGAGAGCAGAGACTGTTATTTGCCTTTCTTTCTCTCACCAGTACTAGGTATAGGGCCTGGAAAATAATTTGCACTTAATAAATGTTAGCTGATTAACTGAATTTGCTGGGGCAGGGGGGAGAAATTCATTACCCTGTGACCAGTCTAATGATGGATACATGGAGACCTATTCAGACATGCAAATTTGGAACCTTCATGATGACAAAAATTTAAACTTTTACCTATTTCAATAGACAGAGCAATGTTTTATATCTTTGTTATTGGAGTGGGTTTTGATTTCATTTGTTAGTACTCCCAGTGAGAAGCCATCTTTTATAATATCCAAGAGTCTCTGTGGGAAATTGAGATTTTAAGTGTCTTGCCCATAGTGGTAGCTAACACGTGAATCCAATGCTCTCTATCTACTATAGCATGAGCCCTCCTTATTCTGCAAGCAGTTGGCACATCATAAAAATGTTTGTTGACTTGAATCCATCCACCATATATCCAAAAGCTACTACAGAAAACACCGATATTAAAAAAAAAATGTTCTGCTTCCTAAAGAAAAACATCAAACTTAGGTTTTTATTTGCATTTGCCTATGATAAAAGTTCCATATTTAGTATAGAAGTTTAAACAAAATGGTGATCAGAGAATTAGAAAAAATTAATGTGGAGGTAGAACTGATTAATTTTGAGGAGGAAAGTGAGAGGAACTGGAAGATAATTGAGATTCTAAGACAGGCTGAAGGGAATAATTGTGTTCTAATTAATAGAAATAAAATGTTTCTATTTTTGTCTTTATATAGTCCCCAAAGGTTCTATATACACAGTAGGTATTTAATAAATGTTTGTTGGATTAAATTAACTAATATGAGAATTTAAGAAAAGAGAATGAATTCCCAAGGTAATATAAATTTAGTTTTAGATGTATTAAGTTTTGCTACTTTAACCATTTGGCTGAAATGAACACCTACCTTTCATTAGTATTATTTTTACCTCAATGTCTCCTAATTAAAGTATCAATTGATAAAAATCAGAGACAAAATTGTAGAAGAAATAAAAAAGATCAATTTTTGATCCAGAGAAGATGTACCAAATAGAAAAAAAGGAAAAGTTTTGCTTCTACCACTTACAAATTAAATTAACTTTCTATAAGTAAATTTAATAGTCTACACTAGTCATTCAAGTTTTAAAATTTTTTAGAATGTTGAAAAAAACTCACATATAGTTGATCCAAGCCACACAGTATAATGCATAGACTACGTCAAAACCAGAAAGATTTAGGTTCAAGTACAAATTTAGATACATTCTGGTCGTGTGATCTTGGATAAGTCACTTAAAATTTTAGCATTCCATTCTAAATAAAAAGACTGCGGAATGATTGTTTATCTGCATTATTGAAGGGAGTTTTCTAATCTGGGAATTCTTCATCTATAGAATCATAGGTCCAGACCAAAAATATAAAAAACAAAATCCACGTCTAATTTCTATGTCGTGTAACCAACGAGATGGTGGATTAAATAATCCTGTGGAATGTAAAAAGCATGGAATTACAATTAGAACTTCCAAAATGACCCAAAAGAGAAATGGAATCAAGAAGAGAAAGAAACAGGTAGGATGTTAGAAGTTCTAATACTCAAGGCAGTAATAAAAATTCAATTAGTAGACTAGGGGAAAAAATGGAATCCAAATAGACGACTTTCCCAAAGATCAAGGACATTTACAGAGTCAGAATATGAAAATTCTAAAGTAGACAATAATCAGGTAGACAAGAGGCAAAAGACAAAAATGTTTTATTTTTTTAATTGAAAAACATCTGTTTTCTGTATAGGTCAAAGCTATTGACCTTAAAACCATCTTAAGAATCAAAGGTCTTGCAGAAAAATATGGCAAGTAAAAATACTTGAACACTATAAAACAGAATGATACAAGAATATTATCCAGAACTTATGACTATATAGGGAAAAAATCAAAAGAACCCACAGATTTTTCCTCCAAGAAAACAAAACAAAATGAAGCAAAAGCTTGAGGAAACATGTTTGAAAGGTCAGAATACCTAGTGACTACATGGAACATTTCCAATAACAAAGAACAAATTTCACAAGCTGTCAGGACAAAAATCCAGAAAAAGAAAGGGAAGGAAGTTTGCACACTATAGTAATTCCATAGCCACTAAAAACTAGAGAAGGAACTAAAAATATATATAGTGGGAAAAGTAAAGGCTCTCAAGTTGCGACACCCAATGATCCTTCCTATAAATCCGAGCCTATTCAATGAAAAAGATGGACAATCATCAAAAGAAAGGACATTCCAAGGGATATCCTAGAATAAAATTAGACCAGGGAATAAAATGACATGTTCATCTTTGAAGCAGTTCCCCCCCCCCCCCAGGAATATTAAGCTCCTACATTATTTTAATCATTTTTAACCTATATTATCTACTTTAACGAGTTTAGAAGAAACAAAAATAATTGCTGCCTTAAGGCTCATAGATTATCTATTACTTTCTGTTTCATGAAGTTGTTATTAATTTTCCAAATTGATTTTATTATAAGCTAGTCAAGGTACTTAAGAAATAATGTTTCCTCAACAAATTAGTTACCTCGTTAGTCTTTCAGTGTACATAATAATCCACTGCTGATTATCTGCAGTTTTTAATCCCTGAACAATTTCATTTTATTAATACTATATATTATGATGCATAGCATATATGTACAATCAACACACATTTATTAGGTTCTTACTATAGGCTAGGTGGGCAACTAGGTGGCACAGTAAATAGAGTAACCCCTTCTGAAGTTGAGTTCAAATGTAGCCTCAGACACTTCTGGGCCTCAGTTTCCTCATCTATAGAATGAGTTGGAGAAAGAAATGGCAAACTAGTATTTCTGCCAAGAAAACCCCAAATGGGGTTATGGATAGTCAGCCCCATCAGAAGAACAACAAATTAGTTACTAGGGATGATGAATGAAGGGGGGGAAATGACACATTTGTTTCAAAATGTTGGTAACCTATGACAAATAGTGGAAACTTTGAAGCTTTCTCAATTCTTTTGTTTGCTCTTCTAATGAACAAATGATAAAAGCAGTGATTAACCTTCTCTATCTCTACCGTTAAAACAGAATTGGGAAGTAAGAGAGGAGATTATTGTGATTTACAGTCATATTATGCTTCTCAGTTTCAAAGAGACTTCCTCACTATTATCATGTGAGGTTAGATAACACTAGCTAAGTTATTCCCATTTTGTAGCTGGGGAAGCTGGGACTCAGACATTAAATATCTGAAGACCAAAGAATTATAGATTTAAAGTTAAGTGTCCTCTGAAATCTGGCCTAACTCCATCATTTTTTTCCAATAAAGGGGCTCAATTACTTGCTCAGAGTCCATGATAGAATTAGAATTTGAACTCAATACTTGCCTGACTCCAACCAAGGTACCATGCTCATGACCACATTGATAGGAACTTTTGGAATCCATTGAACCCAGGTCTTCTGAAACTTCTGAAACTAGGGCTAATGCTTTCTCTGTTAAATCATTCTGTAGGAGCATAGTGTAATGGAGGCGGACCATCAGACTCAGGGAGAGGAGAGCCTCAGTTTAGTAGCTTGGTTACACAGTGGGTAGTGTTGGACTTGGGTTTAAGACCTGGGTTCAAATGTGACACTTACTGATTGTGTGACCCTGGGTGAGTCACCTAACCCATCTAGCCTTGTTTTCTCCAATGTAGAATGAGGATGATAAAACTAGCACCCAGCTCCTAGAGTGGTGGTGAGGGGCAAATGAAATGCTACTCCTACTCCTACTCCTGCTATTGCTGCTGCTACTACTATTATTACCACAAAATCATTACTACTACTATAAGATAACAACTACTCCCACTATTACTAGCATTCAAATGGCATTTTAAAACTTGCAAAATGCTTTACATATATTTATTCATTTTAGTCTCATAACAAACTTGGGAGTTTGATGTTATTAGTATCCCCATTTTCCAGCTTAGAAAACTGAGGTAGTGGTTAAGTGACTTGCCCAGAGCCACAGAGCTAGGAGAAGAAATGTCTAAGACCAAATCTGAACACATAGCTTTGTGTCCTCAGGAACAGAATTCTATCCATTGCACCACCTAGCTGCCCGGCAAGCATTTATTTAGTTGATCTCAAAACTATATAAATACTAGTTTTCTTCTTACTTCTCTTATTAGCCACATCTTACTTATTAGCCACATCCCCACTCTATGGGACTCAGTTCCTTAATTTGTAAAATGAGAATAATCATATCTAGGCAAAATCATCTCAGTCATCTCAGAATAAAGAGAGCTAAAGACTAAAGCATGCCCACAGATCTCCAAGAAGTAGAAAGCTGTAATGTAAACCCTAAAAGAGAGGATTCAATGTCAGCAAATGAAAGTCATTCTGCATCTTCAACTGCAAAAGGCTGAGAAAAAAGAAAACAGCAGAACAGTGGGTCAGCCACCATCTCAACATATAAGGAACAAGGAGGAATGAAAATTTAAATGTATAAACCCAACAACAAGCTGATGACATTTAAGATCTCTTCATTGCATTACACTCAGAAGAAATGAACAGAAATAACTACACACCTTATGAATTATTTACTTTTTTCATAAACTAGAGAGGGAAAAATGAGGACCTTGGGGCTTTATAAATTCAATCTATCTCAGAGTTAGAACCAGCCTGCTAGGAGGAAAACTTACTTTGAAACATTAAAACAAAGCTAACATTGGTCTGGCTGGCCACCCACACAGTTGACTTAGAGTTGGGAGAAGGCAGACTTTGAAAGGGCCCATAAAATGAAAAGCCTGAGGTCAGAGTGGTGGGAGTTGAAGAAGCAACTCAACAATGTCTCTGACATCAGAGTAAGGAGGAAGAAAGGAGGAGGGAGTGAAGGAGGAAGAGGGGGAGAGAGGAGAAAAGAAAATGCAAGAAAGGAAGGGAGGAGGGGTAAGAGGGAGAAAGGAAAAAAAGAAATGAGAGAGAGAGAGAGAGAGACACGGACAGACAGAGGGAGGGAGGAAGGAAGGAAGGAAGGAAGGAAGGAAGGAAGGAAGGAAGGAAGGAAGGAAGGAAGGAAGGAAGGAAGGAAGGAAGGAAGGAGCCCAACACAGGTAACTTTGGTAGTTAATGACAAGATTACCACAGCTATTTAATCATTCTAATCTCAGCAAATCAGTAACTTCTTGGTTTAGAAAATAGAACAATTTAACTTAAGGACACTGAGTTCAGTTCTGAACATCACATTTTAAGACAGACAAATGGGATCACATTTTTTTTTGTTTTGTTGTTCAGTCATTTTTCAGTCATGTCCAACCTATTTGGGATTTTTGTGGCAAAAACACTGGAGTGATTTGCCATTTTCTTCTTTGGTTCATTTTGCAGATTGGGAAACTGAGGCAGACAGGGTGACGTGACATAGCTAGTAAGTATCTGAGGCTACATCTGACTCAGAAAAATGAATATTTCTGACTAGTCTCTGAGCTCCATGCACTGTGCTATTATACTGAATAGATACCTTAAAGGAGAAACCACTAGTACCTTGATATAGGAAATCTCTCACCACAGAACAGATGGATAGCATCTGTTAGGAATACAAGGTAGGTACCCTCGTGCCCTGCTAAGGGTTTCTCAAATGGTCCTTCAGCTGATTTTTGGCACAGCTGTTCCAGACTCTACTTTGCCTTCAGGGTGATCATGTCTAGAGGCCAGGAAGCCTACAGACTAGTCTGTACAGTTTATCTGGACTGCTGTGGACATAAATTTTCAAAGTCTTTTTTAAAAATCTATTTGCAATTGTTATTTAGAAGGAGAGGTATACAATTCAGCTAAAAATGAGGACACAGACCCATACAAAAGCAACTCTTTGGACCACATATTGGTTGTATTTTTATTTATTTTACTAAATATTTCCCAATTACATTTTAATCTGACTCTGGTTCCTGATATATATTTGATATTTTCTTTTAAAGTTTTACCCGCTAAATAACATAGTTCTTGTTTCAGCTGCAAACTCTTATCAAGACCCCCTCAATGACTAAGCAGATAACGGGTGCTAATCAGTCACCAGGAAAGTGGGAGCTAAATGTCCACATGGGATGTACCCCTTGGTCAAACTTACTTTTCTCAGTGTTCCAAGAATGGCAGCAGCAAATTGTCAGAAGCAGTCTGTCTATGATAAACTTCGATTAGATAAGAAGTCTCCTTAGTTTATGTACCCCAATGGAGCTGTCACATACTGAATAGAAATTAGACTTTTTTCTGGTTGGTCCCAGAGGGCAGAACAAGGAGTAACGGGGTTGATGCCAAAGAGGTAGATTCTGTCTTGATGGAAAGGATATAATTCCTCCAGAGTTGACTAAAAAAGGACAATGGAGCTTCAGGAGGTAGTGGGCTAAAGGCTTCAAGCCAATTGCTATAACATGAGTCAGGAATGTTGTAAGGAGAATTTCTATTTAAAGATGAGATGAACCTCTGAGATCCTTAACAAAGCAAATTCTTTAATCTTTACTTCTAGAAGTTTTTAAGAATATGAGAAAATCTTCAGAAAAGTAATATTAACAATTTGAATTTATTATATTTTGAATCATGGTTCAGGAAGCTAATTAGGGCATCCAGCTTTGTATTCAAATTAATTTCCCCTCATGTTTGGTTTTCTTGGATGAGAAAGCAAAATTTAGAATGATGTCTTCAGGAAGAAGGAAAACATGACAAGAAACTAATTTTAATTTTGATTTAAAAGTTAAAAATTGGATTGGGTAAAAAAAAAAGTCTTTTTCATTTGATCTACCATTTGATGGACATCCCTGGATAAGTATAGTTCAGACTGTTCCTGTCTCTAGAATGTTCTCCCTCCTCACCATTAAAACTCTAGTTTCCTTCAAACCTTAGGTCAAGTCCCTTCAACAAGAGAACTTTCCTGCCAGCAGGACACAACTAAAACAGCATACAAGTGCAACACCAATGGAAACTTTTGAAGATAAAAGGACAAAGTCAGTTGAAGGTTATATTTAGCACAGTCTAGAAACTAAGTACCCAACCAAATCCCCAAGGTGGTTCCAGAGTTGGCCCCCCCAATCACTAGGTTGGAGCTCTCTACATGTAATTCTGTGAATGAAGGACTCACATATCAGATTTAGAACTAGAAAGGATGCCAGAGATTCATTTAGGAAAAAATCTGATTTTACAGAGGAAGAAACTGAAGTCCAGTGAGGCAAGCTACATGATTTGTCCCAGATGACTTGGATAGTAGGTAGTAAAAATGAAATTTGAATCCATTCCTCAGATTCTAAATCCTGTTTTTTTTTTCCCCCAGGCTCTACCCTCTTTAGGGTGGCAATTACAGAATTTTGATTGAGAAGAAAAAAAACAATTATTATTATGTGTTAGACACTATGCTAAGCCATTAGAGAGACTAGTTTACAAGACCTTTAAATGCCAGATGAATTTCACATTTGATCCTGGACATAATAAGGAGCACTTGGAGTTTATTGAACATGAGGTAACATAATCAGAGCCAAGTTTTATGAGATACTAGATTATAATACAGAAATATTTGATTCAGAATAAGAGGCCACACAAGAAGAGATAAGGTCTGAAATAGGATGATAATTCTGAGGGAGGAAAAAAAGTAGAAATGAGAAAATATAGCAATGGATTGAATATGTTCTATTTTGTTCAAAGAGCTTTTTACAAATATTCTCATTTGGCCTTTCAACAATCCTGGGAAGTAGGTGTTATTCCCATTTGACAGCTGGGGAAACTGAAAAGACACAGGTTAAGCAAATGTCTGAGATCAGATTTGAACTTGTGTGAAGAGTTGGGCATGACCATAAAGATATGAGCTTGAAGGAATGGAATAATGGTGATGTCCTAGGCCTTAATAAATAAGTCTGAAGAAGAAAGAGTTTGTGGGGAACAGATACGAAGTTCTGTTTTGGAACTTTTAGTTTAAGATGCCAAAGATTCATGTAGTTGATACTCAGGAGGCTATTGGTAATGACTTCAGGAGACTGGGGCTGGATATTTAGATGATAATTAAATGATAATTAAGATCACCAATGATAAGTAGCATAGAGGGGAAAGAGTAGAGGGTCCAGAACAGAACCTTGGAAAATACTGACAAGTTTGTCAGGAGGCCCTTGACTGAAGCTGTAAGCAGACATCCCCCCTAAAAAAAATCCCCCAAAGAGGAGGAAAAGCACCAACAGTATCAAAAGTTACAGAAGCCAGGAAGCATGACTGAGGAAAACAGTCATTAGATTTGATCAAGTGGTAACTTTGAGGAAGGCTGTTCAGCTGAATGATGAGGTTAGAAGTCAGGCTGTAGAGTTTAGAAGTAAAGACAACAGACACAGTGATTATAAAGTCAACTGAAGGAACCATATATCAAAGAGACAAAAGGAAATGTAATAGGGGCAACTAGGTGCTTTAGTGGATAGAGCACTGACTCTGGAATCAGAAAGATCTTTGCTTACAAACTGAGATTTTGGTTGTCACCCATTCCCAATTGCCTCTAGAAAAGAAAAAAAAAGAAACTGTAACAAAACTTTAACTATCAAGTCGGACTTAAATGAAGATATATAAAAGGATACTTCTAGCCCACTTCTTTGTGGAGGTAAGAGGTTCATGGGTATTATACATTGCACATGTATTTCCTCATTAGGAATTTTCAGTTTTAATGAAATCATGATCTACTCCAGAATAAACCTCCCAAAATAGAAAATTCCAAACAAACTTAGATTTTCAATATATTGATCAGTTAGGCAGATTGTTCTCCTCTCTAAAAAAATTACTTTGTTATATGGGATGGGTCTCTGGGAAGAGTTTGGGGAGGGATACATTACATGGGATAATTGTGATGATATAAGTAACAAGTGAGGGATCATCTCACACCTATCAGACTGGCTAAAATGATGCTAGAAGGGATGTGGGAGAAATGGGACACTTACACACTATTGATGGAATTGTAAACTGATCCAGTCATTTTGGAGAGCAATCTGGAATAATGCACAAAGATTTATAAAACTTTGACCAAGCTATACCATTATTAGATCTCTTTCCTAAGGTGATCAGAAGAAAAGAAAAAGAACCTATATGTTCTAAAATATTTATAACAGCTCTGAGGTGGCTAAGAATTGAAAATTAAGGAAATGCCCATCAACTGAGGAAAGACTGAATAAGTTATGGTATATGACTAGAAGGGAATATTACTGTGCTGTAAGAAATGAAGAGCTGGTTGGTTTTATAAAAACATGAAAAGACTTGCATGAAATAATGATGATGTTTTTGTCATTCATTCTCCAAAAAGATCATGACATCAGGGAGATGGTGCCATGACAACAAGCAATGAATTGGATTGGGGGGGGGGGGTACTATGCTAAGTCACCAGCCTTCTCTTCCAGAACCATCTGGGTCTAGTGACCAGATATGAATCAGGACTATGGGAAGTGACCCTGGATTCAAGGAAATCAGAAATAAGTGACTTGCCCAAGGTCACACAACTCAATCAAGTGTTTGAAGTTGGATTTGAACTTGAGTCTCCTGACTCCAGGGCTGATGCTCTGTCTACAGTACCAGTTAGCTATGCAAGTATGAAATGATGAAGAGTGAAATGAACAGAACCCCAGTAATAGCCATACTGTTCAAAGAGTAACTAAATTATTCTGATTATTTGATTATTCAAATCAACTGAGGGATTTATGAAGGAAAATGCTATCCACCTCTGGAGAAAGAACTGATAACTGATATATGGAAGTATGTATTGTATGCTTCCACATATATGTATCCATGTCAGAGATTGGCCTTTTCTAATGCAGGTTTGGGAGGCAGGAAGGAAGAATTCAGACTCAAAATGAATTCCAAAAAAAATTTTTTTAAAGAAATAGAAGACATCAATAAACGTTTATTTTTTAAAAAATGAAATGGGATCAGGTGATGTAGTTGTTAGAGCCCTGCAGTTAGGAAGACCTGAGAATGTGACCTCAGTCAGACATTTTGATAGTTATCAGCTGTGTGAACCTGGGCATGTCATTTAATTTTTTTTTTAAATGACTGGGAAAAGGAGTTTAGCAGAGAAATAGAAGAAAGATCTAGAAGGATAGATAATTGTGGTATGAAAACCCTACTAACACGGACCACAATCTTTCTTCAAATTAAATATCCTCAGCCTTAGAAGACATTGAGTAGCTGCCTGGAGTCTCATAGCTGGCATCAAGGAAAGACTTTGATTCTCATGCTTCCAAACTCAAATTTCAGAACTTTTTCAACAGATTCAACAAATTTAAAGAATGGGTTAACTGTTTTCCACCAAATAATAAAAAAAACGAGAAAAAAAAAAATCAGAGGCAAAACCTCCAGTACAGTATGTATAGGGGCAGGTAACTGCTTCAATGGATAGTGGACACAGTTAGGGTCAGGAAGACTCTGTGACCTCATCACTACTCATACTCTATGTGTGTCCCTGGGCAAATCAAGTCACCTCTAATTGCCTCAATTCCCTCATCTATAAAATGGGGATAATAAACAGCACCTAACTCCCAGGGTTATTGTTATAATCCAATGAAATAATATTTGTAAACTGGAGGATGAGCAACTGTCAATGACTTAGCTTTTCTCAGCAGCAAAATTATCTAAGACAATTCTGAAGGACTTAAGATGAAAAATTGCTTTCCTTTCCCAGAGAAAGAACTGATGGTCTGAATACAGAATGAGGCATACTTTTTATTCTTCTTGAGGTTTTTATTTTTATCTATACTTGCTTTTACAACCGACTATTATGGGAATATTTTGCTTGACTACAAATTGCTAGCCATTTCAATATGGGGTGGGAGGTGGGGAGGGAAGAAGGGAGAAAATCTGGAGCAAAAGGTTTTAAACAATGAATGTTAAAAATTATTTTTACATGTAACTGAAGAAAAATAAAATACTAAATTAAAAAATATTTTTTGAAATGAGATATTTGTAAACCACTATGCAAACCTAAAAGTTTGCACATGTGTATTTGTATATATGTGTGTAAATAGTGCTCTATTATTATGATTATTATTGGCATTTAGAAGATTTAAAGAAACACAGGCAAATACCACACATTGTGTGGATTTTCACTATCCATGACCATGAACAAAGTACCCAAGTAGATGAATTCACAGATTTCATTCACTAAAGCAGTTTTGACATGTTTTAAATGTGTCTGTCCATCACAACCAACATTTTGCCCTGTCTTTAACATGAAAAGCTCCCCAAAAAGCCCAATAAATGGGTAGAACTCTGATCCTGAAATCTAGCTGTGTGACCTTGCACAAGTCATTTAACTCTGATTGCCTTGCATTCAGGGTCATCGCCAATCATCCTGATTCACATCTGGCCCCTAGACCCAGATGACTCTGGAGGAGAAAATGAAGCTGGTGACTTAGCACAGCCCCCCTCACTCAAATCCAATTCACTTTCATGTCATGGTATCACCTCTCAGATGTCATGATCCTCTTTAAGAAAGGACAAACAACAACCCCTCTTCCCCATTGTTTGGCCTCCAAATCCTCAAAGACAGCATTTTTGGTCAACCCAGGGAATTTCTTCTCCAGGCTGAAGGACTTCTGTTCTCTATGACCATAAATGTTCTAGGTCACTTTTTCAGATTAGACCTTATATCCAAATGAGGAGATTCTCTCTCTGCAATTGGAGGTTAGCTCTTACACAGCAGCTTGTAGGCTTAAAGAGTTTCCTGGAGAAATGAAGGATTAAGAGACAGCTAGTGTATGTTACAAGTGACATTTGAATTTATCTTTCCAGGTTTCTATCCACTATTCCATATTGCCTCTCGTTTAAGGGCTATCCCTCTCAAAATTTATTTTTCAATTATGGTTAAAAAATGCTGAAGGTCAAAATTCTAAAAACTTATTAGACCACTGTCCCCACTTTAATAAATTAGGACCCAGTCATATATGTTTATTTGATTGTCATTAAAAATCAGTTTGCAGTCAATAAAAATTTTTTAAGTTCAAAGGATACAAAAAAAGGCAAAAACACAGCCCCTGACCTCAAAGAAAACACACTTGAATAAGGGAGACACATGGCTTATTTGCTTAGTCATACACAAAAGCAACTGAATATGCCAGATATATACAGTGTACGAGGGAGATAATCTCAAAGAAAGGCTTTTTCCAAGTCTCTCCAACTCTGAGTAGCAGCAGCAATGGTGGTAGTCGTGGTAATGGTTGTTCTTGATCCCTCTTTCTCAAAGATAACCAGGGTATCAGGGAAGGCATACCATGAACTGCAAATGAATTGGATTTAAAGAAGACAGAGCAGTCCAAAGTCACCAGCCTCACTTTCTCCTCCGGTCCAGTGGCCAGTGGATCAGTACAACCGGAGTTGACTCTGACTGCAGAGGGAGATCTTGACTTTTTTAAGCTAATTCTTTCCCAGGTCTCAGTTTGAATAGCAGCCAGGTGTCGGATGGCAGAATGCAGGGCTGGTCAAGAAAGCCAGAGGCCAAATCCTGAGAGCATTTCTTCTCCCTGTATCCTTGGTAAGTCATTTAACCTCTGTTTGCCTCAACTGTAAAATGAGGATGATAATAATAGCACGTTTCTCAGAAGCTTTTGTGAGGACTAACTGAGGTAATCTTTGACTTTCTATAAATCCTTAGTCCCTTCCTTCTATCCAAATAGTAAAAGAAGAAGGAGGAGGAGGAGGAAGGAAGAGGAGGAGAAGGAGGTGGAGGACGAGAAGGAGGAGGAAGAGAAGGAAGAAGAAGAAGGAGAAGAAGAAGGAGGAGGAGGAGAAGAAGAAGGAGAAGGAGAAGAAGAAGGAGGAGAAGAAGAAGAAGAAGAAGAAGAAGAAGAAGAAGAAGAAGGAGGAGGAGAAGAAGAAGAAGAAGAAGAAAGAGGAGAAGGAAGAGAAGAGGAAGGAGGAGGACGAGGAGGAGGAGAAGAAATATATAGACAGGAACTTCCCCAAAAAAGAATTCTTGGTAAAATCATCTCTGCCCACACACTGATTGTACCCAAAAGGAGAACTCCAACTATGTAGTATTAAAGGTCACATCACAAAGAAAGAGTATCTTCCTAAGGGGAAACGTCCAGTCAATAGAGGAAAGAGTGGACTAAGTCATGGAGGGGAAACTCCATTCTCAAGCAACACTGGAATACGGCCTGGTATAGAAGCAGCTGTCTTGTTAGCTGGGAGCTTTCCTTAACAATAACCTTTTTAAAAAAAAAAAAAAAGTTCTTTTGATATCTTTTGTTTTGATTTCACAATAATTTTTGGAAGTATGATCCCTCCTCTTCTTTCAGAATGAGCCCACCCCTTTTAAGCAAGAAACCCCCAAATCCCTCAGTTGACATTTTTGTCGCCATTCCCCAAGAAGGGCCTGCTCCTGAATCTTTTCAACAATTAGCAAGAAATGTTTTCAATGATTCCATAAAGAAATCCTTAATGGGAAAGACAGTTATATTATATTCCTATGAGCCCCAAGAAGGAATGAAGAATCATCATTAACACTTTCTTCTCAGCATGATTTCTTCATGAATTTTAGCTATAGAGTTTGATATGGTGGTGATCCTCTAAGGAACAGCCTCAGATGTTTTATCTAGGCCTCAAGAGTCTTTATCTCTATGAAAGCCTACTTAAGAAGTTGAAAACATTAGAGGAATTATTATTAAACACGATCAAATCATTTTTCTGGTAAATGTTTTACGTGTATATGTTCAGGTTTTTTTTTTTTTTCAGTTGTATCCTATGCTTTTGTGGTCCATTTTGTGGGGTTTTTTGGCAAAGATGCTGACTGGAGTGGTTTGCCACTTCTTTCTCCAGCTCATTTTACCAAGAAAGAAACTGGGGTAAACAGGGTTAAGTGACTTGCCCAAGGACACTTAACTGGTAACTGTCTTCCAGACTACAAATCCAGCAATCTAATACATTAATCCACCTACTTTCCTCTTCCCTAAACTGATTATCTCTAATTTATTCTTTTCCTAGATTGTTATCTCTTTTCTCTTTCTTAGTATTCCCAGTTTGTCCTACAATCTGGAAGGTCACTGAGAGACCTTGAGGGTGTTACCCTCCCAGTTTGATTTTTTTTTTCAATTAGTAAAACCATTCTTAGCTTCATCTCTCTCTTACCTAGCCTAAATCACCAAATGGGCATTGCCTCAGTTAAAGATCTTTGGCTCAGTTAAAGCCCTTAGCTTAAAAAGGCCAAGGTCTCCCATTGCCATCCAGGGCCATCTCCAGTCATCCAGATGCTTAGCAGTCCTTATCATGACTGGCATCTAGTACAGTGGGAAAGTACTGGACTTGTATTCTGATAATTGCTGTCCACATGACCTCGGGCAAGTTACTTCACCTCCTTTGCCCTCAGTTTCCCCATCTGTAAGTCTCACAGCTCTAAAGCTGTGAGACAAAAACTCTTCCATATCTGGAAGAAATGGGCCAGGCTCAGGAAATATACTTAGTTTGATGTTCTTTCTAAAAGAACTTTTTTCCTTCCATATCACCTTAATTTTTACTGGCCAAAGAGATTAGTTTACGACTTCAGTTTCTTTTCTTTTTTTAATTTGGTAAGCCTTTTGGGGGAGGCGTCCTAGGTTTTTTTTTAATCTTTCTCATTGTTAACATGTTAAATTTTATATTATAGTTTAAAGTTGTTACATACACTGTGGTTCTCAAGCAAGGAGGAGGAAGCTGGGAGAGAGGGAAGGCACCTAGGCAAAGCAGAATGAAACACTTGCCCCACCTCAGTGAGTGGACCATAGCTAGCCCAGTCATTGGCTATGAAGGCAAAGGTCTGGAGAGCCTGGGAAAACAAGCCAATTCTGGAAGGCGATCCAATAGAATGACCTGGTTTTTGTCAAAAGAAAAGGGTGTGGTGTTTGGAGGTTCATTGCAATAGGCTTTTGAGGCAGGGATAGTTTTTGAGTGCTTTTGTACTTTGCAAAAATCCAAGAGAAGGATTGGTGGGTCTTTGGTAGACTTTTCCCCCTTCCTCCACCACCAAGCTTCATTCCTTTAAGGTTGGGTGAAGTTACACTAGATCTAGAAAGGAAGGGACCCTCAAAATGAACTAATCCACCCTCTTCTCCCTCTATTTTACAAAAGAGGAAACTGAGGCCCAGAGAGTTAAATGATTTCCCCACCATCTCACTGTTCTGGGACAGAAGCCAAATTAGAGTTCTGGTCCCATGACTCTTACTCTGATAGTTAAAAAACATTTATTATGTGACTGGAGCAGAGCTAAGAGCCAGGGAAACAGGAAAAAAAAAAAACATCAAAAAAAAAAAGTCCTTCCTCTTAAGGAGCATAATGAAGAAACCTGACTTTCCAGAATTTGAGTTGTTTGATCAAAAAATTCTCAGGGTGGCCAGAGAGCTGCAGAAGTAAATCATCAGGTCAGTGGCTGTTCTGTGCCAGATCTCTGCAAAGGCAGAACTCCTCTCTACCTGTTCCCACCTAAAGTCATTTATGTTCAGATTCATCTTGGTAAAAGGAGGGGGTACTTTACTCCTCTTACCAGTTAGGTGTCCCTGGGCAAGTGGGGCAAGTGTTTACTTCTCTGTATTTCTTTTTTATTTTAATTGAAGGGAAAAAAGTCTCCCTGAGTATTTAGATAATTATTTAGACCAAAGGAAAGATGCTAAAGGGTAATACATGGAGGTAAGATTCTTAAGATTCAATTAAATTAGCTTCATCATAAATGAGCATAGGTATTTTTTAGCCTTTTTCAACCCAGTATTTCTTGGGTCTGGAGGGTTTGAGGGGCAATGAGGTTAAGTGACTTGCCCAAAGTCACACAGTAAGTATGAAGTGTCTGAGGCTGGATTTGAACTCAGGTCCTCCTGACTCCAGGGGTAGTGCTCTATCCACTGCATCTACCCTACCAGTATTTCTGAAGTATTTTCTTTGAGGATACAAGGACAATGGCTTCCTTCAAGGAGCCCACAGTTCTAATTCAAAAATGTATGTCAAACAGTCTGGTTCAACTCGCATTTTTAAAGTAACTATTATGCACCAGTTGTACCATGGATGGGCTTAGAGTTCACTTCAAATCTATTGAGTCATGTCAATAAATTTTTTTTTTATTAAGACCTTACCTAGTATCAGACACAGTGCTTACCAAGAAAGGCCAAAACAGTCACCATTTTTCAATTCATTCACAATCTGATAGCATGCAAACCACTTTATACAAAGCTGAGAAGGAAGGCACTAGTTTTTAGAGAATATGAAATGTTTATTTCTCCCTCCCTGGCACTTCTTCCCTCACTGGTGGGCACTGAACACATCTGTAATACTGCAAGTCTGTTCTGGGGGGAAACAGGAAAGTCTCCAAAGATTATTTAAAGTAAGTCTAACACAACTGAGCACTGTATTTGCTTTGGAGGAAGGCGGGGAGAACATATGCATGTTTACATATGCTACCTTCTGTCAGACTGAACTGCCAATAGTTCTTTTATAGGTCTGAACTATGTCCTCTCTCATAAAGAGGAGGAAGAAGGGGGCTTGGGTGGATCCAGCCTGGTGGCATGGTATCTCTCCACCAAGAGAGGGAATTGGGGTTAACCAAATTAAAACCCACCAGCCTAAGTGAAAGACCAGTTTGTTCCACTGGGGAAGGCTAGGATTTGGTCGTCTGATTGAGGGTGACACACAAGGGGAGAGGAAGCCAGAGAACCTCTAGGAGAATGGAGTCATCCACAAAACAAAACAAAAAAACAAACCAGGTCAGAGGCCTGCCAGAGGAGCCCAGGAAAAGGCTCACCTGATGGCCGGCCTGGAAAAATTTGATCTGTGTCCCTTGCCTGAACGATAAGATAAGACTTCCAGAGTAGATTTCGTTGGCTTTCAAAAGTTTCCAAGGCTCAACCATTCAGAATAAGTTACTTGGAACAGATACAAAGCCAGTCCATCTCTCTCTCTCTCTCTCTCTCTCTCTCTCTCTCTCTCTCTCTCTCTCTCTCTCTCACACACACACACACACACACACACACACACACACACACACGTTTGCCCACCAGTTCCAAAGGGTTGAAGCAAGCAGAGGGAGGAACCCATCCTTCTTGGCTCGCCTCTTTCTCTCGCCCCCAGGACTGACCCCTTGGACTGGGAGGTCATGGAGGCTCTAAAGACCCAAGGGTAGAGTTGAGTTAATAGGGGTGAGGGGTGACCCGGAGCCTGGGAGCCTGGCGGGCGGAACCCAGGGTCTCAAAGGCTTCTCTGTGTCCCTCCCCGCAGGGCGAACATACTGGTTTCCGCCCCCGGCTCTAAATGACCACCTCACTGTCCGGCTGCAGCTGCTCCAGTGGGCGCCCTAGGGAGAGGACCCTGGCCGGCCGTGAACTTGGGAGAGCTGGAAAGTTTCAGCACCCACGTGACAGGCCATCCAGGGGTCCCAGAGTTAGGAGATGAGAAAAGTCGGATGGGAGTGGGGGGAGGGCCTGAAAATTCGGGGTGGGGGGACTGGAAGGGGAGATAAATGGTAAGGGGCAGGCAGGTGAAAGGAGAAGCCAGGCGACAAGCCAGGGGCCAAGGGATCACTCTCCGACTGAGGTCTGGGAGGAGGGGAAGGCGGTGATCTCTCTGGCCCCTCAACTCTTCATCCAGCGCCCCGAGATCGCACAAGTGACCCCCTCCATTCCACACCCCCCCCGTCCGCCAGGGCCCCCAAGCCCGAGGCTCCAGGGTGTGGCACTGACCTGTTGCCGGCCCCCCAGGAGTTACTTTTCGGGGGGAATCTCACGGGCAAGTCCATGACGTCCGGCCCCCGGGGCAGCGGGCGGCAATGCTGAGCCATAGGGAGGTGCAGGAGGAGGAGGAGGAGCTGCAGGAAGAGGAAGGCCACCCAGCCAGCAGGTGTCACGTGGAGGCCTCAGGGGTGCTCTCACCTGCTCACCCACCTCTCCGGGTACCTCTGCGGGCAGTGACTGCCAGCCCAGAGCCTGGAGGGGCGGGGGCCGGGCTGGGCGGCACCTCTGTCCAGCAGCTACCCGACCTTACTCTAGAGATGAAGTTTTGCCAGAGCGCTCGTGACTTTGGAAAAAAGTTTGGGGGGCGGGGTTCCCGAGCGGGCAGCCCGATCCCGGCCCGCCCAGTCCATGAGCACTTCACGCTCCTGGATCCTGGCCCCCGCCCCAAGGTTGCAGCCTGGGGTGAGGGCCAGTAGCCTCAGTCGGGGACAGGTCCAACCCATCCGTCCTCCGCGCAGGAGGTGACACAACCAAACAAGTCGGATTTGGAAGATCATCCCAGGATCGTTTCCTTCTTGAAGGCCTTGAAGTCAAGAGGACTTGAGTTCGAATCCAGCTTCCGACAGTGGACTCTCACCGGCTGGGTGACCTTGGGCAAATCACTTAACCCTGAGTGCCTCGCGTCCAGGGCCATCTCTAGTTGTGCTGCTTCATACCTGGACCCAGAAGGAGGAGAAAAATGAGACGAATGACTTGGCACAGCATCCCCTCACTCAAAACCAATTCTTGTGCCTCTCATGCCATCACTGCCCCTGAGCAGCTTTCTTCGAGGAGGAAGGTCCGGTGGGGTGGAAAGAGTACCAGATACAGAGATCTAGCAGATCTAGGTTCAAATTCTGCCCTCTCCACCTGTGTGACTTTGGACAAGTCACTTCACCAAGCCCAGTTTCTTCTGTAAAACGAGGTGATTCCTAGATAACTTAGGTCAAACTTCCTGACCCCAGGAAGAATTGGATTGAAATGTAATTTGGAAACAGTAAAGAAAATAAACAAAAATAAAACAAAACAAAGTTAATAGGTAGTTTTCTAAGTAAATATGCTGCCACGAGGGTCCGTTTCCAGGTCCATGCTGGAGGTATGGTTCAGATTTGTTTTGAATTAGAGACCCTCTGGGATCTCTTTCCACTGTATTTTTGTCAATTTACATGTCTATTGATAAATGGCTGTCCTCGAATTAAATGCTCTGTTGCTTCCTCAGTATACTGTAAAAATCAAGTTTGAACAGACAGGATGTTGCCTTTCCAACACTGTTGGCCTCAGTTTCCTCATTTCTATTATTGAGCCTGACACCATTCCATTAGGTGACATCTCAAGTCCTTATCAGTTTTCAGTGTACGTAAGGTAACTCACCTTATCCCTATCTTAATTTGGCAGAATGTGATGATTCTGATTTCTAAGGGAGCGCTGGGTCTTCAAACTGGAAAACTTGAAGATGAATTGTTTCAGTCTGGAATATGAGCATTCAGTCAACTATCATTTATTTGTTATTCAGTCATGTGTGACCCTTCGTAACCCTGTTTGGACTTTTCTTGACCAAGATACAGGAATGGTTTGCCATTTCCTTCTCCAGCTCTTTTTACAGATGAGAAAACTGAGGCAGAGTGAAGTGACTTGACCAGGATCACACAGCTAGAAAGTGTCTGAAGTCAGATTTTAATTCAGAAAAATGAGTGTTCTTGACCCTCCATAAACTATGACACCACCTAGCTTTCACTCTTTATTAATTGATATGTAATAAGGGGTCATCCACCATTTGGGGGGGGGAACCCCCTAGTGAAGGGGAAGACACCAGCAATTATAGGTAGACAATCCCCTTTTGGATAGTTCTAAGTTTAAATCTCCCCTCAGACCATTAAGCTCTGTCTCCAGGTTCCTCATCTGTAAAATGGCCATTACAATCTCATCTGATTCTCAAGAGCTGTTAGAGGATAAAATGAACTATCTGTAAAGTGCTTTGCAAACATTAAATCATTAAACAAATGATAGCTCTTCTTCTTCTTTGAATTGGCAGAATCGCAGAGTTTCCCCAGAAGGAAATAGCAAACCACTTCAATATCTTTGCCAAGAAAATCCCAAATGTGGTCACGAAGCATCTGACACAACAGAAAAATGACAAAAAATAACAACAGTTACTGATGACTTCCCCTTCACTTGAGGTTTTCATAAAAAGGATGAATGATCACTTCTCAGATCTCAATCAATATTTATTTAAGAGCCTACTATGAACCAGGGCCTGTGCTGGAGGTGTATGTTCTTGTTCAGATTTGTTTTGGACAAGGGGTCTCTTTCCACTCTGTTTTTCTGAATCTACATGTGTAATGATAAATGGCAGTCCTCGAAATAAATGATCTGTTGCTTTCTTAGCATATTGTAAAAGTCAGGCTTGAACAGACAGGATGTTCCCTTTGAAGAAGGCAGATGAACCCCTGGCCCACAGTTAGAATCCAGCCAAATGGAAAGTTATGAATAGTTATTATTAATAGTAATTGGTTCAAAGGTTTCAAGCCATTTAACTCAAGTCTTGGGTCCTCAGGTCCTATCTATAAAAGGTTGGACCTGAACGAAATGATCTCTAAATCTTCTGATTTAGAAACAAATACAGGTTTAATGTTGGGGGGGGAAATGCCCTATAATTAGGAATAATAATTAGGATTATCCAAAAAGTAGAATGGGATAGCTCAATGACACAGTAGATAGAGTGCTGGGTAGACAACCCTCTGAATTCCAATCTGGTCTGGGACACTTACTAGCTTTGTGATTCTGGAGACGTCATTTAATCCTATTTGCTCAGTTCCCTCATCTGCAAAATGAGTTGGGGAAAGAAATGACAAACTATTCTAGTATCTTTGCCAAGAAAACCCCAAAATGGAATCATGAAGAATTGGACACTACTGAACAACAAAGGTAGAACAAAATTCTGACATTCTAAATTATTCTGGATTTTGTAAAAAAAAAACAAACCCAATAACCTGAATCCCTCCCCCTTGGCAAAGAAATGACAACTTGTAAACCTCAATACATTCAAAACAGAAGTCATCTATTCCTCCAAAACCCTACCCTCTTCCTAACTTCTCCATTTCTGTAAAGAACACCACCAGGCTAACAATCTGAGTATTATACTTGACTGCTCATTCCCACTCTCCCTTGATATACAATCAATTGTAAAATCCTCTCCATTCTGTCTTCAGAACATCTCTCATCTTGGCTCCCTTCTCTCCTCTGCTACAGCAACTTCCCCTCATCGTGTCACACCTGGACACTCCTAGTTGCTAGCCTTGCCTCAAGACTCTCCCTCTCCAATGGACTCCAGTCCATCTTTCATTCAATAGTATCTGATTGGATGATGTTGTCATTTGGACTCAAGGGAGGCAGAATTACACAATGTTGTCAGCCTCTCTTCCAGAGTCATCTAATTGCAGAGGCAAGACAAAAGTCAGGATGACTGGCAATGGTCTGGGATGCTGTGGATACTCCTAGTGTCTTTGATGTCTGGTCAAACTCTAAGCTCCATAGTTCCTCTGGTCTTCAGGGCCATTGGAACAAATTGTTCTCCTCTGCTCATTTCACCAAGAGAAGTCTTCATAGACATGAAGTAGACATTCCCTACCCCATCAAGGAGTTTGAGGTTTGTAGCTTCCTTTCAAGCTAGTGTGGCTCATCCGTCAAAAAAAAAAAGGTTTATTGAGGAGTGACTGTTCCAGTGTCTTAGAGATGCATTAAGAGTTGGGTGACTAGTAGACACCAAAGGTGGATGAGCAATCCGGAAAGGGGCTCAGCAAGCCCTCATACCAGAAATGCCAGCCCTCTCTGAACACTTCCTACACATACATAATGGGCACTTAATAAATGTTTGTTGACCTATTGATTTGACCATGTTGAGAAGATTCTTGATCAGGTGTGAAAGGAGCATTTCTCCTCTGAGGATCTCTGATTCTGATGTTGGTTGAAGGACTTTAATAACTGATCCTAGAATTACACAATTTTTAAGGTTATTTAGTTCAATACCTTCATTTTAACAATAATAACTAGCATTTATATAGCACTTTCTCTCTCTCTCTCTCTCTCTCTCTCTCTCTCTCTCTCTCTCTCTCTCTCCCCCTCCATTTTACCAGTCTAAGAGCTTTATAAATATTCTCATTGGCTCCTCACAACCATGCTGGGAGGTGGATTGGTACATCCATTTTATAAATAGGGAAACTAAAGAAAACAGAAGTTAAGTAATTTGCTTAGAGCCACACAGCCTAGTAAATGTTGAAGTCAGACCTCCCTAACTTTCGCCCCAGCTTATAGCCAGGCACCACCTAGCTGCCAAATAAGAAAAGGGAAGGAGGGAGGAAAATAGGCAGGGAGGGAGGGAAGGAAGGAAGGAGAGAAGGGAGGGAGGGAGGGAAGGAGAGACAGAGAAGGGAGTGGGGGAAAGGAAGGAGGGATGGAAGGAAGGGAGGGAGGGAGTGAAGAAGAGAGGAAGAGAGGGAGGGAGGGAAAAAGGGAAGGGAGGGAGGGAAAGATGAAGGGAAGAAGGGAGGGTGGGAGGAAGGACTGGATGGAGGGAGAGAAAGAAGAGGGAAAGTTTGAAGAAGAAAGGAAAAAGAAATACCTCTGATGCCCAGGGTTTTATATTAGCGGGGAATGAAGAGAGGACAGTGGGTTCAGGGTAGGGGACAGTGTCTTGGATCTTGCTAACTGTAAGAAACAAACTGAAGGAAGGAAAGAGGTCAGAAAAGGATGGTATACTCAGAGATAGAGAGAGACTTAGTGAACTTAAACAAACTAAATACATAAATCAGGAGATTGCCATCTGTTAAAGATAACATGTATATACATACACACATAATATCTAATACACATATCAATATATACACCTACATAGATATTTACAATACACATACATATATATACAAATTTAGCCCAGATCCATGATTTCCTTGCTATATAGATTCCAAAAGAATTAATGAACTTTTAGATTATTAAAGTTATTGAGACACAATGCGTGTATATGTGTGTGTAACTGTATATTGTATCAATGTGAATTATATATACCCATATTTATTTTATATATATTTATTTATATCATACCTATAATTTTTGTTAATGATTATGATTAATTACAAAATCCCTCTATTACTCCAGATAGGTGCACCTTACAGACCCAAAGATTTTTCTGGGCACTGAGTGATTTGTCCAGGGTCACACAGTTACTTTTTGTAAAAGGCTTTTTATAAAAATTTTCCTGATTCAGAGACTAACTCTCTCCAGACTGTGCCAAATAGCCTCCTTGATATCTGTCGCAAAGGAGTTTAATAAATGTCTTTCACTGTTTCCTTTCGGCAGATTTAGGACTAGAGCCTCTATCTCCTCACTCTGAACCTAGGGTCCTTTCCATTTCAGACTTGGCTTAAGAATGCAAGTTCCAAAAGGCATTTCCTCATTGGAGCATTTCTCTGATGCTTTCACCAATGTCATTACCTTCCTCACACCCACTGGTCTTCCTTTCAGAACGTGTGTTATCAACACTGCAGATATGTTGGGTACAAATGTCCCCATTTGTCAATGCCTTCTTTCTGGGCTGCTCACATTGGACTGCACTGGATTTATGGCATGCCTACAAGAAAGCAAGGAGGCCAGGCATCCTTCTCAAGCTATCGTGGTTCAAGCTTTAATAAATGAGAGTGACTCTCCTTCTGCTTGTGGGAGGATGTGGTCAAGAGAGGGAGGGAGATGGAGGAAAGGGACCCAGATGGTGGGTTGATTTAAATGGAAGTTGGAAAAGATATAAGACAAGAAGAGAGGAAAACAATGTCAAGGGACAAAAGCTTTCCCTGCTCCAAGGAAAACCATTTTTTTTTTGACAAATCTATTAACTCCAAAATGCTGGAACATCATGAAGTGCCACAAACACTTCTAAAGAGGATAATACATTAGGGGACTTTTGCTTATAAGAAATTCTCACAAATAATTTCTTAAGATTGTCCCAAATAAAACAGAAAACTTTGCAGTGGGGGAAAAAAATACAAATAAATCAACCCTGCTACCTTGAAGAATTTTGAGGTCTGATTTTTAAATGCAACATACATTTAAGAGCTAGACAGATGCTCAAGGGGATATGGAGTTTAGACAAGACATAGTCCTTGTCCTCAAGGAGTTTACAGTCTGAGAGACAAGACTAATGCATATACACTGAGGTTTATGCATATAATAAGAGTCTGTCCCATATATGTAGAAGGCTTGACTTTGTGTGGGGCTCCAGGGAAGGCAGAATAGAATCTTTAGCCTCTTCTCCCTCCACCCTTTTCCAAAGGAGACTTTCATTCCTTCCAGGAGGGGAAGCAGGTGTATGGGGATGGAGGCTCTCTTCAGAGAGAGGAAGTCCCAGACTAGCAGTATATCTATAAGCTTCCTCTTTCCCTTCCTTCCTTCCTTCCTTCCTTCCTTCCTTCCTTCCTTCCTTCCTTCCTTCCTTCCTTCCTTCCAATTAAACAACCTGCCCAGCAGAAAGTGACACCAAAGAGTTTCTAGAAGATTCTTTTGGGGGGTTGATATTTTACTTTATTTTTCCAATTACATTTGATGATAGTTTTTCATCCTCTTGAATATTTATGTTACATATTTTTCTACCAACCCCCCCCCCCAGCAGTCAACAAACAATCTGGGAAAAGTTGTCCAAGTACATTTGTGTTTAACATGTTTACATATTAGTCACTTTATGAATAAGGAATTAGGACTAAGGAAAAAAAGAAAGAAAATTATCAGATAGGAAGGAAAAACATAAGAGAAGTTTTTAAAAAGTGACCAGATTATCCATTCAGATTCTCTGGGGTTTTTTCCCATTCTGGATGTGGATGGCATTGTCCATAATGGGTCTCCCAGTGCTGTTCTTGATCTCTGAACTGTTGAGAGGAGCTGCATCCATCAACAACGATCAACCCACAATGTTGATGTTGGTGTGTACAATGTTCTCTTGGTTCTCCTCTCTTTGCTCAGCATCAGTTTGAGCACTTAGCAAAAAGATTCTTTAAAAAAAAGAAGAAAATGACTTCCCATATCAAGAGTTATGAGCTACCCTTTGCTACATGTAAAACTTATGTTGTACTCTCTATTGTACATTGTATTCTAAGTCTGAATTCATTCTTCCCAGAAACACAACATATAAATTCATGGGAGAACATGTACCAGATTGGGGAGGGTATGTTTTATATAAACTGCTTTTACATCTTAGTAATTCCTTTGCTAAATGCTAACTGAGAATACTGACTCATTGGTAATGGGAAAGATATTGGAAGGGGGAGCAATACTGAGCAATAGTATTAGCAATACTGAGCAATAGTATTAGAATTAGCCACTTACCAGGGTACCCCTAAAACCTGATGTAGCAGTCACCCTCTGAGAATCCAACCCATAATTATGAAATGCAACTTGGTGGGGGGAGTCATACCAAAGGAGTGTGACATAGGAATGCACAGAGATGGAATATAGAATATTAGGTTTGGAAAACAACCAGAAGATAAAATGTAGACTTATACAGAGAGGGGAAATTAGACATGCATATAAATGATTGCCAAACCAAATAGATCATGATTAGCTCATAATGGAGATTATTAAGTATTAAGAAAATTTTTAAAAAGGGAAGTTTCTTTCGAGTTTGTTCTTTGTTCTGGAAGAGGATCAATGACAGGTAAAGCCATGACATGCAAGTGAATTAGGCGGAAGTGAGCTGGGGCTGGCAGTCACCAGCCTCACTCTCTCCTCTGGAGCCTTCTGGATCCAGTGGCAAGCTATAGATCAGGATGACTGGAGATGGCCCCAGATGCAATGGGAGACCTTGACCTTTTGAAGCTAAGGTCTTTCTTTCCCAGATTGAATAAAAAAATAATTTATACCATCACCACATTATAGAGAAAAACAACTTTAAAAGACCATAGAAGTCAGATTCATACAATGATAAACCATCCATCCAGAAGACTGAAGATAAATCACAATACCCATTTTGCGTCAGAGAGGTGATAAATTTGAAATGCAGAGACATTTCTTATCAGGCCTGATAAGGGGAGGAAGAGCTCATTCCAGGAGGGTATCCTGAAAAAAGTAAAATTGAATTGGGTCATGAGGGTTTTCAACAGGTAAGGATAGAAATAGTGTGGATAAAATGAACAAAAATACAGAGGCAGGGAAATATGGGGCATGGAAAGGGAATTATGAGTAGCCAAGTCCAATTACAGCCCAGAGAATTTGAAGGATAGCAGAATGAGATAAACTATGAAGTGGCAGGAGCAGACAGATTGCTAAGAACCCTTAGTTCCACACCAAGATGTTCAGATATTATTTGACAGGCAACTGGGAGACTTTTAAAGCTCATTGAGTAGTGCAATAACATTAGCACACCTGTGCATTAGAAACAATTAATCTGTGGAAGTTGAGCTGATGAGAGCAGCCATGGGTTGGGTCTGGAGGGAGAGCAAGTCTCAGCTACTTTTTCACAAAGTCTGGCAGTGAAAGATGGGTGGTTAGAACAGTAGCTTGGGGAAGGGTAGAAGAATTAAAGCAAGATTGTTCTTAGAATGGGGGAGTTCTGTAGGCAGAAGAGCAGTAGCGGGAGAGAAATTTAAGATGGAAGGTGATTGATGCACTATGGTCCAGGAGTAGGTGGGAAGAAATGATGTCAAAGGCAGCGATGAAGGCCAACCTTGGAAAGGAGAATCACATATTTCTCTGATCTAGTAGGGAGGGTAAAAATACAGAGTTTTTGAGGTGCAGGGAAAGTAAATTAGAGAGGTCCAGTGGGATGACTTATATCTGCTCAGGAAAGCAGATGATGAAATCACCTGCTCAGAGTGGTTAAAAGTGAGGCTAGGTTTTGAGAACTGCAAATTTGAAACTAAATTGATCAGCTTCTCCTTCCCTCTCTCCCAAATCTGTTCTCCTTTCTGGCTTTACCATTTCTGTCAGTGGCACCACTACCCACCTAATCAATCAAGAAGTTTTTTTATAGTTTTTTTTGCAAGGCAATGGGATTAAGTGATTTGCCCAAGGTCACACAGTTAGGCAATTAAGTGTCTGAGGCCAGATTTGTACTCAGGTGGTCCTGACTCCAGGGTGGGTGCTCTATCTGCTTCACCACCTAGCTACCCAAGAAATATTTTTAAAAACAAATTTATTGGTTTGCAAGCATTTATAATGTGTCCCTCTCAGTGCCTCCCTTTCCCCTGAAGTTGAGCAACAATAAAAGAAATATAAAACTTCTATCATAAGGAAGCCTAGATCAACTTAATAATTTCTCATACAGGTCATGCCTGATAAGAAATGTCTCCGTATTTCAAGTTTATCACCTCTCTGGCACATTGTCACTTATCTTCAATCCTCTGGATTGGTGGTTTATCATTACATGGATCTGAGATCCAGACTTTTCAAATTGTTTTTCCTCTATAATGTAACCATTGTATAAATTAATTTTTAAATCCTGCATAGGTAACTCTGCATCAGTTTATAGAGGTAGTAGATCTCCCAGATTCCTTTGAAATTGTCCATTTTGATCATCTATGGCACAAAAATGTCTCACTGCATTCTTATGCCATAATTCACTTAGTTTCCCAGCAGAAGGACATCCACTTCGTTTCCAATTTGAAGCTACTTATAAGAAATGGTGAACTCATTGACTTTAGAAAAAAACATGGATAAACATGCACAAAATAGCAGTGAGCAGAATGTTGTATATAGTAACAACAATACTGTTTTAAGAACACCTTTGAGCAGCTAAGTCATTTTGACTAATATAAATATCCAAATTCAATTGTGAAGGTCTTGTGCATATATATATATATGTATATATATATATATATGTAAACATATATACAGACATATTTATGTGTATCTCTAAATTAGGGAGGGGGAGAAAAAAGAAATTTACATAACTTTATTATATATTTAAAAGGAATGAGAAGTTGTACATAATACATTTGCAGTTTCTATGTAATCATCTTTTTGCTTTGTTTTGTTTTTTTTACAAGGCAATGGGGTTAAGTGACTTGCCCAAGATCACACAGCTAGGCAATTATTAAGTGTGTGAGGCCGAATTGGAACTCAGGTCCTCCTGACTCCAAGTCTGGTACTCTATTCACTGTGCCACCCTGTAATCATCTTTTAAAAAATTCTACTATTGGGGCAGCTAAATGGCTCAGTAGATAGAGCAACAGCCCTGGAGTCAGGAGGTCCTGAGTTCCAATCCGAACTCAGACACTTAATAATTACCTGTGTGGCCTTGGGCAAGTCACTTAACCCTATTGCCTTGCAAAAAAAACTAAAAAAGAAAAAAATGTTGTTGCAATAGTCCCAATGTATAGTAATGAGAGGACCACCCCAAATCGTACTAATTCATACCTGGCCACAGGATCCAGATGGTTCCAGAGAAGAAAGTGAAGCTGGTCACTTTGCACAACTCCCCCCCCACACACACACATAAATTCAACTCATTTGCATGTCATGGCATCACCTCTTTGATATCAACATCTTCTTCGAGAATGAAGGACAAATAATAACAGCATCAACATTGAGAGTCCATACTGAGGGGATGATGCTGTTTTCCTGATTCTGTTCACCTTATTTTGCATCAGTTCATACAAGTCTTCCCAGGTTTTGCTGAAACCAACTCTTTCATCATTTTTTATGGCACAACAGTATTCCATTATATTTATGGATGAAAATGTGCTCAGCTATTCCCTAAAGGAAATTGCCATCAAGTAGATATAGCTTTATTGGATGGTTATTTCATAGCACCTCATTATGATTTTTGTTCCTGCCCCAGTATGTGTATATATGTATTTATTCATATGTATTTAAACATACATATTGTACAGATATATATTTTATATAACCTGAGGAGACATATAGCATATGAGGATATATAATGTACATATGTATATTAATGAGCTTATCTGTTAAAAATAAGATAAAAAGTCAAAGATCAGAGAAACTTTGAACTGAGAACTTCAATGGGTCACCTAATTGACTATTTTGATTTAATTTACAATAAATCACTTCTTCTAAATCTGTTCTTTTAAGTGCTCCCACAAAGAACTGAACCCATGCCAAAGAGTTCCCTTGGGCTGTTCCCAAGAGAACAGGACCAGCATTTCCACATTTACTCAAGTCTCTTCTCTGTTCTCATGGGCCAGTAGCCTTTGCAACCACTCCATTTGCTAGCACTCTAGTTCCTATGATGCCCATTTGTGCAGACTTCTAGCAGTTTTCTCCAGGATAATGAATATTAAAATTCCATCCTGGTCCTCTTCTACCTAACCACAATACCTCCTCCCCAGAGCTTTAACTGTGAAGTAAAAAGGAGTGTGTTGATGGTGGCTAGGTGGCACAGTGGATAAAGCACTGGCCCTGGGAGTCAGGAGTACCTGAGTTCAAATCTGACCACAGACACCTCATAATTACCTAGCTGTGTGGCCTTGGGCAAGCCACTTAACCCTATTGCCTTGCAAAAAAACCTTAAAAAAAAAGTGTGTTGGTCTCAAGGTGTTGATATATGGGCAAGCAAAGTGCACTGCCCCATACCCCACCCAAGAAGCAATCTCTATCTAAAAACTTCCCATCAGTGGTCCTTCTCTGGTTTATGCTGAAATTCCAAGGGTACTGTCATCTCGGGACCCCTTTCCTAGGGGCTGCCCTTCCTCTCAATGGCCAAGGGGAGGAAATAGATTCTTTTGGGCCCACAGTTATTCTCTCTCTTATCTGCCCTCTCTCTTATCACTAGCTTTTTTCACTGGATTATTGCCATATCTTCCTCCTTTTTTTTTTTGAGGAGGGAGGTTTGCAAGGAAATAGGGTTAAGTGACTTGCATAAGGTCACACAACTAAGTAATTGTTAAGTGTCTGAGGCCACATTTGAACTCAGGTCCTCCTGACTCCAGGGCCAGCGCTCTATCCATGGTACCACTTAGCTGTTCCTCCTCCAACTTTTTACCCCAGCCAGTGAACATTATGGTCCCAGCCCCATTCTTAGCTTGATGAAGACCTTGGAGGTCTTATGTGACAGCTTTCCAAATATGAATTATTACACTTATTCTTTTGTCATCAGAGGGAAAAATAGAATCAGTGGGCAGAACAGAGAAGATTTATTTCAGTTCAGTATAGGAAAGAATTCAACAGTGAAAACTGTTCAAAAAATGGAAAGAGTGATTTGGCTAGTAGAGAGCTCCCTGTCACTGAATGTTCACTGAAAAGTTGAATGCCCACTTGTTGGGGCTATTTAAATTAAATCACTTCAAATCCACTATATTATATGATTACACATAGAAATTATATCTGATATTTGTGTTTATAGCTTATTGTTTAAAAATACTTAATGAACATTCATTTGAATCTTACAGTGAGATAGGCAACATAGGGTTTTCATTCCTATAGTAATGTCAGAACTTAGGTTTGAACTAATTTTTCCCCCTTTTAAAAATCTAATGTTTGTTTTTTTAATTTTAAATTTAAATTAATTTTAATCCTCTCTCTCCCATTCCTCTCACTGAGAAGGCAAGAAAAACAAAACCAATTAAAAAAATGTGTATTCATACAAAACAAATTTCTTCACTAGCTAGGTCCACTCCCCCACACCACAAAAGAGAGAAGGGGGGGGGGTGAAAAAGAAAAATGGTGGAGGAAGAGAAGAAAAAGAAGAGCTGATTCAATTTACATGCTAAATCCATCTTCTCTCTATCTGGCCATGGATAGAATGTTTCATCATGAATACTTTGAAATTGTGGTTTATTATTATATTGCTCAGAGTCTTTCAAAGTTGCTTTTCTTTACAACATTGTTATAAATTGTCCTCCTGGTTCTGCTCTTTTCACTTTGCCTCAGTTCATACATTTTCCCAGTTTTTTCTTCATCATTTCTTCAGCACAATAGTATTCTATCACATTAAAATATACAGTAACTTGTTCAATCCTGGATCAATTGATAGGGTCCACTCAGTTTCCAATACTTTGTTACCACTAAAAACTGCTATAAATATTTTTGTACACTTGGGTTTTTTCCTCTTTCTTTTATCTTTCTGGGACATGAACCTAGTAGTGGAATTGTGGCGTCAAAGTATATACACAGGCTAATAGCTTTATAGGAAAAGTTCCAAATTGCTTCTCAGAATTGTTGCATTAGTTCTAACTACACCAACAAAACATTAGTGTCCCTGTTTTCCCACAGACCCACCAGTATTTCTCATTTTCCTTTTTTCATCATCTAGTCATCTGATGGATGTGACTTTGGCACTTCAGCATTCTTTTAATTTGGAGGATTATTATTAACATAAAGCATTTTTATATGGCTATTGATATCTTGGATTTATTCCTCTGAAAATTTCCTATTCAAATGTTTTGATCATTTATCAATTGAGGAATAGCTCTTGTTTTTATAAATTTTGCATCAGTTCATACAAGTTGAATCAATTTCCTATGTCTTAGAAATGAGACCTATATCAGAGAAATTTTCAAAGATTCCCCCCCACCACCCTTTTCTACTTTTCTTCTAGTTTTAGCTGCCTATATCATTTAAGTCCAAATGTATTAGTATTTCCATGGCACAGTGAATGGAGTGCTGGTCCTGGAATCAGGAGTTCCTGAGTTCAAATCTGGCCTCAGATACTCAATACTTACAAGCTGACTGACCTTGGGTAAATCACTAAATTCCGCTGGCCCACAACCACCCTTCCCAAATGTAATGAGGCTTCAATTCAAATTCATCTTATCATTGCAAAAGTCTCCTAATTCATAAAGAATTGTTTGGTTAAAGGTATCACAAATATACTCAGTCTTCAAAGACTGGAAACTATGCCTACCATGAGCCAGAAACTGTAGGTTAAGTTCTGGTGATATAAGTATTAAAACAAGACAATCCTTGCCCTCAAAGAGAGACAACTCAATTAGGGTAGTGGAGGGCTGGGAATGGTGTTTTGGTCTGGGAAGACACAAAGATGTCGAGTTGAACAATAGGACAGTGCATTAACATGCCCTTTTCAGATACATGGGTATTGGTGACTTCATTCTAGCTTTCAGATCAAAATGCTGAAAGAGGGAAGAGGGTAAATTCAAGGGAGCTTCTTGGAGGAAGGATTTGGGATGAATCTTGAAAGGAATCAAGGAAGTCAGATGAAAGAGAGGGTAAGGAAGAAAATTACAGTTTTCCCAGCCCACATCAGTAAAAAGACATGGGATCAAGAAATGTATCAAGTCTGAAAAACAGCAAGGATTAGCTCTTCTCAGGTGTAGCCCTGGCTGATTCATTCTACAAGATTCAGCAACAGCAGCCAGCAGCAGCAGCAGCAGGAGGGATTGGAATGGCTAATTTGCTTTTCCTACAGTCCTAGCACAAAACACTAGGAATATAATTCAAGACTTCATATTTACTTGTTTCCTTTAAAAGGCAAAATAAAACTGAGATATGAGAAGAAAAATACAATGTGGTTGCATGGATTATTTCATTAGCCTCCTAATTATCCCTCCTGCTCCTGGTCTCATCCCTTTTGCCTCAAGCAAAAAGCTTGGTATTCAAAACCTTTTACAACCTGTTCCAGTCTATCTTTCTAGCTTCATCTCTCTTTACTCTTTCTTCCAATAAAACTGGCCTGCTTGCTATCCCCTGGATAGCAAGTGGATAGATAATGGATAGAACTGGACCTGAATTCAAATTCTGCCTTAGATACTTAATGGCTATGTCTATAAATCACTAAACTTCCATCTTTCACTTCATCTGTAAAGCTTCTTTTCCAGCTCTAATCTAGAATTCTATGATTCCTGTCTCTATCTAAAGCTTTTAATGACTGCCTCCCATGCTTAAAATATATTCTTCCTCATCTCGAATTAGAATCCTTAGCTTCTCTTGGGGCTAATTTCAGGCATCTGTCATTTCATCAGTCATCTTTGCAGATTCTTCATCCTTAATTATTAAATTATTTTGCATTTATTTAGTAGGGAAAAGAATGCTAGTCATGGAGTCAGAGGACTTGAATTCAAATTTTGTCTCTATTACTTGCCACCTGATGGAGCGGAGACAAGTCACTTACACTCTGAGCCTCAGTTTCCCCATATGTAAAATGAGGGATTGAAGTGGATGACCTTTGAGGTCCCTTTTTAGCTCTAAATAGCTAAAATTTATAGGGTGTCTATTCTGGGTCAGACACTGTACTAAGATCTTAGCAATATCTTATCTAATATTTTTATTTTATTTTATGGGGTTTTCTGAGGTAGGTTATGGGGTTAAGTGACTTCCTCAAGGTCATACAGCTAGTATCAAGTGTCTGAGACTGGATTTGAACTCAAGTTCTCCTGACCTTAGGGCTAAGGCTCTATCCACTGTATCTCCCTAGTTACCCCCACATCTGATATTGTGAAGAGCAGATGATGCTGTTATGATCCCCATTTTACAACTGGGGAAAATGAGGGAGAAAAAGAAATGTCCAGGGTCACATGATATCTTCCAGCAGAATGCAAATAAGCTCCTTGAGGGGAAGGAGGAAACTTTTAGTCTTTCTCTAGTTTTCATCCAGTGCTTAACAGAGCATTTAGAAAAGTGTTTAATTATTTTTTGTATAGCAGTAAAATTCCATCTTTCTTTATTTTAAACTTGAAATATGCTTAATATTTTTGTTTTTGTTTTTGTTTTGTTTTTTCAAGAGAAAAGTATGTCATAAAAGCAATTTCCTTCCAGGATAATTGCATCATTATTATCTACTGTGTCATAATAATGGTCTCAGTTTTCAGCGATTTGGTTTGAAGACACCCAAGGGGATGGCCAAATGCACCCAAGTTAGTTAATACTGAGGAAGTTAATAGTTAGAGAGGCTCTGCAACTAGGTTGCTTTCATTAGCTGAACTTTGAAACATCTATTTCCATTCAACTCAACAAATATTTGTTATGTTGCCAAAGTCTCAAAGGGTTTCCAACATGTGTGACTTATATAAGCCAGCAAGCCATCAGTGTAACAACACAATTCTATCTTTTTCCCACAGTCAAGCAAACTCAACCCAAATGACCACTCATTAAATAGTAACCAGGTACTAGGTATTGAGGTTAGAGATGAAAAAGCAAAAACAGTTCCTGCCCTCAAGAAACTTGCCTTCTATTGGAAATAGGTGGTGCAGTGCTTGGAGCAGAGCCTGGAGTCAGGAAGACCCGAGTTCAAATTCAGTCTCAGACATTTAATAATTGTGTTACCCTGGCTAAGTCACTTAACTTCTGTTTGTCTTAGTTTCCTCATTCACCAAATGGGTATGATAATAGCACCTGTCTCCCAGGGTTGTGGTGTGGATCAAAGAGGTAATCATTGTAAAGCACCTGGTACATTGTCTGGCACATTGTTAGCACTATATAAATGTTAGTTATCATTATTGTTGCTATAGCAGGCTATGATGCCAGTGCAGGTGATTTAATAGGAGACGTGGTGGAAAAAGGAAAAAAGAAAAAGCATTTCATTAATGAGTCATTATTTGATTCCATAGTTTTAATTTAAACATCAAAAATAATCTTAACAAGTAGCACTTCCTGATTTTCTATGCATTCTCTCCCACTAGGTGTCTTGTGTCTCTGCCTAGCTGTCTATCTACCTACCATATACCATCTATTTACCTATCTACTATCTATTTTTCACCCATCTATTGACCATCTACTATCTGTCTATTGACTACCATTTACTATATACCATCTGCAATCTATTTACTTTCAATTTATTTATCTGTCCATCAACCCTCTACCATTTATTATCTAGCCATCTACCATCTGTAGCTACCATTTATCTGTCTCTAGCTACTCTCTTTTTAGCATTCACTATCAATTTATATCCACCTGTCTATCAACTATACCATTTACTATATATCTACTATCTATTATCTATATATCTACCATTTACTATCTATCTACTTATATTTACTATCTATGTGTCTAATTACTGTCTACCATCTACTATTATCTGCCTACTATCCATGTATTTATTTGCTATCTGCAATTATTATCTAAATATATATCTTTCTATTTATCTTCCAATTGCTGCTCTCCCCCCAAAACAATCACTTTCCCAGAACCTAATAGTTCTGTTTTCCAATTCTCATAATTTTATTAATATAATAGAAATAGCTTCTATTTATTTTTGCTAGGCAATGGGGTTAAGTGGCTTGCCCAAGGCCACAAAGCTAGGTAATTATTAAGTGTCTAAGGCATTATTTGGACTCATGTACTCCTGACTCCAGGGCCGGTGCTCTATCCACTGCGCAACCTAGCCACCCCAATGGCTTCTATTCTTGTCAGAAATACAGAATATGGTAACTCCAGTTAATGAAAGGTGGAATGATGTAGGCCACAACTTCTCAAACTTTTGGTCTTGGGATTCCTTTACATTCTTTAAAAAATTATTAAGGACCCAAAGAGCTTTTGCTTATGTAAATGATATCTATTTATATCAATCATATTCTAAATTAATGTCTTATTATTATTAAAATAGTCTTGACCTCCCAGACTCACAAAAGGGTCTTGGGAGCCCCAAAGAGTCCCTGGATCACATTTTGAGAAGCACTGGTGTAGAGGAAAACTTTCTGACCTTGAAATCAGGAAGAACTCAGGTCAGGCTCTCTCTCAGACTTACTGCTGTATGACCATGGATAAATCACTTAACATCTCAGAGCCCTAAGGAGACTCTAAAGTATAAAGTATAAGTTGTTGGAGTTTCCCTACTGGGAGTGTCCCAAGCATCAGAACTTGCCTGCTTCCTCCCAGGAGTGTATACCCTCCTTCCCAAAGACCCAGTCTGAAGTGAAGGCTCCTTTTAGCATATCCTTGAGTCAAATTTGTCAGGATGAAAGATACAATTCAAGTGAATGAAACTTTCTTCAGCACCTACAAGATGTTGAGGACCAAACTGGATGCAGAGATACAAAGATTAAAAAAACCAAAAACCAAATATGTCCATGACCCTAAGGAACTTGCAAAATTCTACTGACCATTTCCAGGACAACTTTTTGCATGTTCAGGTTTCAAGCACCTCAACCCTGCACTTGCATCATCCTTAACGCATGAAGGAGCAAATGGATAAAAAAAAAGCATTTATTGGGAAGAAGAGAATAAATATGAATTAAACACCTACTATGTGTCAGTCAAGTACTTTGCAGAGTCAACAAACATTTATTTGTTACCTACCAAGGAGCTGCCAAGTATTGGGGGATACAAAAAAAGTCATTAGAGAGTCCTTTCCCCTCAAGGAGCTTACAATCTAACGGTGAACAGAGAAAGAAGCTGGAAGGAAAGGGAACCAGAGAAATGAAGTCTTACAGCTAGGGTAGGAGATGACCTAAGGAGCATGCTATACCAAGTGTAATTCATCTTGCAGGATGATGAGAGATACAACAACCCTGAGCAGTAGGTACTATCATTATTCCCACTGTAGAATTGAGAAAACTGAGGCAGACTGTTAGGTGACTTGCTCAGATCACAAAGCTAGTATCTGAGGCTGGATTTCAAGTCAAGTCTTCCTAGGTTCAGGTCTTTCCACTGAACCATCTACCTGGCTCACTAGCACTTCCAATGTGCTAGGAAATAAAAAGGATCCTTGTCCTCATGGATCTTAAATTCTAATAAAAGAGGGCAGCTAGGTGGTGCAGTGGAGAGAGCACTGGCTCAGAGTCAGGAGGATCTGAGTTCAAATTCAGCCTCAAACACTTAATAATTGACTAGCTGTGTGACCTGGGGCAAGCCACTTATCCCCATTACTTTAAATAAATTTTTTTAAAAATTTATTAGGAAGAGGCAATATGTATAGGCAGGAATGTTCCAGTGTTTAACAACCAGCTCTCCTCTCCCATGAACCCATGACACAACTTTTAAGTTTAATCTGCAAAACTAACATGTTCTTCATCACTTTCTAAACAATGAATAAGACAATAAATCAAGCTCTGATTTATAGTTTGTTTATTTCCAAGATGTAGATGCTTACACTGAACATTTTAAAATCAGCTCATGTCTGAGTTGCCTCAAAGGGCATCCTTGCACATAGAGAGTGATGGCCAGAGAAGTGAAGTTACAGGGATGGTACACTCCAATAATATATAGTAGGGTTATGTTTTATAATGAGGAAATGCACATCATACAGTAAAGAAAAATCTAACTCTCATGGCAATAATCTTAAAAGTAATAGCGACTCAGCCATTAGCAACAGAAAACTAGAAAAAGAGAGGTAAAATTTATTATAATGAAATTTATTAAAATTTAAAGATGAAATTTAAAAATGGAGGTTGACATGACTATGATTTCCTCCTTCTTCTTTCCCTCAAATAATTAGAACATGACTCAGGATTTATCAGAATCCCATTGTGTGAA
Organism: Macrotis lagotis; assembly: GCF_037893015.1. Taxonomy (NCBI): domain Eukaryota; kingdom Metazoa; phylum Chordata; class Mammalia; order Peramelemorphia; family Peramelidae; genus Macrotis; species Macrotis lagotis. The sequence continues at coordinate 44,524,092 of NC_133659.1, read as the reverse complement.
AAATATTTTGCACCTTCATTTTTCAGTATCATAATAGTGCCATTACCATTCTTTATTAATTAGGAACTCAAACAACATACCTCCTTTCCAAACAATTAGTCATTGGAAATAAGGCATAAAGTGAAGGGTACTTATCAGGTTTGTGGTTCTAGGCTTCAGGTAAATTTAACTGCTTTGGAATATGAAACTTTAGAATGATTAAAATGCTTTGGTTGTAACATTAGCCCAAGGTATCTCTTATGACCTATCAGAGAAACAAAAAAACATTGCATTACTCAGCTAAGTCAAAATACTGTACTGCCTTAATTATAAAACTATGCTGACACATAAAAACTATGAAAATACAACGTGTTTTAAAGCATTTTAAAGTTTTATTAGCACAGAAGGTTAAAATCAGGGGTGGAGGGGGGAAAAAAAAGGAAGGCAAAAAAGAATGACAAGAAGAAAGTGGAATTCTCCAGACTAGCCTTAATAAGCCACATATAAGAACAGATACACAATAATTTTAAAGAAGTGTTTGCTGTTAATTTTATTGTTGTAAATGATATACAGAAATATGAGTGTTTTACAAATTCATGAATATTTGGGGTTATTTTTAAAATTGAATTTTATTTTATTTTCAGTTCCAGACTCTTTCCCTTCTATCTACCTTTCTAAAGTCATCTCCTTCATCATTTCTTATAGCATAACAGCATTCCATTGAATATACATACCAAAACTTAATCCTTCTCTAATTTATAAAAATTCTGGGATTTCAATTCCTTGCCACTACAAAAAGCACTATATTTTTTGCACATGTAGGTCCTTCTCTTTTATTGATCCCTTTGGGGTGTGGACCTCACAGTGCTATTGCTGGATCAAAGAATATATACAATTTGCAGTTTTTTAATCAGGGTTCCAAGTTGCTTTCTTGAATAGTTATTCTAGCTCTACCAATAGTGCACTGATGTGTCTATTTTCCTACAATCCTTCCAGCATTTGTCCATTTCCTTTTTGGGGGGGGTCATCTTAGCCAATCTGATGAATGCAAAGTGGTACCTCAGAGTTGTTTTAATTTGGATTTCTCTAATTATTAGTGATTTAGAATATTTTTCCAAATGGTTATTGACCACTTGGATTTCTGCTTTCAAAAATTGCCTTTTGATATCCCTTGTCAATTTATCAATTAGGGAATGGCTTTTATTCTTATAAATTTGAATTTGTTTTCTCTGTTAGAAAGATAGAAAGACAGAAAGTCTTAAAAGATTCCCAATTTCCCACTTCTATTCAAATTTTAGCTGCATTGTTTTTGTTTATACAAATTTTTTCTAATTTTTTTGCATTTAAAAACTATTCATTCCTTCTGTAAATCTATTTCCTGATTGGTCATGAATTCTTCCTCAACTCACAGACCTGACAGGTTAATTTCTTCAATGTTCTTCTGATTTGTTAATTATATTACTCTGTCTAAATCAAGTACCCATTTGGAGTTTGTTTCAGTGTATGATGTCAGCTATTGGTCTATAGGTAGTATATAGTGTATCTACTCTGTTCTACTGATCAATCTATTTCTTACTTAGTACCAGTTGTTTTAATTATTACAACTTTGCAGTATAGTTTGAGATCTGATACTGCCAGGTCCCCTTTGTTTCCATTTTTTTTTTCATTAATTCCTTTTGCATTTCTTGATGTTTTGTTCTACCAGACAAATTATAATTTTTTCTACCTCTATAAAGTAATCCTTTGGAATCTGATGGACATAACATTGAATAAGTAAATTGGGGTAGTATTGTCATTAGTAATTCAATGGGTTGTTTTGGGTTTTGGTTTTACTTTTTGTTTTGCTTTCTATTTTGTTAATCGTTCCTTGGATTTTCAGGATTTATGTTTTGGTGTTTAACAGATTAGATCATTCTTAAATATATTCTAAACAAGTTTTAATATTCTTAGCTTTTATGCACAGCCTTTTCTTCTAAGAATTAAAGTTGATATGATATTTGCAGGATGATAAATTTGGTTACTAGCTAAAGAAACAGTGGCTATCCTTGGAATCAGAAATACCTGAGTTCAGGTATTGTCTATAACTCATAAGAACTGTGACCATGAATGTGTCACATAATCTTTTGGTCCCCAAGCAATTCTTTTAAGTTTCAGAATTGTCAGTGTACATTGAGAGAGGAAGTTTCTACAACAGGAATGCCCTACACTGTTGAAACCAAAGGTCTCGACAGCAACAACAGCAAAATCAAATAAACCCCTCACAGCAGGACAAATCTGAGTTTCTCTTTCTCTTGCCTTAGGTCAATGAACTCTATTTTCCCACAGATTAACTTGGCATGGACTATACCTGTGTATGTGTTCCAGAGATGTCAGTGGAATGTGGAAGAAAAGAGGGGAAAAGTCTGCTATGTTCCAGTCATTATGCTAAGTGTTTCACAAATATCACTTCTTTTGAGATACCAATTTAGATTCAGGTGAATTTATGATCTTACCCAAACTCTCAGTTACTACTGTGAATTCCTTGACTCAACCCTCTAAGGCTAAAGAAATTTAAAGGTTAAATGACTTGCCAGGATCACACAGCTAGTAAGTATTTGAATCCAGATTTGAACTCATGAAGATGAATTTTTCTCACTCCAAGTCTGGTTCTAATTGTTATAAAGCAACTCTTTCCTAGGTTTCCATTTTCCTGCCTCTCCTTGATGCAATAGAGCTGCCTAAGCCTAAGCTCACTGATCTCTCAGACTGGAGGCTGACTTAACCTAAAAAAATTCCCAATCCATTTCATGTCTCCAGGAAACTATCTTCTCTACCATTGGATTGCTTGTAGTTAATGAACCCTGTTGTTTCCTCGAAGCTGATACCTGAGCAAAAGATGGTATCATTCCATTGCCCTAAGGGATGACAATGAAACCTTTCTCATATATATATTCCGCCAAACCAAATAGGATCTTTGTAAAGCTCTTAAAATAATGACTAGCATTTAAATAGCACACAGGTGCCATTGAAATACTAGTTATTATTATCATCATATAGCACAGAGTTGCTTTTTAAGGGTTAGTTATGATTATCATCATCATCATCATCATCATCATCATTCACTCACCATCCCACACTAGAGTATTTCAGTTTGAATTCAATTCTAAAAGTGTACTCAATGATCTGCTACACCATTCCTGTGCAGAATCTCAGCCTATGAGAGGTCATTCCCACTCTTGGTAATGGACACTGTTTGGATTTACTGTTCTCACCTTATCCTGGACACCTTACCATTTTAAGGGAGCTTGGACCATGGGGGAGGGGGGGAGGGAATGAAATTAGGAACAAAATAAACCCCACAAGGTAACAGGTTCTCCAATCAGAAGCTTAACCCCAGAAGGGTCATCAAAACTCCAAGCTTATAATTCAAGTAAATTATATTTAAAAAACACTTATTAAATGCCATCTAACCACCAGATAAAAGGGGGTCTGACTAAAGAATAGACTTCAAGCTAAGAAGAGCTGTTTCAAATCTTACCTGTGATACTTCACTGACTAATCCTGGGCAAGTCAGGTAACTCTCAAAGCTATTCTCTAAATTCTCTAAGGCAGTTTTCTAAGTCTTTACTTTCAGAGAAGGTGCCAGATTACAGGTCCACTCCCTATCAGTATCCCTATGTGCTAGAAATCCAAAGGGGGGGAGGGGACTCAGCCCTAGCCCTTTGGTCTTTTACAATATCTCTAAAGTTGATGTTTTCTGTTTGAACCATTCCATCCAAACACCCAAGACATTTCTATAAGTATTGCTCCTTCTCCAGAAGGTTCCGGTGTGGGGGGAAGAGAATAGAGATGAACTCGTCAGATGATTTTTATTTCTCCCATTGATATGGTTTCCAGTGTGGAAATTTCCTTCCACAGCATGGGCTGATGACTCTCCTGTAATTTATAATCTTGCTATATTTGTCATGGTTATCACTTTTTCTTGACTTCTTGATGGGTGGGGAAAGGAAAGGGAGTGGGGGAGAATTCAGAAAATTCACAATTGAAAATGAAACAAAAATGAATTCTAAAAAAAATTGTAGTCTTGGTTAATGAGTTTCCTGGGCCAGTGAGAGATTAAACATCCACTCCATCTCTGTGCAGTTCTAATGCAACTATAATACAAACATCAGAACCTATAGAACTAGGAAAATGCAACCTGAAGGAGAATCATATTAATTTTCTACTTTTCTGGGTTTGTTTAAAAACACACATACAGACATATACATAAAATAGTCAAATTCACTTTTCTTTAAAACTTCCATTTTAGAACCCTTGGTCATTATTACTTGAAAATAGCAGGGGAATTTCACAGCTTCAAGGATTTCATCCTTAAGACCTTCAAAGAAAACATATACAGAACTTGTCAATTTTCCTCTTGAAGAAAACAGCCCACTTTGTTGCTTAAGAAACTCCTTATTTCACTCTTTGAAAGTCACTCAAATTATTTTCTACTTTAATAATGGCATCCCATCACCTAAGAAATGCTCTACCCCAAGTCAATAAGAAATTATTAGGAGGAACCAAAAATGAAATTATTTTTGTGTCTTTATGTTTTTCCTGAGACAGATGTTTTAGAAATCTCAGAAATGGGAAGACAATTTATCTTTTAAAACATATCTGTTGTCCCCAAACACTGATAACCATAGAATATCTACTTTACTCCCACTCCATCTCAATCACAGGAAAAATATTTACTTGTAAAAATCTTATTTTAAAAGATTTGCAGCTTTATGTGAAATCATCATCATTATCAATCTTTATTATAGGAATATTGTTGCATTCTATACATTAAAAATAAAATAAGTTTTTTAAAAATCTTGTTACTATTTTATGAGACTGAGTTGCTATGAAACTCTTTTATATAAAAATCATTAAGTATGCAATTTTCACAAGTCACAAGCACAGATATAAAGTGTTTTAAGTCCTTCTCTTGGCCTCTATTTCCTCATCTTTCAAAAGATGATTTCCTTTTCTACTTTTAACAATTATAATGTTATGAATTGCCCTATTCCTTGACCTTCTCTTTGGCATAAATAATGCTTAGCTTTTAGTCTCAGATCAAACCCTAGTCTTCTTTTTCCCCAGATTACATATCTGATCATCACAGTCTGTTAATGGGAAAAAATTAATGCAAACTTTAATCATCTTAGTCATCTTTTCATTTACATTTGATTTAGGGGAGAGAGGTATTGATGGGGTCAAGAAGCAATAGCATTTTGGAAGCAAGAAAACAATGAATATAAACCATGGCAGAAAGAGCAAACTTTAAAATAAGATCATCTTTATCCAAAAAAAAAGTGTTCCTATCCTTCAAAGAGCATCCCACAAAATACTCATAAAACCCCAAAGCATCCTAAGTACCACTTTTAACAACAGAAATGTTCTTCTAAATGAACATAAGTAACCCAACACTTTAGTATTTCCTTAGAGAACAGGGATTCCTCTTCCACCATAAACTACACGATACTTTGTACTCTGGAATTAGCAACTTACTATTTACAACAGCAGAAGACAGACTTTCTGGTCTCCTCTTCCAATCTGTATCTACCAGAATTGGGCAGATCTTTGCATTCAGACATAAATGTGTGCAGTTCAGTCTCTGGAAAGCCGTCTTGTTGGTAATGCTACAGAGGAAATGGAAAGAAATCCTATTTTTTCACACTCCCTGTAAAGCAGGTGTAAACTACTCTGAGACAGATCACTGAAGAGATTTCTTCCATGATTTCCATTCATGATAGAGAGGAAAGTGTGCTATATTAGGGGACCTGGTTCTGCTACAAACCACTTGTGGGACCAAAGGGGACAAGCCCTTTGACCTCAATTTCTTCATCTGTAAAATGAAAGGGTTGGATGAAATGATAATAATAATGATTATGATGACAATATTTATATGGCTCTTTAAGTTTTTTAAAGTACTTTCCATGAGCATCTCTGGAAGGTAGGTGCCATTGCTATCCTCACTCTATAAATGGGAAAACTGAGGCAGACTTTGTTAAGTTTAAGTTAAATGATTGGTCCGAGTGCCTGCCCCGATTTGATTGTCGGTTACCACTGAGCTGGAAGGTAGGAGTTGGAACTCTTGGATAAAGGAGAAGAATGTTTATATAAGACAAAATGTAAATAATGCAGATTAAACAGAAAACGGTTCTGTGCATTTATTTCCCTAGAGAGCCAGCTGTTAAAAAATATTTACCAGCTCAGCACTGTCCTAACATCACCCTATGCGTGAATGTTCTTGATTTCCAGACCAGCCTGAAGGAAACTACTCAGGAGTCATTTGGTTAACAGGATTCTACCTAATCTAGTGCAGAGGCATCCAACTCAAAACCTGCCGAAAAACAAAACCCAGAACACCAACTCCCTGAATACCACTAGAAGCAAATTAAAATGTCATTGGGAAATGTTTGACAAAATAAATAAAAACAAAATGCAAAATCGGTCATGTCTATTTGCGTTTTTTTTTTAATTAATAGGCAGTCACTAGGGATTTTTATGTATTGGTTAGCGGTCCATTTCTCTTTGAGTTTGATACCACAGGTGATCTTCTGAAATGTTCAGGTTACCTCAAAGCATTTCTCTACATGACATAGTTCATAGACTATAAGCTTGGGGATCAAGAAGACCTGGATTCAAATCCTCCCTTAGCCACTTGATAGATGAGTGATGTTTCTTTTTCTGCAGAGTGAGTGACATATGATCTCCAACTATTAGACTTCAGTATGGTGGGAAGGAGAATCAAGAAGGCTCTGGGGGGCAGTGGATAGAGCACCGGCCCTGGAGTCAGGAGGACCTGAGTTCAAATCCAGCCTCAGACACTTAATCATTACCTAGCTGTATGGCCTTGGGCAAGCCACTGAACCCCATTGCCTTGTTAAAAAAAAAACTAACAAGAAAAAGAGAAGGCTTTGGGGAAGACTGGCTATAACCTATAGTTGCCCCTAAATTTTGTAGTTTAGGATTTCTAGGGTTCACCAGGGGAGAGGTTGTCAATTATCCACTTAATTATTCCTCAGTCTTGAGGTTTGCTTCTGAAGTGTTCTGAAATATGGGCAGAATCCAAGATTCATGGGAAATCATGCGGCACACTGGAATAAACACAGTGTCAAGAACAGGAGGAATGAATATTCCACCATCCCCTACTTTGGGCAGACTCTCATCTGAGGCCTTACCTCCAGTCCTAACAATTGTTATCAGAAAGGTCTAAGGGGTTTTTTCATCTGTAAAATGGAAAAGGTTGGATTATAGTTTCTAAAGTCTCTAGTGGCTTTAGATCAGTGAGACTCATGACCGGGAGCTGCTTCCCAGTGGTCTTTGAATATAGACAATTTTCAAAAATTTCAAACTATAAGCAATTGTGTGAAAATGTGCTCTAACTCACCCTTAGTAAGACAAATGCATATGCAAATTATAGAGCTAGACACCACTAAATAACCAGCTGATAAGCTGGGGTGTGTCCATGAAGTCTCAGGACCATAAGATCATGCTACCTATGGATAAAGGAACGATGTATGGATGTTTATACTGGAGAAGGCAAGGGGTTTTTTTGGGGGGAAGGGAATGGGGTTGAGAATTCAGAAGCAATGATCAGAGACTTCAAGTTCTGAAGGGCTATCAAGCAGAAAAGAAATTAGTTCTAGTTGACCTGACCTCACAGGGGCAGAACTCAGGGCATGAGAGAGAAATTTTAATAAGAAAAATTTAGACCTGAAATCAGGGAAAAACTTGGTAAGAATCAGAGCTATCCTAAGCTGGAGAGGGGCACCTTGGGAAAAGCTGAGCTCCCTCCATACTGGAAGTCAAAGGCAAGATGGCCATTTATGGGGAATATTATAGTGGACTCTTGTTCATCTAGAGACCGGATGAAATGGCCTTTGGGATCCCTTCCTATGATTGAAAGACGAGAGCCTCTTTTCTACTAAAGCCTCACAAATACCTCTAAATAACTCAGTATTCTAATTATAATGAATATTTACAGTTATATTTTATCATATGTTATCAAGACAGGTCTTCAATATTACTCTCAAGGGGCAATGTTGACTCATGGATTTATAGCTGGAAGGGACCTATGAGGTGACTAAGCCTAATTTCTTCACTTTACAAAAGAGGAAATCAGACTAGAGAGCTAAATGACTCGTTCAAGATCACACATGGCAGAGCTGGGATTCAAACTCAAGTCCTCTGCCTCCTAATTTGGAACTTTCTAACTTGGCACTTTTCTCCTTGGGCCACAAGGTGATCTGGTCTGGAATTCATCTTCCTGAGTTCAAATCTGGCTTCAAATACTTACAAGCTGGATGAGCCTGTCACTTAACCCTGTTTGCTTCAGTTTCCTCATCTGTTAAATGAGCTGGAGAAAGAAAATGTCAAACTATGACATTCTCTCTGCCAAATGGGGTCACCAAGACTCAGTTGCCAACTCTGACGTTTACTAGCTCTAAGCCTAAACAATTTTAAACATCATGATTTAAGAAACTTAAAGTCTGAATCACTCTACCATCTTCAAATCTTTTCTTCCCATCTTTGCACATGGAAGATGATCCATGGATTTATAACCAACACAGTACAGTGTGTTCTGATCTGGCTTTCAAGTGACTACATGTAACTAAAAGTTTTAGAAAATAGCACATCCTACTACAAAGGATAGGAACACAATTGGCCCTGGGAAAGACTGGATGTTCTTCACCCCAACATTTAGTTTCAGTTTCCTGAAGCTCCTAGTTTTTCTGCCTGAGGGTCACCACCTGTTTGCCATACCTTTTAGAAAGTCATTGGTTAGAGAAGAAATGGTTGGCAAAGCCCTTCCCCAAAACTATCTTTTTTGATCGTTCAAACTAGCCTTGGGAGATTGATATTGCAATTATTCTTACTTTGCAGATAAAGAAATTGAGTATTTTGCTCACCCACCTAACAATTGACTGAGGGGCTGGGGTTAGAACCTAGGTCTTGATTCCAAATCTTTCAGTCTGTGAGCTTGTCAGATGGTAGGGAGAGAGGCTTTGAGGTAAACCCTGAACATTTCAGAAGCTCAAGACTTTTTTCCTCCTTCATTACTCTATTTCAAAATCTTTGAGATAACAGCTCTTTCCTCTTCCCATTTGAGGATCCCTAATGGTTCCTTGCTCTTTTCCCCACCTCTAACATTCTAAATCTCACGCCCAAAGAATAATCTTTTTCTGAGGTTCACCCTTGATTAAACACTCTTTTCAACCTGAAATGGGGGGGGGGGGGGGAACTTACCTTAATTGTTTCATAGGTGTCAGTAATCAAGGCAATGAAGAGACTCAAAACCATGTAGATGAAGAGGCTGATGAAAGAGTAGAGGTAGATTCGACTAAACAACCAAACCAAGTAACTTTTTTGTTGCATTATTGCAAATGTGGCAAACATGTCATCTCCATTTATGAGAGAAAAAAGACACTCAGAGACCATATTCAGGGATCGGAACTGAAAAGACAAACAGAGCAACATACTCTTTAAAATCTTTGGTCTTTTCACATCTGTTCAGTTTTCAAGAGTCAACATTAAACAGTGGACCTGGATACCTCCTACCCCCACTTTCAAAATATCGCTAGGATTGCAGATTTAAAGTTGGACATGACCAGCAAACCCATCTAGGTAGGCATCTAGCTGACACAGTGGATAGAGTGGAAGATAGGAAGACCTGAGTTCAAATGCAGCCTCAGACACTTAATGTGTGATCCTGAGCAAGTCACTTAACCCTATTTGCTGAACTTTCTCCATCTGTAAAGTGAGCTAGAGAAGAAAATGACATATCACTCCAATATCTTTACCAAGAAAACCCCGAATGGGGTCACAAAGAGTTGTTGAAATGACTGAAACAATTGAACAATAATACAGCTCATCTAGGCCAGCAGAGCCAAGCTCACTGAGGTCAGCAAAACTCCAGAGAGTTTCCCAAACCAGAGTAAAATGTAATTGGGAACTATTTTAACAAAATAAATAAAAAGACAATAAAACATAGATATTACATTTTAAAACTAAGTCAACATGGGACCTGTGAGGATTGTTAGGTAATGATTAATGGTCTCCATTTATATTTGGATTTGATACCATCATTCTAGACCAATCCCTGCATTTTATAGATAAAGAAACCCATGCCCGGGGAATTGAAACACCTTTCTCAAGGTCATACAGGTTTCAGATCCCAGAGTAAAGGTTCAAATATACATCATCTGACTCCAAATTCACATTTGTCCTAATACTAATACTAATAGTTCACTATAGCTAGCTTTTACATATTACTTTTAAAAGTTTTCAAAACACTTAACAAATATTATTCCATCTTATCCTTATAACAACCCTGATAGCAAAAGTACTACTGAATTTCCATTTTACAGATGAGGAAACTGAGGCACAGAAAGGTTAAATAACTAGACCTCTAATTAAAGTGTCTGTGGTAGGATTTGAATCTAGGTCATTCTGACATAGGCAGCTAGGTGACCCCATGGATAGAGTGCCGAACCTGAAATCAGGAAAACTAATTTTCCTGAATTCAAATCTAGCTTCAGATACTTACTAACTGTGTGACCCTGGGCAAGTCATTTCATCTTGTTTGCCTCAGTTACTCATCTGTTAAATAAACTGGAGAAGGAAATGGCAAACCATTCCAGTATCTCTGCCAAGAAAACTCCAAATGAGATCAAGAAGGTTGGAAATGACTGACCAACAACTTTCAAATGTTCTATACACTATACTACCTTATTGGTTCTATCCAGAAACCATGGAAGTGAATTGATTTAAAGAAATTTAAATTTACTTTAAAATTTAACCAGAGATTTGTGGATTTTTTAAATTTTGAAATCTGTATTTTAAAATAAAGTTTCTTTTGTAAACCTCCATATTTTATGCATCCAAAAACATTATTTTTAGAAAAGATCCATCAGCTTCATCAGACTGCTAAAGAAATCCAGACCACCTTCAAAAGTGGTTAAGAATCCCTGGTTTAAATCATGATCAGAGGGCCAATGTTTCCTTCATCAATCACGTCATATGTACAAGTTTATTCTATCATTTCCCAAAACAAGCTGTTCCTTCTTCATGCACCATTTAACAGAAACCTGAAGTAGGCCAGGCTGTAACCAATCTCACCATGCTGCCAGTCCAAGCCTTGTTCCTATTTTTTCAAACAGTGAGATTTTGATCTATATCAGAAATGATTCATAAGTCCAGGCTAGGAGAGGTTATACATCTAGCTAAATCAATCAATCAAGAGATATTTCCATGGCCCCAGCCACTTTGCCGGACACTGGACATAGTCACTACCCTTAGAGAGGTCACATCCTAATGGGAGAGACAACTTGTAAACAAACAAACAAACAAACAAAACTAGATCTCTCCAAGAAAAATACAGAGAAGATAGAAGGTAATGTGAGAGGGAAAAGGTTTTACAAGTTAGAGGAACATGGGAAGGGTTCCAAAAAAAAAGAAAAAGGTAAAATTTGAATCAAGACTTGAAGGAAATCAGTTGAAGATATATTAGAATGGAAATGGTCATTTAAATGAATTGAATTTTCAAAATCTGCCATTCAAATCTGATTGTTTTTGTACATTTTTAATAGGAGGAATAGCCACTTAATTAGCATCTGCTCTGTCTATTCTAATTTAATGTCTATTCTAAACACTATTTACAAATATCATCTCATTTGATCTTCAAAACAACCAGGGGGATTGATGGTATTATCCTTTTACAGTTGGAGAAACCGAGACAAACAGAAGTGAAGTGACCTGCCTGGAGTCACATAGCTAAGAAGTATCTGAGGTTATATTTAAAGTCAGACATATGAGTCTTCCTGATTCCAGTTCCTGTGTCCTATGAAGTATGGAGTCATCCATCTGATGTGGCACTTTGTGAGATCTTAATAAATATTGCATAACTCTTGGCAAATAACCTAGGAACATAGATGTGTGTTGGTGGTTCAATTAGTCCAACACCCTTTTTTTCCAGAGAAATAAGCTGAGATCCACAGAAGTCAGGGTGACATGAGTAGTAAATGTCCCAGAGTCTGGATTCAGACCTGACTTTTCTGAGTTTTCCCAGCTTGGAATCTCATAGTCTGTTTTTTCAGTTGTGAAATGGGGATGATGACTGCAGTACCAAATGAAATAATGGATGGTAAAGTGCTTGGCAAACTCTGAGGCTAATATATCTGAGCCTCAGTCATCTCAGCTATGAAATGGAGATAAGTATAGCATCAGATGAAATAATGGACCATCAAGGACTTTGCAAACTGTAAGACATTAGAGAAGGGTCAGCAATTACTGCTAGTGTATATTTGTTATATATTTTCTTGATACTGAAAATAACTATTCAATGTTTCTCAAACTGGCCAAAATTAAAATTGTAATCCCAAGTGTTGGCATCAGATTTTTTTAAAAATAAGTTTCTTATTGCTGTCTTTTGTTTATACATCATTTAATTTCTCCATGTAAATGTTTAACAACACATTGCACACTTTTAAGCTTAATATAATTAAGTTTAATTTAAAGAGGCAATTGGTTGAGTTTGGAGTCAGGAAAATTTGGGCTAGCCTGAGTTCAGAGCTGTGTGACCCCAGACAAGTCATTTAACCTCTGTTTGCCTCGGTTTCTTCACCTGTAAACTCAAGAGCATCTACCTAGCCAGGGATGTTGTAAAGATCAAATAATATAGTATTTGTAAAACAATTAGCAATTAGTTCCCTTTCCTTTCCTTAATTTGTATTATTGACATTTTCTTAATTCTTTTATTAATTAATATTCAGTTATTAAATACTGTTAAATAATGGTTATTAACATTGTATTAGTTCTTTATTGATTAATAATTGGATAGCAAATATTATTAGCATAAATTTATTAACATTTTTATTCATTATAATTTACTATTAATTATTAACACAATAATTATTAAATTTTTCTTAGTTCTTTGTTGGTTAATAATTGGCCATTAATTATCATGACAATTATTAATATTTTATTAGTTCTTTATTGACTAATTAATACATTCTTTATTAATCACTTTCTTATGCCTAGACAATTAGCAGAACAACAAATCAAACCTAGATCTGTAAAGTTCATTTCACAGATTTCCAAAGTTGACACCCTGAAAACTGAATAATTGAGAAGGTAAACATGCCCCCACCTTCATCTGTCCCTCCTCCCTAGAGTCATCTCTTATAACAAGGACTTTCTTTAAAACAAAAAAAAAAAAGAGAGAAAGAATTTAAAAGTCAGCAAAAGAGATCACTACCTTGAAAAAATCAAAACGTCTACAATGTTGCCCCCCCAAGGAGCTCCCAAATCTGTAAAGGAATTAACTAGATAATCTAAAGTGATTTGATTGCTTGTTTGTTTGCCCCAGAAATCCTAAGGAACCAGCATTTGACCATGGTCTGATAAAAGTGACTGTTTCTCCACACCTTCACGTGATAAGGTCCCAAGACGATCCAGCCACAGAAGCAATACCCTAGATAGATCATGGCAGCACAGCAACAGAATCTAATCACGTTGGGTAAAGCTGCCTGCAGAGTCAGGATGAGGAGCTGTGGGAAAGAAAACCAATGATGAGCTCTCTAGCACTGTCCTCAGGTTACCAGTCATCCGATGGGGAGACACCAAATAAAGGTCAACCACGCAAGAGATCCTGAGGCCAAGACCTTACATTGTACTTCTGGAAGAAGCCGAGGTAGCGAATGACTCCAAGCCACACGAGCAAGGTAGAGGTCCCCAGAAGGATGCTACAGACATCATAACTGGCTAGGCTCTAGATAGAAAGACACAGAGAGACACCATAAGTATGGACCCCCTACCTTTTATATGTTGTAGCTTAGGTTCCATAATAACAGCCATATAAATGTTACTATCGAAAACATTATATTTTCCCGACTCACTTATAGGGTTGGCTTCACTTAATAATAATAATAATAAATAGCAATGACAATGATGATGATGCTGATGAAAACTAGCATTTATATAATGCCTATGTGCTAAACAGACATTATAGTAAGTATTTTAGCAATATTATGTCACATGAACCTCACTGTACTAGGAGGAAATTGCTATTATTTTATTATTATTATTATTTCCATTTTATAATTAAGGAAACTGAGGCAAAGAGAGGTTAAGTGATTTGCCTAGGGTCACACATCTAGTAAGAAAGTCTAATACTGTGTCTGAAACATAATAGGTTCTTAATAAATGCTTGTTGGATAAGTTGGAGAAAGTTCTGAGGAGGGAACTCAAGATTATTGAGAGTCTCGAGACTAGGCAATGTTTGGATATGTGATGTTTTATATATATATATATATATATATATATATATAACTATATTATAGTTATAGTATATATTTTATATATATATAATATATAGTAGATATATGTAATGAAATATAATACAATATAAAAATACTATTAATTCTATATGCTCTCTCAAATATTACTTATGGCATATAATGTTTTTATCACATACATTGTTGTAAATAATAAAAATACTAAATAAAATATACTATTATACCATACATATAAACTATAAAATGTGACATACAATGTGTTGGGGGAGGGACTAAGGGATGTGGCTAGCTTGGCTGTATGAAGTACCTTATAAGGAGATTTTCAGAAGACTTATGTATTATTGGGTTAGAGGGTGAGGAGGTGTGGCCTCAGGTATATAGATTGTGGCACGACGGTGGGGGGGGGGGGGGGGAGATGTGATCACTCTTGAATAAACACCACTTCGATACCTCAGGTGCTCTGTCTGGTTATTCCTCTCTGGAGGCCGGTGACGACCGAAGACTTACCATGGATAAAGGTAAGTGAGAGGGCAGGGATTTACCCAACCAACCTTGGTCGGCGGCCCCCAACAACAATGTTTTATAGAATTTACATATAAATGATTTATAGTATTCAAAATCCTTTCACATTTATCACCTCTATTTATGCTTACCATAACCCTGTGAAAATAATAAGACAAATGTCATTATTTTCATTCAACAAATGAGGAAACTGAGTCAGTTACCCAAGATCACATGGCTGGCAGATGGCAGAAGTGTAGACCAGTTTTTCAAAATAAAAGTTTAGTAATTTCCAATGAATAACTTTCCTAGAGTAGGGAATCAAGAGAATTGCTGCTGTTTTTATTATTTGGTGGTTTTCAGTCAGAGCCAACTCTTTGTGACCTCATTTGGGGTTTTCTTGGCAAAGCTACTACAGTGGCTTGCCATTTTCTTCTCCAGCTCATTTTACAGATTAGGAAACTGAGACAAACAGGATTGACTTGCTCAGGATCACATAGCTATTAAGTATGTGAGGCCAGATTTGAACTCAGGTATTCCTGATTCACCACTCAGGGCACTCTGTCCACTGTGCCATCTACCTGCCCGCCCTGCACCAAAAGAATCAATGCCTTACAAATGGGAAAAATGAGACCCAAGGAATTAAAATAATTCAATCCCAAGAGATAAAACTTCTTATGCTCCCTACTGGTTGATATTTGTGTTCTATAAAAGATAAATTTCAGGGCAGCTAGATGGCACAGTGGACAGAACACTGGTCCTGGACCTGAGTTCAAATCTGCCCTAAGACATTTAATAATTGCCTAGCTGTGTGACCTTGGGCAAGTCACTTTACCCCATTGCCTTAAAACAAATTTAAATTTTTTTTAAAAAGATAAATTTCTCCTCATAGAAAGATAGAGATACATAACGTACACAATTTTGTAATGAAATTTAAGAAGGCCCCCTGCCACCTTTTTCCAGGCTGAGCTAGCTCCCACATAACAGTGGGGCAGTTAGATGACACAGTGGCTAGAGCACCTGAACCAGTTAAGCAAAACCTGGATTCAAATCCTGCCTCAGTCAGTTACTAGCTGTGTGATAGGCAGTTTGCCTCTGTCTGCCTCAGTTCCCTTATTTGTAGAGTAGGGGAAATAATAGTTAATACTGTAGAGATGGGTTGT
Organism: Macrotis lagotis; assembly: GCF_037893015.1. Lineage (NCBI taxonomy): Eukaryota > Metazoa > Chordata > Mammalia > Peramelemorphia > Peramelidae > Macrotis > Macrotis lagotis. The sequence continues at coordinate 44,508,143 of NC_133659.1, read as the reverse complement.
GAAGATCAAATGAGAGATTGTTTGGAATATCTTAAGGAGTTCAAGAAATGCTTGCTATCATTAATGACACAACAGGTAATCGTAAAAGATATTAAGTCCCTAGGAACATTTTGATCTGAAGGGGAAAAAAAAGACACAAATTATACGTTGAAGAATATCATTACTTAGTATCTTAATGTTTAAACAAGAGTTCGGCCGCTTTTTGTAAGACAAATGAGTCACAGACAGAAAAGTTTATCACTCATTCTCCCTTGGGGTCCCTGAACAGGGAAAAATAACAGACATTCATTAAATACCTACTGTGTTTTAGACTTTGTGCTGAGTTCTTTTACAAATATCATCTCCGAGCAAAGACTCTACTGTTACTTCTTTTTTATTCTTGTTGTTCAGTCATTTCAACTTTTCATGATTCCATTTGGGGTTTTCTTGGCAAAGATATTAGAGTGGTTTGTCATTTCCTTCTCCAGCTCATTTTACAGCTGAGGAAACTGAGGTAAATAGGGGTCAATGACTTACCCAGGGTCACATTGTTAGAAAGTGTCTGAGACTGGGGTTGAACTCATGGAGATAAATCTTCCTGACTCTAAATCTGTTGCTCTATCCCTATGCCACTGAGTTGATGATGATGATGTTTGTCCTTTGTTCTCAAAGAAGACCATGACATCAGGGAAGTGATGCCATGAGACAAGCACATGAATTGGCTTTGAGTGAGGGGCCCTGGGTTAGGTCCCCAGCCTCACTTTCTTCTTCAGAGCCATCTGGGTCCAGTGACCAGATATGACTCAGGATGACTGGGGGTGGCCTTGGATGTGAGGCAATCAGGGCTAAGTGACAGGCCCAAGGTCACACAGCTAATAAGTGTTTAGTGTCTGAAGTCACATTCGAGCTCTAGTCCTCCTGACTCCAAGACCTGTGTTCTAACCACTGGGCCACCTCGCTGCCCCACAGTGGAACTCTCACCTCCTTATTCTTGCAAGCTATGCTTTTCAATGCGGTCCAAGATCACATTTCAATGGCTAGCCATAGTTTTTGGACAGCAGTGAATACAAGTCTAACACTGAAGCTCTTTTGTGTCTTACCTTAGCTTGGATTTCCATTTTCAAGACGGAGCCAACAATAGTCAACATGTCACTAACAATAATCAAAATGTGCCATCCATTAACAAACGCCCTTTGATCAGAAAAGGAAACTTCCTTCTTAAAATGGAAGCGGAAGAAGTTGACATATTCCTTTAGGGAAGAATTAAAAAGGATCAGAAAAGGGGAGGGGGGAAAGGAGTAACAGTCAATATATTTTTGAAATCTTTGTTCCTAGAATATTATTTCTGAAAGGAACAAAGACACAATACCCAATACACACCTGCTGGAGTTGAATTCCTTTAACCACCGACCGGGTGCAGAGAATTAATGAAGTTAAACAAGTCAAGATGACAAAGGCGTCGAAAACCATCATGTAATGAGTATTCTTCTGTGCTGCAAGAGATAAGCATCATAAACTTATAGAACTGGTCCATGAAGAGATGGAGGGAATGCTAAGCTTGACGGGGACATCAACTCCTTTTGTCTGATGTCAAATAGAAGATACAGATTGGCCTGGGCACCATTCCCAAGCCTGGGGAATTATGCACACATCGCAGAGAGGTGGCAAAGAGATTCCCATGGCTAGACCATCTTCAATATTATTACACAAACTATTAATTCTAAAGTGCTCTAGCTGAAAGGAGGGAGGGGCAGGGGTCTTTTGTTTTTAATATAATTATTCCCCCCTGAGTCATCTAACAAGATTCTTATTTATTCAATTGCATGTATTAGACTCCGGGAAGCTTTCGTAAGTGTTTAAGAGCACTTGCAACTACTAGAACCAAATATTTGAAATGAATTTCAAAATCCTAAATAAAATTGTATTTTTCCATTCAGTCCCAATGCTCAGTGCTTCACACAGTGCTTTCACACAGTACTTAATAGGTCCTCTGTAAATGCCTGTTGAATCGAATTATCCACCCAAACATCAAGTGGATTCTAATAAAGATAACAAAGATGGCTTAAGGGATAGAGAAAGGGACAGGAAGACCTGAGTTCGTCTTGCCCCCAATATGCAAAAGCTGCATAACTTTGAACAAGAGGTCACTCATCATCTGTGTCCGCGTTTCAGTCAAACCATGACATTCCTGACCACATTTCTTCTTAAATCCTAATTCCTGCCATCCTAACCTGGGGAGGTGAGGACAGGGATAGTGAAAAGAGGTAACTCTCTCAGTGTCTCAGGCAGCTTTTCAAAGACTTTAAATTAGAGATGTGTTGCCAATCTGCATGGAGGAAAATGGAAAAGAAAGAATAAAAAAGCATTTATAAAATGGTGTATGTGGAAGGGAGAGAGAACGGGCCTCAAAATTAGAAGGTTTGAGTTCTCTAGGCACTGGTTCATGGACCAAAGAAATCATAAATTCCATTCAAAGAGGGAAATGTCAATAAAATCCTTTTTTTATCATCTCACATAAGCTAAATCTTAAACCTGCACTAATATTCCAGAAAAAGCCTGCCATAATTCCCTAGCACCCTTTGAGTGCTACAACAGATAGGTGACAGGACTAGTGATTAGATCGTGTTCACTCATACCACTTTCCAGCCAAGCTATAACATTCCTGATCACATTTCCTCTTAAATCTAAATTACTGCTATCCTAACCTGGAGAGGTGAGGACAGGAATGATGAAGATACAGGTCATCCAAAGATCAGCCATGACCTGCCCCACCCACCCCCACACCCCAGACTTCTTTCTGCACTTAAATCTGAATCCAGAGATCCAAGAGAATTCTGTATTTCTCATTTGACACCCTAGAGATCTTGAGGGTGGTAATTTAAGGAAATTTTCTACTCAGAAATTCATACTAAAAGCTCATCACTCACCTGATCCAGATACATGCCAATCTTTACATTCCCTGATGGCAATATCATTGTCAAGGCTGATTTTAATTCTTCCACTATGGGCCTTATTGTCAAAAATTATCTGTGAAGAACAGGAGAAAAAGGAGTCAGAGAGATACCAGCAGGTTTTGAAGACAAAAAAAAAGTCATTCACATGACATTAGAACAAATTCTCATTTAAAAAAATAAGTCTCTATTTCTATTATTGCTTGAAAAATTCTCTTGCAACAAAAGAATATAAAACTTCTCTCCCTTCATATCAGAGAAGGAAGGGAACTACTATGGCAGACTGTCACAAACTAGGAAAGAATACTGTACATGTTACTGGCAAACTTTTTATGTCAGATACTTTTCTTCATTGTTTTTCTCTATCAAAATAATAGCTAGCATGATGGAGTTTTAAGATTTGCAAAATACTTTCTCTAAATTATTTAATATTAATGCTAACCTTATCACTTTCTTTACAAATGAAGAAGCAGAGTCTGGGAATAAAAGTTAAATGACATGATCACATCGGTAATGAGGATCTGAGGCAAGACTAGAACTCAGATCTTTGTGGTTCCAAGTCCAGTCCTCTAACCACTGTGCCACTTAGCCCTCACAAAGGAGCATTCAATCAGAGATGGAGGTGGTAAATGACTATTATGTTAATGACAAAAGGCACTGATAAAACAGATTTTTTTTAAAGTTTTTTTTTTTTAACAATGTCCACTCAAGCTCTGTTGGAATGCCAAAATATAATGTGGGGGTATTCCTGGGTATCAAGGGGCTATCAAACTAAGGTGGAAAGGCTTTGAGTACAGACCCCTTCACTGGTCTGTGTGTCTATCTTTAGAGGACTAGTATAGTTAAACCTGGAGACGATCAACATTCAGTTAGTCATGGAGTGATCAACCTTTAGGTCATAGCAAGTCCAAAAGTGACCTCCAGTTATAACAGAAGAATGGGTCATAGTAATAGAGAGGGTCCTAGCGGTCATAGCAGTGAACCCTATCACAAAAGTAACTTAAAAGGATGCTGATATTGGCTCTTTTGTTCTTCAGAAGTAGATCTTTCCTTAAATTCTGCTCTAGAAGCCTCCAACTGGGTTTCTTGACACAGTCAAGAATGATCTATTTATATCAGATCTTACTTAACATGGTTCTGGCTGCTGGTTATCAACACTAAAATTCTTACCAGAATAATATTTTCACCTTCCTTGGTGCTGAAAAAGTAATATGGCATAATGAAGGAGTCACATATTTGGAGTCAAAATAGGAAATGTTGCTGGGTGGAAAGAAATCTGGCTCTAGAAACAAAGGAACACTCCAGGCCAGTGCTGAATCCAGGTTTAAATTCATCTCAACCTATACATAACTGACATCAGATTCTTTCCTGAAAGTAGGTTTTACCCATAGGAAGAGACATCATCATGACAAGAAATGATGGTTGGAAAGAATCTTAAAGATCAGTTCAACTGGGGGTTTTAACCTGGAGACAATAATTTTGTTGTTTTTTTTTTAGGTTGTTTTTTTTTTTTGCAAGGCGAATGGGGTTAAGTAGCTTGCCCAAGGCCACACAGCTAGGTAATTATTAAGTGTCTGAGACCAGATTTGAACCCAGGTCCTCCTGACTCCAGGGTTGGTGCTTTATCCACTACACCACCTAGCTGCCTCAATAATTTTGGTTTTTAAAAAATATTTCAATATTGTATTTCAATGTAACTCATTTCCTCTGTAATCATATGCATTTTATTTTATCCTCTTAAAAATTTTTCTGAAAAAAAATCCTTGATATAAAAAAAGTTGAAAAGTACTGGGTTTAGATCAATGCCCTACTTTTAAGGAAGGGAAAACTGTGATCCAGATGATTTAAGTGATTTGTTCAAAGTCACTTAACTCAACAAAGCTAGCACATAGAAGAGCCAAGATTAAAATCAAGGTCCCCTACATGCCCAACTCTCAAGGTCAAGATTATTGAATGGATGTAGGTTGAAAGGAACTTGATTGTTGGATTATGAAAGACAATCTGCTCACACACTCCCTTCTTCTTCTTCTTCTTCTTCTTCTTCTTCTTCTTCTTCTTCTTCCTCCTCCTCCTCCTCCTCTTCTTCTTCTTCCTCTTCCTCTTCTTCCTCTTCCTCTTCCTCTTCTTCCTCTTCCTCTTCCTCTTCTTCTTCTTCTTCTTCTTCTTCTTGGAAAGATAGGGGATCTCTGCAGAGATTGTCACATATTTTATTCCTTGATTTTTCTTGAGTGTTTATAAGGAAGGGTTCAACTGGGCAGAGGGATTTATTGGAAAATCACTGCTTTAAAAACATAAGGCATCAATGAGTTCTTTTTTTTTTTAATTGAGGCAACAGTTGGATGAATAGAGAGCTACTCTTAGAATCAGGAAGACCTGGATTTAAGATTAAGATTAAAATGGGTATGTGACCTTGGATAAGTCATTTACTCTCTAGGTATTCTTGAAAACTAAATGTCAGAGAAGGCTCCTGCATTGGACATGGCTTGGAAGAGGATGTTCCTTCATTGAGAGTTCCTTAATTAAATAAAATCACAATTTGTTCAAACAAAAAAAATAGTAAAAAATTACTTTTAATGTTCCTCCACTATACATATCACTAAAAAATGAATTCTTTGTATATCCTACTGAGATCTCCCCACTTAACTAATAATTACAACTTATTCAATAAACAATTTGCTTCTATGCTTTCTTAACTGTTACTCATTTTATTTGCTATAAATAGGAATTGTGAAATACCCTGTTTATTGTTAAAGCTATTAGAGCTTTAAACTGCATTAAGACTTTGGAAGCACCCTGCGTTTTTGCCTTTTTCTTTTGCTGTCACTCAATCTTTCTTGTATGAATTGAGCTGTTCAGTTGTGTGGTGCATAAATTGAGAATTATATATTTGTTATTCAGTCAGTCTCCTTTATTATTTTGTTTTGAATTTTGTTTTATTACATAACACAACTCTTTCTTTTTTTTAGACTTCCAGCTGGTATAATATGTTTTAGACCAATCTCTTCATTGTAATCTAACTATATCTTTTTGCATTCTATGTGTTCCTTATAAATGAAAGAAAGAAGGAAAGGAAAGGAGAAAGAAAGAGAAAGAAAGGGAGAGAGAAAGGAAAGAAAGAAGGGAAGAATGGAGGGATGAAGGAAGAAAGAAAAAGGAAGAGAGGAAGGAAGGGAGGAAGAAAGAAAGAAAAAGAAAGGAAGAGAGGAAGGAAGGGAGGAAAGAAGAGAGAAAGGAAGACAGGAAAGAAGAGAAAGGAAGGGAGAAAGGAAGGAAGGAAAGAAGGAAGGGAGGAATGAAGATAGAAAGAAAGAAAGAAAGAAAGAAAGAAAGAAAGAAAGAAAGAAAGAAAGAAAGAAAGAAAGAAAGGAAGGAAGGAAGGAAGGAAGGAAGGAAGGAAGGAAGAAAGAAAGAAAGAAAGAAAGAAAGAAAGAAAGAAAGAAAGAAGGAAAGAAGGAAGGAAGGAAGGAAGGAAGGAAGGAAGGAAGGAAGGAAGGAAGGAAGGAAGGAAGGAAGGAAGAGGAAAGATTAAAAATGGGTTTTAAAGGAGAGTGTTCCTTATTTTAAGATAACAACTGAGTCCTCCTAAACCATATCATTAATAAATAAGATTTTACTACTCGAATATATAATATATATATAATATATATGCTATTCCAAAAGTCTTAGTGAAGTTTTAAGTTTTAGAAGCTTTAAAAAATTATATCTTATTTTCACTAACATCTAACTGAAATTAAGGATTTCTGTCAATTATAAATGTATTCAACAAACCATTATTCTTGGAAAAGGATCACAGTATTTACCAGTCTGACAAAGAGGTTCATCTCACATTAAAAAAAAGAAAAAGAAAAGTTTAAGAACTCATGTTCCAAAGAGAAAAGGAGCTCCTAGGGAAAAAAATAACAAAAAAGATTGTATATAAGACTCTGAAGATGGAAGAGTATCAAGGGACTAGGCTATACTATGAAGGAGCAAAAGTTTGGACTTGGTACTCTGCTACTATCTTCAATTATTTAGATGATTTATATATGATTGGAATGAGGTTTTCTCTCTGACAGTCCCAGATTGATTTTCTTCTTGGGGAGAGTTCAAGCCTTGAAGACTAGGGGCCTATACCGGTCCTTGGAACCCAATGAACTATTAATGGCAGATAGGTCATTTCTCTAGCAACCCTAAGTTCATTCATCATCTGAGAGGAATCCAAAGAGAGGGGACCCTGTAACCAGAAGATCATCTAGACTCTGGTGGGAAGGCAGGACTTATCAGAGAGGGAGATTTGCATCAGTTGTTAACAGGCTACTAGGATATCTTTGTGTTTTCTGTTTTCAGTTCTGCATATAAAGGTATCCCAGTGGCAGCTAGATGGTGCAGTAGATAGAACACCAACCTTGGAGTCAGGAGGATCTGAGTTCAAATTCAGATGTGTGACCTTGGGCAAGTCACTTAACCCCATTGCCTTGCAAAAAACAAAAAAAGTCCCCCAAAGGAAAAGGCATCCTGAATCCAAAATGCATTAATATCTTGAATACTTATGTGGAACTTAAGCCCCTTTTACCTAAATCCAGAAAGTCCTAGATAGCAGCTACATTCTGATAGAAAAATGCATCAAAGTTATATAATTTTTTAGGAAAAAAATCTCTAATTTATATAAACCTAGAGCTCAGTGATGGGATATATAAGTTATACATCATAAAGACTATTGTTCTAAGCATACACTAAATATTTCCCCCATCAATCTAGTATGCATAAAATTTGACTCCAGTCTATATTTCATTTTACAACTTATACTTTTTCCTTTAAAACTAGATTTCATTTTAAGTTATGTCCTATAATTGAACCAGGAAAGGGGTTGAAGAATGGCATAGAAGTTGTGAGATTTTGTGCAAGTCACTTTTATCTCCTTTGGGCCTCATTTTTATCATCTAAAAGGTGGAAAGTTGAACCAAATGATGTCTGAGATCCCTTCCGTCTCTAGGTTTATAATCTAGGCTAAGAAACAATAAAAGGCACTCTAAAACAGGGTAAAGCAATATAGGAATGTGAATAGGGAGGATTAAGATGGAGTTTGAAAATCAATTAAAACTCAAATCTGGTTTTGACTGTTTTACAGAGCAGAAAACAGAAAATTCTAAAAAGCAAGCCAACAATATCCAACATCCTAAAATGGCGGCTTATCAGTCTTTGGGGGTCAATGATCATTGGCCCTTTTGAAAGACAATGTCCCCCTTAAGCCACATAATTATCCCATCTGGTTCTGATCCACATAAAACAAGTTGAACCCAGCTCATACTCACAGTCAGGGTAAAGTCATAACAGTCAGGGAGCTCGTGGTGACGGACCGTCTGCAGATTGATGGCCTTTAGCTTAAACTGCAGCTCTACAGTCAAGAGTCTGGAAGGCAAGATGAATTGCTTTAGATGAATGGAAACTCAGCCTACCAAAGGGAAAGGGAATTGGATGGGTCCCCCTCACCTGTGGAAGTCCAGAGTTAAGTTGACTTTCATTTCTTCTAATGTTCCTATGTCAAAGGGCTGCATAGGATCTACATAAAAACAGTCTGCGGCAAAAGAAGCAAAGATAGAAAATATTACTTGAAGCCAATGTACTGCGAATGAAATGATCTTCTAGCACATGTAAAGTTTGGAAATGTTAACTATTCTTGTCGAATTATTTTTTTTATTTTATTTATTTAAGGCAATGGGGTTAAGTGACCTGCCCAAGGTCACACAACTAGGTAATTATTAAGGATCTGAGGCTGGATTTGAATTCAGGTTCTCCTGACTCCAAGGCCAGTGCTCTATCTACCTAGCTGCACCCCCTTGTCAAACATTTTTGTCATTGAGTTGTCAACTCTCTGTGAACATATTTTGGGTTTTCTTGGCAAAGATACAGATTCATCATTTCCTTCTCTAGCCCATTTTATAGTTGACAAACAGGGCAAAGAGAGTCAAGTGACTTGCCCAGAGTCATACAGCTAATAAGTATCTGAGGCAGAATTTGAACTCATTCCAAACACAATGCTCTATTCACTGTGCCATCTAGCTGTCTTTTCAAATGTTTTAAAATGTATTATTGTTACTATTATTATTCACAATGACCAAAATCACCTTGGGGCTTATTTTATGTGTGTTTGTGGGTGTCCTCTGTGTGTGTGTGTGTGTGTGTGTGTGTGTGTGCATTTCTCCAAATTCATTCCATCAAATGTAAGCCTCTGGAGAGCAGGTACTGATTTATTTTTGCCTTGAATCTCTAAAACCTAGTATAGGGTCTGACATATAATGTTTAAGAAATGCTTGCTAATTGGGAAAAAACTCTTGAATATTTATAAAGGGATCATAAAATCTAGGCAAATACAAAGTGGTTCAATTTTTAAAATCTCACCATTCCTATTTCTTGAACTGAAAAAGAAAAAAAGAAACTCAGAGAAAAGCTTCATTAGATCTCTGCTTGATCCTGGGAAAAACTTGGTCCATACAGAAAGGATGAGCTGCCCGTTTTATTCTTCTCTCACATGAAGAGTATGATTTTTTTCCTGGTTAAGTGAATACAACTATGTAGAAAACAAATCCAAAAGTGAGATAATTGTGACCTCCAAGAGGGGATTTGTTAAGTGGCTCATTAAGAGATCTTTTCTATTTTGGTGTTTTCTGTGAGGATTTGTTCTTGACAAGTCACCCAACAGAGTGTGATGTGGAGCAAAAAGTAAGGACAGAGCTTGAAGATTAGGCTTTTCTCTGATTTCTTGCCACAAAATAAAAGAGCTAAGAAATAATTCTGGAGAAAAAAAAATTTAGTTTATTGGTGGCAGAATTCTCATCCTTAAATACTGAATCTTCATTCGCTGTTAAACTTTTAATGAAGCTTTGGACTGACCAAAGATGAGTTCATCAGAATACACTATATGTCTTTGGAGTCATTCACAAAGATTCACAATAGTATGTATTTATTTAAACATATAGACTTGCTTTCTATGACTGCACATGTGTAATCTAAGCCAAATTACTTGCCTACTTCAAGGAGAGGGAGGGAAAGAATATGCAATTCAAAATTAAAAAAAAACAAATATTTACAATTTTTATATGTAATTGAGAAAAAATAAAATTAAATGTAAAAAAAATGCAGATTGGGGGCAGCTAGGTGGGGCAGTGGATAAGAGCACTGGCCCTGGAGTCAGGAGTACCTGAGTTCAAATCCAGACTCAGACTAGCTGTGTGGCCTTGGGCAAGCCATTTAACCCCCACTGCCTTGCAAAAATTAAAAAAAAAATACAGATTTGGTCTTCCAGAATAAAGAGCTATTCTTACCTATTTGTGTATCTTTTTATTTTTTTATGAGAACTTGTGATTTCATTGGTACAGGCAGTTATTAGTGAAGAAATGCATACCAATATAGATGGAGAGTTGTTTACAACTGAATCTTAGAGACATGTTTAGAGTACTGAAGAGGTATTGACTTGCCCAGGGGTCTCATAATCTATGAATTGTGAAACTTGAACCCATATTTCCTTAATCTTCTTTACCATATTATACCTCCTTTCTCTGTGTTATTTTTCAGACCAGTTTCTATCTAGCCATGCCTTCTCCAGCTTATAATTTGAGAATTTTTTTAATCCCAAGGGTAGGATTCAACATTTATCCCTAATGATAACATCTTAAATTTGTCCTTCATTCTGGCCTATTGGGAGAATTTTGGATGTGGATTCCATCATATTTCATGTTAGCTATTTTTCCATGTTTTGAAATCCCTTCAAATTTGATTGCCATGCTTGCTAAGTCTTCATTCAAGTCACTAGTAAAACAAATGAACAAAAAAGCTAAATAAATAAATAAAAATGGACAAAGAAAATCTAGCACAGTCATCATATTGTCTCACAATCACTTAGCTAATATACTAAGCTGTAAGGATTGAATGGCTTCCCAGGGACTCAAGGATGGGTAACACATCCGTTTAACTTGCCCTATTTGCTTTGTAAAACATAATTCGTGTTTTTACTGGTTTAGGAGCCACTTTTCCTAATCCTCCAAAGATTACAAATAATGAAAGAAGTGATTAGGACTGGAAAAGGATAAAAATTGTCCCAATATTCAATATTTAAAAAAAAAGGAAATTAAATCACTCTAAGCCAGTAAACTTGATTACCACTTCTGGAAAATTCTAAAATGTAATATTAAAAGAATGATTAGTGAGCACCTCAGAAGGTAAGCTATGATCATTAAGACTGAACTGGGCTTCAGCGAGTATAGATCATGCCAGATTTGGTATTTTCTCTCATTGACAAAATGACTAGATTGGTCCATCGGAGAATGATGGAGATCAAGTTTACCTAGATTTAGGCATGGTCGCTAGGTGGCGCCATAGTGCATAGAGCACCAGATCTGGAGTCCAGAAGACTCATCTTTCTGAGTTCAAATGTGGCCTTGGACAAGTGCCCTCCTGGGCAAGTCGGCCTCAGTCTCCTCACCTACAAAATCAGATGGCAAAGGAAATGGCAAACTACCCTGGTATCTTTGCCATGAAAACCCCAAATAAGGTCACGGAGCTAGAAATGACTGAAAAAGAATATTTTAGTTAGGTTTTTGATGTCTTTTTTAATATTGGAGAGGCAATCAAAGTTAAGTGACTTGCCCGAGGTCACAAGCTATTGTCAAGTGTCTGAGGCCAAATGTGAACTCAGATCCTCCTAACTCTAGATCTGATACTTCGTCCATTCTGCCAACCAGTTGCCCCAATTATCTCTTTCTTACTTTTCTGGTGGAACAGATAGGTTGATATTGGCAGGGCAACTGTATGTTTAAGTGGGGTTGGAATTGGCTAAATTTCCAGATTCAAATAGTCAATATAGTTCAACATCAACCTGATATCAAATAATAGCAAAGAATCTTGAATATCAACTTAGAAAGAGGTTTCCAGTGAAATTCCCCAAAGATCTCTGCTTGATCCTCCATTTGTTTAATACTCTTATCAATGATTGGAATAAAGGTATGAAAGCATTCTTAATCAAATTTTCAGATGATCCAAAGCTGGGAAAGCTCACTAACAGAATAGACAATAGAGTTGGAACCCAAAAGAAATCTTTATAGGCTATAAGACAGGGCAAATTTAATAAGGATGCATGCAAAGTCATTCACATGAGCTCAAAAAATTAACTTTAAGAGGACAAAATAAGAGAGATGCAACTGAGTGGTGATTTTTTTTCTGAAAAAGATCTGGAAATCTTAGAAGACTTCAAGCTTAAAAATGAATCAACAATGGGATTCAGTAGTCAAGAAACACATTCTTGTACTGAATGGAGAGGGATAGCATCCAGGAGTAGAATCATGGTGGTCCTGTTATTCTACACCACAGACAGAGGTATCTGGAGTATTATGTTCAGTTTGATAGCCTGCTGCCTTCAAACTTGCTCATGTTTTCCCTAACAATAAAAACAACTCCTTACTTAATCCTACCCTACTCTTCAAGTACTTTTTAACATCTTTCTTCCTCTTCTTAGCTAAATTCCTTGAAAAAACCATCTACACATCTCACTGACTTCTGAATCCTGTTCAATCTGGCTTCCATTACTGTACTACACTGCTCTCAATAAATTTACTGTTAATTTCTTTATGACTAAATTTAAACTTAATGATTTTTCCCTTCAATTCTCATCCTTGACCTCTCTATGACACCTGACACTGGTGATTCCCTTCCTGGATACTCTCCCATTTAGATTTTCATGATGCTGTTTTCTCCTGGGTTGTTTATTTTCCCCTGACTGCTCCTTCTCAGTCTCCTTTGCTGTCTGTTTATTTACATCATGCCCAGGAACCCAGAGGTGTCGACCCAGGCTTTATCCAGGACCCTCTTCTCTTTTTCTTCTATATTAACTTACTTGGTGATCTCATTAAGTTACCATATGTTCATCATTCTCTAAGCAGATAATTCTCACAGATATATATATATATATATACATATACATTACATATACATATATATATGGGACTGGAGATATAGCTATAGATAGATAGATAGATAGATAGATAGATAGATAGATAGATAGATAGATAGATAGATAGATCGATCCAGTTCTGGTCTCTCTTCTGAGTTCTTGTACCACATCACCAAGAGCCTTTTGGATATTGCAAACTAGATGTCCTTTGGGTATCTCAAACTTCATGTCTCCAAAACAAAATTCATTATCTCTCTTTAAATTTTTCCTCTTCCCAATCTTCCTATTACTGTCATGCTTCCAATCATCTAGACTCTCTCCCTTAGTGTCATCCTTGAATCTTCACTCAAACCTATTCCACATATTCAGTCTTTGAATCTATTGCCAAATTTTGTCATCACTACCTCCACAACATTCTTTTACTCAGTCACCACCATAGGGGCCCACATCAACTCTTACCCAGACTACTAAAATATCTTTCTAATTGGTCTCCCTGATTCATGTTTCTCCTCAAGTCAACCCATCTTCCACTGTTAAAGTAATTTTCCTAAAGTATAAATCTGACCATATTACTATCCCTTCCCCCTACTCATTAAACTCCAAAAGTACCCGATTATCTCCAAGATCAAATGTAAAGTTTTCTGTCAGGTATTTGAAGTTCTTTACAAACTGGTTCATTTCCAGTCCTCTTATATTTTAATCTCTTTCATGTCAGACTCCATTTCCTGCCTCCACGTCTTTGATCTGGCTGTCCTGCTTGTCTGAAATGTTCCCCATTCTCATTTCCACCTTTTCATTTCTTTGGATTTTTTTAAGTCTCAGTTCATATCCTATATTCTAAAGGAATTTTTCCCTAATCCCTTCATCTGCTAATGCTTTCCCCTCAGAGGTCATATCTATTTTCTCCATGCCTCTTTTCTGATTATTTACATCCTGTCTCCCTCATTAAAATATAAGTGTTTCTAATTTTTTTTATCTCTAGCACTTAGCATAGCACCTGATACAGAGTTCAAACTTAATAAATATATTTTGATTGGAGGACTTCTAGTTCACATCATGATTGGTTGAAGAAAGTGGGGAGGTTTACCCTAGAGATGAAAAGGCTAGTGGGAAACATGATGTCTGTGTTGAAGATCATTTGAATGGTGGATCTGTTTCTAACCTCAAGAAAGAACACGAGGGGGAAAAAACTAGGGTAATTAGCAGTTGTCAAAAAAGCAAATTCAAGTATGATGTTAGAAAAAAATTGAGGTAAGGGTTTCCCTTTCACCAGATCATCTCTAGAGAAAAGACATTAAAATCTTTGTTAAGTGTGTTGTGGAGGAGATTCTCACTCAGTTAATAATTGGATGGAAAGGGTACTAAGATTCTGTGATTTTTTAAAGTATGATACAAAAGTTGAAAAAAATTGTCAGTTTATGGGAGATGGTCACCAGTTTGAATTTCTGGGTCAATATCAAAGGTTTCGTTTCCAGGATAGATGCTGCCTTTCTTGTAGAACTGTTGACAGATTGCCATGGTGGACTGTTTAGCTCCCCTGCTTTCATAGGCATGATTCCCAACAGAAATGCTTTGGAGCTGCACATACTAGAAACAAAAAGAAAAAGAAAAGATGAAAGTTGGAGGTGAGTTACAGCAAAGAGATCATGAGTCTCTTCAACTAACAATTAGGTTTTTGTCCCTCTAACACAACCCTTGGATATTCTCTCATTAATAAAGTCATGGATCTGGACCAAACCAGCAGTTAAGATGGCGATACCCTGAAATAACCACATGGTCTTAGAACAGAAAGGGACTAAGTTACAATATGGAGTAAATATTTGGAATTTACCCTTTGCTATTGTAGTGGTGAGTTATTCAGACAAATAAAGGTCTGATAGGAAGGTGGTTGCCCCTTCAGAGACCTGAATAAAGTTTCCTTTCCAGGAGGAGTCCAAACCACAGAATGGAGCTTTGAGTCTATTAACTGTAGAGTAACCTGTCCAGAGGGAAAGCAGAATGCTCTGGAGGAAAATCATACTGATTGTTTAGGGAGTGTGAATCCTTGATGTATCTTCTGCATTTTCTGTGAGATGAAGTTAAGGCTGTCCTATCCTGAATTTGCCTTGCTATTTGAAGTGTGTAGGATCTGGGTATCCCTTACCACCTGTGAATATTTACATACAAAGTACATCCCTGCAATATTCTGAGAGTTCTTAGAGGCAACCCCAGGGTGGGAACAAAATAAAGGAAAGAGGGGGCTCTTGTCCATCAGGCTTAAGTGACATCACAATATTGGGGTCAAGAAACAATGTGTTGCTACTGGGTCTATACCCTGAAGAGATGAGGGAAAAGGGTAAAAACATCACTTGTACAAAAATATTCATAGCAGCCCTATTTGTGGTGGCAAAGAATTGGAAATCAAGGAAATGTCCTTCAATTGGGGAATGGCCTAGCAAACTGTAGTATATGTATGTCATGGAACACTATTGTTCTATTAGAAACCAGGAGGGATGGGGAATTCAAGGAAACCGGGAGGGATTTTCATGAACTGATGCTGAGTGAGATGAGCAGAACCAGAAAAACACTGTACACCCTAACAGCAACATGGGAGTGATGATCAACTTTGAAGGACTTGCTCGTTCCATCAGTGCAACAACCAGGGACAATTTTGGGCTGTCTGCAGTGGAGAATACCATCTGTATCTACATAAAGAGCCATGGAGTTTGAACAAAGTTCAAGAACTATTCCCTTTAATTTAGAAAAAAAAAACAGATAACTTATTGTCTGATCTTGTTATCTTTTATACTTTTTGTTTCTTCCTTAAGGATGTGATTTCTCTCTCATCACACTCAATTTGGATAAATGTACAACATGAAAACAAAGTAAAGACTGACAGATTGCTTTCCTTGGCAGGGTGTAGGGAGGGAAGTAAGACTGGGGGGAAAAATTGTAAAACTCAAATAAAATCTTTAATAAAAAAAAGAAACAATGTGTTAGAAACAATGCAAAAACTAACAGACTGCCTTTTGTGGTGGGGGTGAGGAGGGAAGCAAGAATAGGGGGAAAATTGTAAAACTCAAAATAAATAAAATCTTTCTTTAAAAAAAAAAGAGACAGCTAGGTGGCACAGTGAATAGAGCACCGGCCCTGGAGTTAGGAGTATCTGAGTTCAAATCCGGACTCAGACAATAATTACCTAGCTGTGTGGCTTTGGGCAAGCCACTTAACTCCATTGCCTTGCAAAAACCAAAGAAAAAAGAGAAAAAGAAATGAGGAAAAAGCTACTAAAATTTTTTTAAAAGAAACAATGTGTCTGACAGTGACCGATCAGACCAATACAAGCTCAGAGGGCTCCATCACAGGTTGGGTACACATGAACATTTGGAGTGGAGATGTGTCTAAATTTGTCCATCCCATATTTCTTTTGAATTATTGAAATTCTGCTTTGCTCATAGAAGGCAGCTCCTTCTTTGATTCCAACACACAAAGCTGGGTGATCCTGTGACTTTGTCTCCTGTGTCTCACAGTTAATTTCAAATTTCTTCAAGGAGACAATGAAAATGCCTTTGTATTGCTTCTTCTGGCTTCCACATGAGCACTTGCCTTGTATGAGTTCTCCATAATTAAGGAGGAGTCTTTTGGGCAAATGTGTGGTTGGCATTCTAGCAATGTGGCCAGCCCAAAGAAGGTTCATTGTGGTAGAGTTTGAATGCTTGGCAGTTCAGCTCAACAAAGGACCTTAGTGTTCAGTACCTTATCTTACCAGATGTTCTTCACAATCTTCCTAAGATAATTCAAATGGAAGTGATTCCCTTTCTTGGCATGGTGTTAGCAGACTTTCAAGTTTTCATAGGCATACAACAATGAGGTCAAGACAATGTCTCTGTAGACTTTCATTTGGGTAGTTTTCCTTCAGAGAGTGCCAAACCCTGAACTAGCTCTAACAATGCATGTATCAACCTCATCATCAAGGTGTACATCCCTGATGTATACTGCCAAGGTAAGGGAACTGATCCACAGCATTCAAAATTTCTCCATTTGCTATAACTAATGGTTCCATATATAGATGATGTGGTGCTGGCTGGGGGAGAACCTCTATTTTCTTTGAGTTGCTGGGACAAAATTAACACAAGTCACAGAGAATTGATCAATACTCTGTTTATCTCAGTCACAGAGGCTGCATTGAGTGTATAATTATCTGTAAATAAAAAGTCACACGCCAACTCTCCCTCCACTTTAGTCTTGGTTTTCAAGTTAAATAATTTGCCATCAGTACAATGGTTGACTTTGATGCCATTTTCAGGCTTACTGAAGGCATATGGCAATATTTCTAAAAACATCATGACAAAAGGCATGGGAGCAAACACACAGCCCTTTCACTCCAGTGATAACTGGGAAAGCATGACAGCACCATCCATTATCCAGAATCATGCAAGCACAACATCTTGGAATTGGTGACTTCTCTGGGCAAACAAATTTTGCCATGATCTTTCACTTGCCCCAATGACTAACAGTATCAAAGACCTTGATCAGATCTACAAATGTTGTATACAGATCTTTGTTCTGCTTCTGTAATTTCTGCTGGGGTTGATACCAGATCAACTGTTCCTCTGCCCTTTCTGAAGCAACAATGGCTCTAGGGTAGGTATCTATGGACTCTGGCAAGAATCTTGGCAGCAATGACAAACAGAGAGAGACCTCCTTAGGATTCATAGGACAATCCATTTCCTTCTCCTTTATTGAGATAGACAATGGAGAAGCCCTTAAATTCCTGGGTAAGGGGGAATCTGGAAGATTTCGGTCAACTTTTGAATGAACAGTGGACCTTCTGTCTTATAAATCTCAGCTAGCATTGCATTAGCATTAGATGCTTTGTCACAGAAGAGGAACCTAGTGGCATCAAAATTTCTTCTTCAGCTGGAAGTTTGACTAGAGAGGAATGAACTTCAGTATGAGGTATATGGCCAGTGGCTTCAGAATTGATTGGTGATGGTCTGCTGAGAACCATTATCTCTCCAGGATCATGTCCTTATCATTAATCAATGTGAATCCATCAGTGCTGAGTAATTGAGATGTGTCATATGTCTTTGGCCCATAAATAGCCTTCAAGGCATCATAAAAGCACTTTGGATTGTTAAGATCAACATAAAACTGAATGTTATCAACCTTCTTACTGAGTCAAGAATACTGCATCTCCTCTAAGCTTCATTTGCACTTTACTTTTGATGAAATTCAACACTGAGTTCTTAGAGAGGAATGAACCATCCTGCTGCTAAACCCTGCAGTTTTGTTTTTAGTTTAGACTTTCCATCATTTTTGTTAAAGCAGTCTTGATGTTTGTGCATATTCATTCTGGCCCAGAGAAGTAAATGCAGTGCTTTACATAAAATCTCTAAAAACTGCCCACTCCTTTTCTCTGTCACTGTTACTTACTGTGTCAGTTCACCTTTCCCTCTACATTAACAACAAACTGTTCACACATGGAGAAGCCATCTAATCTATTAAGCCTTCAGGTAGCTGGTTTGTCTTGGGGCCACCCCTTTTTTGTTGAATATGAATGTTTAACTTGGAGAGGATAAGTCTATGATCAGTCCAACACCCTGTATCACCTTTGTCATTCGTTCATCCTATCTGTCTCTTCTCCAAACAATGATATGATGTGAAAATGGTTGCCCTTTGTTCTCAAAGAAGACCATGACATCAGGGAAGTGATAGCATGATGTGCGTATGAACTGGATTTGAAAGAGGGAGGCTGTGCTAGGTCACCTGTCTCACTTTCTCCTTCAGAGTCATCTGGGTCCATTGACCAAATATAAATCAGGATGACTGGAGATAGACCTGGTTGCAAGAGACTCGGAGTACATGACTTGCCATAGCTCACACAGCTAAGTATCTGAGGCTGAATTTGAATTCAGGTCCTCCTTAATTCAGGGTTGATGCTCTATCTATTGAGTCACCAATGTTTGCTTCAAGGGCACATCCATGAAATTTTATTGCTTTTCGATAAATGTAAGATCATGTTAGTGATGAGAGGGTTATGAGATCACGAGTCTTCGGTAGTAAGTAACTATTGCTGTTACTGTTTCTCACTTCATTCCTCCCAAAGACTCCCTGCCAAGTCTGATCATCTCTGTTTAACTCTGATGTTAAAGGCATCCAGAATTACAAGTTTGTCCTCTTTTGGCACATTGATGGTTAAGGTCTCCAGGTCTTCATAAAATTGTCCTTTGACCTCCTCAGGGAGTAGGGTGACACAGCACTTTTATGAAGTGGAAAATGCATTATCATGAGCCTATTGTTTGCTTCTTTGGGGGAAGCATTCAAATTTTTTGACTAGGTAAGTTTTGACTGCAAAGCCCACACCAGCTTCTCTACACTGCCCTTCACTGTAGTCACTCCAGAAAAATGTGCATTCAGTTCCAACTTCAGTATGCTGGTCTTCATTTAGCAGCCTTGTTTCACTCAAGAATGATATCTGGATACACCATTTGCTAAGTTCTCTTTCAAAAGAGCTATTCATCTTTCAGTTATACTGGATTTCTTCTCCATAAGCATGTGTACATTCCATATACTGATGGTGAATGGAATCACTTTTGCAAGAGTTTTTTTTTTAACTTATTTTGTATTTTGACTACAGGGAAGGATCTCTGCCTGTAGAGGTAAGCAGGGCACAATTAGGTTTGATGAAGCAGACAGTTTCTAGGACACCTTTGCTGACCCCTTCCTCATACCAAGAGATGAGCAGTTTGGTCCTTTAAAAAGGTGGTTCAGATAAGCTGGGGACTGATGAATCTCATTGCTACTTCAGTCTGGTGAGAAGATGACCCCATAGCCTGGGCTGCCTGGGAGTAAAGTTGTGATCCTGAGAGCCTGGGAGGAGAATGGTAGTGCCCTTTTCAAAAACTTTCTAAACCACTTTGCCTCCTGGTTTTAGTCAGTCGTTCCTCCCCTCCCCCCCCATACTGTTTAATTTTTGTTTTTTAATCATTCTTTTTCAGGATTAACCAGGAGAGGAGAGAGAGATTTTGAGTAATAATAAGGAAAAGGAATCCAAATGTACAGAATTTCAAATAGGTTATGAATTACTAGAAGAGACCTTACTTACTGTTTTACTAATCCCTAGTTAGAAAATCTAATCTAAAGGATGATTAATTCAGACGCAAGTAAATGAAACAACTATCCTCCAGATTTCTTGTTCTGAGAAGTTGTTCCTGTTGGGACCAACATAGTCAGACCCATGCTCTAGGAGTGTCATTTTGGTGGTTGTGCATGGTTACCTGTTCCATTCTGCCATGTTTTTTAATATATCCAAAAAACATCCAAAACCTGTTATATATAAAATGTTAGGCTAAACAATGCTAAGTATAAGATTTAAGCATATTCGTAGATGAACACAGCATCCTTTGATGACATCAGAAACTGTCCAGAATGGCTACTTGATTCTTTCGCTGAGTATTGAGAGAAATGATTATTAATAACCAATATTTGGAGAAAACCAGAGTCCTCCCTTTTCTAAAATCCTCATTTCAAAAGTTCAATCTCTGAAGGACATTGAGATTGAATTAACTTTCTTTTTTCTTTTTCTTTTTAACTTTATTTATTTAAGGCAATGGCACTAAAAGTGACTTGCCCAAGGTCACACAGCTAGGCAATTATTAAGTACCTGATGCCAGATTTGAACTCAGGTACTCCTGACTCCAGGGTTGGTGCTCTATCCACTGCATCACCTAGCTGCCCCTGAATTAATTTTCTTAACAATCATGCTCAGACCGCACCCAGATGGGGAAACTCATAGTCCTCTACTCAGATTTGGGTGGGGATAAATCCTTGAATAGATCACTCAAGACTGGGCAATTTAGAAGTAAATGACATAACCAAAGATCATCAGAATGAGTTCAACTCCTCATTGTAATATTCATTCTCTCATTAATTATTAACCAATCAGAACTGATTGCCACCCTCAGGACATCTTATTCCAAGGACATATAAGCCATATGCTCTCCATCTTGAGAGTCTTTGGCATTTGAGAGTGCCACTGACCTCTTTTTATTAATAACATGCTCATCTTATTAATAAAATTATTAAACTCAGAATATGTCTCTTCAACTTTTAAAATGTCACAGTATCTTTAGAAATCTCTACTGTTAGCATTTCCACTCTCTCTCCAGGTAGTGTATCATAGTGGTTAAGTAACCAAAATCTTTTCTGATTCAATTCAAGGTCATTTTCTCATGCTCATTCCTCTAAAGATATGGAGAGTAGTCAGTATCTACTTCATTAAAACTTTTGATTAGTCTTCAGATGGATTCTGTCATTATACTAGTCTTGGAGTCAGGATTCCATGAGTTTGAATCTTACTCCAGATACTTATTGTGTAAACCAACTAGCAAAGACCTTGACTTCATCTATAAAATAGGTATAAGAACAGTTATAACACTGATCCTGAAGAATGATTATGATGATCAATCAATCTATTTAATAAGCACCCTACTAAGGGCTGAGGATACAAAAAGAGACCAAAGACAGTCATTACTTTAAAAGAAACTTACAATCTAATGAGAAAGACAAATATAGCCAAAGTAAACTATGTATGCATTCACATGTACATGTGTGTGCGTATGTGAAACTATTAACAGAGGAAAGGTACTGGAATTAAAAGAGGTTGGGGAAGGCTTCCTGGGAAAGACTTCCTGAAGAAGGTGGTATAATGCATAAAGAGACTTTTACTATAGTTATTTATTATTACTCTCTTGCAGTTATGTGAAGTCACCACCTATCCCATGCTCAGACACAACACAACCACCCCTATTAGGGTCATCTGCTCCTAAGAGTAGATGCCCTTAATCTACTTTCCAAGAATAAAGAGTTATACTAATCCCTAGGAAATATTTGACTTCTGATGAAAGGGATACTATGGGAGCCAAGGATTCTTAATTTTTCCAGACTCAATGGAAATTCCCTTCAGGACCACTCCTAAATAGTGTAAGGAGATGTAGAGGAAAACAGCTAACCATTGGTTTCCCCTAAGCCCATATATTTAGACAGATTTAGTTAGGAATCCTTAACTTGAAGGTCTATAAGCATTTTTTCCCATAACTATATTTGTTGATGGACCTGGAGTCAGAAAGAGCCGAATCCAAATCCATCCTCAGATATTTAGTAGCTGTATGATTCTGGACAAGTCATTTATTATTATCCTCATTTTACAGTTGAGAAAACTGAGGCAATCTCTGCCTGCCTTAGTTTTCTTAACTGTAAAATGAGGATAATAATTGTTGTGAGAGTTGTTGTGAGAATAATATTTGCAAAGTAGTAGTTAACCCAGAGTCAGCAAATTCTAGATACTATTATAAATGTGACTCTTTTTATTATAATTGGATTTCTTTGGGAGTCCTATTTTATGCCTTTTAAAATGATTCTGAGAAGAGAACCATAGGCTTTAGTAGACTAACCAAGAGCTCCACAATACCAAAAGATTTGATCTTGATAAATCTCTTGATGTATGTTGCTGTAGATCTTTTTTTTCTAGGGTCTGTGTAACTCCCTTTGACTATCACCCAAGTTTCAGGAGATGTTTTATTTTTCACTTTGGATAAGGGCAGTGCTGGTGAAAAGGCATCCAAGATGGTACCAAAAAGGTCCTTGCCTTCACTGGCAGCTTGACATCTTCACCCCAAGTAGCTTAACTCTAATAAATGATGTTCTGTTCTTCCAGTGGCGTCTTGATGACCATCTGTGAGGGTTTCTAAATCCATATTGCGGCACTCACTCCAGGTGGGGGCAATCTGGCTTCAAGAACACTTTCAGGGTGACTGAGAGAGTAAATCATTAATTTAGAAGCTCTGGGAGAAGTGGTACCATGGAATAGTGTGGATCCCAAGATGTAGTCATGATGCCTAATTCAACTTTCAATTACTAATCGAGAAGCCAACTACCGGGCTAATTAGACTCAAATGTCGTGGGGTAAAACTATTTATAAGATCATAGCTTTAGAGGTCATTTAATTAAACTCTTACACTTCACAGCATTTAGCAGACTCCTCAAACTTTGTAGGTAATTAATAAAGGTTCTCTGATTGATTGATTGATTGATTGGATGGTTGGTTGGCTGATACAGAGAAGGGAACTGAGTCCCAGAGATCAAGACCATGCCTAGGGGCAAAGAATCAGAATTGAGATATGAACCTAAATTCCCTGACTCCAAATTCAAAAAGCTTTCTATTACACCTTGACAGAACTCTCATTTAGTGTTCATACCTGCATGCCTGAGCATCATAAATAATAAATAACAACAGAGAGGAAGTATTACATCATGGTTAGAGAGTTGGTCTTGGAATCAAGCTGTCCTGGGTCATTCTGATGACTACTGACTGTGTGATCCTGAGCACAAATCTAGCAGAACTTTAATAAACATAATGACCAACCACAATTCTAGAGGACCAGTAATGAAACCCACCTCCTGACAGAGAAGGGATGAATTTGGGGTGCAAAATGAGATCTCTTTTTGGCCCATGGTCAATATGAAAATTTGTTTGGTCAGACTATGAATTTTTGGATTCCCACTCCCACCCCCAACCAATGGGTAAGATGTAGAAGGGAAAGAAAACAGATTTTTGTTCATTGGTGGCACAGTGGATAGAGCACCAGCCCTGGACTCAGGAGGACCTGAGTTCAAATCTGACCTCAGACACTTAATTACCTAGCTGTGTGACCTTGGGCAAGTCACTTAATTCCTTTGCCTTGTAAAAACCAAAAAAAATAAAATAAAATAAAAGAAAATTTTAAAAATAGAGGAAATTTTTTTTAAAAAACTACAAATCACAGACTTGCACTAGGGTTTCCTTTCCAGTACTTTTCTATGTCAATAAAATTATAGGTTCCAATAGAAACTAAGCAAGAAAAAAAGATAATTTATTATAAACTGGCATTTACATGGAGGCTTTAAGTTTCTCTGCAAGGCAAATGGGGTTAAGTGGCTTGCCCAAGGCCACACAGCTAGGTAATTATTAAGTGTCTGAGACTGGATTTGAACCCAGGTACTCCTGACTCCAGGGCCGGTGCTTTATCCACTATGCCACCTAGCTGCCCCGAGGCTTTAAGTTTTGAGAAGTATACTATCTCTTTTGACCTTAAAAACTAACCTGAACAGCAGTTTCCACAGTTCTTATTCTCCTTTTGCTACAGATAAGAACTGAAGATTGGAAAAGGTTCTAAGGATTCTTCAAGTTCTGATCTATTAGTCCAATCAATCAATCATGTGTGAGGACTGAGTCTTATGATCATAGAATTACATAGCCTTCGAACTAGAAGGAATGTTAGAGGTTACTTAATCCAACCCCCCTAATTTTGCATATGAGGAAACTGAGGCACAGACAAATGGGAATCTTCCCAAGGTCAGAGATCAGAGAAGGATTCAAACCCAATTCCCCTGACTGCAAATCCAGAACTCTTTCTCCAGTATTTCACTACTGATGCTGCTATGTTGGTGTCTTGAAACAATGAGATAGACAAAGGAAGCGATATCAGTTGCTCCAGACATAGGGTATATCTTCTATAATTGAAAGAAAGCTTAACACCTCTCTAGACCATGTCCCCCAAGATCAAACTCATACTTTGCACTGACCTTTTGTACGGCAAAGAGGATCTGGTCATAGAAATCCTTTTGCGTGTACACGGCGTAGGTGTCATCCATTTGATCTGCATATCCTTTCAAGAAGAGATGTTTGAAGGCTACTGTGTTCTCCTCCTTGAAGGCAACTACCATCTGGTTACTCAGACCAAAAAAACCCAGCTTTTAAGGAAGAAAAAAAAAAGAGGTGACTTTTAAAAGAAGCTTACTGCTTCCAAGGCAACATTTCAATCTAAAGTAGGTACATTCAGTAAATTTATCTTTGGTTTACATGTGCTCATTGATAAGGTGACACAGTCAGGTGCAAAGCCCCTGACCTGGAGTTAGGAAAACCTGAGTTCAAATATTAACCTCTTAACTAAGCCTCTTAATCTCTGTCTGCTTCAGTTTCTAGGAGATCAATAATAGGTTGTGAAGGTTGTGAAGACAAAATGAGAATAAAAACTGTAAAGTGCTTTGGAAATCTAAAGCATTATATAAAGGCTAAATATTTAATTCTGATTAATATGAAGGATGGGTTTCCAGGGTTAGAATCACAAGACAAGACTTTGCCTTGATTGAATTCAATTCTAATATTCAAGAAGGAGTACAAGAGGGTGAAAGTCCTTGGTTCAAATTCTGTTTCTGATCCTTAATGGCTGGATGACCATGGTTAAGTCACTTAACATTTTAGGGATGCAAGCAATTCTCTCAGAAATATCTACAAAGGTGTAGATGGTCATCTGTAACTAAAATTCACCAATGAAACCACAGATCCTTAAGTTTTAAGTGACTTTTGGGGGGAGCTGAATGTATGTTATAGTGCCAAAGGTTTAGGATGAGGTGAGGGAAGGGCACCAGGATCAAAAGTAGCATAAATTTAAGGTTTTTGCTTATGATGGATCTGGCTATTTTATTGGTGAAACAACCTATGAATGAGTTATACAACAATACAAGGTAGGATATCAATCATCAAGTGGTTATTAAGAACCTACTATGTATTAGGGGATATCCTCTAGAGAAGATACACAGCCAAAAAAAAAAAGATAATACGTTGGGATGAAGATACTAGAAACTTGAAGGAATTTCAAAAAATTTCATGTAAAAGAAATATTTGAGCTGAACCTTGAATGAAATCATGAACTCTAAGAGACAGAAGAGGGAGAACTTTTCAGGAATGGAGAACAGTCAGTGCAAAGACACATTGACAGACAATAGAATGTATGTGAGGGGCAGACATATATAATGAAAGCAAAGTCTGTGCCAGATTGTGAAGGATTTTAAATGACAGACTTTATATTTGATCCTTGAAGTCATGGGACTATATACATGGAACCAGAAGGAATGGTGATTATCTAATTCAATCCCTTATCTAACAGGGAATTTAAGTCACTTGCTCTGGGACAGTCAGTAAGTGTCTAAGGCAGGTTTTCCTGACTCTAATTTTAGTGCCCTATCCAATACATCCCCCTCCCCCACCCCTCTCTTTTTCAGTAGGGAGTCACTGGGATTTGTGAGCAGGGGAGTGGTATGGTCAGCCTGTACTGAGGAAGGTCACTTTAGCTTTTGTATGGAAGATGGGTTGGAGAGAGGAGAGATGAGGTCAGGAGACCAATGAGGATGCTCCTGTGATAGACTAAGCAAGTGATGAAGACCTGACTGATGGGGATTGTATGGGTGGAGAGGAGGGGATGCTTCTCATTCTGGCAGTAGAATGGAAACCAATTGGTTAGAAGGAATGAAGGTGAGTAAGAAATCATGAGTGACTTCAAAGTTGCAAACTGCAGTGGAGCAGAAGAATGATGGTACCCTCAAGAGAACAGCAAAGTTTGGAAGAGATGGTACATTTGGGAGAAAAGATAATGAGTTCTGTTTTAGACAGGTTGAATATGAGATATGTAATGGGCATCTAGTTCAAAGTGTCCAATGGGCAATCGATCATTTTGTACTAGAGTTCAACAGAGAGACTAAGGTTGAATAAGGAATCATCTTCATAGAGAGATTGAACCAATGGGGAATGATGAAGGCAACAAAGGAAAGTTAATAAAGGGAAGAGAAAGGGACTCGGGCTTAGAGTATACCCATATTTA
The DNA here is from genome assembly GCF_037893015.1 of Macrotis lagotis. Classification (NCBI taxonomy): domain Eukaryota; kingdom Metazoa; phylum Chordata; class Mammalia; order Peramelemorphia; family Peramelidae; genus Macrotis; species Macrotis lagotis. Next base: position 44,481,612 of record NC_133659.1, on the reverse strand, counting down.
AGGGGAGTGATCTGACAAAGGAGACTAAAAAGGAATGGTCTGATGGGAAGGAGAAGGAGAGAATACCGACACAAAAACCTACAGAGGAGAATATCCAAGAAAAGAATTGTCAACTATGTTAAAAGCTATAAAAAGGTTAAGATGACTGAATACATATCATCAGATTTGGTAATTAAGAGAATGCTGATAACTTGGAAGGGGGGAAGCAGTTTCAACGGAGAGATAAAGAAGTGGAAGCAATGAGTGTAACCAGGTTTTTCTTGGCGTTTGCTTAAAAAAAAGAGAAGAAAGGACAGCTAGGTGGTGCAGTGGATAAAGCAACAGCCCTGGAGTCAGGAGTACCTGGGTTCAAATCCGGTCTCAGACACTTAATAATTACCTAGCTGTGTGGCTTTGGGCAAGCCACTTAACCCCATTTGCCTTGCAAAAACCTAAAAAAAAAAAAGAGAGGAAAGCTAGAGAATAAAAGTTTACTGGGATAGTAGGGTCAAGTGAGAGCTTTTTAAGGATGGAGAAGACTGGGTTATGAATAAAGTTTAATGTTGAAGTAAATAGTAGAAGTATAAGCATCACACTGATAGCTTAAGGTTTAAGAAATGCTTAAAAAACATACAGACAATAAATAGAAAAGGATAATTTTGGTTATTAAACTTGTCCAGGTTGGACCAGGACTTCTGTTTTCAGTTTGGCTGGGGACTCATTGAAACACATTGAAACAGAAACAATACCTACTGGCTTCTTTCCAAAAAGGGGGCTGGTCACTTGATCCCCAAAGAGAAGGTTGGGGTGTTTTACATTAAGAAAATGGAGTCACTCTATTGCCAGATTGCAAGGCCTTTAGTAAGCTAAGACACTTACCCCAGCCTTCCAGACATCTGATACAAAGATGTAAATTATGCCTAAGCATCTGATCATGTCCAGGTTCTTTTATGGCAATAACCCTATCATGGAGTCTTTCTGCCTCTTTTAAACAACATTAAGGTCACTTGCCTGATATTGCTAAAAATGCACATACTGCAAGTTTTAAAATGCATTTGCTAAATAACTAACTGCTCTTAGTTTTCCTTGTAAACACCCCGGGAAGACCAGGGGAATTAAATTAATTTACTGAAATCAGGTCACTTCTTTGAACTTTCAGCTCTAGACTCCTTAGATTGTTTTTAATTTACTGAGTAAGACTGCCAAAGAAAAAGGCATGAGTAAGATGGTATTAATTATTAGGAAACAGTGTATTTCTCCTGGGACTTCAAAGTATTCACAGGATCAAAGATTTTAGAGTCAATTAATAAGCGTTTATGAAGTATACTGTAAATAAGGGCTAGGAATATACAGATACAAGTAGAAATTCCCTGCCCTCAAGAAGCTTACGGTTTAATAGAGAATTTCATCTAAAGCTGGAAGAGATTTCAGAGATCATGAAGTCCAAAAGTTCTTAACCTGGAATCCATGGCTTTGTGTTTTTATTATTTCAGTATCTTTGATTTCCTTTGCAATCCTACATTAATTTCATTTTTTGCATTTTAAAACATTATTCTCAAAAGGATTTTAGCCAGTCTTCCAAAGTGATCCATGACATCTGAAAGGTAAAGAACACCTAATTTTTCTCCAGCTTTCTCCTTTTCTAAATGAGGAAACTTAGTCAAGAGTCCTGAAGTGATTTACTTGTTAAAGATCACAAAAATAAATGTCAGAAAGAAAATTTAAACACAGGCTCTCTTACTCCAACCTGGTTGTTCTTGCTTCAATGTCAAGTCTACTGAGAACTGAATGAGAAAGATCACTCCATATGGGTCAATTTGAAATGAAAGCAAAATGGATCATGAGTATGCTTGAGTACCTTTGTAATCAGGGGGATCAGATATTTTGGGTCTATTTTTCAAAATTTTTCAATTTTAGAAAATCATCTTATTTAGGAATTGAATTTTCATGACCATTCAGTCCAAACTAGACACAGGCAAATGCCTGTTAGATCATATCCAACAAGTGGGCATCCAGCATTGGATGGACTTGAATACTTCCAAGGTCCATTACCACTCAATACTATGGTGCTTTTGGACAGTTTTTCCAAAATTTTTACTGACATCAAGTCTTAACCTTTTCACAACTGCTCTTGGTTTCACTCTTTTTGGTCAAACACACCAAATCCCTCCATAATATAAAGGCCATTCCAAAACTTGAAGGCAGTTATCATGTCCTATCTATTCCCTCTTACCCTGTTTCCTCTTCCCATTTTCTTCGATAGGTTAAACATGTCCAGGTCTTTCAACAGATCCTCATGTGACATGGATTCAGAACTCTTCAACATCCTGGTTGCCTCTGAAAACTCTCCAGTTTGTCAATATTATTCTTAAAAAACATAACACCCAGAAATGAATTCAATATCCTTTTATTTTTATTTTTTTTAGGTTTTTTTTTCAAGGCAAATGGGGTTAAGTGACTTGCCCAAAGCCACACAGCTAGGTAATTATTAAGTGTCTGAGACCTGATTTGAACCCAGGACTCCAGGGCCGGTGCTTTATCCACTGCGCCACCTAGCTGCCCCCTCAATATCCTTTTATTAAGAGAAAAGGGATCAAAAATAAAAGGAAGTCTGGTACTATGAGAAGAATGAACTCTGGATTCAAATCCTACTTCTATCATTTACTGCCTATATACATATATATATATATATATTATATATATATATACATATATACATCATATTAGGCCTCAGTTTCCTCATCTGTAAAATGAAAGATGACCTCCACTTCCAGCTTTAAATCTATGAACCTATATTTTAAAAGTAAAAATAAACACAACTTCTACTTTTTGCATCAAACTGTGTCCTTTTTGTTTTCCTCTGTTTGCACTTATTTAATCCTGCTCCCACCATACCAAAGTAAGAAAACAGAAGAATCATACTTCTCAACCAATTTTATAAAGAAATTCTCCAGCAATAATTAGAGATTCAATGATTCAAAATTCTAATGCATGAATTTGTGTCCATCTGGAAATGGTTCTAGTAGAATAACGTAAGTAGCCATCCTTGCCCCCAATATCAGTAATTTGAATGAAGATATGGATGGCACACCAATGTGGAAATAATTAGGAAGGATGGCTAATAGCTGGATAAGAGAATCAAGATTACAAAAGATCTCAATAGACTAGAATGATGGATCGTGTCTATAGAAGGCACTGGCAAGGAACCCAAAAAAACCACCTTCCTGCGAAAGGTGGTATTTGAGAGGATTTGTAAAGAAAGCCAGGGAAGTCAGGAGGCAAAGGTGAGGCAGGAGAGCTTCCTGGAAATGAGGGGCAGCTAGTAGAAAGGAAAATAAATTGTAGATGGTATATCATGCTTTGAAGAATAGTAAGCAGTCCATAGGCTGGACTGTAAAACCTATGTAAGGGAGTAAAGTCTAAGAAGAGAGGAAAAAGGTAACAAAACTAAAGATAAGGTAATGACTCAAAACCATACTGGATAAAGGTATTGCAGGGACTGTGGTATAAAGACAAAAGGTATTCACAAAATGCATTTTTTTTAAGATCACTAGGTTAAGTGAATCCAAACAATCTGTCTGAACTAGAAACCCTCTATGGACAATACAAGTTGGTTGTTAGGGAATTCAACCAAACAGGAACAGAAAGGAGAACCAGTGATGTCTAAACCTCTCCCTGGATGTAGGGTAGATTGGCCAGTGACAGTTTCTTCTTTCAATTTGGGGATTTTCAGATAAACTTGATTGAAAATGAAAAGAGAAGTGTTACATCATTAACTGAATCAGGAGTCAGAGAACTTAAGTTGCAATCCTACCTCTGCCAATTAATAATCTCTTTGAGTCTCAGTTTCCTCATGTGTAAAATGAGTGAAATGGATAAGATGGAACTCCGAGTTCTCAATCTGGCAGTCAAAGCCAATCAATGTTCTTGCATGAAAATTATGTTAATAACAAAAGTAAAAATCATGAAAAAGGATGAAATATAGAAAAAACCAAATCTTTTTTCACTAATATTTAGAATAATAGTAATAACTGACATATGCAAAGTTCCTGGCATATACAAAGATTTACAAAGTACTTTCCATACTGTACTTCATTTGAACCTCAGAACAAGCCCCTCAGATGGTGGTATAGATATCATTCTCATCTTCATTTTGGAGATAAAAAAAATAAGACCTAACCGACATGCCCATGGTCATATTACTTGGATCAGAGGGAATATTTGAACCCAAGTCTTCCTGACCAATAGTCCAAACCCCTTTATCCACCCTATCAGATGATTCTCAGGAGAATAGGGGTTTCTAAAGTCCAGATAGCTTCAGTCTCCATACTATAATATCTGCCCATTTCAACAAACTCTTCTTTTTATTAATGGAAGGGTCATATCAAGGATAACACTTGAAGAACTTACCTGGATTGTCACCATTGCAATTTTTAAAATCTGTATGACAAGCTTCCATGGTTTTCTTCCCCGAGCCCAAAATTTTTCACAAGGGTTCATGAAGAAAAATTTGAGTTTCCTTCTCATCTGGTCTTCTAAAAGCAGCTCCTGAGAGATTGATGCATGTTGCTTAGTATTGTAGCGACTGTCATCCTCTTGAGAGATACAGCTACTTATAACTATTCCCGAATTTTCCATTTCTAGAATGAAAAGTGTTTGTTATAGATGTCAGATAGTTCAAAAAAGAAAGTAAAAGAAAACCCATCTTCTAGCTTCAACAAGAGGTTTGGTTTCTGTCTTTTCGAAACCTATTTCATATATCTGCACACATCCGATAAGTGGTATCCTCTAATATGAAAGGTATACTTTCCAATGTGACTCACATACTGAGTAGAGCATTGGGTTAAATGAATTTTCTCCTTACAAAAAAAGTAAGTTACCAGATGCAAGGGATATTTCTACTTTAAAAAGCATCCTTTAGATAAAACAGTCAAACAGATATGCTCCTAGGATGTGGCCCCTCCAGAGGTATAACTAGAAATGCTGCTACCTGGGGCAAATTTCAATTGGAGGGTTAAAGGGAAAGGGGAAAGAAGAGGAAGAGGGAAAAAAAAATAAGTGTTTATAGTGTACTTACTGGAGGGCCAGGGTATTGGGTATGGCTTTTCAGGGTAATTCCCCTAGAGAAGCCAATGGTGGGTACACAGTGATGAGCCAGGACCTGGTGGAAGCCTGGACCAGTAGGGAGATTATCAGGTTTAGGAAGGGATGAAGAACATGCCTCAAATGATGGATGGCCCCTTGAGACAGTTGTCTTACCCTAATTATTTCTTTAGCTCCTCTGTAACCTGCCCCTAAAGTACATGCATGCTTCAGACACTTCCTAGCTATTGGACCTTGAGCAAGTCACCTCACTTCTGTTTGCCTCAGTTTCCTCATTTGTAAAATGAGCTGGAAAAGGAAATGATCAGTACTTTTCCATGAAAACCCCAAATAGAGGCATGTAGAGTCAGACACAACTAAATCAAGTCTTAAATAGTTGCTAGAGAGTTGGTCTCTGAGAAAGGAATCAATAAGATTTTATTCATCTCCATCTACAGGACAAGTCTTGTGCCAAGCACTAATGATACAATTAAAAAAATGAGACGTCCTCTACTTTCATGGAACTTGGATGCAAACAGGAATTCTCACCCAGGAAGCCCTGAGTTCAAGAGCTGACTTTGTCAAATACCCATCAATGACTGGAGGTAGATCACTTAAATTTTTAGGTGTCCCAGACAACAAGAGTCAAGCCTTCATAGGTAGAGGAAATTCTTCAATGAAAAGTCCCTAGACTGATGAGTTAGAGGTCTGGTTAAAATATAGTTAAAATACACACACACACACACACACACCCCATAATCATTTTGTGGAGCCAATAAATAGGTATTGGGGTCTCATTTTTTCCATTTACAAACAGATTAAAAGACTTGATCAAAGTCACATGAAGACTGAGTGGTTCTGAGAGACCCAGAACCAGGTTAGCTGACACCTACTTCCATTTAATCTAATAAACTCATATTTTAAGATTCTATCATGTGCAAGTCTAAGTCCTGAGGATCTTAAGAGGAGAAAAACATAGTACCTGTCCTCAAGGAGCTTACAGTCTACTAGGAGGTGCATCTCATAGACAAATTAAGTATAATAAAAATGTAATCTAAGGAGAAAAACAAGGTAGTTTAATAGTGCTTTGGATAGAGGTGAGCCAGGTTGAAATCTGGCCACAGACGTTAAATAATTGTGTGACCCTTGGCAAGTCACTTAGTCTATCTACCTCAGTTTCCTCAGTTGTAAAATGGATATAATGACAACTTCTATCTCCCAGGATTGTTGTCTGCCTCAGTTCTCTCAGATTTAAAATGGGGATAATAACCATTTCTGTTTCCTAGGGATGCTGTCTGCCTTCATTTCCTCAGGTATAAAACAGGGATAATAACTTCTATCTCTCAGGATTGTTGTCTGCCTCAGTTTCCTCAAGTGTAAAATGCAGATGGTTGTTGTGAAAATGTTAAATGAATGTTTCCACAACACTCCTTCCAAGAGGAAGGACCAGTAGGGAGAGAGAGAATGAGGGAATGTGGAAGGGAAGAGAAATCTAGAAAGGTTTCCTGAAGATAGTGACTTCTAACCATTTTGTTTGACATCTAAATTTTCTCTTACTCCCCCCCCTTTCAAAAAGCTTACCTAAGAATCTTAAAGTTGATTCTGTGATGATCAAATCAGACCTAAACACAAAATTTCATAATAATGCTCTTATCCATTACACTAAGGGTCACAGATTTCAATTATGCCCTTCGTACTCCCTACTGCTTTTTTTTTAAAAGAAGAAAAAGAAAATTAAGCTTTAAAAAAAAAACCTTACCACACAGCACGTAACTTTAATCCACAGGAGCAAGGAGCAAATGAGCTAGCCACAATGAATTAATTACATTCGGTTCATCTCATCAGGTTATCCCAGAGGAGAGACCTAAAGCACTCTGCGGACTAAAGACCTGGCCGCAAACATTAGATCTACGGAGCTGTGAGCCCCTTGAAAGCCACAGACTCTCCAGAAACCTATTAGCTGTGCAAGAGTTCACATGAAATCTGTCAAACGTCCACAGCAAGCAGAACTAGACTAAGCGATGCTGAGTTGGAACGCCAACAGGAGGGGGAGGATGCATTTCAGAGATCAGGTATACTTGAAACTGCCAAACCACCAACACCATTATTGGACAGTGGAATTTCACCTCCACTATCTGTAGTTTAGTTGAGCTGAGTAAAGACAAAAATGGACACAATCATTTAAGTGCTTCCCATATAGGGCTTTTATAAACACTAAAAGTCACATACCAGAGTGCCTGGGTGAAGGTCAGTCTTTATAGCTCTCTTGCAAAAGCATTGGTCCCACTTAACCAACAATATCACTTTGGCTTCCATTTTTTTTAATGCAGTAATTTAGCCAAAACTGTGCTGAAGCAAAGAAGCCAAGGGTGGGAAATGAAGCAGAAATTCTGTCAAATGGAAGCCAAAAAAACTCCCACACCCTTTTCATTTTAAGTCAAAGGTAGGTTTTTTCCCCCCTTAAAATTTTTTCATAAAGATCTCGGAGGATTTCAGACCCTTGGAAGTCATAGGACCATAGATTTAAAGATGGAAGGGGTTCTTAGAGGCCAGCTAAAAATCTAATCCCACATCCTTCAGATGGGAGAACTGATATTCAAAAGATTGTGACAGATTGGCTAAGATCACAAGAGAAATAAGTGAAGAAAACAGGATTTGAACAGGGTCCTCTGACTTGGACCAATGCTCTTTTCTTTTTTTTTTTTTTGCAATTTAATGGGGATTAAGTGATTTGCGCAGAGTCACACAGCTGGGTAATTATTAAGTGTCTGAGGTCAAATTTGAACTCAGGTCCTCCTGACTTCAGGGCTCTATCCATTGTGCCACTTAGCTACCCCATGACCAAGGTTCTTTCAGTGAAATATAAATTGCCTCTAGAACAGGTAAAGAAACAAGGTTAAACAGGTTAGGAGAATTGTCCAAAGACACCCAAGTAGGGTGGTCAGTGGCAGGGTCCATATTAAGGACTAGAGGCAGGATGGTGGAATGAAAACTTAAGGCTGGACTACGAATCAAAGGCTCCGCTGCTGAACTCAGATCTGGTGCTTAATACTTGGCCCAGTCTCTTGACTTTTCTTGGGAGCTTTGCACTAAGTAACTTCTAAAGTCCTTTCCGACTTTAAATTTCCAACATTATAGAATTCTGACACTTCCAGTTGAGGGATCTTCTCAAACTCCTTTGCTGGATTCACTGGGAGGAAGAGGGGGGAGAAGGCCTTTGGACAAGTCAACTTCCCCTGCTTCCTTCAGGGATTACATGGAGAGGAAGTTGGGCGGAGCCCTGAATGCAGCAATGACCTTGGAGGCAGGAGGACAGTTTGAATCCAGCCCCACAACTACCCCTGACTGGCTAGTTGCCTTTGCACAAGTCTGATTGCCTCACCGCCAGGGCCATCTCCAGCCGTCCTTATTCATACCTGGGCACCGGCCTCAGGTGGCTCTAGAGGAGAAAGTGAGGCTGCTGACTTGGCACCCCCCCCAACTCAAATCCAGCTCATGTGCTTATCATGGCATCACCCCCCTGGTGTCGTGGTCTTCCAGAATGAGGGAGAAAAAAAACAGCATCAGCATGAAAATGAAAGGGAGAACTGGTCTCAGGTCCTCTCCAGCTCTAGAACAGTGCCGGCTCTGAGCCTTAGTTTCCTCCGGCTGCCCCTGCTCTGCATGGAGAGGGAGGGGGCAGGGGCCGGGGGGTGATTTGGCAGATCTTTTCCAGTCCTCGCGGGTGAGCCTGGTCCCTGGGGCACACTAAGGCAGCCAATGCTTGCTGTAAGAGTGCCCGGGCCACGGGCAGCTCGCTCCAGGCGGCCCTGGCAGAGAAGCAGTGGGGGGCGAGGCAGGCGCCGCACCCCGGCCCCCTCGGGCTCGGGGGAGCCCCGCGCACCAGCCCCGCGCTCACCTTTTCCAGGCAGGTGCGCAGGAGCACCCCAGAAAAGCTGCAGTTCGCGCTGCGGCCCCGGCCCTGTCCCCCTCCTTTCCACGGCCAGCAGGGCCCCGGGGGCCGGCTCTGGGCCCCGAGGCAGATGGGCAGCTGCCCGCAGCGCACCTGGCCGGCCTCCTGCTGGTGCTTACCTGGAGCCGGGCCGATCTGCGGCGGTGCCCGGGGAGGTGCCCGGCCACCAAGGTCTAGCGGGGGCCTGCCATGCCCCCCCCGGCTCCGGGCCCGACGGACTCGGGGCGGGCCGGAGGCTGCCCAGCGCGGCCTGGCCAAGGCGCCCCGCACCGCCACCCCCGAGGCCTCCTCGGCTTCCTCCGGGCTCAGGCTCGGGGTCAGGCAGGAGAGGCCGGGAGGGCATCCTCCTCCTCCTCCTCCCCAGCCCAGCCCAGCCCAGCCCGGCCCAGCCCAGCCCGGCCCAGCCCAGCCCAGCCCGGCCCAGCCCAGGCACTCCCCTCGTGATCCAGGCCCTTCACCCCTCCCCGCCCTCCTTCCCCTCTGCTTCCCCTCCCACTCCTCTGCCTCCCTCTGCCTTCCCGTCTGCTTTGGTCCCAGGACTGCAGCAGGACAAGGACCCTGAATGAACCCGCTGCCAGCCCCCCGAACTCTCTGGAAGCCCAGGAGGGGCTGGGGGTACAAATGCAAGGCACTTATTCCACTGGCCTAACAGTCAAGCCGGGTGGATCCGAGTCAAGAAGAAAAGGGGTCTCCCAACAACTCATTGAACTGAACCTCTCTGAGACTCAGTTTCCTTATCTGTACAATATCGGTAATTGCAGTATCTACTTCACAAGGTTTGCAAGAGACTTCAATGAGAAAATGCAAGTAAAAGACTTTGCAAATCTTGTTGAAAGGGAACCCAAGTGTCAGTTATTATCTCTGCTATCATGGCTTAACCAGGACCATCTTTCAATTTGCTTTTATACATGAGTGTGCATGTGTAGGTATGTATATATATGTAGGTGTGTGCGCATTGCAACTCCCACTTGGAGAACTCTGTGTTGATTGCTGTATCCTTTTATATTTGAATGTGCATATGGATGTATATATGGATGTGTGTGTTGGCACTCCAAAGTCCCATTTCAAAAACTCTGATTCAGTGCATTGAAGTTTCCTTTTAAATATGAGTGTGTGTATATGTGTGTGTGTGTGTGTGTGTGTGTGTGTGTGCTGGGACTCCAAAGCCCCACCTCAAGAACTCTGACTCAGGGGATCTACATATGAGTGTGCATGTGTCTATATTGTGAACCCTTAAAATGATAAGAACCTTAAAACACAGGGTTAAAATAACATAACAGGAAAAAAAAAGTATGGATCAGACATGAAGTTTTATTCTCTGGGATTTACCATTATTGTTAGGTGGAAGCCATGACCACACACATACTGTGGGAGCTCAGAAAACTTATACAGAAACTAGAGGAAGGGAACAGAATATACGCAACAAAACCTTAAACTTGCCTGGAGACCATTCTATTATTTGATATCAAAGAAATGCTACAATGCTATTTTGCCTAAAGGAGGGAACTTTTCTCTTCAAGTACCAGGAGGGCAGGGCAAGTACTCTTCAAATTATAAAGGATTTAGGAGGACAGGACTAGTCTTTCAAAGTCTAAATCCTCACAAAGCTAAGAAAAAAAATCTACCCTTGACCAGGAATAATTGTAAAAATTTATAGTAATTATTATATTGTGGCAGTGTGTGTGTGTGTGTGTGTGTGTGTGTTGGGACTCCAATCTCCTGCTTCAAGAACTCTGATTCAGTAGGTTGGTTGATTGCAGTGTCCTTTTATATTTGACTGTGCATACGCATGTCTAAGTTTGTGTATATTGCATGTGTGTGCATATTGAGACTCCAAAGCCCCATTTCAAGAATTTCCATTCATTGGGTTGGCGTATTGCTTCTTGTCCTTCCTAATGAAAGAAGACCAACATGACATCACTATGTTAGGGATGAGTTACTGCGTGTCCGACTGGCTGAGCAGACTAATACGAGCTCAGAATGCTCTACCACAGAATAGTCCTTGTGAATACCTGGGGTGGAAATGGTCTACTCAGTCTTTCTTAGAATTGCTCACCATCTTCCTTCAAAGTTTGGCACAAGCATGACCTCCAACAGGTTTTTTTTTTCCTGAACCCCCTAGACACTGATGTTTCCCTTCCCAAACCCTTATATTCACTTTGTAAGCATCTTGCACTTATTCATCTCTATGTACATATTGTTCCTCCTCCCACCCCACTCCCCAATAAAGAAAGTTCCTTACTTAGAGGCAGAACTTTCACTTTGTCTCTGTTCCTCCACAGAGTCCCTAGCATCTAATAATCTCTTCACAAATAGAGGGTATCCCAAAAGCCTTTCTGGACATTGGTATTTTGTTGAGTGATTGACATGGTAGAAATTGTTGGAAATGGAGTCAGAGGACCTGAGACTGAACCCCATCTCTGCCACTCAATCACATGACTACGAGTTGTCATTCCCCCCCCTTCCTGTGGCTCTCATCTTTCTTATCAGAAAAATCAGCAAATAGAACTAGAGATGATCTCTAAGGATCCTTGAAGGCCTCGACTGATTTGCCAATCACAGGTAGCTTCTCATTGCTTTATAATAGTACTTGGGTTGTTTTGACTTGGCTTATGGTTTCTTAAAAGGACTGTTTCAGAGATGGTTGAGACTCGTTTGTCTTTCCTCCAAGAGGACCATAATATTCAAGTGACTTGGATCTGGGGTGGGGGGGAGGCTGTGCAAAGTCACCTGTCTCACTTTCTTCTGGAGCCATCTGGGTCCAGTGGCCGGATATGGATAAGGATGACTGGAGATGGGCCTGGATGCAGTGGGAGACCTTGGCCTTTTTAAGCTAAGGTCTTTAACAGGTCTCAATTTGACTGAGGCAGTGCCCATTCAGTGATTGATAGTTGACATTCATTCTCGAATAAGACTGTGAGGTCAGGGCTAGGTGATGCCATGACAAGCACATGAATTGGATTCAAGTGAGGGGGATGCTGTGCAAGTGAGACAATCAGGGTTAAGTGCCCTGATTGCCCAAGGTCACACAACTAGCAAGTGACTGAGGCAGGATTTGAACTCTGACCTGCCTGACTCCAAGACCAGGGCTCTATCCACCACAACACCTAGTGATTAAAGCAGATAATAAAGGAAAAAAAGCAAAGAAGGGTCTCTTTTACCTAGTCCAAAAATAAATCAGTCTGGGAGGGAAAGATGCTCTAGATTTCTGGGGGAAACAGAAACAATTCCTATTCGCATGCACTCTGAGTATTCAGGACCAAGTGGGGGCTTGACCTGGGAACTATTTTTGACCTATCAATGAGAGTCAGGATGATTTAGGTTTAAGGGAAGGTCCCTAAGAAAAAAGTCTAGCCTGGTTTCAGCCATCAAAATTTACATTCCCTTAGGCAGAGCACAGAAAAATAAAGGTGTAATATCCTCTCTACAAGATTCTAGGGATGAAGAAACCGAGTTCTAGACAGATGAAGTGGTTTGGCAAGGTCTGTTAGGTGGTAAATTGCAAAGAGAGGTTTCCTCCCAAGCATTCTGACTCCCAGATTAGCATTCCTTCCCCAAGACCTTGGCCACCTACTAGGCTGAGTTTTTGAGTTCAAGTCTCTAATCTTGCTAATCAGTATGTTAATAGCAGGAATGAAAAGAGGTGGAAACACACTACTTATAGCATCCTCCATAATTGGCTGTTTCCAGTATTGCCTTGAGGATTTGGCAAAAGACTACAAAGCCTGAATCCTATACTTTTGACTAGATGTTTTTATTCTGAGCCCATCAAAATACAGTAAGAGCTACTTTAAAATACAGTGCAAATGAGAGGGGCCATACCCTTACTTTGGCTTCCAGCTAGGTCTCTCCAAGGTTATGTGGGTAGCAAACCTGTTATTTTTTCCCTCTCAGCTACGAATGAACAATCTTTTATAGTACCTCCAAAGACCCATCACACCTTGAGGAGAATAAAAAGAGGTGATGGATAGAGGCTTTATTATAATTCCACTTTAAGTGAAAAACTGCTATTAAAGAAATTCTTGAAAAACACAAACTGCTGATTTGAAAAGAAATTGAAGTGAAAACCTGGAGAGAAATCTCTGGCAATTTTATCTAGCTTTTAAAAAAAGTTTTTCCTCCCCTCAAGTATTTTACAAGCAGGTTTCTGATTTGTTTTTTTTTTTTAATTTTGTATTGAGTTGCTACTCACTACTGCTCAGGTATTATATTGGATATGGAACAAGACACTTAAAGAGAATCAGGATTCTATAGAATAGGTGATTCTAATCAATATTGACTTTATTGTTTTGGTGGTTTATCATACCAGCTACTAATCAAAGCCCCACTTTTTTTAATTTACAAGCTTTCCTTCCCCTCCTTGCTCCATCTCTGAAAAACCAAACCAAACTCTTATATCCAATGCCCACTTAAGCAAAACGAATTTCCACATTAGAACAAGTTTTTCCAACTTCAATCTAATTCACTACAACCTAAATAGTTCATCTCTGTCTCTTGTTGATCTCTAATAACTCATCCCATTATGCAAAGGTCACTGAGTGTGTCCACATCCTGAAGGAGAGATTCCCATTTGGGGAAGTCCTGTCATAATTTAGAAGATACAACGATCCCTAGTTTGGGAGAAGCCAATCCTCTTGACAGGACCTCCTAGAAACACCACCCAGTATGTATATTTATATCCAACCCCATGCTAAATTGAAAGGCCACTTCCTTTGATGGACAAACCAGAAGTAGCTTTTCAGATACTTACTTGTTCTAGCCAAATGGTATAAAAACCCAAGTACACGACTCCATTTTGGGGATTTGGCTCTCTAGTTAGGTCCCCAGACACCCTCCAATTCATGCTAGTATAATCAGAGAACTTAGAGAAATATTAATAAATGTATATGCTTATCTAATTCTATTTTATCCTTTCTTAAGGCCAAACTCTAGAGGTAAATGTTTATTCCTTAATAAGATAAACTCTGAGAATTATTATTTTTGTGGCCAAAACTCAGGCAAGACCCCTATTCACTCAAAAGAAAATGTCCAATTTCAGTTGAAAATAAGATTTTTTTTGAATATGGTCCAAATTATGTGCAAAAGGTCTCCATCAAAGTTTCCCTATAAGAACGTTAAACTCTTAATAAAGTTCCCATATACACTTTTTGTGGTGACAAAAAAAAACTGGAAACAAAGCAGTTAGTTTTGCCTGATGTGTGTATGTGTATGAGCCCCTCCCCCTTCCTACATTTTACATAAACACACGTTCACAGAGACTTCATTCTAGTGACACTTGCTTCCTTGTTATTCCTTCTACTAGAAACTCCATGTTTTGGTTCCAGGTATTTTCTTGGGAAGTCCAGAATGTGAGTATGTTTTTCCCCTCAAAGACAGCTTGCTTATAAATAGTTGTTTGCATGTTGTCTTCCCTGTTAGAATATAAGTTACTTGAGGGCAGGGACCATCTGTTGCCTTTCTTTGTATATCCAACATTTAGGATCCTGCCTGAAACAAAACTTAATATAGACCCGGTAGTGGCATTGCTAAGTAAAAGGGTAGGTCCAAAGGCATAGTTTCAAATTGCTCTACAGAATTGTTGAATCCTTTTACAACTCCTCCAATAATGCATTAACATCTCATTTTTCCTACATCCCTTCCAATACTTGTCATTTTCTCTTTCTATGCTATTAAACAATCTGATAGGTATTAGGTAGTGCCTCAGAATTGCTCCAACCCACATTTCTCCTGACACTGATGAGTTAGGACATTTTTTAAAAATATGCGCAATGAGCATTGATAATCTCATTTGAAACTTGTTCATGTCTTTTGATCATTTATCAGTTGGGGAATGGCTCTTTTTATAAATTTGACTCAGTTCTCTATGTTTAAGAAATGAGATCTTTATCAGAGAAACTTGTTTCAATAGTTTCCCCCACAGTTGCTATTGCTTACTGTATTTCCCTCCATCTCATTTCTCTCACTCCCATTTATTGTATTCTTTTTCCTTTCACCCATTCCCCTCTCAAAAGTGTTTTGCATCTCACTACTTCCTCCCACAATCTTCCCTCCCTTCCATCTCCTACCTCCTCTGCCCTCTCTGTCTTCTTTCTTCCATCACCTTCCCCTCCTCCTTCCCTCTAGGGAAAGATAGATTTCTATACCCAATTGAATGTAGGTTATTCCCTCTCTGAGCCAATTCCTATGAGAGTAAGGCTCACTTACCCACCCTTATCTACCCCTCCACTTCCACTGCCCTGCAAAAGCTTTTTCTTGCCTCTTTTATGTGAAATAACTTATATTGTAACTTCAAATTCAATTCCCAGCTGTGTCTTGTCTATATATACTCCTTCCAATTGTCCTATTAAATGAGAAAATTCATATGGGTTATCAGTAACATCTTCCCATCAAGGAATATAGCAGTTCAACATCAAGTCCCTCATGATATGCCTTTCCTGTTTATCTTTTATGCCTCACTTGAGTTCTATACTTGAAGATCAAATTTTCTCTTCAGCACTGGTCATTTCATCAGGAAAGTTTGAAAGTCTCCTATTTCATTAAATATCCATCTTTACCCCTGAAAGAATTGTTCAGTTTCACTGGGTAGTTGATTCTTGGTTGTAATCCATGTTCTTTTGCCTTTTGGAATAGCATATTCCAAGGTCTATGATCCCTCTATGTAGAAGCTGCTAAATCTTGTGTTGTCCTAACTGTGGCTCTACTCTATTTCAATTATTTCTTTCTTACTATTCGTAATATTTTCTCCTTGACTTGAGAGCACTGAAATTTTGCTTTTATTTTCCTGGCACTTTACATTTTGGTATCTCTTTCAGAAGGTGATCAATGGATTCCTCTGCTTCTAGAGCATCAGGGCAGTTTTCCTTGATAATTTTCTGAAAACTTATGTCTAATTGTCATGGTCATGGTCATGACTTCAAGTAGTTCAGTAATTTTTAAACTATCTCTCCTGGGTCTGTTTTCCAGGCCAGTAGTTTTTCCAATGATATATTTCACATTTAGTTTTTCATTTTTTTGGTTTTGTTTTATTGTTTCTTGATATCTCACAGTCATCCACTTCCCTTTGCTCCATTCTATATTTTAAGGAATTACTTTCTTCACTGATCTTTTGTATCTCCATTTCCATTTGGTCAATTATGCTTTTTAAATTCCTCTCCTCATTGCTTTTTGGACATCTTTTTTCATTTGGTCCAATCTAATTTTTAAAACATTATTTTCTTCGGTGTATTTTTGCATCTCCTTTACCAAACTACTGACTCGATTTTCATGATTTTATATTCTCATTTTTCTTCCCAATTTTTCCTCTACCTTCCTTACTTGATTTTCAAAATCCTTTTTGAACTCTTCCATAGCCTGAACTCAATTCATATTTTTCTTGGAGGCTTTGCATGTAGAAGCTTTGACTTTGTTATCTTCTGAATGTGTACTTTGATTTTCTAAATGGCCAAAGTAACTATAGTTGGAATACTTTTTATTCTGCTGCAGGCTCATTTCCCCAGGTTATGATTTTAACTATTTGTTACGGTGGGTCTCTGCTTCCAGGATGGAGGACACACTGTCCCAAATTTTGGGGAGTTTTTACTGCTGTTTTCAGAACTACTTCTAGGGACATGCAAGTTTTCCATTCTTCCTTATGATCTAAGGAGAGATTTGTACTACTACTCTTCTGACCTATGCTCTGGTCTGTGAGTGAGGAGTATCCCTGCTCTGCTATGGCAGTAAACTCTGTTGTGTTTCTGCTCCTCTTCCTGGGACTAGGGCCCTGGACTGAAACCCAGATCTGAGTATGGGTAAAGCAACAGAGTCTCGTCTCAGTGATAGCAAAGAGACCCCTTAATCTCCTTCCAAACCCCTTACCTTCTGTGGGCTGAATGCTCCAGAAGCAGCTACCCCTTTTGATTCAGTGACTCCCAGTGCTTGCTCCTGGTCTGCTGGGGTTGGGTTTGCACTGCTGAGGTCTGTGGTGGGCTATGCTCCAATCTCACTGTGATGTAGCAGTTTGCCTGCTCACTTTCCAAATTATCCTTGGCAAACATGGGTTGAGAGGCTTGGAAACTGCCACCACTACCACTGACCCTCTTTCCTGGATTAATGGGGTCAGTTAGCTCCTGCATGGCCTGGGCTGCACTGCTGCTCCTTTCTAATCTCATTTCACCACCTCCTTCCTGCAGGTCCCTGAAAAACAGCTGCAAAACCCCTCAAAAGCTTGGGACAGTGTGTCCAAGTTTTCCTGGGTTGGAAAATTATTTCATTCAAGTGGGAAATTGGATATAAGGGAACAAACACACTGAAGGACAGAACATTCAGAAGCAAAATACTGGGAAATAGGGATAAGGGGAAAATATAAACAGAAGGAAGGTAGCACGGAGGGCAATAAATTGTATTTATAACTTTGAATGTTGAGAATGTTGTGAACTCTCCCATAAAACATAAGCAGATAGCAGAGTGGATTAAAAACCATAATCCTATAATATATTGCTTACAAGAAACTCATTTGAAGCAGAGAAATACATACAGAGTAAAGGTAAAAGGTTGGAACAGGATATATTTTGCTTCAGTTGAAGTGAAAAAGACAGGGAAGCAATCCTTATCTCAGACAAAGCAGCTGCAAAAATAAATCTCATTAAAAGAGATAAAGGAAGGAAACTAAATCCTCCTAAAAGGTACCATAGACAATGAAGCAATTTCAATATGAAATATGTATGCACCAAGTGGTATAGATCCAAATTCTTAGAGGAGAAGTTGAATGAGTTACAGGAAGACATAGACAGCAAAACTGTACTGGTGGGAGACCTCAACCTCCCTCTCTCAGAATTATATAAATCTTACCATAAAATAAACAAGAAGGAAGTCAAGGAGGTAAATAGAATGTTAGAAAAACCTAGATGTAATAGACCTTTGGGGAAAACTGAACAGGGATAGAAAGGAATGTAACTTTTTTTCTGCAGTACATGACACCTATACAAAAAACTGACTATGTACTAGGGCATAAAAACCTCACAATCAAATGCAGAAAGGCAGAAATAGTGAATACTTCCTTCTCAGACCATAATGCAATAGAAATCATGTGCAATAATGGACCGTGGAGAGAGAGAGAGAGACCTAAAACTAATTGGAAACTAAACCTCATTTTAAAGAATGAATGGATCAAGCAACACATTATAGATAGAATTAATGATTTCATCTTAGACTATGACAATAACAAGAAAATATACCAAAACTCATGGGATACAGCCAAAACAGTTATTAGGGGATATATTATATCTTTAAATGCTTACATGAATAAAAAAGAGAAAGAAGAATTCAATGAACTAAGCATGCAACTAAAAAGATTAGTGAAAGAACAAATTAAACCCCCCCTCAATTAAATACCAGATTAAAAATTCTAAAAATTAAAGGAGAAATTAATAAAATTGAAAGCAAGAAAACTATTGAACTAATAAAAGTAAGTTTTATGAAAAAACTAATAAAATAGATAAACCTTTAGTTAATTTTATTTTAAAAAAGAAAGAAAAAACAAATTACTATAATTCAGAATTATTTTGCCCAACCGTATGCCAAGAAATTTGATAACCTAAGTGAAATGGATGAAAATTTGCAAAAATATAGGTTGCCCAGGTTAAATGAAGAGGAAATGAAATACCTAAGTAACTCTATTTCAGAAAAAAGAAATTCGGCAACATCAATGAACTCCCCAAGAAAAAATCTCCAAGGCCAGATGGATTCATAAGTGAAATTCTATCAAACACTTAAGGAACAGTTGCTTCCAATTCTATATAAACTCTTTGGAAAAACAGGTGAAGATGGAACTCTGCCTAATTCCTTCTTTGACACCAATATGGTGCTGATACCTAAACCAGGAAGAGTCAAAAAAGAGAACGAAAATTATAGACCAATTTCCCTAAAGAATATGGATGCAAAAATATTAGCAAAGTGATTACAGCAAGTTATCACTAGGATAATATACTATGACCAAGCAGGATTTATCCCAGGAATGCAGAGTTGATTCAATATTAGGAAAATTCAGTATAATTGATTATATCAAAAACAAACCTAACAGAAATCATTTGATTATCCCAATAGATGCTGAAAAAGTCTTTGACAAAATACAGCACTCATTCCTACTAAAAACACTAGAGAGTGTAGGAATAAATGGATTGTTCCTTAGAATGATAAGCAGTATCTATCTGAAACCATCAACAAGCATTATATGCAATGGGGATAAACTAGAGGCATTCCCAATAAGATCAGGGGTGAAACAAGGATGCCCATTATCACTACTACTATTCAATATTGTGTTAGAAATGTTAACTTCAGCAATAAGAGAGGAAAAAGAAATTGAAGGAATTGGAATTGGGAAGGAAGAAACAAAACTCTCACTCTTTGCAGATTTCAAAAAGTCATCTAGAAAACTTCTGGAAACAATTAGCAACTTTAGCAAAGTTACAGGGTATATAAGCCCACACAAATCCTCAGCATTTCTATATATTACTAGCAGGAATATAGCAGCAAGAGTTAGAAAGAGAAGTCCCATTTAAAAATAACTTCAGGGTGAGGCTAGGTGGTGCAGTGGATAGAGCACCAGCCCTGGAGTCAGGAGTACCTGAGTTCAAATCCAGCCTCAGACACTTAATAATTGCCTAGCTGTGTGGCCTTGGGCAAGCCACTTAACCCCATTTGCCTTGCAAAAATCTAAAAAGAGAGAGAGAGAGAGAAATAAACTGGATAATTTTGATTACGTTATATTAAAAAAGCTTTTGCACAAACAAAACCACTGTAACCAAGATCAGAAGAAATGTAGTAAACTGGGAAACAATTTTTACTAGTGCTTCTGACAAAAGGACTTATTTCTAAAATATAGAGAACTGAGTCAAATTTATAAAAAGAAAAGCTATTCCCCAATTGACAAATGGTCAAAGGATATAGAAAGGCATTTTGCAGATGAGGAAAAGTTATCTATAATCATTTGAAAAATTGCTCTAAATCATTACTGATTAGAGAAATGCAAATTAAAGCATCTCTGAGGTATCACCTCACACCTCTCAGACTGGCCAATATGACCAGAAAGGACAGTGATTAATGTTGGAAAGGATGTGGGAAATCTGGGTCACTATTGCCTTGTTGGTGGAGCTGTGAACTGATTCAATCTTTCTGGAGAGCAATTTGGAATTATGCTCAAAAGGCAATAAAAATGTGCATACCCTTTGATCCAGCAATACCTCTACTGGGTCTATACCCTGAAGAGACCATGAAAATGGGTAAAAATATCACTTGTACATAAGTAATTCATAGTAGTTCTGTTTGTGGTGACAAAGAACTGGAAATCAAAGGGATGTCCATCAGTTGGGGAAAGACTGAACAAATTGTGTTATATGTATGTTATAGAACACTATTGTACTTTAAGAAATCAGGAGGGATGGGATTTCAGAGAAGCCTGGAAAGACTTGCATGAATTGATGCTAAGCGAGATTGAGCAGAACCAGAAGAACATTATACACCCTAACAGTAACATGGGAGTGATGATCAACCTTGATGGACTTGTTTATTCCTTCAGTGCAATAATCAGAAACAATTTTAGGGGATCTGTGATGAAGAACATCATCTATATCCAGAGAAAGAACTGTGGAGTTTAAAAAAAGGTTAAGGATTATTACCTTCAGTTAAAAAAAGAAAAGTGGTCTTATGTACTACATAATTTTGCTATCTCTAATATTTTATTTCTTCCTCAAGCATATGTTTTTTTCCCCTCTCAACACATTCATTTTTTTTAGGCTTTTGCAAGGCAATGGGGTTAAGTAAGTGGCTTGTCCAAGGCCACACAGCTAGATAATTATTAAGTGTCTAAGGTCAGATTTGAACTTAGGTCCTCCTGACTCCAGGGCCGGTGCTCTATCTACTGCCCCACCTAGCTGCCCCAACACATTCATTTTTGATCAATGTATAGCATGGGAACAATGTACAGATTATCAGATTGCCTTCTGTGGAGGGGGGAGTGGGGAGGAAAGGGAGAGTAGAGGGGGAAAATTGTAAAATTCAAAATCTTACCAAAAAAGATAGGTAAAAACTACTATTGTATATAATTGGAAAAGAAATAAAATATTTGCATAAAAAGAATATAAAAAAGAAAGAAATGAAGAAAAAAGAAGGGGGGCGAAACAAAGAGAAAAGGAAGGAAGACAAAAAGAAAAGATGAAAGAAGGAAAAAAGAAAAACTAAAGAGGGAGGACAGGAGGGAGTAATGAAAGAAGGAAGAAAATAGAAAGGAAGGAAGGAGGTAAGAAAAGAAAACATTTCAGCAAAATATGTCTCAGCTCTCAGCAAAAGACTACTATTTTTTCATTGATGTGGGGAGTTTCCCAGGAGACACTAGCTCTACCAATGTGGGTTGGTGCCTACTCTGAGACTTGTATCTTTAGAGTCCCTGAGAACTACTTGTTCAGGGTCAAACTGACTTTTTTTGGCAAGGCAAGGACTAATATCACGGCCACTACTCCATGGATGCCTTTCTTTCATTCTCCGAGTGAAAAAAAGCAAGGCTGGGTGAGGTTAGTCATGTGACTTGCCCAAGGTCACCCAGAGCAAGCAGCAGGACCAAGATCTGATTCCAAATCCATCCTTGTTGCCGCTGCCCCATGCTGCCTCATATAATTTGCTTAAGTAAATGTTAATTACATGATTCCTATAATGTCTCTCATAAATAATAAGATCCCAGAGGGCAGGGCTCATGCCTTACTTGGAACAGCATCCAAGACAGGTATTTAATTGATTTTTAATGATCATGAGTATCACACAGGCAGCCATCCAAAGTTTAGTTTCCATGTAGAGTTCATAGCTCCTACTTAATGTGTTGACAATGTTTACTATTCAAAATAATAGAGCAGAAATGTCAAATACAATTTTTGTTTTGACTGATTCTTTCAGCCAAAGGCTATTGGCCACCCCAATCTGAAATTCACTAAAATGTTGCTCCAGAAATTAGTCCTTTAATTTGTAATGTCCAGGTTTTCTTTTTTTACACTTTTAACTCATCTAGTAAAGAATAGTGATCAGAGAGCCAGCCTCCAGGTTGAGTTACAATTTTGCCTCTGACTCACACTGACTATGGGACAAACAAGCAAATCGCTCAAACTTTCAGGGTGATAGCCGGCTCTCCAAGACTACAAGCTGCCCACAGGGTACAACTTGCGTTGTTAGAGGGAGTTGTCTTGTTAAAGCAATGGAATCACAAATTCTGGCTCTTTCTGTATCCAAATCGGACACCAAGTGATTGATGGTCTTAGATAAAAATAGAGATTGTCTGATTAATAAAATGAGAATCAGTATGGCATAAGGAATATCTTGGTTTCAGGAAAAACTGGATTTGCACCCTGCCTCTGGGATAGCCATCAAATAATCTGTCAACAAGCCATTTAGTAAGCCCCTGTGTTAGGTGCTGAAAATTTCAAGTCAGAAATGAAATAATCCTTATCCACAAGGAGCTAGGAGGAGACTACACACACACTCTCACATACATTCACTCAGTCATACACACTCACATTTACTCACATACTCACACACACACACACACACACACACACACATATAAAAGATGAATACAGACTCAGAGTGTGACTGAAGTTTTCATATATATATGAAAGAATTTGTTTTTCTTGACTGTATTTGTAATGGGTTTTGCTTATCTCACTTCCTCAATGGGTGAGGAAAAGGAGGTGGGAGAAAGAGAAAGTGGAACTAAAAATTAAATAAAATTAAATTTGTTTAAAAAAGAAAAATAAAGATAAATACTACCCCATTAAGGTGAACTTTGAAGGAAACAACAGATTGTAAGATGAGACTCCCATTTTAGACATGGGGAAGAACAGGCACAAAGACTCAAATATGGAATTTGAAAGATCATGTGAAAGGAACAACAAAAAGGACAATTTGGCCAGACTGAGGAGTGTTTGGAAAAGTAAGGGTTAAGATTGATTGGAGCCAAGTTGGGAAAGACTTTAAGTGCAAAACAAAAGAATTTTAGACTGGAAAAGCTAGAGGAAATCAGAATCCCCTGAAGATTCCTCAATAGGGGAGTGACATGGTAAGATCTGTGCTTTAAAAACATCACTAGGGGCGGCTAGGTGGCACAGTGGATAAAGCACCAGCCCTGGAGTCAGGAGTACCTGGGTTCAAATCTGATCTCAGACACTTAATAATTACCTAGCCGTGTGGCCTTAGGCAAGTCACTTAACCCCATTTGCCTTGCAAAAACCTAAAAAACAAAACAAAACAAAAAAAACATCACTGGCAAAATAGATGAGAAAAGAGACATTCTAGGCAGAGGAACCAATGAGTGGGTTATTGGAAGAGTCTAGACAAGGTTGAACTAACATAGTGACCTTATGTGTGGAAAGAAGGAATCAGAGGACAGAGACATTATGAAAATAAAATCGATATTAGGGACACACACACACACACACACACACACACACACACACACACACACACACAAACACACAATCCTAAAAGTCTTAGTGATGCTGTAAGCAACGTTTTCTGGAGGGGACATATATTGGAGGGGTCATCCAGGGTTATAGAGTGCTCTAGAAGCAGCAAAATCTCCAAGAAGGACAGAAGATGAAAGGAACAAGGAAAGAAAGAGGTTAGAGATGGTGGGAAGTTTGTTAAGGCTAGAAATGGGATTCTGTAAGGCAATGGAAGGGGGAAAGGGTGGAGAATACAGGCAGATTGAGACATAAATAGGTTAAGGATCTAAGATGGATAAAGATAAGAAAACCTGAAGTGCTGGGGATAGGATGGGGAAAGAATTGCTTAGGCAACAGGGGATCCTATGTCCCCTGAAATGGTTTAAATGGTTAGCTATAAGTAGAGGTGAGGGTGTGATACTTGAGTAAGGTAGCAAAAAGCAATGTACAATAGTGAGATGAGAAAGTGAGAGGTAAAGTATGTGAGGTGAACGACATGGCATGATATGAGGTAAAACCAGAAGATGAAGAGTAAGGTAAGCAGAAGAGGGAAGGAGCTGAGGGCAGGAGGTGAGAAGCATGGAGGAAAACTGAGTCGAGCCTTAGAGGAACAATTCTGTAAGGATAATAACAATGGATCCTACCATTGTGGTCTCTCAGAGACCACAAATGAAGCCTTGTTTTGGCTGCTCTTGCCATAATGGTCATATGATCCTTATAAGTCAAGTCATGATTCTTTCCAGGTTGATCTCTAAGACTCTCAACTGTATGAACTGCTGACCTTCACTAATGGAAGAAGTCATCGTACCACTAGTAAAAAAAAAAATTCAAATAGACTAAGGCAGAATATAGTTGGGACCCTTTCTTTGAAAAACTGGAAAAAATCCTGAATTGGAAGCAGGCAAAAATGACTAAACTTTTCCATTTCTGATTTTCTTGAGATTGTGACTCACTCCCCTAAATGGGCATCCTCTTTTTGGTTTTGTCTTCAGTGTGGCACCCAGATTACAAGTTTCCAAAGTCTGCCTTTATGAAACCAGACTTTTTATGCTTCTCAAATTATCCTTGGAGAAAGAAGTATTTTAGAAGGATATATAGAATCGATTTTTAGATTATAGATTTTTTAAAATTAGATTAGAGATTTGCTTTTAAGGAGACGATAACATGCATTTAATATTTTTGTAACTTTAAAAAAGTCAGGTAGTTAGGTGATGCAGTGGATAGACTGCTAGGTCTGGAGTCAGGAAGACTCATCTTCATGATTCAAATCTGGTCTCAGACACTTTCTTACTGTGTGACTCTGGGTAAGTAACTTAACCCTCTTTGACTCAGTTTCCTTGTCTATAAATGAGCTGGAGAAGGAAATTTTTCATTTCTACTCCAGGATCTTTGCCAAGGAAAACTCCAAATGGAGTCCCTAAAAGTTGAGCAACAACAATTAAAAAAAAAAAAGGAATAAAGGAATGGTTGGGTTTAATTTCATAGCAGAAGCAGTATGGTTTAGTGGGCAGTGTACTGGACCTGGAATCAGAAAGACCTTCATTCTATTCCTGATTCTGCTATTTATTATCTCTGTGTGACTCTGAGCAAATCATTTAACTTTCCTGAGCCTCTATCAGATGGTAATGTTAATAATTCCATCTAACTGACAGGTTTTTTTGTAAGAATCAAATGAAATAATATATGTGCAATATTCTGCAAACCTTAAAGTGAGCTACAAATGAATGTCAGCTATTACCATTTTTCCAACCTTAATATAAAAGATTCTGAAGTAACATTTTCCATTGGTCCAAAGCCAATGTTCCTCTTGCCATTATCATCAAAAAAACAACATAAAAAACTAATATATACCTTAGAGTTAATCATCATTCCCAACTGTTAAAGAAATGTTTCTGTACAAAATAATAGCTGACTTTTGAATGCAACTTTGGGGTTTGCAAAACAATTTACATATATTATCTTATCAACGTGAGGAGGTAGCTTGATTCAAAGAAAAGCGCCCTTGGATTGGAGTGAAAGGGCTTCGGTTTGACTGCAGCTCTGCTACTTTTCACCCACCTGTGTGACCTTGGGTAAGTCTGATAACCTCTGTGGGCCTCATTTCTTCATCTATGAAAAGGTGCTACACTGGAGGAACTCTCTGGTCCCATCCAACTCTGCATTTTCGACCCTAGGAACAATCCCCTAACTTGGAGGTCAGTTTACCAAACTGAAAAGACCATGGATTCTACAGTCAAATGACCTAAATTCAAATTCTGACTCTGAAGATTACATTCTGTGCATCCTTGAGTAGACTCTGCAAAAAGACGTTATTCTTTGCTTCATTTCTTCCCTGCCTTAATCACAGAGAAACACTGAGGGTCTTGCCCTCCCAGTCTGCTTTTTGGAGGACAGAGACACAAAGTAAAGGTTATCATTCTTGGCCTCTTGGCCTCATCTCTCTCTTACCTATTTTTGCTCAGTCAAACTAAGATCCAGGTAAAACTTTAGCTTAAAAAGACCAAGGTCTCCCTCTGCATCCCAGGCCAATCTTTAGTCATCCTGTTCAACATGGTTCCAGAGGAGAAAGTGAGACTGGTGATTCTGCAGTTTTCCTTTGCTCACATTCTATTCACTTTTAAATCATAGTGTCACCTCCTTAATGTCCTAGTCTTCTAGTTTTTTTTTTTTTTTTTTGTAAGGCAAACGGGGTTAAGTGACTTGCCCAAGGCCACACAGCTAGGTCATTATTAAGTGTCTGAGACCGGATTTGAACCCAGGGCCTCCTGACTCCAGGGCCGGTGCTTTCTCCACTACGCCACCTAGCTGCCCCCTAGTCTTCTTGGAGACCCAACAACATCCTTGAGCCTATCACCTTACTTTCCTCTACCTCAGTTTCCTTATCTGTAAAACAGGAGGGTGATAATAACAAAATTAATATTACCTCTAATTTGGGGTCAGACTAAATGATCTTAGAAATCCCAGTTAGTTTTAGAGTTATAATGTACAGAGGTGCTTTATAGTCCCCATCTTAAAGAGAAGGGAACTGAGACTCCAGAGATCTCCCCAAACTGATAAGGAATAAATAGTCTCTGGATCTGCCAGAGAAACTATGCCGTTCCGGAAATTCCTCTGGAATATTCAGGATGCTGTAAGTCCATAGGCAATAGTAGTTCTGAAATATTCCAGGCCCTCCCAGAATAATAGCATTTTCGAAACTATTTCTCCCTTAGCTATATACTAAATTGAATCTCAAATTTTCCATTTCCTTTCTGATCCTCCTGACCTTGACTGTCACAAGTTGTGAAGCTTAAATAATTTTGAAAATGAGAGGCAGAAAATAATACTGTAACAACACCAAAGTCTATATGATTATTTATTGTATTAGACACAAGGCACCAGAGGAAACCGTAGTTCATCTCATCATTTGCAGTCACAAGAGGGAGATGACCATGTTTTCAATGAGACGATGATTGTAAATTTTCATCCAAAAAATCAAATCTACTTGAGAATTTATTTATTACTGACCTGTCAGTATCATATAGAAAGTAATCTTTGAAAGAAAATTATGAGTGCTTTGATATAAACACATCTCAATTTTATTAATAATAAAGTCCCCAGGCTCCACTCTTGAGGGACACAGAAAGCAGATGAGATCTCTTCAAATAATTTTCATAGATTCTTTTTGTGCAGTTATGGATCGACATAACCTGGCTTTCAATGGAAAAATAAAAAAAATTCTCCTCCATTTTGCACATTGAGAGTTCTTTGGGAAATTACAATTTTCTATTTAATTTCTGTAAAGTCCTATATGATCTTTTTGTATATCAAGTAATAATCTTGCCTTCACATAAGGTTATTAATCCTCGAAAATGTTATTTATTTACAAATCACTAGCCAGTGAAATATTTTCACTTACCCTTGGGTGTAACAAATTACAGTAGAGGCTGTAATTACAGAAGCTGATTACATTCCTTTATTAAATTCTTCCCATTTACAAATCAGGAGATTGAAATTATATATTAAAAAAAAGCAGCCTCCAGAGAAATGAGTTTCAGTGAACGACTCCCACAAGTATTCATAATCACAGCATAAAATGAATCTATTATTTGAAGAGATCTAATCTACTTCCTCAGTGCCTCAAGTGGGGAGCCTGTGAATAGGTACTTTTTACAATGGATTATTTTCATGAGATAAGAGGACATTTTTTAACAGGCTAAGAGTAATGTGTTATACAGAACATTTAAATGGGAGACCCTGCAGAATCCTATCTTTCTTCCCTAAATTGGAGGGAAATGTCTTTGGAAAAGAAATTTCTCATAGAGGTTTTATCTCACAGACAAGGAAGTTGTGTATCTTCCTGTTACTGATAAATACAAAGAAAATTCTTACCTCTCAACCATCTTGTTGCTTTTTTCCTCTATTCCCTCTATTCTAAATCAAACCAACTAGCTAGTATTTATAAAACATCTACTACATGGTTTAGGTCAGGTTCAAATGAGGGTACCTCTTCCCAATGGGGATTTGGTAAGACCCATCCTTAGAGGGGTAGCTCAAAGGCAGAGTTGATAAGATTTTCTTGTCTGGAGTCGGGAAGACCTGAGTGCAAATTTGACCTCAGACACTTACAAGCTGTGTGACCCTGTCTGCCTTAGTTTCCTCACCTGTAAAAATGAGCTGGAGAAGGAATGAGAAAGCACCCCAGTATCCTTGCCTAGAAAAATCCAACAACAACCCATAGAGGCAGATCAAATCCAACAGGAATTTCTTAAATACTAGATAATTTCAAATACAATGATTAAATAGAAAATAGTTCTTGTCCTCAAAGAACTATTACTCTCATGGTTCTGACAATAGTTTAGAGCAGGCGATCAGAACCTTTTATTCCAGCCTAACCTTATAAGAGATTCTTTCAAGAAAGAAAACTTTACAGAGGACTGTCACTTCTCTTCACATTCATTCATTCTCAAGAAAGGAATTCCTTTTCTTCTAGTAAATAATGATAGTTTTTGGCACAATATTAATTTTTTTTGAATGGTGGTTGTATTGGGTGAGATTTACAATGAGAACTGATGAAGATCCAATATGGAAACTCCCTCTGGGATTGCAGATGAGCAGTTTGTAAATTATGGTCTTACTTGCCTGGAGATAGTAAGAGGTTAATACCAGAGATAGAAAGTGATAGAAAATTTTTTGCTGCCATAACTAGTTCTTTCCATCTAAAATTTGAGGCTTTTTGAAGGATAATATATAATAATAATAGTGATGATGATAACAATATCTTCACATGTTTAAAACAATATCACAATGATGATAACTATCTTGATAGAATGAAAGCTTTCAAAATATAGGGGTATGGAGGCCTTTGAGAAGAAATTAAAATTTTGTCAGGAAAAGAATGAGGTATGTGTCATCCCTGTTATCCTATTTGCTACTAAGTTGCAGAAGTTGTTAAGAATTTTCTTTGTGTTCTAAGAAACAGAAATTCTCAAAACTTCTTTCTCTTTGAAAGAAAAATTCAGCAACTGTGCCCAACATACTACAAAAGATGAGCGCCCCCCCCCCAGTTTCAAAAAACAGTCATTTTATTCATTGACAATAGTCTGAAGAACAAGCCAAGTTAACAAACACTTATTAAGTACCTATTACACTAATCTCTGGGGAATACAAAGAAAAGCAAACAACAGCAACCAAAAAAAAAACTCCTACTCACAAGGAGCTAGCCAACAGCCTGTAGGGGAGTCAACATGCAAATAAATATGTTCAAAAATTATACACAGGATAAATTAAGAATAATTGCAGAGGATTAAGGAGACTGGGAAAAATCTGGGATTTTAGCTAAAATTTAAAGGAAGCCTGAGAACCTGAAACATACAAGAATAATAGCAGGATAGCAATTTGTCCCTCCATCAAAAAAAGATGAGAATTAGGTAACAATAATACATAATTTTATTATCATGTAGACCTAAAAAAACCAGTTCTATCCATTATATTTTTTAACTCTCCTATTTATTTCCCCATTCAAAAGACGAATTCTTTTGCAGAATTAGAGAATCAAGTTGAGAGTTCCGGACTCAGGTAGGAAATGGAAGGCACCTTCTATGCAACTAAGCACCAGCCAGGCGGACCGCATTGCATGCTGGGCACTGTAGTCCTAATCTGTGGTTAGACCTTTGGCCTGATCATGGGGACCAATCAGAAACCTCCTCTTGAAGGCCTCTCCTGGGAATGGCCACGAGTGGCGTTCCCTTGGACACGCCCCCATCTTCTTAGCAACCGAGGCGTCCTAGCAACGGCCAGAGGCAGACAGTTTGGGACTTGTCTCCCTAGAGAGGGTTTCCTTCAGAGAGTTGACACGATTTGTCCCTTTTCTCAATTGTAACAGCCCCAGGTAAGGAACCTTCAGGGGGTAAAGGAAAGCCTAAATTTTTTTAAAAAAAAATAACTAAGGAATAACTTTAAAAAATAAATATAAATGTAATCTAAAAATAAATATAAATGTAATCTAAAAATAGATATAAATGTAATCTAAAAATAAATATAAAGTTAGTTATTAGTTATGGTTATAGCTAGTATAAGTTAGTAAGTATAGCATAGTTAGTACGAGTAAGCTGTAGTTATTACTATTGGTTGAGTGATGAAGTGCATCAAGGGCTGGAGAGGGAGGGGGTGATGTATACTTGCTGTGTGATCCTGGGCAAGTCATTGATCTCTTGAATCTCAGGCTGTAAACTGGGTACATCTTGAACACTTCACAGGGTTAGATGAGATAATCTATATTTTCTCATAATCTATATTATATATATCTATATCTCATATATTATATAAAATAAAAGGAAATGCATTTATTTTTAAATTTTATTTATTTTGAATTTTACAATCTTCTCCCTGACTTCCCTTCCCCCCCCCCACAGAAGGCAGTCTGTTGGTCTTTACATTGTAGGAGATGCATTTATGATGTCCATTTTAAGGCATTCATGCAGTATGGAGATACTCCAGTATCAACAACTCAACAGCAACGCAAGGGTCTGACAAATTTCGAAGTTCCATTTAAATGTTCTATTGTTTTTAATATAAGCATGTTTGAGACATAAGTGTGTTCACCAGGAGCTTAGAATCTTACTAGGGACACGCAGTTAGCTCAACACTGCAGGATGGACTGCAAATATGAAGGATGTTCAGAGAAGGGAGAGATGTTGCGGTTCAGGGTAATCAGAGAAGGGTCCTGCGATGTGGATGGGGTGTAAAGATTTAGGTGAGTGATAGAGTAGGCAAAGGAACACATGGGATTGAGCATAGCATGAATGGAGGTCTGAAGGAGACCTCCCTGTGTTGGGAATAGTAACAAAAGAAGGCTGAGTGATTGGTAGAGGGTCCCATCATGGCGGGCAATGAAAACCAGCAAAAGAGTCAGAATATGAGGCAAGGCTAATAAAAAAGAAAAGGGGGGGGGTAGGAAGGACATGATGGATTAGAGGAGGAAATGGGATCAGGGAGAATAGGTCATGAGAGTCTCAGATGGCAATGAAAAAAGAGGAAAAATGGAGAGTGCAAGGTATTCTCAAGGAAGAAGTGATCAACAGATATGCAAAGGGACAGGGAAGGGTCAGAAGTGATTCCAAGATTTCTAGACTAGGAGTTGAAAATAAGGGCAGTCATACTACTCGACTTACTGTTTTGTTGTTTTTAGGCATGTCTGATTCTGCATGTCCCCATATAGGACTTTCTTAGCAAAGATACTAGAGGGAGGGGGTTTGCCATTTCCTTCTCCAACTCATTTTACAGATGGGGAATATGAGATAAATAGAGTTAAGTGACTTTGCTCAGGATCACACAACTAGTAGGTATCTAAGGCCAGATTTGAACCATGAGAATGAGTCTTCCACTGGCCTGGCACTCTATCCACTATACTACCTAGCTGTTCTCTGGAGTCAGGAAGACCTGAGTTCAAATTTGGCCTCAGACACAGCTACCTGTATGACTCTGGCCAAGTCACTTAACTGTTTCTCCCAGTTTCCTCATTTTTAAAATGAGCTGGAGAAAGAAAGGAAAAAAAAACTACACCAGTATCTTTGCCAAGAAAACCCCAAATGGGGTCACAAAAAGTCAGACAAGACAGAAACAACCAAACAATAACAACAAATATTACGGATACATCAGGGAAGTGTAAGAGGTCTGAGAAAAGGCCATTGGGTTTGATAAGAAGGACACCTTTGGTAAATATTTAAAACATGAATAATGTATATTAGAAACATAGACAGTGTAAATTTCACATCTTCCAGGGAACAGTTCCCCAGGATTTCAGTATTTATATAGAATCAGACCCAAAGTCCCACGATTTTTGCTCTGCCTTCCTGAATTCTGTGTACATGGTTTGAGAGAAGGAAAATATTAGCAGAACAGAAGGAAATGCTTTTTAACATCCCCTGGCCAGTCTTAGAGCCATTTCTCTTGTCAGAAAAAAAAATCTGGATAATTCAACCAAGAGCCACAGCTTCTGCCTGAATTATCTGATTGATTCCCTTCGTTACCAATGAGCCGCTGCTTGCTTGAGGCAAGAATGAGCACCATAGCTTTTTTGGATTAGACCTATTTATTAAAAATGAAAATGTAAAAAATGTACCTGATGATAAGCAACAAGAAGCTATACGAAGAATAATCAACTACATAAGACTTTCAGCAGTCTGTCAAGATGTTGTCTCTATAATTGATTACCTCTAAAAAGAACATTCCATCCAAAAAAAGTACTGGAGATCACCCTAAATGTAGTTACATTTAATGGGTCAGAAAATCTTTCCATGTAGTTTACTACTTAATGTATTTATGTGTTCTTAATTCTAGTGTTTGCTCTCATTTAATCATTTCCTATTTATCCTGTTTATTGCTTGCTTTATGAATGGATTTATGGCTATCTACCCATCCATCCATCCATCCATCCATCCATCCATCCATCCATCCATCCATCCATACATCTACCTGCCTTCCTTCCCACCTATCTATCTACCTACCTCTCTACCTAGCTGTCTGTCTGTCTATCTGTCTATCCGTCTATCTATCTATCTATCTATCTATCTAGGCAGCTAGGCAGCTAGGCAGTTAGGTGTGCAGTGGATAGAGCACTGACCTTGGAGTCAGGAGAACAGGAGTTCGACTGCGGCCTCACACACTTGCCACTTACTATCTGTGTGACCTTGAGCAAGTCACTTAACCCTGATT
Source organism: Macrotis lagotis (assembly GCF_037893015.1). Classification (NCBI taxonomy): domain Eukaryota; kingdom Metazoa; phylum Chordata; class Mammalia; order Peramelemorphia; family Peramelidae; genus Macrotis; species Macrotis lagotis. The sequence goes on along the minus strand of NC_133659.1, from coordinate 44,448,945 downwards.
GTCTCGCACCCAGGGTCATCTCTAGTCATCCTAACTCATATCTGGCCACTGGACCCAGATGGCTCTGGAGGAGAAAATGAGGCTGATGACTTAGTACAGCCCCCTCTCACTCAAATCCAATTCACTTGCATGTCATGGCATTACCACCCTGATGTCCTGCTCCTCTTCAAAAATGAAGGACAGATATTATTATCATTATTATTATTATTATTATCATTATCTGTTTGTACATTGTCTTTTCCCATTAGATTGTAAGCTCCTTGAAGGTAGGGACTATCTTTGACCTTTTTTCTATCCCCAGGACTTAGTGCAGTATGGCTGTTGAATAGATATTGATTGATCAATTGATTAATTTGGGGGCCTAAACACTGATTTTTTTAATTTTATTTTCTCTTACTCAAAAATCTACAATGATCCTCTATTATATAAATATATATATATTGCATCGATTAATCTTTCCTTATTCTTATTTATTCCAATTATTCTTAGTGAGAAGGGATTTCTCATTCTTTGTACAGTATCACCAGTCCTTCTTGGTTGATTGTGGATTTGTATCAGTCTCTCTTTTATACTTGTCATGTTTTACTGTATAATATATAATCTGTGTTTCAGTTCCTTAAATCCTGGATTTTCACAATTCAGGCCCAATCCTGGGGGGGGGGGGGGCAATGCTCAAAATAGCATTTTCCTTTGCTCTTTTTGGACCAACTCACAATTTATTTTTGAAAATTTCTGAATATAGCTTAGGTTTAGACCTCCATATGTAAGTACCATGGTCCTCAGCATCCATACAAACTCTTAAGTAATAATAATAATAATAATAATACTGGGGGCGGCCAGGTTGCGCAGTGGATAGAGCACTGGCCCTGGAGTCAGGAGGACCTGAGTTCAAATCCAGCCTCAGACACTTAATATTTACCTAGCTGTGTGGCCTTGGGCAAGTCACTTAACCCCATTGCCTTGCAAAAACTAAATGATAATAATAAAATACTAATACTGACTACCATTTATATAGTGCTTACCTTGTACCGGGTCCCATGTTAAGCAATTCTACATCTAATTCCATTTGATGCTTACAACTACCCTAGGAGGTAGATCTTATTATTATTATTATTATTATTCCCATTTTATAGATGAGGAAACTGAGGGAGAGAGAGAGAGAGATTAAATGACTTGCCAAGAGGTATACAGCTAGTAAGTTTCTGAGGCTATATTTGAATTTAAGTTTTCCTGATTCTTATATTGAGTCCTCCCTCCCTCTGGACCATCTAAGTTGTCTCAGTGTATATAATGGGCACTGCCTCAGAAAATATAGAGAATGTAAGTTATTTATATGAGTCCATAAAGGAATCAAGGAAATTAAAAACACACAAAGGACTCATAGTAGTGTGTAAACTATTGATATGTTTAAAATTTCTTGGTATAAAGTGTCAAAACTAACTGAAAATCTGCTACTGTATATAGGATTTTCTAGGTACTCTCTAAAGTTAACTTATATAAAAACTGATGCTCAACAAACATTGCATTTGCAACAACCCAAGGTGAAAAGATGCTAGTTTGTTTGTTTCATACCACCAACACTTAAGAAGGTATTATATTTCTATATCTGTATTTCAATTTAATTATATCTGATTGAAACACTAAAAATTTGACATTTCAAACACAATTGATATATTTCTTCTACCTTTCTAGTGAGTCATACTTTCTCCCAGGAACCTGCTATCCTCCCACTTAATATTAACACAGTGTGGTTTGGACTTCTCAGATGGGAACCAAGCAAAGCTCCCCAAACTCAGAGGACCATCTTTAGGGTTTGACTCCCCCAAAGGAAAAGGCATTTGGGGTTGTTTGATGGGCAGCCACTCTACCCATTGGATCTGAATCATCCAAATAGTAGAAGGCAAGTCCATCTTCCATTTTGTCCATCTCATGATAGGGCTTTAGTCTCTTACTGATACTCCTTCCAACACCAAGAGACAGGTAGGTCTCCCCCCTCTCCAAAAGGCAACACTTCTCTTGACAGAAGAATAGAACCCTAACCTCTGAAACTCGGAATTTTTCCATAGAAAACTCTTAAGGCTGATGGAGTCTATGATAATCTCATTCTTTGGCTATATGACCATCATCTGATCTGGTCTATCCTTCTGGATAAGGAAATGGATTTGCAGTCAGAGGTTTCAAAGAAACCCCTGAAGCCAGATCAGAGATGGTGAGGATCCACTGTGGGGGGGGGGGGGATAATGTGATTTGGACAGAAGATGTCCAACTGGTTGGACAAGAGAGTGAGTGAGTGAGAAGGAAGAATCAAAGATGATGCCAGGCTAGAGTTTAGATGGAAGCCTGGAGGCATTCTTCATTGAAAGAACATTTCTTTGATGAAATATTACTCTTCTTCAGTTGGGCAACTCTTAGAAATCAGTTGGAAATAGAGGGGGAAAGTTGATTTCTTAGCTAGGATTGACTAAGTGAGATGATAGCTAGAGTTCCCAATGATACTTCATTAATCCTAAACTCAGGAGAAACAAATTCACACAAAATGCATGACTTGGTTAAAAACTTTATAATTTATTTATTTTCAGGAAATCCATCTATAATTCTTACAAAGTTATCTTATACATGGGATGTATTTTCAAGTGACCAATACCAGTTAAAAAATTGGATAGGAAATGAATTTTTGGATAAATAATCTCCTTGGTTGAAACTGTGCTGGGAAGAGTTAAGAACAGGTTATTTTCATGTACAATATCATTTTTCTCTATGCAGGTGCTGCAGTAAACTTGATAATCTCTCTAAAATACAAACGTGTCCTAAAGTGACCCAGACTGCTGCCAAATAAGTCATTTTTCAGTGTGGGTTAGACAACACGCACCACACTGTATTCATTTAATGAACTTTCTCCATTTATGGCTCCTAGCAACTTAGAGGCTCTGCCTGTTAATTAAGAATGCTCATGACCTTTAAAGCTCACAGTACAAACTGTGCTTCCTTTTCCCTTGGTGCCTGGTCAATAATTTTGACACAGAAAGCTGATTAATATTTGTAAATGAGAAAAGTCGACAGTGTTCCTGAAGCTGCTTGCCCTTAATTCATTTCCAAGTGTCCTACCATGTGTTGCTGGGAAAACCAACTTCCTTTGCCTCCAAAAACTGTAAATAGAACTAAATTGCTGACAGGCAGGGGTCCTTAACCTGGGGTTCAGGAACTTGTTTTTAAAAAAAGTATTTAATTTAAAAAGTATTTAATTTTTAATCCCATGTACTTTATTGGAATATATGTCTGTACATCTCTCTCTGAGTCAGAGCCCTTGCATCTTTCCCTCAAAGGTTCTAGGGTCCTCTAAAGGGTTGGTGGTCTCTTCTCTTCTGCCATCAACTCAAGCCCTTTCTAACTGGGTATTCCCTCTTTTTTCCCTCTCCCACCCTTTGTTAGAGGTCAGTGACTAGTGACTCAGCTCACTTTAACTATCTAATACTGAGTAGCTTTTGCAAGGCTTTGGGGCCCATTCTCCCCAAACCAGAAAGTAGGCTCAACATGACTCACTTTTTAAATGGAATCCATCAAGTTTATGTCTGAAGGCAGCATTGCCATAGGGTCCTTGTCTGAAGGACAACTGGACTGGGGTCCTGAAGGTCACTCCAAACTTCTCAGGGCTTTAATACCCCCCACCCTGGTTGGAAAACCAAATTCTGGAACCCTTGCATGGGACCTTTGGAACTCAGCCTCTCCTCTCCCTTTTCTGGCTACCATGAGTAAAGGAGTCATCAAAGTCCACCAAGGGCAGCAAGGCAAAGCACACATAACTGAAGATAGCAAGTCTTTTAGAAGGTGACAAACAACAGGGGCCAATCAGAGAGCCTCCCCTTTATGAGGGGGGTCAGCCAGTGGGAACCACCTATGAAATATCCCCTTGAACTCCAACTTTCCATGTCATCCCAATTCCCCAGAAGCAAGATCCCCAGAGAGCCTAGCTTCTAGAGGCCCCTTGAACCCACACTAGACCTCCATAATATATTCATGCAAAAACATTTTTCCTAAAAAGTTTTCTGTAGATTTCACCAACCTGCCAAACTAATACTAATATTAATACTAATTTCCATAATGCATTAAATTTTGCAAAGTGTTTTAAGGATGTTATCTCCTTTGATACAACTCTATGAGGTAGGTGTCATTATTATGGCCATTTTACAGTTGGGTTATCTGAGACTAAGAGAACCTTTAGGTGACTTGCCCAGGGTCACACAGCCAGCATGTGTTCTAAGGTAGAATTTGAAAGCAGGTCTTCCTGACCATTCTATCCAGACCACTTTATCCACTGTTCTACCAAAAGGATGCATGATATAAGAAGCCCTCCCATTAAATGATTTAGTACCTATGTTCATTTTCAGATTTCTTTGTCTATGACTGTGTTTCCAACAAGTATAGGTTCCTGGTGTATTGTGTCTATTGTCCAAACAACAGGCTAAGTTCACATAGGCTTATCAAGATGTTTGATGTATGGTCTTGGGTTTTTGGAAAAAACAGCTCTCAAAGACAAAAATCACAGAATCACATTTAGCCTTTGAAAAGTCCTTAGGGGGTTATCTTGTCCAACCTATCCAACTCTCTGTGATCCCATTTGGGATCCCATTTGGGATTTTATATATATATATATATATATATATATATATATATATATATATATACACACTTTGGGCAATGGTTAGCCATTTTGAAGATGAGTAAACTGAAGTAAACAGTGTTAAATGACTTGGCCAGGGTCATCCAGCTAGTAAGTGTACAGGGTCAGATTTGAACCATCAAATGAGACTTCCTGATCCACTAGCCAGACTATACCACCATGCTGTATTCTAATAAGGTTGGTTGCTTTTTGGGGGAAGGTGGGACAGGGAAGGAAAAGGAAGCATCTGAACTTGTGATTTCATTTGTTTAGGGAACTCCTGGTGTGGAAGCACTCTCCACTGCCGCATTGATAATTCTCTGTAACTCATACTCTTAGAGAGATATCCAGGATACTTTGAGGATAAGTGACTTTCTAAGGTTATATAACCACTAGAATTTTTATCCTATGTGTTCTTCCAGTTGGAGTGGACCCAGATTGTATCTCCAATGTCTCGCATAGGACCTGGCACCTAATAGGTAGCTAATTAATGCTTTATTGGTTGATTAATCAATTCTTGATTCCCTGGCAGCCTCCTTTGCCCATGCCATGTTGCATCTAAATTATTTACTTCTTAAAATCATTTACATGATTATTTATATAATTTGGCATTAAAATTATGGATTTTTCCATTTTTTATAACTTGTCAAGGTTTGTTTTTTTTTAAATCCTGACTCTCTCATCCAGGATATTAGCAATCCTTCCTAGCTTTGTGTAATCTGTAAAATTGATAAACATGCTGTCTTTGCCTTCATGCAAGTCATTGATAAATTTGCAATTTATCCCTGTGTCAAAGGTTTGGGAATGCCCTTCCAAATGGAAAAACCATTAGCAACTATTAACCACCACTTTTTATGTTTAACTGTTCAATTTATTCAGGTATCATTTATTTGTACAATTATTGAGTGTACATTTATCTGTATTGTTTGCAAAAGATAGCAATATAAACTTTGCTAAAAACCTTGCTAAAATCTCAGTAAACTTTATGTGTAGTATTCTGATTTACAAGTTCAGTTACCCTGTCAAAAATAGAAACAAGGTTTTTTACTACAAATTCTTTGTGAAAATAATTGACAAACCAATGATCGAGAGTTTAAAAAAGGAACTGGCAGGCCATACTTTCAAAAATGACCGTGCTTTTACAGTCATAAAATTGACTGAAAGGTTGATTTTAAGGTTTAATGCAATATCCTCCATCTTATTGTTTGCATCTGGTTTGTTGGAGCAAAATGCATTGTCAAAGACTCTGCTCTAACAAGGTGTCTTCCATACCCATGTTGATAATATACAAGATGCTTTAAAATATAAAACATAATAACATGTTATATGAGATCACATTTATTTGATACAAAATATATAATCACAAATATAACTGGTTAATAACTCTCTGATTATAAAAGTGAAACAAGGGGAAAAACAGATGCTTATGTCTTTCCTATTTTCACTGCCAAGTTCCAGAAGGAATTATTATTTTCCCTTTCTATCATTTTAGCCAATCTAATAGGTACGTGATGGTATCTCAAAGTTGTTTAATTTGTATTTCTCTAATAATGATTTAGAGCATTTTATATAACTACATATGGTTTTGATTTCTTTGAAAAACTGCCCATTCTTATTCTTTCATCATTTATCAATTGGGGAATGAGTCATATTCTTATAATTTGACCAAATTCTCTATATATTAAATTAAATATTTGTTGATGGTTTTTGGTAGATGATGCTTGTCATTTTAAGGAAACATCCATTTTATACCTATGCTTTCAAGTTTTTAATAGGAATAAGTGTATTTTTCAAAAGTCTTTTCTGTATTTATTAATATAGTTATATAATATATAATAGTTATATATATATATATATAGCAATTTTGATATTGATATAATCAATTATGTCAATAGTTTTCCTTATGTTGTCAAACCATCCCTGCATTCCTGATATAAATCCTATTTGGTCACAATGTATTATCTTTGTGATATATTGTTGTCATCTCCTAGCTACTATTTTATTAGGAATTTTAGCATCAGTATTCATTAGTGAAATTGGTCTATAGTTTTCTTTCTTTTTTTTTTCTCTTCCTGGTTTAGGTATGAGCACAATGTTTATTTCTTAAAGGGAGTTTAGTAGGAATCCTTCTTTGTCTATTTTTCCAAATAATTTGTTTAATTCTGGAATTAGTTGATCTTTAAATGTTTGTAATTTAATCTTGTTGCTTGTTGCTTTTTTCCTTAGGAAGCTCATTTATGGTCTGTTCATTTTTTCTAAAATAGATCTATTTAGATATTCTAAATCTCCTTCTGTTAGTCTAGACAGTTTATATTTTTGTAAATATTCATTCACTTCACTTAAATTGTTGAATTTATTGGCATGTAATTGGGAAAAATAACTCCAATTAATTTCTTTGGATTTCTTCCTCATTAGTAATATATTTATCCTTGTCATTTTTTGATACTAATGATTTCATTTTCCTTTCTCTGTCTTTTAATCATATTAACCAAGAGTCTATTTGTTTTCCCCCCCATAAAACCAACTCCTAGTTTTATTCATTAAATGGCTTTCTTACATTCAGTTTTATTAATCTCACCTTTAAGTTTTAGGATTTCCTATTTGATGTTTAATTGAGTATTTTAAATTTGTTCTTTTTCTAGTTTTTAAAATTTCTTCCCAATTCATTGGGAATTCATTATTTTATTGATGTAAACATTTAGAGGTAGCTAGGTGGTATAGTGGATGGAGCATCAGCCCTAGAGTCAGGAGGATCTGAGTTCAAATCCAGATTTAGACACTTAACACACACTTAGCTGTGTGATCTTAGGCAAGCCACTTGCCTTGCAAAAACCAACCCCAAAACAGAGTAAGCATTTAGAGATATAAATTTTCCTCTGATTACTGCTTTTGCAGTAAGGATAACACAGTTTTGGTATGTTGTCTCATTGGCATCATTCTCTTTAATAAAATTATTGATGTTTTGCTGATTTGTTCTTTAACCCACTCATTCTTTACGTTTAGGTTACTTAGTCTCCAATTAATTTTTAACCTGCTTCCATGATACCTTGTTATACATAATTTTATTACATTATGACCTGAAAAGGATGCATTTAATTTCTGCTTTTCTACAATCAACTGTAAAGTTTTTCCATCTCACATATAGCTGATTTTTTTTTAGTAATTCTCAAATTGATAAGCATCTTCTTAGTAACTACATTGGGGCTGCTATGAAAAAAGTCACTATAAAAATTTTTGTACATATAGGTCCTTTTCTTCTGAATTTCTTTGTGATAGAAGCTTGACAGTTGCACTGAGTAACTTTTAGGACATAATTCCAAATTGCTTTCCAGAATATTTGAACCAATTCACAACTTCCCTAAGATTGCATATGTGTGTATATTTCCCTGCAGCCCCTCAAAAATGGTTTATTACATTCCTCTTTTTTAACATTTGACAATCTGATACAAGTGATATATAATCTTAGAATTGCTTTAATTTTCATATCACTAAGTATTAGTTATTTGGAGCACTTTTTTATATGATCACTTATAACTTGGATTTCTTCTTATGAAAACTTTCTGTTCATATCCTTAAAATATTTATCTATTGAAAATAATACTTTTGTAGTTTTGTGGTCAGAAATACCAACCTTCCAATTGTCTAGGTTTCTAACCTTTGACTGCTCCCTCTTTCTCACTTTACTATCAAACAATTCTACCTACAAAATATCTCTTGCCTCCTTCCCCTGGTCTCCATTCACAAGACCACTATCTTGGTTAAGAACCACTAACATTTCTCTTGGATCACAGCAGTATCCTTTCAACTGTGCTCCATGATCATAATTTTTCACCCTGTTCCATCCATCTTTCACTGAGTTGTCAAAGTAGTTTTTTAAAGAATATGTCTGACAATATCACTCTCTTTCTCCAAAATCTTCAGTGGTTCCCTAGTGACTCAAGGATAATATATAGTCTCTTTAAATGGACATTTAAGATTCTCCATGAACTGGTCTATGAACCTACTCCCAGACCCATTTCAGAACACTAGAATTCACTCTCTAAAAGATTAAACTGCTTAGCAAAGGGAAAGTGGAAAGCTAAAGTGTTAGTAATGATCATCAGTTAAAGATCAGTAGGTAAATGCAAAATCTCCCTGGAATCATACTGTAAGTCAACTGGGAAATAGTCATTTATATTTAATTTTCACTACCTTCTCTTTAAACCATTATATACATTATATAAAATTTCAGAGAAAAGAGAAACTTTAGGGGCGGCTAGGTGGCGTAGTGGATAAAGCACTGGCCCTGGAGTCAGGAGTACTTGGGTTCAAATCCAGCCTCATACACTTAATAATTACCTACCTGGTTGTGGGACCTTGGGCAAGCCACTTAACCCCATTGCCTTGCAAAAAAAAAAAACCTAAAAAAAAAAAGAGAAAAACTTTAATAGTTCAGGCAATTCACCTAACAGTGGTCCTTCACATAGGACCAACCTCAACTTTAGGACATTTAGCTTATTTTTTAAGAATTCTAGATAAAAGAATGCCATGATAGCCTTGGTTCTTAAATAATAGATGCCAAACAGAGAAATAGCATTAACAGTAGACAAAACAAGGAACCAAAACCTTGTGCTCAGCATCTCTTTCTGCTTCTCCCCCTTCATTTTTTGTGTTCCAGTTCCTAAAGCTTTCCATTGTCTGCCCTCCCATTGTCTCATGGATATTTCATTTTTTGACTTTCACAACAGAGGAGGTGTTATGATCATTTGATGGAGGCCAAAGCAAATTTTCATTTTTCCAGTTCAATTTTTCTTTCAGAGTAACTCAATACACAGTATATTGTACATTACTTTTCTAAAAATAGTGATATGATTAGTCTCAGAAGTATCTGTTTCTTATATTCATGTGATTTATTACTTACTTGGATAGTTGAACTGAGTCAAAATTACTGATTTGAATTTATATCTAACCTAAAGTGTTTAACATCTATGTGTCATATTATGCTTGCTTACATATTAAATAGTTGAGTTTTTCCCCATTACCCTATTGAATGACTCAATCCCTGACTTGAAGTTGAGCTAAGTAAGTCCATGTCTTTAGCTGGATCATTTCAGGAATCTAGTGGGCAGGTTTCCCCCAGAGTCTTGTCTTATGAAAATCCTGTACTTTGGATCCCTTTTTTAGCATGTGCTCTCTCTGACTATTGTTCCTGTAACCTCTAGACTGTAATGGTGGAAATAGTTTCCAAGGCAATGAAGACTGAAATTAATAATGAAAGAACATGGGTTGAGGAGGCATGAGATTTGGGGCTTCCATGGAAGTTCTTTGACTTTTTGGAATCTCATTTTCTACCCTTATAAGATGAGAAGAAGGAAAAGGATGTTCCTAAAAGAACTTCTAGCTGGTCATGAGAACATAGTATTAGATCTGGAAGAGGCCAATCCCTTCAGTTTTTCAGATGAAGGAAATCATTGCCTCTCCCTTTTCTTTGAATTCTTGAATGAGTTATAGTATTACCAACTGTCAAACTTTATTAGCTACTGCTTTGATTTTTCATTGTTTCATGTCTTACCAACAAGACTTTAAGTTACTTGAAGAAAAGATTCATATCATACATCAATGGCAATAGAATTAGTGGAAAACAGAACTGCAGAAAATATAAGTGAAAAAAACTTAATTGTTGAAAGAACTGGAAAACAAGAAGATCCTCCATAGATAAGAAGGATAGGCTAAGAGGCAATGACTTCAGAATTATTAGCATCTAGAAATTTCTGAAAATAAAAAAAATGAACCCTATACTCTATCAAACAAATGTCAATATTCAAGTTAGTTGTATCCTCAAAAACCAATAAGGAAAAAAATTAAGATTCAATACTTGAAGGCACAATATTATTAAATCCCAGCACTACAATGATAAAGATAAAATCTTGCAAACTTCAAGAAAAAAGGCTGACTACAATAAAAGTCACAGTAGACTTCTCATGATGAACAAAAAAAAAGACAGTATAGCAGATCATATCATTACACAAAGCTGGCTGATTCTACAAGATTCTATTTTATTGTCTCTTCTTATAGAAACAGAGGCATAATGTAAAGTTATAGATAGGTAGATAGATAGTAGATAGATATATAGATAGACAATAGATAGATAGATAGATAGATAGATAGATAGATAGATGATAGATAGATAGATAGATAGATAGATAGATAGATAGATAGATAGATAGATAGATAGATGAGAGAGACAGAGACAGAGATGACTAACAGATAGGAAACTCAGCTGCTGCTCTAGTATATATAAAATATTAACAAAATTCAGATTAAAGTCCTCAGTATGTTGGGTGGACTTCTTTTGTGGGATTTTGAAAACGCAGACAACTACCACATGAGAAAGTTTTGATGTATTCTGCACCACTGGAAGGAAGCTTATATCAATGAGATCATAAGTCTGTTAAAGTATATAGATAGATAAATTAATTGATAGATAGATGCACATGTATTATATACACACACACTTAAAAAATATAAATGTTTTAAAGGAAAAACTTGCAGTATTGCAGTGGGAAAAAAGCAGCTCAAAAACCAATATTGGAATTATAGCATATTAACAAAATGTGTTAAATTTGGCAAAAAGTTAAGCTATAGAGCTGAATAATGATTTAAACAAGCATATAAACATAAATGCAAAGACAAAGACACATTTTAGCGCACATACTGAATGTACACACAAAAAATTGATCATATGTTGTCATAAAGATATAAACAAATATTGAAAAGTATAAGTTTTAGTTACAAGAATTGTGGATCATAATGCATTAATAATTCAATCTAATACTAAATAATACTGTTCATATTGACAGGCTCATGTAGAAAATGGTTAAATGGTTTATTAAATAATGGAAGAAATCATAAAAACAACAGTCAAAATACTATACAAATATTTTTCAAAATATAAGGAATGCAGTTAACATCTTATGTAGAGGCAAAAATATAGTATTAAGTGCTTATGTCATTAATAGAGAATTTTAAGCTGATTTTGTATTTTTAAAATAATAAGCTGTAAGTCAGTGGAAAATAGAAACTGAAATCTGAACAGAGAATAAGATGAGCAAAAATAAAACATTTGACACAATAAATATAAGATTTTTTTCCCCAAAAAGCAGGCTTTTTAAGAAGAAAACATACCTAAATTATTCAGTTCTTATTGCTGTCCCATTGTTACTATCATGTCTGACTCTTTGTAACCCTATTTTGTGTTTTCTTAGCAAAGATACTGGAGTGGTTTGCCACTTCCTTCTCTAGTTCATTTTACAGATGAGGAAACAGAGACAAATAGGGTAAATTGACTTGTCTACTGTCAGGCAGCTAGTAAGTATCTGAAGCTGAATTTGAACTCAAGAAACTGAGTCTTACTGACTCCAGGCCTGGCATTCTATCTGCTGAACCATCTACTTGCTAAATTAAACAAATTAGAAATTAGAAAAGGAAGACTGCAATCAATATAGAAGGAATTAAGAGAATTCTCAGATTTCGATAAAGCTAAAAAGTTAGTGTTTACTTACAGAAATACAAAATACCAAAGATAACATATGGATAACTTCAATAGGATGGATAAGCCATTGACTTGTCTATCAATAAAGTCTCAAAGGAAGAAATAAGAGTAGATGACCACTAAAGAGTTACTTTACAAAAATGTGCCAGGTACAGAGAGATTCATAAGTACGCTCCACCAAACTATAAAGAACAAGTCCTAATGGTATCCAGGACTATATGAAAACATAAAGAAAAATAATAGGTTACCCATTTCCTTTGACAGAATAAACATGTTTTCTAATTCTTAAGTTAGACAAAGATAAAACTGAGAAAAAATTATAAACAAAAATATCATTAACATACTTCAAAACTTTAATACTTCAGCTATTAGTGGTTTTGGTCTATAATTTATTTCTCAGCCTTATCTTTGATTTAGGGATCCAGATAATACTTGATCATCATTAATAAATATTGCTACATATGTATTAAATAATACATTTGTAAATAGAATAAAGCAGGACATCAAAAATTATCCATCATAACCTAGTAGGATTTATAACTATAGTAATGCAAGGATGGTTTAATACCAGAGAAACAATCAATATAATAAATCATATCAAAAAAGAGAAAAAAATAAAGACAATATTAAATTACAAGATGCAGCATTAGCTCCTGAAGAGTTTATTAATAAAATAGAACATTCATTTATGTCAAAAACATTTTGAATCATTGTTTTAAGAATGGCTCTTAATATAAAAAAATTCAAAAACAGGATTTAATAAGATACAATGGAGAAAAATCTAAGAAGTGTTCTCACTAAAAAAAGGTATAATAATTGCATTTATTTCATAATGATATCTTGAACATCGAGTGAGGTAAGGCTTATCTGACAGGGGTTGATGGGAAACCCTGATGAATTGCCTCAGTCTATTTGACATGATTTCAAGGTGTAAGGGGCATCTTTAGATGATGAAAATAGAATTGTATGGGCATCGCCTTTTCAGACTTTCAGAGGTCCATATGAAAGGACAGGCAAGGAGACTAGGGATTGGCAAAGTTGAAGGACTTCCCTTTACTCTTCCTAATTCCTGAACAGAACAAATAGGAGAGACTAAGAATTTTAAAATGAAAGAGTTGACCTTGCAAAGACTGAGTTGCAGAGTCTTGATCTCCAGCTCTTAAGAACTATTGAAGTTGTGCATCAAGGAGGGAAGGGATGTCCCTCTCCTCCCTCATCTGCCATTGGCAGTGGTATCTTACAATAGAAGGACATGGTAGAGTCCATTGAGTCACCAGTGAGAGGTGTCAAAAGTCTGGCAAAGAGTTAGGGATCCAGATTCTTAGGCTCTAGCAGACCCCATGGGTATCACAGCTGAGAGCTCCACTAGTCTCGGGGAGTGTCCTCTGCTTCTTTAGCGAAGTGTATGGCTGTATCCTGGCCAGGTAGTTGACTGAGCCCAAGGCTGGCAACAGTGATGGCTGCGACCAAGCATGACCATACTTCCAGTAGGGTCCAGGGAAGCAGCATCTGGAAGACTTCAGGACCTTGGTGTTGAAGCAGGAATAGCATGAGGACCCATCAGCAGCCCTCTAACCTCGAAGCCCTTGGAACCCTTTCCTCTCTTGTGTCTTGGCCACTTTTATGTCATATTGAATGTGCTTTTCAAGTTGGGAACCACCCTTCCTACAGACATTGAGTTTTTGTGGGAGAGGGGGTGCCATATGTTTATGGAGACATATTTTGCTGCTATTGTCCTTGCTACCTCATTTCAGTAAACACCTTGGCTTTGAGCTAATTATGTTCTCTTACCTATTCCAGATATGGGTCTACATCTGGAGTTATGTATTCAGTTCTGAGTGCCACATTTTAGAAGGACATGTAGGAGTTGGTGAGTGTCCCCAGGAAAGTAAGCAAATTGATGACTGGCCTGAGATCATGTCATATAAAAAAAAGTAGGATAGAGAAAGTAGGAATATGGAAGTTTTTCCTATTATTTTCTATCATTTATATTATTTCTAACAGTTCTATTATTTTTTCTATTATTATTATTATTATTATTATTATTATTATTATTATTATTATGGAAGGGGAATGAAGCATGTTCTTCAAGGCCCCAGAGGGAAGAACTAAGAACAATCATCAGGAGTGAACAGAGAAGCCCCTTCAGTAGATCAATTCAGAAATCCTCCATAAAGGACTTCTCACCACAGCAAGATGACCACCTGTAGAGGCTTCCATGTTCTCACACCTACCAGTTTGTGTGTCTTCTGCCTCCTCTCTCTCCACTCTCATCCATTCTCTTCCCAACTCTCAAAGTGACCTTCCTGAAGCCCAGTGTGACACCATATTTCCCCATCCTCCATAAACTCGAGAGGCTCCTTATCACCTCCAAGATAAAACATGAAATCCTGCCCCTTTCCCTCCTTTCCAGGCTTCTTAGCCTTACTCCCCTCCATATATTCTGCATCCTGGGACAACTGGTCTCTTAGCTGTCTCTCCCACTCAATACACCAACTTCCTTCAGGTCTGGAATTCTCACTTTCTCTCTCCTTCTCTTTGTCTCCTGGCTTCCCTGGCTTTCTTCAAGTTACAACTTAGAAATTTTCCCTGATCTTTTTTTTAATCTCAGTACTTTCCCTCTGAATTGACCCCAGATTTATCTTATTTGTCCATAGTTTCTTTGCATGTAACCTCTCCAATTAGGCTGAGCTCCTCAGGAGTAGGGCTTTGGTTTTTTTGAGTGAGAGTTTGTTTTGGGGGGAATTTTTGTGGTTTTTGGTTTTTTTCCTTTCTTTGTAGCCCTGGAGTTTAGCATGGAACTGCCACATAGTGGATGTTTAATAAATGCCAGTTCACTGATTGACTGGTTAGAAATGATTCTTATTCTGTTGTGATTTGGACAAATCATGCTCTTGGATTTTGGGATTTTATCAGAAATGAAGGGAAAACAAATAGAGAAATACTCCTTACTTACTCTTTTAGGTCAAGTATGTTTAGTGGCATTGCCAATAGAGGAAGGGTCAGAGGGAAAGGAATAATGATGATGTTTGTCCTTCATTCTGGAAGAAGACCATGACATCAGGGAGGTGATGCCATGACAAGCAAGTGAATGGGATTTGAGTGATTTGTGCTTAGTCATCAGCCTCCCTATTTCCTCCAGAACCATCTGGGTCCAGGGCCAGATATGAATCAGGATGATTGGAGACAGTTCTAAATATGAGGAAGAAAGAGTTAAGTGACTGATCCAGGGTCACACAGCTAGTAAGTGTCAAATGTCTGAGGTCACATTCAAACTCAGGTCTTTCTGCCTCCAGGTCCTGATTCCATTGTACCATCTAGTTACCCCAATTTCAATACATGGAAAATATTAATGTGAATATAATTCAAATACCAAGATAAAAAAATATTAAGTACTTGCTCTTTACCATACTCTAAACTGAATGTTACTGTTCTAAGACACACAAGCAAGATCATCCCTGTTCTTTTGATAGAAGAAGAGCACATGTGAAGGGATGGTGAGGTAGGAATGTTTTAGATGAAAGTCAGAAGGAAGGAGGTGAATGGCACATCCTCTCCAGGAACAGCAATGTTGATTTGATTCAGATTCTCAGAGTTAAGAGTCAATAAATATGGGCAGAGAAAAGAGCCACTGTCCAGATGCTGATGTGGCAGGAGATGACCAAAGTCCATTGGTGACTCTGGACCTCGAGGAAATGCTCATGGAAATGCTCACCAATCAGAAGCTCAGGCTCCCCAGCCAGAGGCTTCCTGACAGGTCTAGAATGGCTAGGCAGGGATCATTTCATACTTAAGGTTATTTCATAGCATTTAAATCATAACAAAGTTCACATGAGATTGCTGACCTGCAAGAATATCGTCCTATAAAAAGGAGCATGAGTAAATGGAAACATCCCACTATATTTCAAAAGCTACCACAGAACAATTTTAAAACTGTCTGATGCTAACAAAAATAGAGAAATAGATCAATTAAACAGAACAGAGAATCAAGAAATAGAACCCATGTATATATTAAGTTAATGTTTGATAAACCTGTCTAGAAACTCTGGGGAATGGTACTACTGTGTAACAGAAATTGTTGGGAAAATTTGATAAGTTTTATGGCTCCAAAAAATGAATGTAGCATCATATGTCATACAAAGTACTAAATAAATTCTTAACTGGATCATCAATCTTAATATAAAGGAAAATATTTTTCTAAATTAGAATAATATGGAATACTATATTTATCTCAGTTATTAAAAGGATGAAAACTCTTATCTATCAAACAAATAGAAGAAATTATCAGAGACCAAGATGATAGTTTAATTACCCAAAGATAAAAGGATTTTACACAACAAAAATCATTAACTCTTAAAAAAAGAAAGAAAAGAAATAACAGGAAAAGATATTTCAGTAAAATATCAGATAAAGATCTGACATCATGATCCTATAAGGAATTTATACACATTCATAAGAACAATGCACATTCTTCAACTGTGAAACAGTCATGAACAGATTTTTTTTTAGTTTTTGCAAGGCAATGGAGTTAAGTGACTTGCCCAAGGCCACACAACTAGGTAATTATTAAATGTCTGAGGCCAAATTTGAACTCAAGTACTCCTGACTCCAGGGCTGGTGCGCAAACAGATATTTTTAAAAAAGGAAAATAACTATAGGAAAACTATAGGAAAAAATGCTAAAATTCCCCAGTAATCAGGAAAAAATATGAACCAAGACATCATGAAGGAACTGCGCACTAAGATGGTAAAGACAGCAAGCAAAACATTATAATATTCAACATTGGTAGACCTGTGGAAAAATTAGGCACTCTCTTACATTTTTGGTGAGACTATGGACTGATACAAATATTTTGGAGAGTGATATAGAAAAAAAATATAGCAAGAGTGGTCATACTCTTTGATCCAATTCCATCAGTAGATCCACATGACTTTATCCTAATAATATCATGGAAAATTTTTTAAAGTATCAATATAAAAATGAGACTGGCTGTTCAGTTTTCTTTGGTAATAGCATGGATAATTGTTGATTCCAAATTACTATTTAGCTGTTAGAAACAGGATAGAAAACCACTCCTCTATCCCTTGCTTCAATTAGCACAATATATCTCAGGAAAGAGTTGGACACTTATTGAGGGACCTGGTTTAGTTTTTTGGTTTTTTTTGTCCGTTTAATTGGAAAAAGGGCAGGACTCCCTTGATTCATTGCTGCTTTCATTACGAAAAACCGAAACCAAACTGATGCTGCCTCTATTGGTCTTCAGAGCTGATAGTTTGGATAAGTAAGTGTTATTACCTCCTTCTTGCAGGAGCAGGTGAGGATCAGCTCGTACCCTCTCAAGAAGGAAGCATTTGACTTTCTTTGGGTTAGCAGCAGTAGGAGAGGGGTTCACAGCCCAGGATTTGGGGAGGGAGAAGTATCTCTTTTGACCTTGTTCTCTTTTCCTTACAGTTGAGCAGCAAAACAGGAACCCCTTGGTTTTTCTGCTTTTGCTCTACATGATGGTGAGAAAAACAGAAGCCTTTGTCTGGGTCCTCTCTGCTCGCTCTCTCTCTCTCTCTCTCTCTCTCTCTCTCTCTCTCTCTCCCCTAGATTGGGACATGGGAAAGAGCAAAACTCTCTCTTTGCAATGTTCCTCATCCTCTTCTCCTAGTGAGCCACACACTTGTTCTCAGGTGAAGGATACTTATCTTTTAGGACAGGTTCCAATTTCAATCTGCTCTCATCCACTTTTTATAAATAATTTTGTGCCTTATACCTTGGGGATTATTGTTAATAATTATTTTTCCATCACTTAGATTCATTTAAATAGATTTTTATGTTTGGGCAGAGCTAGGAACTTTGTTTGATAATCTGTGTCTATGCAGATTCCCAATTTATATGGCTTTGCTAAGAATTTCTTCTGTTGGGGGGGCAGAATCAAGATGGTAAAAAAGGCAAGAATTTCTTCTATTGTCTACATGACTGATAATTCTTATTAAATAAAGCAAAACAGAGCAGTCAGGAAGACCTACATTCAAACCCTATCTCAGACTTTTACTGGCAGTGTGACCTTGGACAAATCACTTAACTCCCTTCTCACTTCTCAGTTTCCCTCTCTGTAAAACAGTCACAAATAGCCCCTATCATTACAGGGTTGTTTGAGGATCAAATGAGATAAGACAAGTAAAGCTCTATATAAGTGAAAGCTATCATTCTTTCATGCATTAGCTTACACTAATTAATTTATATGCATTAATTTAGTGAAAGCTTCTTGGAGTAGCCTGTACCTCTATGCACCTGTTGCTTCTTACAGATTTGGGGTGCAAATAGACTTTCTAGCAGGAGGTGGGCAAGATACTCATTTGGGAGCTTAGAGGAGCCCTATAAATGCTTCAAGTGAACTGAAAAGGTAAACCCTGAAGCCCTGGGAAAGGTTGACTTAGGTCCAGAAGACAGGAGCAACATCTGAAGTCTCTAGGATCAGTTTTCAATTACACTTGGACACATCTAAGTCCATTTCAACAGTAATACCCCAAGTGGTACCAGGGAAAGGCGGTGTTTTTTAGCCTGTGGTTGACACTTGCCTTTCTATTTGCTAATTTTTGAAAGGCATGCATACAGATCGATTCATCGTTCCATTCTCCACCATTGATTCTACTTTCTCAGAGTTTTGTTTGTTTATTTATTGTTATTGTGGTTGTTGCTGTTGAGTCTGTTATTTCAAAGAGACCCTGGACTTTGCACTGTGCTTTCCCTTTTCTGGATGCAGAAAAGCAACTTCACCATGGGGAGATTTCCTGAGCAGAGGCAAATGAGGCAGCCACAGTAATTATCTTGAAGTTGCAAAATCAGCCCTGCAGCCTGATCCCTCTTGGCTCTTTGTTTCTTCCTCTCTTCAATTTAGAAATGGCATTTTAACCTTTAGAAAACAGCAGTGGAGAGAGTATTTTTGGAGAAGGTGATGCTTTCTCATTTTTAATAGGGACTAGTTTCACTTGCCTAACTTCATGGGGCTGTCTGAATGAATGATTTGGTTGAACTGAAACGTTGATCAATCAGACTGAAGCAAAGTCTGTCCTGGAAGGGAATTAGAAAGAAATAGATAGAGAGAAATAGAAACACCATCATCCCCTCCATGAATTCACTGGCAGACAGGAAGAGTGAATGCCAAACTTTTAAAAAGACATTAATGGGAAATGGAAGCCAGAAGATGAATGTAGGTGAGTGGCATGGACCATTGAAAGAGGATCGAGAATGTTAAAGCTGAGCCTGGCAAAGAAAGCTAAGGACAACCAAAAAAGGAGTCTGTGATTTTGTTTTGGCCAGGTTGGGAAAATAGGCAGAGTCCAGGAGGAAGGATAGTTAAGACCTGTGCTCAGGGAGGCTAGAACCATCATCAATGACACAAGAGAGAAAGCAAAGGGATTCAACTCTTAGGTGTTTCTGTCTCTCTGCCAAGGAAAATGTTAAAAACAAATATGACTAAAGTGGAGTTAGTATTCAAGATAAGTCAGATGACCTGTAGGAATTCCTTGAAAGGATCCAGCTATACTGGGTGAATTGTTTACTTGTCCATCTGAACTTCAACTCCCAATCTCTGAAGAACCAGCAGATGTGATCACAAAGTCACTGCCATCGACATTGAAAAAGAATATAGAAAAATGGGAACTCTACCATACGCATGGAGAAGAACAAATTCTTTCTTTTTAGTTTTTACAAGGCAATGGGGTTAAATGATTTGCCAAAATTATTGTGTCTAATTTGAACTCAGATCCTCCTGACTCCAGGTGCTCTATCCAGTGTGCCACCTAGATGCCTTCTTTCTTTCTTTTTCTTTCTTTCTTTCTTTCTTTCTTTCTTTCTTTCTTTCTTTCTTTCTTTCTTTCTTTCCTTCCTCCCCCTTCCTTCCCTTCTCTCTCTCTCTCTCTCTCTCTCTCTCTCTCTCTCTCTCTCTCTCTCTCTCTCTTCCTCTTTTCTTTCTTTTTTTTTGACAGAATCACTAAGCTAATAGATGAGGAGAATTCTGTGAATATACTTTTTTTAATCCAAGATTTTGATAAAGGATCTTCTGCTATTTTTTTGGTAAAAAAAATATTAATCAGATAACAATGCAATTAGATGAAACCAGAAGTGGTTGGATAGTCTTAATGTAGGTGCTAATATTTTAAAGTCAGTGTAAGAAAGGCCCCCAATGTAGTACCACAGAGACCTATGCTTGAGTTTAGTTTTTTGGTTTTGGTTTGGTTTTTTTTAAACATTGTTCTCAATAACTTTTTCTTTTTTCCACTTTTTAATTTTTTATAATTTATTATTTTATTTTTCTCTAATTTCAGGTTAAAAAAACATTTGAACATTCTTTTTTTCAAATATTGAGTTCCAAATTCTCTCTGTTTCTCCCTTACTGTCCATTGAGATAGCAAGCAATTTGACAAAGGAAATATATATATATATATTATATAGTCTTGAAAGACACAATTCCATATAAACCATCCTGTGGAAAACACACACACACACACACACACACACACAACACACACACACAAGAAACACTCCTAAGAAGAATACATAAAATGTTCAGTAGCTTTCTTAAAGGCATAACTGACATGCTTATCAAATTTGCAGTTGATGCAAAGCTGTGAGGTACATCTAACACAGTAGATAATACTATCAGGATCCGAAGGGACCTTGGCAATCTGGAGGACTTGTTCCAATGCAATTAGCTAAGGGTAAGCTCTTGTACTTACAAAAGAAAATCAGTATAACACAGGGGAGGCATAGTTAGGCAGCAGTCATTTTGAATAAGATCTGGGGGGCTAGGTGGACTCCAAACTCAATGTAACTCTACTGTTTGGTGCAGTAGCCAAACAAATGTAAAGATGTATTTCCTTAAGAAGAGGTGTAGCTTCTAGGACAAGAGTACTGGACATTGTCTTCCTTCCTGACTTCCACTGAAGTGTTGGACTCAATTTTGGGTGTCTGCCGTGGGTTTAAGAAGAGACATTGTCTAAGTGGAGAGCATCCAAAATGTTAAAGTCCATGTCACGTGAAGATCAGTTAAAGGAACTGGGTGTATTTGGAGAAATGATGACCAGGCATGGGTGTGACAGCTGTTTTGCAAGTTTATGAAGGGCCATGATCTGAGAAAGGGACTAGCCTGGGTCTGTTTGACCCCAGAGAGAAGAACCAGGGGCAGAGGGGAGAAGTTGCAAAGAGGCCATTTTAAGGAAAACACCCAATTTTCTGACGATGAGAGTTGCTGACAAGTGGAATAAGGGACGATGGCTCCTCTTCCTTGGAGATTTTAAAGCAAGAATTGGACAATCAACTTGTTGGGAATATTACAGTGAGGATTCCTTTTGCGTATGGGGTGAGGCGATGACCACTGAGGTCCCTTTACATTCTCTATGTGCTAAGCAAAAAAAAAAAAAAAAAATCAAATCAAATCAATTTCACATCTTTTCGTGTTTCTTTAGAAATATCTATTTCCTGTAGTGCAATAGTATTTCATCACATTTATATACCACAACTGATTTATATATTACTCAATTCATGGATACTACTTTAGTTTTCAATTTTCTTTCCCATCACAAAAAAAGCTGCTGTAATTATTTTTGTAGACATAGATCGTTTCCTCTTTCCTTGATCTCTTTTGGGTCTAAGCCTGGCAACAGGATAGCTGGGTCAAAGAGCAGTCACTGTTGAGTAATGTTTTGTATATAATTGCAGATTGCTTTCCGGAATAATTGTACCCATTCATACATCCACCAAAAGTGCATCAATATACTAGCTTTCCCACAGTGCTTCCAACATTCATCATTTTCCATTTTTTTGTCATCTTTGCCAATAAGCAGAAACAGAAGGACTATTTATATTACAGCACTACTATTATAAAAATGAACAATTTCTTCGATTTTTATAAACTGATGAAGAAGGAAATGAGCAGAACAAGGAGAACAATTTATCCAATAAACATATGACAAAGACGAACTTTGAAAGACAAGTTCTGGGAGCTTTGGCCAATACAATGAGCATCAACGAAATATACTACCTACCTCTTGACAGAGAGGCAATGATAGTTCAGGATGCAGAATGAGACAGGTGTATTTTGTATATAGCTAAAGAAGACATTTGTTATTCTTGTTTGCATGTTCTAAGAAATTTTCTTTTTTCTTTTAATCAGTACTGTTTATTTCTTTAAAAAAGGCTTTTATTTAATAGAGTTGTTGGATTCAGGTACTACAAGATATGTAATATTGCATGAATTTACAGTTAAGATCATTGTATGATCTTAGGTTTGTCTAATTATCTTACTTTGTTCCAATAGGACTCTCATGGAATGAGGGTTTTATGTACAAGTTTGAATATAAAAACAAAACGCATCAAAACTTAAAAAAAATTTCAAGCAACAATTAGTCAACAAGAATTCATTAAGTGCTAAGACAATGATGTAAGCATCAGGGATGCAGATAAAGAAGGGAAATAGCCCCCACCCTCAAAGAGATTATATTCTAATAAGAGAAATTACATGAATATAAAAAAATCGATGCAAAATAGATATAAAATAGATCAAAACTAGTCCTGGGAGATGGAAATTGGAAAGATGACTTAGGAAGAAAGGAAGCTGTACTTAGGAACCTGGAAATTTTAGAGATGACCCAGGAGTTGCAACATGAAGAAGATAAAAATTCTGCAAAGAGGATGAGATAATAATGTGAAGAAATTATGACAGATTAATGTAATGGAATTCCACGGTACTATGTCAAAGGATACATGTGAGGAATATAAGGAAAGGATGGCAAGATTCAAATGAGACAGCAGAAGAGAGCTCAGTCTAACCAGAAGAGTTACCATATTAATTACAACTATTAAGAAGGAAACAAAGGCAGAGCTTCAGAGAGATTTTTAAAAAAGTCAGACATTGCAAACATTTTTGTTTGCTTTTAAGTTAGTTTGTTAAAATATGATACATATTACATATATAGTGATATATGTGTATATATGCATATATAAATGGTTCCATATATAATTTTATTCTTTATTTTGCCTTGGATATTTATTTTGAATATTAATATCTGATTAGCAAAATGACAAATTCAAGGTTTTATTGTTAAGTTCTGATTTTTAATCACTTTTATATATTTAGATTGAATTTCTGTTTCTATTCAATATAATATTTTAGATTACTTTTTATTTTTCTTTGGTAAAAGTCAAAACAAAGTCAGTATAATATAATGGATAATGTTAACTAAGTGGCACAGTAGATAGAGCTCTGGGCCTGGAGTCAGGAAACCTGAGTTCAAACCCAACTTTCTAGCTGTGTGATCACTTCAACAAGTCACTTAGATGCCTGTTTCCTCATCTGAAAAATGGGGACAATAGTAGAACCTATTTCCCAGGGCTGTTATGAGGGTCAAATGAATTAATATTTGTAAAGCGTCTAGCACCATAGTAAGTGCTGTATCTACATTAGTTATTATTGTTAATTATTATTATTATTATTAAATAAGGTAATATTTGTAAAACACATGAATATCAATGCTGGTTGCTGTTATCAATATTAAAGAGTTAGAATAAGGAAGACTTAGTTTTAGATAGCTGTGCGATCCTGAGTAAAGAATTAATATTAATTAACTAGTATTAATTGTGGAATTAATTGCAGAACTAACATTAATTAACTAATATTAATTGTGGAAGGAAGTTTTCTTGGGGAGAGCTCCCTACACCATTGGAATTCCAGGGTCAACCAAAGGGAATAGCTCATACTTGTGTCACACTTTATGGTTGACCATCCTCACAGTTGTCCTTAAGGCAGGTTGTGCTAAGGATTCCAAACCCCATTTGATGTTGAGGCACACTGTAAAGAGCACTGCCTTTGGAGTTGGCAGAAGATGACCAGAATATCAGTCTTTGATTGCTAGTACCTATGTGACAACAGGTGAGTCCTTAAACTTCCAGGGTCCTCAGTTTCCTCATCTGTAAAATGAAGAGGTTGGTGAGATGAGATGATCCCTGCCATACCTTCCATATCTTAACTCTTTGATCCTGATTCATTGAAAGAGTTAAGGCCCGAGTCCTTTCCTCCATGTTTATACTATTCTGCTTATTTAAATAACTACAAGCTGTTAGTTAACTAATATTTAGGAATTCCCTACTATTTGCAAGTGCTAATACTAAGCTCTGGAGATATCAAGAAAGCAAAAACTAGTCCTCATTCTCAAGGAGTTCTCACAGTCTAATGGGAAGAAACAACATGCAAACCACCATATACAAACAAGATATAGAAAAGATAAATCAGAGGCAATCTCAGAGGGAAGGCGCTAAGATTTGGAGGAACTGGAGAAAACCAGGGGAGCCAAGAGGTGGAGCTAGAGGAGGAAGAGTTCCAGACATGGTGGACAGACAAGGTTGTGTACAAGGATGTGTTCAAGGCTAAACCTGTAGATCTTTTCAGATCATGTTCACAATCACTTTGACTGGAGTCAATCTCAACATTTAAAGCAAAAAGAAAGAAAAAAATGTGGTGCTTTCAGGAACACTTGTTTCAACGGTTATAAAAAATTGCAGAAAAGTTGCTAAGAAATGAATAATTATTCGGGCATCCTTTATGATTTCCACATCCTTGGTGAGTAATTTTTATCAGATCAAATTTTGTTGTTGTACAGTCATTTCAGTCTGGAGTGGTTTGTCTTTTCCTTCTCCAATTCATTTGACAAATGAAGAAACTGAGGCAAAAACCATGAAGTGACTTGCCCAGGGTCAAAGAACTAATATTTGGGGCCAGATTTAAACACAAGTCAAGCATTCTTATCCACTGTACCACCTAGCTGCCCACTATATACATGTTAGCGGATGATTAGACAAAGGAATCAAACCTAGTGGATTTAGTGAAGATATAAAGAACTATTTCCAGTATCATCTTCACATTCTCTATGATATCAATGATCTTTAAAAAGTATGAAATAAGTATCATATTCTTAGCAAATGTATGTATATTTCTAATACAAATTCAATGAGTTTCATTCTAGAAGCCTAGAAGATGAGAATGGAAAGCTGGGAAAGAGGACTCTAGTCCAAATTCCTCATTTTACAGATGAGATCAAGACTGAAGGGCTATATGACCTACTAAGCTTACATAATAGTGACTCCATGGTGCCCTCTACACATTCTAGAAATTAAGCCAAAAATGCATCAAAATAATCCAAGACAGATGCAACAAGAATGGTTTTGAGATTTAGAACTTTCATTTGATGTTTAGCTACAGGTAATTAAAGTCATAAATATCAGTTATTAAAAAGAACCTGCTCTAGAGATAAATGGAGCCTTAGATATCATCCAGTCTAATTCTATATTTTTCATACAACAAAACTGAGGTCCAAGGTAGTGACTCAAGTAGTAAGTGGCAGTCAGGATATGAACTCAGTTCTTGGACTAAATTTGGAATTCACCTGTCTCTTGTATCCCCTAGCTCCTTCTAGAATCAGTTCAGGTATTAAGTTGTTAAAAGAAACTTCCTGGATTCCTCCAATTTTAATTGCTTTCCCCTTTCTTTCCATCTCTGCCCTCATTACCTTTTTTTTAGGTTTTTGCAAAGCAATGGGGTTAAGTGGCTTGCCCAAGGCCACATAGCTAGGTAATTATTAAGTGTCTGAGGACAGATTTGAACTCAGGTACTCTTGACTCCAGGGCCGATGCGCTATCCACTGTACCACTTAGCTTCCCTTTATCATTACTTTTCATTCAATATATATGCATATGTAAGCAAGTTATGTGTATATATATGTATATATGGAAGGATATATATTCTTGCAAACACACACATATGTGCATGTGTATGTGTGTGTGTGTGTAAATGTGTGTATGCAGCCCTGTCTGTGTACACTCCCCCCCCAGTAGAATGTAAATTCTTTGAAGGCAGGAGCTATTTCATTTTTTGTCTTTGTAACAACACAGCAGGTATACAATAAATGCTCATTGAATTGAATTTCCAGTAATTAAATGAGGGAGAATATATAGAAATAGTAATTCTCCCTTAGGTTTCTAAATCTATATAGATGCAATCATGGAATATAATTTCCAGCTATTTACCTGATAATTTTACTAGTTGAAATTTCAGGGGCATGATTTCAAACAGTTTCTTATCCTGTGCAAGACTCCTTGCCATTCTAACAATGCTGACTCTGTCTGTAAATGTTGGAAATAATCTAATTTGGCTACCCTAAAATTAGAAATGAGGTAATAAAGGAAGACACTCGTAATTTAAGAAATTAAAGAGAACAGTGGCACATATAGTCTGAATAAAGGTGATGAGCTATCCTTGAGGGAATGTTCTTAAAAACAATCTCTTCGAAAGCCCTGTTATTATTCTTTTGTCCTAAGACTAAAATAGAGCAATCCCTTATTATTTCAATATTGGTTAATTCACAGTGTCAATGGTTACCTTGTGTATAAAGCATAGAACTTCGAGTTGGGAGATCCAGTTTCAGAGTGCACCCCTAATGAGCTTTGGGACTCTTGGGAAATTTTTCTAACCAGTCCAAGACTCAGTTTTTTTTCTGGAAAAATAGAAATAATAATACTTTTTAAACTCCTGCCTTTAAAGTTGTTTTGAAGAAAGCACTTTGTGAACCTTAAATCCCTATACAATATAATCAGATTGAGAATGCAATTCCCTAGCTTATCCATTAAACTTATCCTTATACTTTATGCATAATGAGTATTTTGAAAACTTAAGTAAAAATTAGATGGTGGTGGTAGTGACAGTGAGGTTCAAGGGATGAGGGAACTCCTGAACATCTGAAACTGAGAAGAGGAAGAATGCCAATTGGAAATCTACAGGGAAAATGTCTCAAATGACAATATGGAATTCATTGGCCTTCTCAATCCAAACCTATAGTTCTGTGCAACTCTTGAGTAGAGGTGGACATTTTAGAGCCCACTATTTCAGGATAGCTCAGCATCCCTGAGGAAAGAGAATGGGAGTCAGGAAGACCCAAGTTCAACTTTGGTCTCAAACATGAGCCAGGTGATCCTTGGGAGATCATTTACTATCTCTCTCTCTCTCTCTCTCTCTCTCTCTCTCTCTCTCTCTTTCTCTCTCTCTCTATCTCTATCTCTATCTCAGTCCTCAACTATAAGATAGGCATAACAGCATTGATTTCCCACAGGGGTTGTAAGTATTAAGCAAGATAATTGTAAAGGACTTAACTCATGGGATCTGGCACATCATAGGCACATCAAATAGCCCTTGTTGTTTCCTTCCTATCTTCTTTCCATCTTTTTTCTTTCCCTCCCTTCCTTCTCTTCCTTCCTTCCTTCCTCCTTCCCTCACTCCCTTCTTACCTTCCTTCCTTTCTCCTTTCTTCCTTCCCTATTTTCCTTTTTCCTTTCTTCTTTCCTTCCTTTTTTCCATTCTTCCCTCTTTTCTTCCTTCCTCTCTTCTCTTTCTTCCTTTCTTCCTCCCTCCATCCACATAAATTTCTTGGTATCACAACATCTACTGGAGTGCACCATATAACTAATAAGATGAAACTGAATAGGGATAAATGTGAAGTCTTTGTTCCAGTTAGAGAGCATTGTGTTTCATTCTGAGCACCACATTATAGGAAGAATAGCGATAAACTAGGGAGAAACCAGTTTGCTAGAAGACCTTCTTAGATCATGTTATATTCATAGTGGTTGAAGGGCCTGGAGTTATTTAGTCAAAGAAAACTGAAAATGTATATGATACTTTTCTTAAGTATTTGAAGGGCTATCATGTGAAAAGCAAAGGAAACTTCTTCTTGGTACCAGGGGTCAAAATAAGGATTAATTGGCAAAAACAGCAAAAGGAACTAAAGGAGAAATTTTCCAACAATGAGCTATTCCAAAGTTGAATGGGTTGCTATGGGAAGGTTTTCAAGAGAATGACTGCAACGGTCCGCCATGTTTAAAGGGTATTTCTTATTCACATATGAGATAAATGAACTACAAGATTCTATAAACCATCTCTTTGTACTATGAGATTATATAAACAAATCCTGTCAATTCTAGAGGATACATGAAAAAGCAACATAAGAATGTGTAGAATGGGTACTCAAGAGAGGTAAAAAAATGGAGTGATTACATTCAGCATGGAAGAGAGAGAACAAGGAGGGTTTCATGAAAGATGTAAAATTTGAGCTAGGCCTTGAAAGATGGGTGGGATTTGAGTGAATAGAAATGGAAAGATGGTGGTAGGTAGAGGTGAGGGAACAACATTTCGGATAGAGAAAAGAATTCACAAAACAAACTTACAAAGTTAGTTTTATATTCCCTATTTCATCTCCCTGACCCCACTGGCAAATTGATGAGAACTTTTTTTTTACCAGATTGCTTGACTAAAAAAGTAGGTTTATTAGTTCTCCTGTGGTTAAAATGAGGCATCATTATTTCAAATAACTCTCAAAGGAGGTTTTACTGTATTTTCTTTATTATTGAATTATATAACTCGACCATACTAGTTCTAAATTTCAATCTCATATACTTTGCTCTGCACTGTGAGAAAGAACACTTGGATTCTAAGCTGCTTAGTGAATACTATTTGAATAAATTGCCATAGGGAACAGAAGCATCAGACCAAGCCTATTGGGACAAGAGCTATGAGACTCAAATCCAAGCTGACTGCCAAATATTGTAGTCCCCACCAAATAAACGTTCAGTATTTAAAGGAGACCTTCAGTTAATGGAAAATACAGTTTAAAGACTTTTGAAAATGGTATATATTTTGAAGACTTAAAAATTTATATGCTTATCATTATTCCAGTATGGAATGGTTTGCCATCCAAAAAACAACTGCCTACTTCAATATAGTTTTTTAAACTTTCCTGAACAAGTAATATTCTCAGAGAAGACCAAAGAATTCTGTCTTAATATGGAAGCTTCTGGAAAATAATTGCAGGGCAAATCTTTTTACTCTCTTCTCTCATAGATAGGAGGATATTATTTGTTTACAGGGTGCTTCAAAGATTACATTCTTTTGCAGAGTTAGACCAGAGTTGCTTGAAGGTGCAAATTTTTGATAGATCAAGTTAGCATTGTTTAGTAGTGGCATGAAAGAAAGCTCTGAATATATAGTCAGTCTAAAAGGCTAGGGTCAAAATTCTGCTTCTCCACTTATTGGATGTGTAGTATGGACCTCCCTGAATCTTAGGCTCCCTAACTATTAAAAAGGGGGATCATCATGCCTGTAGGTTGAGGACCAAATGCGATGATGTACGTAAAGCATTTTGTAAAGCACTAAATAAAAATACTATGCACATATTAACTATTGCTGTGTCCTAAAATAATTTTCTTTTGCAAAAACTTGGGAGGGGAACAGTCCTGCAGCGGATTACTAAGAGTTCCACTCATTATGTCTACCAGCAAGTGTGTCTATAATAAATAAAGCATCTACCCATCTCTTTTTTTTTTGTAAGAGACCACATACTACTCTTCAGAAAGGTAAAATGTATGTGTTATTCTATAAGTCACCAGACAAAATGGGTTGGGTGACCCAGGCATGATTGGAGGAAGGATAAGGCATCAGGGAGTCCAAATTTTGATCAATGAGGTTGATAATGAGATAATCATAGAAACAAACATTTTACCTGCTTTCTACCAGCCTATGTGCTAAGTGCTGGGTTACAAAGACAAAAATGAAACCATCTCTGCCCTAAAAGAGCTCACATTCTAGTCAAAGCATTTATCAAGTGCCCATTATATGGTATAGAATACAAATACAAAATTAAGTCAACCCTTGCCCCCAAGTGAGAATGGAAATTTCTATATTGGAAAGGACTTATTTTTTAAAAGCTAGCAAGAGGACAATTTCAGAAAAACCTGGAAAGATTTAAATGAACTGATGCAGAGTGAAGTGAGCAGAAGCAGGAGAATATTGTATACCATGATAGCAATATTGTATCATGAAAT
This sequence comes from Macrotis lagotis, assembly GCF_037893015.1. Classification (NCBI taxonomy): domain Eukaryota; kingdom Metazoa; phylum Chordata; class Mammalia; order Peramelemorphia; family Peramelidae; genus Macrotis; species Macrotis lagotis. The sequence continues at coordinate 44,418,850 of NC_133659.1, read as the reverse complement.
ACTGTGAATGATTTGGCTATTCTCAGTAATACAATGATACAAGACAATCCCAAAGGACTCAGGTTGAAAACTGCTATCCATCTCCAGAAAAAGAACTGATGGTCTGAATAAAGACTGAAACCAACCTACCTTCCTTCCTTCCTTCCATTTTTCTTTCTTCCTTATTTTCTTAAACAAAATGATTACAAAATGATGGAAATGTTTTAATGATAACATAAAGATAACCTGTATCAGTTTGCTTACTGTCTCAAAGAGGAGAAGAGGAAAGAGGGAGGGATAGAATTGGGAACTTAAAATTTATGTTAAAATTGCTTTTCTAATTGGGAGAAAATAAAATATTATTTAAAATGTTTTTTAAAAAGATGTCCAGGTTCAAATGATGGAAAGTATGGTGGAACAGACTTTGGGAATGTGAGTGGAGGCTACCTGTCAAATGAAAATATGATCAAATATGATCAAAGCATCTCTATGTGGAATTTTCCATTCTTAATTAAATGGAGAATATTATGATTAATTCACTGAATCACATGTGTTGAAGGAGGTAATGATTTTAGATTATTTCACTTCCAGTGAAAGGAACTACAAACAAAAGGAATGATAAATGCGTCCAACTCACATTGCCTATTGAAAGAATGACTTTAGGAAGGATTTTGTAACTTAGCACACGATTGCTGTTACAATCTGTCTGGGGGCAGATACTTAAATCTTAACATAGTATAAAGCAGTGGTAAGAACACCTTTCACATTTCACCTGGGCTCTGCACTGTCTCCCTCAAAACCCTCTCTTCCTGCACACCCGATTGGAGCTTTGGATGTCCATTTGTCCAAAGCTTTCTCACTCCATGACACCACCCAGGGTGCAAGAGTTCTATATCTTTCTAATTCTCCAGTCCCTCCTTTTGCTATCCTGGGCACATCCACCTTGAGGCTGATGCCCCGGCACCTACTCAGGAAAAGAAACACAAAATGAAAAAAGGAAATCAAGGGTCTAGGCACATGTGCTATATGAAATCCCATGTGAAGGATCTGTTGGAAGGATCTCCCTGGAAGTCTCAGAGTTGAATGATGCCACCTGGAAGGCTGCACAAATAGAGAAAGACTGGAAGTCATTTCTCCTTTCTCCTTTTTACTGACACAGCATTCCATCCTGCTGCTCTTATGACAGGTTAATTGGATGACCAGGGTTTTCTGCATCATCCTAAAAGGGACAAATTCTTGCCCTGTTTGTGGTAGCAAAGAATTGGAAATCAAGTAAATGTCCTTCAATTGGGGAATGGCTTAGCAAATTGTGGTATAAGTATGTCGTGGAACACTATTGTTCTGTTAGAAACCAGGAGGGACGGGAATTCGGGGAAGCCCAGAGGGATTTGCATGAACTGATGCTGAGTGAGATGAGCAGAACCAGGAAAACACTGTACACCCCAACAGCAATATGGGGGCGATGATCAATCTTTGATGGACTTGCTCATTCCACCAGTGCAACAATCAGGGACAATTTGGGGCTGTCTGCAATGGAGAATATCATCTGTATCCAGAGAAGAACTGTGGAGTTTAAACAAAGACCAAGGACTATTTCCTTTAATTTAGGGAAAAACCTGCTATCTTATTGTCTGATCTTGCTATCTGTTATATTTGTTTCTTCCTTAAGGATATGATTTCTCTCCCATCACACTCAATTTGGATCAATGTATACCATGGAAACAATGGAAAGACTGACAAATTGCCTTCTGTGGGGGGTGGGGGAAGGGAAGTAAGATCAGGGGGGAAAATTGTAAAACTCAAAATAAATAAAATCTTTAAAAAAAATTAAAAAGAGACAAATTCTTTCAGTACTGGACTGGCTCCTGACCAGAGGCAGCTGGAAGTTCATTTATCTACAAAGGCTCAAGGATGAGACTTGTCCCTGATCACATAGCTAGTCAATAACTGAGGATGGATTTGAACTCAGATCTCCTGACTCTAGGTCAGCATTCTATAGAATTTGTCTAAAAAAAAAAGTTGACCAGGACGGTGAGAGAGAGCAGGCACTATTTCAAATAAAAATGGTTATTTAGCTTGGAGAGGAGAGACATGATAGTTACCTTAAAACACATGAAGGTTTGCTTTGTAGAAGTTGGATTTACTTGCATTTTCTTGATCCCATGGGATCGGGGTGTTGCAGAGAGGCAAATTTTGGCTTGATCTAAGAGAAAAAAAAATCAAAAACATTGTCATCATTGGAGTTCTGACAAAAGAGAATGACAACTTTGGAGGGCATTGTTCTCACCATAAGTCCTAACTCACACTTATTATCACTTTAAAGTATGCAAAGTTTGTTCTTGACAAAAAAAGTCATGGGGGATAGATACAAGAATGATCAGGGTGAGGAAAATGAGGATCCACCATGATAATGGTTTGCCTGTGACTTCACAGCTAGTATGTGTGAGAGGAAGTCTTCAAACCCAGGTCGAAAAACTTTTGATGGTTCCTTCCCAATTGACTTGCACAATCTCATTCAGATTCTCAATATTTTAGCTCAATAGGGAGATAAGAAGAGGAATAAGCATTTATAGAGGACCTTCTATGGTCAGTCATGTCACCTCATATCCATGAAGCTTTACTTTGATTCCCTTTTCTCAAATTTCCCATCACTCTTTTTTGTTTGCTCTTCTCTGTACTTGTCATTCCTTGCTCCTTCTGCGTGCCCATTTTACTCCTCCAACCTTATAACTGTAAGAATTCTGAGGGCAAGGATTGTGTTTTTCAGCATATTTTTATGCTCAGTCTTTCATATAGTTCTTGCTTATATTAACTTTTAATAAATCCTTATAGATCTGAATTATTTAATAGAATTATTTGTGTCTGTGATTAATGGTGGGCAGCTAGGTGGCACAGTGGACAGAGTGCCAAGCCTGGAGTCTGAAAGACTCGTCTTCATGAGTTCAAATATGGCCTCAAACATTGTTAGTTGTGATACCCTGGACAGGTCACTTATTCCTGTTTTTCTCAATTTCCTCACCTGTAAAATGAACCAGAGAAGGAAATTACAAGATGGGGTCACAGACTGGCACAGCAGCAACAACAATGGCAACAATATGCTCAGCAGTCCTTTTGGAGGCTGGAATTTTAAAGTTATTAAATGACTAAATGAGAATGCATTTATTACTTGTCAAAAATCTGTGCTAAGTAAGCTCCTCTCCCCCATACAATAACACAGTCAGTCTCTACCCACAGGGAGCTTATATCCTAATTGGAGAAACAATCCACTTTAATAAATGGTTGTCCTTCATTTTTGAAGAAGACCACAATCCATTTAAGAGAAGTGGTAGCCCCAGAGGATTGGAAAGAATGGGGTGGCTCAGATGATTGGATCATGGTTTCAGAACTGGAGAGAACTTGGGAGTTGGAAAGGGCAGTTGGAAAGGAAATCCTTTGGGGAGGCTGTGGAAGGTGGCAGAGAGATAACTGTAACTTCCTGAAATGACAGTCTGGCCAAGATCACTCAGGAGAGCAGCAAACCAATCTGAGAAAGAAACAATGAATTTGAGGATATTTCTATAATGCAACGTCTTCTTGAATTTAAGTGACTCTTATTTCATTATGTGACTCAACACTCAGTCACACCTGGAAACAGACTTATTTAGAAGCACATTAGTCATTTTTGACCTTACAGGGGGAAATGGAAATGCATCATGGCAGAACCAGACTGACATATTTGTTGGAATGAAACTGTGATGGTCAAGTACATGCAGGAACCTCAAAGCATTAATACCTGTCACTTTAATATCTAACTTCATTTGTTGCTGATAAGTAGATCCATGGAAACATTCAGTTGTTTGCTTTTGTTTGGGCTGTAGTCAGTAAGACATAATAAGTTATGTTGCACCAGAGATACCATCCACCCATATTTACTAAATTATTATCTGCAATATTAAAGATTTTAGATGAAAACTTATGAATGACAACCATTCTCTTTCTAGGCTAAATCTGAACAATGGCTCCAAAACGTAAGAAAGAAAAGACAGCTGGCAAAACCAAGTCGCCAAAACAGAGGATATCTTGTAAGTAAGCACCTTCATTAAGACATTCTTATGGACTCAATTTCTTATGCATGTATTGGAAACTAAAATGGATGTGGCCTTATCTATACAATAAAAGGAATTACATTTGTTTCACAATATTAAGCATGTGAAATATTTAAATTTATGAGAAGCATTTTTGAGTTTTACAACAAAATTAGGAACTCTCTCCATGGAAAAATAAACTAACTTCTAGTTTCAGTTCTGCTTAATAAAAATATTAATTAACTCATGAATACTTTTTAAAAAATTGTGTGACCAATGGAGTTATCAGACCTTTTTTAATGCTTCAACTTATTTCACCCTGAAGCTTCACTTAAAATTTCATAATATCAGATTTACTTTTGATGCAAAAAAAGACAAATTTGACATAATTTCATTGTTTTTTAGATGACGAAACAGTTCCAGTTTCTATGGAAAGTGTAGGTAAGTTGCTATCTAAATTTTATTCATGATTTTCAATATTCTGTCATGGAATCAAGAGGAAAGAAAATTAGAGTAATTCATAAATGTATTCATGGATAAAATGGTATCACACATAAACTATGAGGTCAAACTTGAAAGGATGGAACTTTTTTAAAAAGTCTAAAAAAGTGAATTTCAAAAACAGAAATAGACAGACTTAATTTACCAGTTCTAGTATGGTGTTTTAGTTGTGATACCCTGGACAGGTCATTTATTCCTGTTTGTCTCAGTTCCCTCACTCTGGTCCACGGTCCAGCAACTCATTCTCATCAGTTGTAGAGAATGAAATGATCAAATTCCCTAACAACCCTCATCTGCTTTTCCTATTCTCATATCTTTTTTAACCTCATCTTGATAAATTGAGTTACTCAAGGCAGATGCTGATCTAGGCAAAGGTGTGGCTACAAAGGGAAACAAATCTGCCAGAACCAAGTCATTCAAATGTTTTATCAAAAGTTGTTTTCACGGTGACTCTTTGGCTGCTGTTGTGACTCAAAATATCAGTTCTCTTTTGGGCCTATCTTCAAAAGACACATCTTTATGAATTTCCTCAGTGATGACAACTGTCCATTCTGTGAGGGTGATTTGATTTTTAAAGATCCAGAAGTCATTTGGATCCAAGTTGAGTAAATAGGGTCGGTGATCTAGTAACTGTTGTTGGTAAATGATAATTATCTACAGAGTAATGGAACTGATTTGAAAAATAAAACCTCTAGCTCATAAGTGAGTTTTGAGGTAACATTTTCGTCTAGTGCCTCTCAAGGTGACTGACTTGAAAGACAACACTCTTTAAATGTACCAGAGAATCGGAGCTATCAAATGTTAAACTCATTGAAAAGGACTGGTTTTTTTTCACTTAGGTCAGGTAACTTCCAGTTTAGATAGACCTTCATCCAAGACAGATCACTGACCCACAAGAGTTTAAAAGAACCTCAAAGTCCTCTAATCAACTTATATCTTAGCAGGAATCTTATCTATAATATTCCCCAAAAGTGGTCATCTAGTTTCCCCTTAAGGAGAAGCCAAGTACTTCCTTTAGCAGCCCCATTCCATTCCTACATAGCTCTAATTGCTCAGAAGTAGTATCTGTTTATTTCTTTTCTGATCACCTCTAATGATCATTGATGCTTTGACTGAATACTTTCAGTGATGGGGAACTATTTATTTAATGCTGTTTACTGAGTGAAATGCCTCTATTTGTTTAAAAAAATAACTTTTCCTGTGCCCCCATCCCCAGTATTCACACGAGCCAAGGTTGATTAAAATATCATCACCTTTATTGCTCTTATTACCCCCCATTCAGATCTTGCTTTGCAAAAATCACTGAATAGAGTTATTGCATAAATTGCCATAAATGTGGATAAGTAGAAAAGTATAAGCATTCATGGAAACAAATATTTGTCGTGTGCTAGATAATCTTTATTTCAGCTTGCTGAAAATACAGAATATACCAGAAGCTTACAGGAGGCTATAAACAACCTAGAAGACACAAATGGCTCTCAGGAGTCCATAAACAATCGGTTTAAATTTTCTCCCTTTTTCAGTTCCAGTTTCCTACAAGGTTCTCATATCCTTCAGGTTCAGTTCCATCCCTATGGTATAAACTGAGTCCATTAGGAAAGGAACTGAACTTGGGGTTACAAGTGGAAGACAACCCTCTTGCCATTCTGGTGAGTCCCTCTTTCTTATAAGATCTTTTCTAACCACTTCCCAACCAGACAGAAAAATCTGGTCTTATTTCAGAAGGGAATTGCCCTTGAGACTGCTAACTAGGCAATACTTTGACATTCCAGTGACTTTCTCCTGGAGAGACTTCACCTGGAAAGTAAACATACTTGCAGATGGTAGGCAGGCAATCTTCTTTCCATCAGACTTTCTAAATAGCTCATTGGAATAATGGAGTTTAATGTCCAAGTTCCTTGATTTTCCACACTATTACTTTAATCATTTTCTGTTGCTTCTCCAAGCACCAGGCAGTCAAATGTACTATTTTCTCCTTTTTTCTTTCAAAATATATGCTGCTCAGAAAATAAAGCCAAGTCCCCAGATTCTCAAAACCAAGCTTACCTGGGAGACAACCCTCAAGGTTGGCACTGCCCAAAAAATCTCTAATTTCTCACTAGAAGGTTGGATCCTGAGATTTCACATCTAAGTCAAAGGGTCAGTGTGGCAAAAAATTTCATCTTAGGTTAGGCAGGCAAGCAAATATCTTCCTTGCCAGGGACTTCTCCAAAGCCCCCCCTTGGGATGATGGCCCTATCTTTACCTCATCTCAAATGCACCTGCTGCACTCTCTATACTTTTGGTTCTTCAGATGCTAACATTCAGGGTCATGCTGGTGCCAGCTCTATCTGAAAATCTGATTGTTAAATTTTTAGTGTAAGTATTTATATGTCTAAAATCAGCCAAAGCTTAATTTATTGTTTTCTTTATTGTCTCTAGACATAAGAAAGTGATGGAGCCAATGTTAATAATGAGGATTAAATTTTAAAGTTTTGTTCTGTGTTCCAGATATTTGATACTGCCTCTCCTACCTCTTTTCTTTTTAATGTTTCTCCTACAAGCTCGGAGTGCACTCCCTCCTTAAGGTTCATCTCAGAGAGTGCCCTTTCTCTCCATTAAGATGGAGCTTGAACCCCATCTCCCACATAAAACTTTTTCTGACTCTCCTCACAAATAGCTAGTACATTCCCTTTCGAACTATCTTATATTTAGCTTTTTTGTATATTTTCTATTTAATGACTTAAAGTTTATTCTAAATATATATTCCTATAAACTTGTTTTCCTCTTGTAAACTATAAGTCCTTTGCAAAGAGTCATCATTGTCCTTTCTATTTATCTCCAGAGCCTAGCATAATGCCTGGACCATAGTAGATGCTTTGATAAATAATCATTGATTGGTCCATCGTAGTAGTAGTAACTTCAACAAGGTTATTGCCATCAAAATGTGAGTCTTGGAGGAAATAGTTTTCTTTATTTTTTGCTCAGGATGGAGTCCCTAATCCCCAGTGAGAAGAAGGTCAATATTGAGAATTTCTTGCTCTTTTACTACCAGTTTCAGTCCTGATTAACTACAGAAGTCGTCCCAGACCAACTGAGTCCAGGGAAAGACCTAGCTTAAAAAGGCCAAGGTTTCCATTGCATTTGGGACCATCGCCAAGTCCCTGATCTATGTCTTGCCACTGGACTCCAATGATTCTGTCTCACTTAAATTCAATTCAAACCTTCTGGTGTCATTGGTCCTCTTAGAGATCAAAGGACCAACAACCACAAACAATAGTCCCAATTAAACATTTTATTTTTAAAATTAGATTCAATTTTAAACTCCTTGAAGGCAAGGATTCTCTTTTGTCCTTTTTTTGATGAAGTGAAAATGGAAAGAATATTTGCCAAACTCATTACAAACATATATAGTTAAAGCAGATTTTCTATTTTTCAAAAAGAACCTATTTTTCTCACTCTATATTCTTAGTCTTTAAGAATAAACCTCTATCAGGAGCTGGATAGCCTGTTTCAACATTAGTCTTCTGGAATCCTGGGTGGTCATTACACTGATAAGAGTTCAATACCATATTTCATCATATTTCTATAACATAATTGGTTCATTCATTTTCCAATTTACATGCCCTCAGATTCTAATTCTTTGTCACCTCAAAAAGTTTTGTAAATCTTTTCTAATGGGTTTTGTTTTTCTTTTGTTTTCATTAGAGTGGGTGAGTTGGGGGAGCAAGATGAAGGATTTTTGGCTTTAATATTTTATTTAACAAAATAAAATATAAGAGAAAATGCATATTCTTCATCTGGTCTGCCAGACTGGTACAAACAGTTTAGGATTCAAGCCAATCAAGATACACTTATCTAAATATTCAACACTGAACCCATAATCCATATGAATCAATTCAGAGTTAAAAGAAACATGGTGTAAATGAAAATAAGTCTTTATGTTCAGGAAGATCTTGAGATCATTGAAAGCATTATGCCATTATCCAAAGTCAGGGCTGTCCAATTCTGTGTCCAATTCATTGTCTATCAGGTCCTGGCTCAGATACAGGAACTGATGAACTAACTCATTCATATGACCATGTCCTAGTCTGGTCAATAGGCATTTTTCATCTTCCCCATTTTTCCTGCAGGGACAGTTAAGCTGATCTTTTGAGTAATGGGGGATTTCATTGAGGAGATCTCTTAATATACTAGTGCTTGCCTTTTTTACCCCCAGAAGATAGGATTTCTCTCCCTCCAAATTACTTAGGGTAAAGGAGAATAAAAGAATGGTTTTATAAATTTCCTAATGGAATTACAATGCCTTGGACACAGGAGTAAATAAGAACCAACCCTACTCTTGTCCTTTAAAAAGCACTAGCTAACTCTGGAGTCAATTGGTTGACTCAGGAAGGTAATGCCATGACATGAAAGTGAACTGGATTTGACTGAGGGGGGCTGTGCTGAGTCACCAGCTACACTTTCTCCTCCAGAACCATCTGGGTTCAGGGACCAGATAAGAATCAGTATGACTGGAGATGGCCCTGGATGGGAGGCAGTCAGGGCTAAGTGACTCGTCCAGGGTCACACAGCTAGTGAGTGTCAATTGTCTGAGATGGGATTCAAACTCAGGTCCTTCTGACTCCAGGGCTGGGATTCTGTCCACTCCACCTGCTGCCCTTTCTAGACATAATTCAACAATGTTTTTAATAATAATAGATATCATGTATATGGCACTTTTAGGTTTGTAAGACATTTTATATAATCTCATTTGATATTTGCAACTGCCATAGGAAGTGGGTGTTACTATTATCCTCATTTTATAAAGAAACTGAGTCTTGGGTTAAGTGATTTTCCTGGGACTGCACAGGTCAGTTAGGCAGTGCAGTGGATAGTCAGTTCAAATCTGGCTAGTGTGTGTGACTCTGGCCAAGTCACTTAAGCCCATTTGCCTCAGTTTCCTCACCTGGAGAGCTGGAGCTGGAGAATGAAATAAATAACCACTCCAGACATTTTGCCAAGAAAATCCCAAATGGGGTCACCAAGAGTCAGACATGCCTGAAAAAACAAATGAACAACAACGACAAAGGGCTATACAGCTAGTAAGTATCTTAAGATCACATTCAAACCCAGGTCTCTTGATTCTAAGATCAGTGCTCCTCCTCTGGGGCATCTAACTGCCTAAATAGCCTCTTCTTTCCCTGCACCACACACTGATTATCTCCTTTCCTTTCTCTCTTGATTACCACATCATGTTATGCACGGCCTCCTTGTCCTGGGGAATATCAAGTTACTCAGGACTTGTTCTGGCCATGATTGAAACAACAGTTATCATAGTTTTTAAATCCCTCAGAGCCCAGAGAGCCAGTTAACTATCTTGGTTTATCACAAACCTGTGTTGCATTTGTAATAGAAAAGGTCTAGAGAAGTGTTCCTTCCTCACCTTAGTATACCTGGCCCTCCTTTAGACAGTCTGTGGAAACTCCAGTTTGCCTCCTCAGAAACTTGTTTGCTGCCTACATTCATAACTGAAGGAAATAACATATTTAAGTCATGAAGGTTGAGGAAAATAAATACCTGATATTTTCCCCTTCAGGTCCACAGACAACATGAAATCCATCCACAGATCCAACTGGAAGAATTTCTCGTCTGGAAGATACTTAAAGTAACATGGATATATTCCATGTGGCTTATAGTAGGCAAAGATCTCTTTTTTTTCTTGGTCAATCTTTTCCTTTTTTATTTTATTTTCCAGTCTGAACTCAACATCAAAAAGAAGGAAAAATATTTCAAAATTTGAAAACCTATTAAGAATGGGTGAGAATTTAAGTCTAATAAGAGAGACATGGAGGCAGGCTGTTCTTTTAGCATTCCTCAAATCCCACTTCGTGGATGGCCAACTACCTTGTCTACATATAGAACTGGTTCTGGGTCTATGAATTATCCTATTCCTTCCTTTTCCCTTGCTTTTAATGTATCTTTGAACTTGTTCTGTTTCTTTTTTTCCTTTTCTTTCCTTTAGGTTTGCAGTCCTTTCCTTATTTCTCTGGAATCAAATATCATTTAAATTTATTTAGCCAGTACAGTGTTAATCATATGTGAGTACTGATGAATAGATAAGATAAAGTCAACACCTTGTTGGGAAACACACCAAGACCATTCATATTCCTCTGCCTGAGGGGGGAAAAGTTGTGTTTAAATCAATAGCCAGAGCATGATTTTAAAATATAAGGTCGTATTCTACAGCAGGAATTCCTAACCAGTTTTGTGCCTTGGAACCCCTTCTCAGAATCCTGTTTTTAAAGGCACAAAATAGAATATATTGGCTTAATAAGGAAACCAAATCTATTGAAATACAAGTTATCTCTTAGCTATGTATTTATCAATCTATATCTCTTAAGTATGCATGTTTGTTTCTACCTATATGTTTATGAATCTTCTGCCTCATCTATCTATCCATCCATCTATCCATCCATTCATCCATCTTTTTGTCTGTCTATCACAAGTTCCCAGTTCCAGATTATGAACCCTTGAAGAAAAATCCTAGAATTACACAATTTAGAGATTGAAAAAGACCTTAATAATCTCCTTCATTTTACCATTTATTAAATAATATGTAGTTATATGTAAGATATATGTAAATATATTTAAGTGTGTATACCTTAAAGTACCTGCAGTGTTGTTGTAATGTTTTAATGCTGTATTGTGAAAATCCTTAGCAATGGAACAAATTGGTTCCACTTACATAACTCTCTTTCCTGGGTCACATCCACCCCAGGAATTTGCGGGTCAGAGTTTCTGTTTATCCCTCATTTCTGGGGGCTTTAATCCTCCCTGGTCACCTGGGAGATAAGTAGCATTCTTCCAGCTCTGTGGAATGGTTTTTACAACTCACTGGATCTCCTGGCAATACATTAGCAAGAACCAATGTCTCTCTTTTCCCTTTTGAAGAGTGGTCTTCATGTGTATGGTCACTGTTGGCCGATAGGACAGGCCTTCTCCGGTCTGATGCCCTATTAGAGCACTAATTTCTTCATCATCTCTGTCAGTAACTGTTTGAGGTGATGTTGGTCCTTTTTGCTTTCTCCCCTCCTGTGGAACAGCCCCATGGCTCCTCTTTGGGGGGCCTTCAGAGGGCAGCGGTCTCCAGTGGGTTAGGCAGGAGCCCGTGGATGGGTGCGTGGGGAGATGGTCAAAGATGCAAATCTAATCTTTTGGAGTTTGGGTGTTGGAAGCTTGGTGGGGAGAGAGGCCATGTACTTGGACTGTCTGTTAACTGAAGAGTCCTTGCCATTTGATTTCAGCTTTGGAAATGTTCCCTTCATCTGATTATTGTTAAGGGAGAAAAGTACATTTAACAGGAATCATAATAGGTGCCTCAGCAATCTATGCGCAGAGAGAGAATTTTTGGGGGGAGAGTATTGGGATTATAGAATGAAACGAACTGGGGTGAAATGAAAAATGAGCTCTGGGTAATTGCCTCCTGCCTTGGGAACATGGCGGTCCTTATTTTTCTCTGAAAAACATTGGGTCCATGTGAGAGGCATCTTCTCCAGACAGCCCTTGGGCTCCACCCAGTGGCCAGTAGAGGCAAAACTGCTCTGAGCCAAACTCGACTGCAGAATTTTGAAGAGTTGGTTTTTTCCAAAGACGCCATCAGCCCATCCATCAGTAAGCATTTACTGAACCCCTGATAGTGTTAGAGATACTAAGGCAAGGCTGCACATCCAATCCAATCCAGTCCATGTGCCATGATGAAGCACCTACAGTAGACGGGGTGTGTTGGGGAGAGTTGGGGAGAACTGGTTGGAGAGACAGGTGAGATAGGCAGGCAGTCCTCAGATTAAGAATTAACTATGTTCCAGAAGTTTATCTGTAAATTTGTTGTTTGGAACTCAGAACACATTTTCTCATGGGGATTCAGATGAATCACTCTCTGATTTGGAAAGAGAGTGGGATTTAATTGACCAGGCAAAGCATTGCAATTCTCCTTCCCTTCCCTCCTCTCCACTGCCCACCTTGTTTGTTGGAAGCAGTCATACTGAGAGGGAGGGCTGTCTGTTCTCTCCTTTTCCCTACCTGTGTTTCCAGACCCTCCCCAAACCGTGGGCCTCCATGTGACATGAAGATTGTGGTCTTCAGTTGCCAAGGTAAAAAAAGCATACGTTGCCACAACAGTACCTCGAATGAACCTTAACCAGCCCCAGTTAACAGCTCTGCCCATGAAACCAGTTTGGGGATGTAAAAAAAAAAAAGAGAGGGGGTCTCTTCTCACTACCATCACCTCTTCCTCCCCCCTAGCCCCCCCATACCTGCCAAAGGGACGGAGAGAGAAGGCAGATTTAATGTTGGGAAGAAGACCCAGGTTATAAGGGGCATTATGTAATAGGAAAGAAAGGAAAATTTAACCACAGCAGAGAAGAAAGAGGCATTCTTACTGGGAATTTCAAAGGGTTGCTCTGATAGCATTTCCAGGTTCAGTTCCCTTCCCAGGGGAAGTGATGGGAAGACTTTTTTGTATCTGTTTATTATCTTCTGTGAGTCCCTTGCAGCATGGGCGTTTTTTGATTAAATGAGATAATATTTGTAAAATGCTTAACACAAGGGTCCTGCAGGTTGCAGGCCCCATATAGATAAATGTTTATTCCATTCTCTTTCCCTTCTGTGGGGTGAAGTAAAGACTGTCCCATGCTCCAAAAATCAAAGCAGACATAAATTAGTTGATAAGTTCTCTGCCAGCACGCTGCTATTATGAAGCAGCCTAGGAACATGCAATCATAGATGCCAATCTCAGTTAAAGAGTCTTACATACTTAAAATTTATTGAAGTGCCTTTTATAATAAGACTATACTTATTATCCTCCATTGCCGTCACATCATCATGGAGCTTAATAAATGGAACATCGAAAAACGCCCACACTAAAGAAAGTAAGTCCTGTTGAGCTTTGTGGCATCTCCTCTATAATTGTCTTAAACTCTTACTCCAGTCTTTTAATGACTTGTAACTCATGGTCCAAGCCCCCCCCCCCCCCCCAACTCTGGGGTCATATATGCTGGGTTCAATCATGAGGTTAGTTTTAAGAAGGTCATTTTCCCTCTTTGGCTTAGTGTCTCCACTTGGAATTGCTCTATGAAAATCACTTTATAAACTCAGGGTAGAGTTCATGCCTAGACTTTCTCAGATGGGCATAACAGAGTGAAGACTGATAATGGCTAGGAATTTTGTGGTCAGCTCTCAGATCTCATTCAGGCAGTCCTTATTATACCTACAAATCAAATATGGAGTAGCCTTTATTTCATCTCACAGAAAATTTGCAAAGATAGAGAAAACACATCAAATATTGAAAAACCTATCAAACTCTCCTCAAAAAGGAACTGAATTTTGTCTTTCTATTAGAGCAACTCTTTGACATTTCAGTAAAATCCCTTTGTCTTACACATTTCTTCTCAGACTCATAGTGCTTTGGACTCCTCCTGGAAGGCACACACTTTGGGACCATCACATTGGCAATCCTATCCCAAATGACCTGCAATGTCCACATCACTCAAAATAAAGTAGAGAGCAAAGCACTAGTCTGCTACCTTCTCCATTGCATGGATATAGTGATTTACTGTTTCTCTAGTTGCAAGAGCACTTGAACCAGCATTCTCTTCAATCTCTATAGGGCACATTGCTCTGGAATGATCCTTCTTTAGAACATCAGAAAGCCAAACTCTAAAACCTAGAGTTACTAGCAAAATAACCTAAAAGTTCACATTATCCAAAAAATGTTCCTTCTAAATTAATTAAATTCCTCCCTTCTTGACACAGGGGCCACATGGGTACACACATGTCTGCCTTTGTTGTGTTGTTCTATGAAAACTCTTGGATTCTATCATTGCCCTGCCTTGGCTACCACCATTCTTGGGCCAGGAAAGTATGCTCTCAGATCTTTTGCTCCTTATTTGTGCTCAGAAAACTGTTCTGGGTTAAAGGATATGATATGGACATTTTTATAATACTTTGATGATATTTCCAAGCCATTCTCCAAAATAGATGGACTATTTCACATTCCACCAGTATTAATGTACCATTTTTTCCATGTCCACTCTAATTGTCATTTTCCTTTTTATCATCTGAGCTAAAGTGATGAATGTAAGGTGGTGCCTCCAAATGGTTTTTATTTGTCTTTCTCTACTAATTCATTAGAGAGTTCCTGTGATTATTGATAACTTTGATTTCTTTCTCTGAAACCAAAACACAGTCCTCCCAAGAGTTCTCATCAACCAAACCAAATTGGAGGCAGTTTCTGTCTTGGAGGCACTGAGAGGTCAGTCCAAATCAGTCAATGCATCTTGGGACAACCCCAGTCTCTGAGACCAAATCAGGAGTTGTCTTTGATCTTATGCTCACATTGTCTAAAAAAAGACATGCTTTCAGAAGCCATAGACAAGTCATTTTATGATCATGGTCCAAAAGCAGAATGGGCAAGTTCTGGAAGTAGCTTTTAGAAGTAGTGGACTGCCTATTGCAGTGGAGAAGATGCTGGACCTGGAGTTGGGAAGACTCCAAATCTGGCTTCAAACACTAGCTTTGTGACCCTAGACAATTATTTAATCTGTTTGCTTCTGTTTTCTCCATTGTAAAATGAGGATTATAATAGTCCCCATCTTCCAGGGTATTTGTAAGAATCCAGTGAGATAATTATAAATCATTTAATACATACTAGGCACCCTAGAGGTCTTTTAGAGCAAAGAGGACCTGCTTTGTTGGGTGTGCTGTAGAGGAGATTTTTGTTCCAGTATGAATCGGTATCTTTTTTTAGCTCTCAACTCCTGTGAAATTAGAGATCTTCAACATTTGGGGATGTCTGCATCAGCGAAGGTGTCTGTATACATGTGTATGTGTGCGTGTGCCCATCTGCCAAGACTCTCCTCTAACATAGCTCTGATATGATGAATACACATGACGTCCAGGCTGAGATTCTTGCTATGGAAATTTGGGAAATGAAAATAACTTATAGAACAATTAAGGTGCCAGTAGTTTTCTTGAACTAAAGGGAAGTTTTCATTACAAACCAGTTGAGTCAGATTGCCCATTTTAATCAAGGAGGTTACTTAGACTCATGACTTAACACTGTTTTAATGGTAAATTCATTGTTCCCTTGAACACTTGGTCAAACAGATAATTTCAAAGAAAACAAACTGCATCGAAGACTCCAAGGTGTGAATAATCTGAAGAGGTTGTCCAAGCCCTAACCCCTAGGACCGTAGGGATGACTGCTCAAGCAAAGTATAGCCTTCAAGAGACGTACCAGAAAACTCCTACTCGATAAATATTCTTTTTTCTCGGAAATAAGGGAAGATGACTAAGGAAAAGTGTACAAGTTGTTAGGAAGATGCTAATGAAAGAAAAAAAAATCTGAATCTGAATTGTCCTTGTAGATGAACACTAAATGATCCTGGCTAGAATAACATGAGGTAGCTATCCATACGGCAGACAAAATGACAGCTAAGTTGTTAGCAAAACTCAATTCTCTACAGAAGTCGGGATGTGTTTTATAGAAGGCCCAGCTAATTACAACTTGAAAGTGGGCATGCTATTTACCAGGTTAAAGAAGTATGACAGATGTGCCATGGAAGCAGGGGAGCATGAACAGGCTTTTCAAAACCATTAGTTCAGCCCAAATCTGGATTAACCTAAAATCTGAAGAAGCATTGGAAATCATGAATTCATTACCATGGGTGGGGACATTGCCTGATCTTTTCTGTGAGAAGTATTGAGGATTCAATTGTCTCTGACAACTTCTGAAAACAAACAAATAAATCTTAAATTATCCTCCTGTCCCTTCTGGGAGGAATGCTGAGCTGATCAGAACTTGATAGAAAATCAAAATGCCCCTCTCTAAGGCCTATACTCTTTTCTGGCTCAGGGCTACGAGATAACTTGTTTCATTGGTAGCTCCCTTTTCTAGCTCCTGTTTCTCCTTCCTCAAGTTGATTTTCCCTTTCTCTGGAAAAATGTAGTGACCAAGTGCATCACAGCTGACTTCAGTTTATAATTTCCTGCTCGCCCCAAGGCGCCAGAGTCTACAGTGACATCTTGTTACCTCCTACCTCTTTGGAAAGGGGTAGGAGGTATCATGATACCTCCCTACCATTAGCTCCAAGCTCTGCGTCTTATTCCCCAGTTGGACAAAGCATTCTGGTTTTGTCTTTTCTGGAAGTCAGAAGCAAGATGGCAGCAGAACTTTCTCCTCGTTCCCTCTTCCGTTGGATAGAGTGTTGGTCTTGGAGTCATGGAGATCTGAGTTCAAAAATGACCTTGGATACTTATTAGTTTACCCTGGGCAAGTCACTTAACTTTTCTGCCTCAGTTTCCTCCTCTGGAAAATGAGAATAATAATATCCCAGGGATGTGGTGAGGACAAAATGGAATAATATCTATAATGAACTTTGCAAAGCTTAAAGCACTATATAAAGGCTAACTAAAATTGTTATTATTAACCTGGTTTAGAAATGGTAGGCTATGTGTCCTCATGTCAATTAGACCCAGTGAAGTTCAAGGAAGATTACTGATTTATAATCTGATTACATCTTATTTTGAATATTCATGGGTCTGGGTCCTTAGGCTTGTTATTTAAAATTTTTATTCTCAGTTTATGGAAATGATTTTAATAAATTTTCATATTTGTATCAAACTAGAAAAATTTCTGAAAATCCATGTGCTTATAAGCCCTCATTAAATAATCCTTCTTTCCATACAGTCTTGGTTTTATTATGTGAGATTTAACCCATTAAAATTAGAAGGGTAGATAAGACCTCCTTGGACCTATAGGAAACCCTTTTAAGTTTAATTTTCAACAAAAAGATAAATCAAGCTCTGGTTTTGGGCTCTAACTTTATCACTTAATTTTTGCTAAGCTAGTTTAAGTTGGTTCCAGTTTACTCTAAGTGAAGCATTTCGTGTAAAATAAGGATGATTAAAGGAGAGATTCTGAACTGGTTTCAAGAACTTGGAAGGGTCATGGAGCAAAGGGAGGGCTTAGTTGTGGCAGAAAAAGGAAATACTGGGGAGAGTCGTTGGTCCCATGCACCATGAAGAAGATGATCTAGGCTAATAAAAGTCCAAAGGAAAAGGTAGCTATTTCCCCAACTTGCCCTCCTGGGCCTACCTATAATGACAGACTCTATAATGAAATCAGATTGTTTCATTACCCAGCTATTGCCAATAAACTAAAATTAATTGTATATCTCTCTATCATCTGTCTCTCTATCTCTTCATGTCTGTCTCTATCTCTGTATATGTGTGTGCTTGTGTTTGTCTCTCAATGTGAAATTAGGCAGAGAGAACACAACTTCTTAGATATTAGAATTTATTTTTGACTAACTGAAGATACAAAATGATTGTGACTAAACTCCAAACTTTTTATCTAAAATAAACTTTCTCAGTGTGAAGAGAAGGAAACCAATGATCCACATTATATTATCATTATATTGCCTCCCCCTCCCTTAAAATGAGCTAAATAGACTACTACAGGTGTTATATAATGATCTATCAGCTTGAGAATTGGGGAGCTCAATGGGCTGCAGTGAAAATCTAGGTCCTAGGTTTTTATTCAGAAGACCTGAGTTTAAATCCTGGCTTAGCTACTTCCTAACTACGTACCTCTGGACTGGTCACTGAGCCTCAGTTTCTCACCTATACAAATGAGAAAGTTGACTAGATGACCAAGGTGTTCCTATGATCCTTTCCTGAAAATAGTTCCAGTGGTCCCAATATCAGGGGATAGTTCCCTTATGGCAGCCACTCCACACACTAATTCTGTTAAACCAACACAAATTTATATAACTTTAAAGTTTACATAATGTTTAAATCATCTCATTTCAGTCTCACCACAACGCATCTGGCACTCAACTTTATGAGTGCAGGACATAATTTAGGACTCTAAAAATGACACTTTTTGAAAATTATCTGGAGTTTTAACAACTAAATTGCCACCTGTCCATTTGTACAAAGAGAATGGAAATTTTAATGAATATCAGTATATACAACAGTCCCTCCAAAGTAGGAAAATGCAGTGATGGCTGCCATTTTTGGTAACCAAATTTCGATTTTTTTTGAGCAATTAAGCTAGTCCATGACACAATGTGACAAAAAACTACTTAATGGCATGGATAGTTAAGCCCAGTCATCTCTAGGAATATTCATCCTGAGCCTTGAAGTTTTGGGGAACCTAGAGCTGAATTAGGGATCAAGTAGCTGGAAATTTGCAAAAGATAGTAGGAGGGATGTAGGAGAGAATGTGGGGAGATGTGAGGAGAAAAGGGAGCCACCAGAAATGCCCATGTACATAGAATCCATACAATGCTGAGGTTGGTCTCAGAAAACTTCTGCCTGTTCTGTGACATCTTTGAATTTCCCCTGGTTGTTAATTTTATATTAAAATTGTATTAAGACATTAGGAAAAGAGTGTTTTTAGCCATCTCCTTTTCTAATTATATACAACCTTTATTTTTATACCAATATTCACTTGCAAGTTATCTTTTGAAACATGATTAGACATACTATGTGTCTGTCCATTGACCTCTGGATTATTTATAATTACATTTTTCTAAGATCATGGTTTGCCACGATTTGCCATAATACAGCAACATCACAAGAAGGTTAGTGTAAAAAAAATATGATCTTTTACAAGAAAATCTTAAACTTTGGAATGATTGAAAGCATTATACAAGTTTCTAAAATGTAAACCACCCTGATTTTCTCATCAGTTCTAAGTCCATCATATGAACAAACATTATATACATATAATCTTTGTTCATATATATATATATATATATACATATATATATATATATATATATATATATGGGGCGGCTAGGTGGTGCAAGGGATAGAGCACTGGCCCTGGAATCAAGATTCCCTGAGTTCAAATCTGGCCTCAGACACTTACTAATTACCTAGCTGTGTGGCCTTGGGCAAGGCACCCATTGCCTTGCAAAATTAAAAAAAAAAGATTCCTAGATCTCTCTCTCTCTCTCTCTCTCTCTCTCTCTCTCTCTCTCTCTCTCTCTATTTATATATATATATATATATGAGTATGTATGTGTGTGTATAGATAGATAGATAGATAGATGATAGATAGATAGATAGCAACTCCTGTTATAGTAACAAAGAACTGGAAACTAAAGGAAATATCTAACAAATGAAGAATTGTTAATCAGTAGTCTGTGAATGTAATGGAATACTATTGTGCCATAAGAAATGATGAAAGAAATGGTTTCAGAGAGTCCTGGGAAGACCTGAATGAACTAATGCAGCGAGAAGTAAGGAAATAAGCAGAGGGAAGAGAACATCTTCAAAAAAAGCAAAAATATTGTTCCTGCTGCTGTTATGTTGGATCATTTCAATGATATCTGACTGTTCATGACCCCTTTTCAGATTTTCTTGGCAAATATACCAGAGGGGTTCACCAACTTCCTTCTCCAATTTATTTCACAAATGAGGAAACTGAGGCAAATAAGGTTAAGTGACTTGCCTAGGGGTCACACAGCTACCAAGTGCTTGAATTCAAGAAGATGAGTCTGAGTTCAGGCCCAACACTCTTTACTGCCCCAAAATACTGTAAAAATATAAAATTGAAAGACTTTGAACTCTGACCAACTATAATTTAAGAGGACTGACAAACCTCCAGACAGAGAGATGATGGCCTCAGGGTGTACAATATGACATTATTTTTTGGTACATAGTCAATGCAAAAATTTGTTTTACTTCATTTTTCATATTCGTAAATCCTTTTCTCCCCTCTAGTAATGGTAGAATAGAAGAGAAAATTGATTTTTTGTTCATTTAAAAAAAGAACTTTCATTTCATTTTTAAAAACATACATAGAGGGACAGTTAGTTGGCACAGTGGATAGAGCACAGGCCCTGGAGTCAAGAGGTACTGAGTTCAAATTTGACCTCAGACACTAAATAATTATCTAGTTGTATGTCACCTTGGGCAAGTCATTTAACCCCATTGCCCCATTGCCTTGCAAAACATCCCCCCCCAAATAAATAAAAGAATATATATATGTGTATGTGTATATATATATATATATATATATATGTAATATACACACACACATCTTTTAAAAATTCTAGGTCCAAGTCATTATTCACCCAAGCCTACGACAATACTGCATATTTTAGTATAGGCAAAATACATTTTTCATTCTTTTTTTAAAGTGGAGGTGATTGTACCGATCTTTTATACATTATTGTGGATATCACAAAGGAGGCTTTATAAGTAGTCTGTTATCTGGTACAATCAATAAAATATCTTCTGCCAATAGGAACATTTGAAAACTCCAACTATCAATAGATTAATAGAAAATCCTTTTTATTTGTATTCAAGACATCTTTCATGACACTGCAGAACACTTTTTGGCAAATGGCATCTGTTTTCTGTCTTTTGGCTCTGACTTTTTATTTTTTTGCAAGGCAAGGGGGTTAAGTGACTTGCCCAAGGCCACACAGCTAGGCAACTATTAAGTGCCTGAGGCTGGATTTGAACTCAGGTACTCCTGACCTCAGGGAGGGTGCTCTATCCACTGCACCACCTAGCCACCCCTGGCTCTAGCTTTAACACTTAACTTTTGCTAAGCTAGTTTAAGTTGATTCCAATATACTCTAGGTGAAGCATTTCCCTTTTGGAATCTCTCTCAGTGTTTTACTCTTACTCCTCAGATCCAATCATTTATCAAATGTCATTGATTCTGTCTTTATAAATCATCTCTCCCCACCATTCTTTTCTCTCTCCATATGGCGACAACTTTAGTTCAGGTCTGAATCACGTCTCACTTGGGTTAATGCAATAACCTTCCACTTTAATATTAAAGAACTTTTGTCCAAATCATGGCTGATTATTATCATCTCTGACCTTTAACATGACCTCCAAGCCCTTCCTTCCTTTGTACTTTTCTCATCTCCTCCATTAAAGCTATTCTCTTCTCCCTTTTCAATCCCCATTTCTTGAAGAACCAATTCACATCTTCACTATCTTATACCATCTAATCCCTTATTCCCTTGTCCAATTACCATTCATGCCCCAAATCTGAATTACTCTATGGCCTTCACTTTTACTTTTCTGAACAATGTTATTAGAAGAAAAAACAAAACCATAGCAACTGGATACACTGCAAACTTGTTTTGTACAATCTAAACTGGACCTTCACAACAGTAGAACAATTCATTTTATCTCGAGTTGATTTGCATTCTTTTTCTTTCCTCAAACCTCCCACAGCCCCACTTCACTCTCTCAACTGAAGGCCTCACTTTACACTTCACCAAAAAAAATAAGACAGTTCTCTGCAAAGTTTCTCTCTTTCTCTTCACCTCACATTACCCTGACTTTATTCTTCACTATTTCCTCCTTTATGAAAGTCTTTAATGAAAATGTGGCTCTTTCTCTTTACCAACATCGATCCTTTTATGTGTATCTTTGATCCTATCCCTGCCCATCTCCTCCTTTTTAAACTTTCCCTATCCAATAGTTCTTTCCCTTTCTTAGAAAACTGTTCACATCTCTTTCATCCTTCAAAAATACTCAGATCATACTATCAACATACAACATCTTTTTTCCTTCTTAAACTCTTTGAAAAAGTCATCTACATCATCATCTTTCCTCTTTTCTCCCCAGTCTGACTTCCAACCTTATTATTCAACCTGATGTGACTTTTCCAAATTTACTCTCTGGATTTCCAAATCTCATTTTCTCAGTTCTCATTCCTCTTGATTTCTCTGTAGCCTTCAACACTATTGATGACCTGTACTCTCTAGAGATTCTCTTTAATTTGATTTTTTCATGACCTTGCTCTCTCTTCATTCTCCTCTTGGTCTCTTTTGCTAGATCTTCAGGTCACACTTCCTAACCCCAGGTGTACCCTTAACCTCTAGACTGATTTCTCTCTACATTTTCTCACCTGATAATGCTATGAGCTCTCAATTGGTTTAATTATCAATTCTGTGCAAGTGGCTCCCAAGTCTATACAACTATTCCCAGTTTCTCTCTTGAGTTCCAGTCCTGGTCATCAATTGCCTACTGTATATCAAATGTCCTATAGGCATCTCCAACTAAACATGGCCAAAATAGAACTCCTTTGCTCCCCCACACCCCAAACCTACACCTCTCTTGAACTTCCTAATTACTATTGGGAGCAATGTTCTCTTCTGGACACAATCTCAGGATCACCCCCAACTCCTCACTCACTCTACCCACATAACCACTAAGTTCCAAATCTTGTTTCTATTTCTACCTCATGTCTTTTAGGTGTCATCTTATTTCTATTCATATGAGCACAGTCTCTGAATTCAGAACTTTAACTTTTTTTTTTTTTGCAAGGCAATGGGGTTAAGTGACTTGCCCAGGTCACACGGCTAAGTTATTATTAAGTATTTGAGGTTGGTTTTGAACTCAAGTCCTCCTGACTCCAGGGTCAGTGCATTATCCACTGTGCCTCCTAGCTATTCTCCTTTACCATGTCTTGCCTAGACTATTGCAATAATCCCAATTGGTCTTCCAGGCCCAAGATTCAGTTCCAGCCCACTCTATGTAGGCCCAAGTCACTCTCCTACTCAATGAACTCCAATAGCTTCCTATTATCTCTAGGATCAAATATAAACTGCTCCATTTGGTATGGGAAGCTTTTTACAACTTGATCTCTTTTCTTTTTTTCAGTCTTATTATCCCTTACTTTCTTCCATTGTGCTACAATACAGCCAATGGCCCCCTTGCTATTCTTCAGGTATGATATTCTATTTCCCCTCTCCACACCTTTACTAGGGCTGTGTCTTTTGCATAAGAAGCTTTCCCTCCTCCCCTCTGCCTCTTAAAATTCCTGGCTTTTTGATGACTTAGTACAAGTACTGCCTTCTACAGGAGACTCTTTGTAGTTTACCATATTTATATATATATAGATATAGATATATAGATATATATATGTATATGTATGTATTACATACTAAATATACAAATACTGTAGTTATATATAGTTACATCTCCTCTATTAGAATGTAAGCTCCTTGAGGGCAAGGAGTATTCTATTTTTTATTTGTATCCTCTTCATTTAGCATACAGTAAATGTTAAATAAATATTTGCTGATTGAGTGATCCTTTATATGAATATGTTGTGTCCCAGGCAGAATGAAAGTCCTTGGTGTTCCCCAGAACTTAGCCCAATCCTGTATCTGATAGGTGCCTAATAAGTGTTTGTTGACCTGCCAACATCTGGCTGCTTGTTGAACAAAGATTTTTTCTGTAGGTACGTTTGTCAGAATTTTGTAGGATTTTTAAGTACGTGTAGCAACTGGATTCCAACAGTGGCTTCTCCATGCAAGGTTCCCTCAGCTTCAAGGTGCTCTCTGGAGCTTATCTCCTCAAAAACCATAGTTTTATGAATCACCACAGATATGGAAACAGTAGACCAGGGGATAACCAATCATTTCAAAGCAAAGGCATTTAATCAAATATGATAACAAAAGAATGAATGATAAAAGGCTCCTCTTGCCTTCCCCATCCTAAGCCTGGTATACACTCTCCCACATGTGACTAAGGGTCCATGGATGAAAAGGCATTTATGAGGAGGGTACATGAGCAGCTGGAACAGCTGACAGAGGCTAGAGTCAGGTTATATAAATGTGTTTGAGAGAGAGAGAGACAGACAGACAGACAGACAGAGAGTGTGCATGTGTGTGTGTTTGAATTTGGGTTCAAATCCACCCTTTGACATGTACTAGCTATGAGATCTTTGGTAAATCACTTGACCTCTGTTTGCCTCAATTTCTTCATCTGTATTTTTCTCAAATAAATTCATGAGAATATATAATGTTTATAGGGAAGTTTATATGTATATACATGTATATATTTTAGATATATATCCTTACAAGACTATGACTGAACATATAACATTTTTATAATTTAAAATTTTTATAATTTGAGAGGCAGTGTAGAATGGTTGATAGTGAAATACACAACTAGAAAGACCTGGGGAGGGGCAAACCTTGCCCAGGTGTGACTGAGTTGTGTGACCCTGAGTGAGTCACCAAATCTTTCAATACTCAGAGCACCTCTCTAAGTGGCAAGGAAGGTGCCAACCTATTCTGAAAAAAAAAAAGGAGTTTCTTAGTCTAGGGAATTCCCTTATTGATGAAATCACAAATGTATTCCTTATCTCTAAAAGTGACAAAGGAAAATAAAATCTGCATTATTTAGAGAAGCAAACAATTTGAAGCCATCGATACATATTTCCTATTTTTTGGCTTGTCAATAATTGCTTTTGTTAATGTCAAATTTCACTTTGCCATTTCTAGGTCACCCAGAGATTTTTCCTCTGGTACTTACCACTAAGACCCAGGAAATATTTAATCTGAGACCTGAAGAAGATGTCACAGAAGAACACCCCAATAAGCTTATCAAAAAAGAGGATATACTCCAAGACTTCAAGAACAGAGCTGGAGTATCTGATTTCCACCCAGTCAAAAAAATCGTGCTGGTTTGTAAAGAGTCCCTTTTTATTGGCTTATCAAACCTTCTGTAAGAGTATCCTTCCAGAGGCTTCCCAGATCTTGTTTAAAATATCAAAATAGGAGAATTCAGAAAGCCAAAATGGGACACTGAGAAATGATTCCTTTGGAGGAATCATATTTATCTCTCTAAGGTTTATAAAACAATTGAGATATGGGAGTTTTAAACACTGTCTTTTGTCAAAGATGACTCTTAGAATCTTTGATAACTGGACAAATCTCAGTTTACCTATTAGCCACCAAGACAACAGATTGGCATAGAAGCATGAGGCTTTCTCTTTTGATCTTACTCATATAGGAATATCCTGGAGAAGAACTGTTGGTTGTTTATGATAAAGAGTTCAAATATGGACAGAACTTTTATCTTATTGGAACTGAAGAGGCCAAGGAAAGCATTTTAAAGGTAAGCACATCACCAAACCTTATCTGGACTATTTCACAGTCTGGGGAAGTCATATCAATAGGCTGAACCAGTTCCTAATTGGCAATGTGACGCACTAGCTCATGACCTACTTGTATGAATGTCACTACTCCTCTGGGAATCATCTTCTAAATGTCAGGAAAAAAGTCAACCTGGGAAGCAATTGCTCTTTGCTGCCCTTTGGATCAGGATTATCCAAATTAGTTCTGGGATGACAAATATTCAGTTCTTGATGATAAACTTTCCTGGGGCGTAAAGAAGTTGATCCAGAATATAAATCCTTGCAATCCTTGGTTTATTCTATTCCTTTTTTATTTTTGAAGATATGGTCTCCCCATTTGTCAAGGTTGGAAAGCTTGATTCCACTATTGATCAGCAAAAGAGCTCCTAATTGACCCCTCTTTAGGCAACCCTATACTCCCCAATGATCCCGGGGGTTCCCCATATTGCTGTTGAACTTAATAAGTCCACCTGTTCTGTATAGGCCATTCAACTCAAAACTCTTCACCTCAAGAGATTCACCCGCCTCAGTCTCTCTGCTAGCAGATGTGTACTGGCTTGTCCATCTGGCACTTTACATTCTTACCATCTAATGCTAACCCAATCAATTTAATTTGACTGATTGACTAAAATCAATCAAGCTAATTATTTGATGGAACACTTGTTGGGAGAAGATATCGTGTGGTCCAGTGGAAATAGTACTGGCCATTGCATCAGAGGACATTGGTTCAAGAATCATCTTTTGACTCTTTTCCATGTGGATGACCCGAGACAGTGACAATTTTGTGGCTTCAATTGCCTTATCTGGAAAACGTGAATACTGGAGTAAACAGTCTCTTCCAACTGTAAATCTATGATTCTCTAATCTGACATACAGCCTAAATAATTTTATAATCTTATTTTATTAAATGTGATTTATCAATTTCACAAAAATGATATTTTAGAGAATATATTCTTTTATAAGAACATTCTACTTATGATAGGAGCAAAAGGATTTTTAAAAATCATTTATGATTAAGAATGGTTTTCACCTTCTTATAGAAATCCATGTTATCTATATTTAAAATCCTACTTAGTAACAAAATCTGATCATTAAAGTTTTATTAAAGATTGAGGGTGAGATATTATGGGGAAGAGACACCCAACCCAGTTGGAGGAAATAGTCTTAGCATGAGGATTTGCCCTAAACAACGGGTCCATGACAGTGACTAGCCCTGAATACAAGGCAAGAACAAGATGAGAGTTCCTCTTGTTCATAACACAAAATAAACCTGCTTTGGGGGGATTTAGATTTCTGGGTAGCTAAGTCAATACATTTCGAGATGCTGGAATAGCAGCCAGAGGAGAGAGCTTCAGAAGAAATCTTCAATTACAGCAGCTTAGAGTGGAGGATGTTGAAAGACTTTGGCTGAGGCAAATGTTCATTAATTTTTGGTTTAGAGAGTCTTCAAACAGGCTTGTCATGTGGAAAAGGTCTAGATTTATTCTCATTGGCCCAGAAGGCAAAACTAGGAGCAAGGACTGAAAGTTTCAAAGATGGAGATCTTGGCTAAATATGAGAAAATGTTAGCTAAAATAAGTTATCCAAAAGTGAAATCCTCCAGAATATAATATTAATTGGGATGGGGATGGAAAAATCCATTTGGAAAGTTGGTAGCTCTTTAGTGCCACTCATAAAAGAAATTCCCACTAGAATCTTTATGACAAGTAGGTGCCCAGCCTTTGTTTGATGTCCTTCAAAGTGGACAAACCAATCAACCCTTATGGAAGCTCATGACTCTTTTGGACAGCTCCTAAATTTGCCTGCTAGCAACTTGGACCCATTGCTCCTGATTCTGTTCTCTGGGACCAAACATAGCCAGGCTAATCCCTCTTCCTTAGTACATAGCTTCAAATACTTGAAAACTATCACATTAATACTTTCACTAGCTTGTTGCTTCTCTTCTGGAAACTTTTCAGCTTATCAATGATCTTCTTAAATTGTGGTGCCTCAAACTGAGCACCAGATACAAGTAGAATCCGCAAAGTGTTAGCTCTGTTCCTGGAAGCAATGTTTGTCTTGATAAAGTCCATAATGACATTAACATTTTTGACTGACCCATGTTGAATTCAAACTCCCAGAGCTTATTCTGAACTACTGTCTATTCATGGTCCCCTGTTTTACACTTAGGAAGCCAATTTTTTTAATACCCAAGTATGAGTCTTTCCATTTATCTCTATTGGATTTCATATTAATAGATTCAGCTTAGTGTTCTAGCCTGTCATCCAGTGTATTAAATTTCTCTCCCCACTTTCTGTTATCTGCAAATGTGATGAGTATGCCCTTATGAAAAGTCTTTATGAAAGCCATTGATAAAAACATAAAACAAAACACAGGCTTCAACTCAGATTAGTACATAACACTGCAAATCTTCTACTGTGTGGCATAGAAACAATGACAATTACTTTCTGGTCATTTTTGGTCATGCATTACCTAATCAAAATCTCTTTCACAACAAGAACTATATGAGATAATTTTATCAAAAGCTTTACTAAAATATCAGAAAATTGATTTGAGAACATTCCTTGTATTTATTCATTTAATAATCCTCTGAAGAAGGAAATGAGATCGTCTCAAGTTTTCCTATGCTTGTTGAAGACTTGTTGGATGCTTTGTAATCATTGCTTCCCTTTCTGATGTTTACCAACCATTTTTCAATGATTTGTTCTATTTTTCCTTGGAATTCAAGTCAATCTCATTGTCCTATAGTTTACCAGCTCTATAGGCTGAAATTCTTACTCAGATTTGGATTAGATTTACATCATATCTGAGATCTCTTCATAGAATCTTTTAGCTTCTATGACATTCCAAGTAAATGATGTTCAAAGAAAAACTATATTGCAGCATCATAGAAACATCAGTAGATCAGAAGTCAGAAACAAAAGGAATAGGTAGGAATAGACCAAGTTCATAATGTCATCCATAAGCAGAACTGACTGGACAATTTTAATATTGTGAATGCCTTTTCCATTTTGACTATCCATAGGATAGTGATAGATACCTTTGGTGAACACGTGTCTTCTATTTCATTCTTTGCTTGATAGTTAATAATAATATCTTATTATTAAATAATGTGAACACTTTTTATTTAATTACCTATTAGACAATGTGAGCACCTTTTATTTAATTACATAAGTTTAATGCTATTTTTCATAAAATTTCAATGCCAATCCCTAATCAGGAATGTTGACTACCTCTTATGACATTACTCCTTTGTGAAAATTAAATTTCTCTTGGATCATTTCAGCTCCTAGCAATGTTTTTTTTGTTAATGTAACATGCTATAAATATGAGGATTGACTGTATCAGTTAAATTCCTTTGCTCTGAAAGATTAATTTTATTTAAATTATATTATTTTCCTTATTAACAGTGTAACATTTTTGTAATAAACTAATTCATTAAAAAAACCTTTTAAATGTATTCAGAATTGTGTCAGAACTTAAAACAGCCAAACTCTGTGACATGTGTAATTCTCTGGCTTTCTGGCAACATGTATGAGAGGGAAGGAGAGGAATAAAGAAAAAAGAAGAGATTTTTTCAATAATCCCAAATAAAATCAGGACTGATGATAAACCAACATCTTGATTCTGGGGATGTTGTTGCTTGTCCTTCATTCTCAAAGAAGACTAGGTCATCAGGGAGGTGATACTATGCCAAGCACCTGAATTGGATTTGGGGGGGGGTTGCTGTGCCAAGTCCCCAGCCTCACTTTCTCCTCCAGAGCCATCTGGGTCCAGTAGCCAGATAGGAATCAGGATGACTGGGAATGACCCTGGATAAGAGGTAATTAGGGTTAAGTTGACCAAAGTTTCACAGCTAGTAAGTGTCCAGAGTCTGAGTCTTGAGACTGGATTTGAACTCAGGTCCTCCTGACTCCAGGGTTGGTGCTCTATCTACTGTGCCACCTAGTTGTCTCTTCTAGGGGATAGTCAAAAAGAAACAATCTGAGAGGAGTTAAAAATAATATCATCAATGAACCCACTGGGAACCTTATTATGCATGACCTGAATTCCTTTTCTTTTTTCACTCCCCATTGTCCTTTCTATGGCTTATCTATATGGGGACAGAGTAAGGTCTTATGTCAATTGGAATATACCCAGAAGTAAAAATTGTTTTAATTTATTTTGGTTTTTTTTTTGCTGCTGACTAATAAAGACAGGAATATATAATAAAATCATGGAAATGGTTCAAAAGAACAGTAGACAATA
Organism: Macrotis lagotis; assembly: GCF_037893015.1. NCBI lineage: Eukaryota > Metazoa > Chordata > Mammalia > Peramelemorphia > Peramelidae > Macrotis > Macrotis lagotis. The sequence continues at coordinate 44,389,129 of NC_133659.1, read as the reverse complement.
ACTTTGTCATTTTTATTTAGTTTTTGCTAGTTTGAATTTATTTGCATGCTAATACAAATAGTCTATTGAGAGTAAAGTGGACTTCCTAAAGCCAAATTCCATATAGATTCTGTGAATTTTCTTTGGTGATCTATAAATTTCACAAAAAGTAAATAATCTTCCTTGAATTGGACTTTAAGTATATAGATTTCCACTTTGTATTTTAAGTATTAAATAGGACACCCACATCCATATCCAAACACACACACACACACACACACACACACACACACACACACACCTACACACAAACATCTATGCACATGGACTTTCTAATCCTAAGTCAAATATTCATGGACATACATGATATAACAATGGACTTTCAATTTTAATATTTAATATCAGTTGCAGACTATTTGAAAAATAGAATTAATCTTGGTTTGGGGGCACTCTGCCTTGTTTTTTGTTCAGAAGATCTGATTTGCCTGTGATGGCTACAAGCTTCAGATAATAATAATAATGATGATAATAGTCATACCTTGATCTTTGCATCACCTACAAATGCACCACATCCATGTTTATGAACTCTGAAATTCCTGAACAACACCTTCAAATAGCAATAGCTCAACAGTGATCTCTGACCAATTGGCAAAAGCAGACCCACCAATGAGGGCTCACAACTATGGTGCATCTGAAGTCGGGTGGGGGGGGCTTTTCTAGGGGACCCATATAAGAGGAAGGGTATCATAGGTCCTTCAACTGAATGAAAAAAGAATTTTTCATGACTTTGAGAACCAAGGATTTTATTCAAATGAATAGATCCTTCACTAATGAAAACTGCAATTTACATTACTTTTTAACTTACTAGATAAATGGTTTCTGGGAATTACTGTGGGGGAAAAAATCCTCTTCTCTGATCAAACTGAAGATGTCTTCCCTGGCTTGTGACCTGGGGTATGACCAGCCAGATTTGGTGCTATTTTGACTATCTTTCAAGAGCCCAGTCTTCAATGAGTTATGTAAGGAAGACTGTGAAGGAGACTTGTATGCAGATAAGAGAAAGTATTTATGTAATTTGTGAAAAGTTCATTATATAACTAATGAAAATGCAACAATCGATGTTGTCTTTTACCCAGCTTCCAGAAGAGCAGATGGACACTGAAGAGGCCAAAGAAAGTGTTGAAGACATTTATGTTTACAAACCACCAGTTCCTAAACCTTGGGTTTCCCTGGGAAGTGAGAAAGAGATTGAAGAAGAATCCGTTCATGAATCTACATTCAAGGTCAGAATGACATTTTGAAGCACCTGCTATGTTCAAAGCAAAGGCAAAAACCCTCCACTATTGGCTGCTTTGATTCCTAAATCACCATCATATGGTGGGCCAATTATCTTCACTAATCAGCCATGATTTCTCCCGATTCTGTAAGGCTAACTTCTGTGTATTCTTGGGACTCCCTGATTCCCTTTGAAACAAGAGAGAGAAAACATTCTTTTAATACCAATGAAGAACCACCCCCCCCACCAAAAAAAAAAAACAAAAAAACAGTAATTTACTTTTTTGCATTCATCGCAGGCTAAATATAAGATCTCTCGTGAACGAAAAAAATTTGGTGCACCCATTACATTTGGTGACCAAAATGCTTCAACTGTGAAAGAAAATTACATTGAATGTACATCATATTCTGACAAGAACTTCATAATCCAGCAGCTCGAGAAAGACATTGCTATACAAATGATACCAGTATTAAAGGATAAACACACTCAGACCCAATGGTAAGTATGAAGTGGGTTTAACTCAACCGTGTTACTCATGAAGAAAACTTCCTAATTCTCAGGCTTATTGAGATGCATCATGAAAATAAAAATAAATATGAAATTATAAAATGTAGATTTATTAAGTGATTCAACTTCATTTTTAAGTCTCTATTGAGTACCTCCTGTCAGGTCACTGAGAAGCGAAGTGACCCAGTGGACAGAGCCAAGCAGAGAGCTCTGCCCCTATTGTCCCTGGGACCCTGTGGGCAAGTCACTTCATTTCTCATGGAGCCTCTACAAGATTAAGGCTTACCTGCATCTAGGGGGAGATTTTTTACTAAGTTTTCTAAACTCTGATTAAAATAAAGCAAAAAGGATGAAATGAAATACATATGGTAGGGGCGGCTAGGTGGCGCAGTGGATAGAGCACCAGCCCTGGAGTCAGGAGTACCTGGGTTCAAATCCAGTCTCAGACACTTAATCATTACCTAGCTGTGTGGCCCTTGGGCCCATTTGCCCCATTTGCCTTGCAAAAACCTAAAAAAATACATATGGGATTTATGTATCTCACTTGATCCTTGTAATAGTCCTATGAGATAGGTATTATTATCCCAGTTTTACAATTGAGGAAACTTGAGGCAGAGAGAGGTAAAGTGACTTGCCCAGGGTCACACATCTAGTAGGTGTCAGAAGCTGCATTTGAAAAATTCATGTCTCCTTGACTGCAAGCCCAGCTCCCTATCCACTGCAAGGTCCTCTGAACAAGTAGGAGAGGCTATTAGAAGAGCTGGTGGTCCTCAGGCTATGACAGGAGTCCAGGCAAGAGGCTTAGATGCAATTGAAAGCCAACTTCTTCCTTCCTACAGTGAAGAACAAGCCTGAATGACACTGATTCACCACGTTTAAGTAGAATTTGATCTGCCTCCCTACACTAAATACATTTGATTCACAGGGATTAAGACTATATATAAATAAATACACATATTAAAGCATCACTTTTTCCTCCTTTTGGGTATCATACTGTGGCTTAGTAGCTAGAGAGGGCCATGTCAGCCCTAGGTTTAAAAAGAACTGTATTCAAATCTCCTCCTCAACCCCCACCTCCCAAAAAATCTCTCAAGAGATGAACTGAGGAATAATATAAACATAATGTTACAGGCCTGAAGTTCTTTCAATGGAAAGAATTAAAGTTAGAGATGGCACAGAAGACAATGGATGGAAAGGGAACAGCAGGGCATGAGGAAACCCATTTTAAACAGAAAATGAGACAGAATTGATGTAAAAGATGTCATCTGAAATCTGTGATCCCTTCAGATCCATAAATAAAGGGGCCAGGAAGTTACTTAGCCTGTCCATGAGCCAGGCAAATGCTCTCCAGATCTAACTTACAGATGAGCCACTGATCTGATGGGCATCAGTAAAAGGACCTTCCTCTCCACATTACTGAATTTGAAGGCCTTAACTAGAAAAAAGAAGAGACGGAGAGAAATTTAGGTCACATTTATATGTGGAATTCCTACTTGTGGAATGTAATCAGTTTAGTGAAAGGAATAAAATGAGTTGTTTACTGTTGTGGTGAAAAAAAATCAAAAACAAGTGACAGATTGACAATGGTTTTTGCTTTTTGTTTTGCTTTTTAACCAGCTACAGTCAAAAAGACCAATTCTCATTTTGATACACACCCACATGTATCTATATAAATATAGGCAGCTCTTCAATCAGGAGATTTCATTTCAGCAGCATCTTAATATATTTCCTGATAGTTGAACTTGAATTCCTATCTAAAAGCTGAGTACAGAAAAATGAGCTACATGGAGCACTGCAGTTATTATTATTATTATTATTTTATTTTTTGCAAGGCAATGGGGTCAAGTGGCTTGCCCAAGGCCACGCAGCTAGGTGGTAATTAGGTGTCTGAGGCCGGATTTGAACTCGGGTCCTCCTGACTCCAGGGCCAGTGCTCTATCCACTGTGCCACCTAGCTGCCCCATTATTATTTATAATACTCATAATAACTGGGATATAATTCTTAAGATTCACAAATAAATACTGATTGATAGAGTTGGTCAAGAAAGATGACCATTTACTGTTAGGCAAGACAAGTGGCACAGTGGAAGGAACACTAGGACTTGATGTCTGAAAGAGCTGAGTTCAAGTCCTGACTCATATACTTACTAGTTAAGTGACCGTGGACAAGTCATTTAACTGGTTCCTGATTGCATTTCCTTATCTGAAAAGGCCAAGGGGTACAATGGTAGTACCTCCTCCCAGGGCTGATGTGAGCATCAAATGAGATCCATAAAGTACTTTGCAAAACTTAAGTCACCATATATAAATGCTACTATTATATTAGAACAACCTTTTTGTCTACTATAAGGGGACAACAAAATAGTAATTTTTTTAACTTTCATTTTAAAAACTTTGAAGAGCTGTTCGTTTTACTTGTCACACAAACTTATAATTTTGACTTTAATTTTATGTTGAGCATCTGAATAAAGAATATCTGTATTCAACATTTATTTTTATAATTCAGGAAATATCCCAAAAATGCTGCTGTACAATATACACCTAGAGAATTTTCGGAAGAGGAAAAAGAACAGCAACTACAGTCAAAGGTGCTGGAAGAGTTTCTTAACTCTGTAACCTTGAGGTAAAAGTTTTATAAATCATTTAAAGCAAAAACTAGATTTTTGACTTTATGCCATTCCCCATCTAGTCCAAATAGAAAGTGTTTTCTCTATGAGCAAGTAACCTGCTTTGTTTGCTAGTCTTTGTAACATCAGGGCCTGACTGGTTTCCCACTGACCAAACAAAGGCATCACAAATAGAAAATTGGGAGTTATTACACCAAAGAAACCTAGAACGTGATCAATTTCTTTGTCAACAAGAGAGATACAATAACCAAGGAAAACACTGTTAGAATATAAACTCATTTGAAAAATATGAAAGAGGAAAGCGGATGATTGTGTGATGTTTCATCATCCACACACCCATACTCATGTGAACACACACACACCCATACTCATGTGAACACACACACACACACACACGAACATTGTAAGGGAAAATGGCATCTACAGAAACCTTGACATGAGATCTGCCTAATCAGATCAATTCCCATAACCTTGCAAATGAAACTGGAAGGAGGAACAACAAATGGGTAAAAAATGAATTTGAGCTGTTAGCCTTTCCTTAAGAGTCTGTTTCATCATCTAATAGTTGCATAGCCATCACATTTGGATACTTACACTTCTGCCATTAATGTGTCTCTATTACATGGTTGGTGTGAAGATTAAATAATCATAATAATTAAGTCCTAGAATTTTACTTTCCTCACAAAGTAGATAGTTTAAATACCATTCTCCTCATCTTTCAAAAAGAAGGAAAGTACAGTGGCATTAAGGAAAATGAAATTCAGAAGATGAGTTGTCCCAGGCCAAGTACACTGTTTTGAAAGTTCTGTGGCATCAAAAGGGAAGAGGCCAAAAGAATGGAAAAATTCATGGGCAGTATTACTACCAAAAATGAAAAGAAAAGATTCAGGGATTTATTTTAAAAAAAAACTACCCTTTCATATACCTATTTTCTCTTGTCTCTAAAATTTTTATGAGAATTACCTGCACCTTTATGCATCAAATGATACAAATATCCTAGATGGAATTATTAAAAGGAAATAGGCAGGTTTTAAAAAAAAAAGTAGACATCTTCCCAGTCATACAATTTGCCTGAAAGGTATAGAAAATTAAAAAAATTCATTGTTTCTTGGGGCTTTTTTAAAGCATTTGCCTCAAGGGAACAAAATATAGCCTTTAAAACTACAGGGCTGACAAGTTGTCTTAATTGATACAGTGACAGAGATAGCTAGGTTCAACTAACCATTGATTGTCCACATCAAACAAAGGGAGATAGAGGTATTTGTCCAAAGTGTCCACCATGATGGGAGGTGGCCCACACAAATTGAAGAGGGTTTCCTTAAAAGTGATAAGGTGCTCCAAATAGCCTTGTTTGCACATGACCATGAAGACTGCAAGTCCCAAAGAGTATAGGGATTCCTCAAAGAGATCTGTAATCATTAACCATAGATTGACTTAATCCATACAGATTAAAAAAAAAAAAACCCAAGCAGATGAAGAATGCCTATTATCCGCATTACAACATACTGCTGGTTGGGCATTCCACTGAGTTAGTCTAGCACCAGTATCTACAGTCTTGGACAGCTACTTTCCAATTGTCTATTGACAATGAGCTGGAAAAGGAGGAAGGGAATGGGCTGTGTTTTATGTGGAGATTTATGCTATGCTTTCAATGCCCTCAAGTGGCTCCCTCACATGAAAATATATCTTTTTAAAACCAATATTCTTCTGGTATTGCTACTGACTACTAATTAAAAGATTATACAAATTTCAAAGTCTCAGAATTTCAGATAACCCTAAAGAGCAATGAAGAGACATATGATGGGCACAAGGATACTGCAACATATTACCATCAAAGATTTGTATACAAGAAGCAACATAAAAAATGGCAGCTCCAAATTGTATGATTGGGGGGGAAAAACATGGCCCATCATGGAGCAGATGCAAGAGTGACAACCTGAGTACTTCTTAGTACTTATAGAATGCTCAAAAGGCTAAAAAAAGGCCCTCTAGGAAGTTGGATAAGGGCTTCTGTTGTTGTTTATACTTTGTTCTCAAAGAGGACCATTAAGTCAGGAAGGTGATACCATGAATTGTGGTTTAAGCGATTGATGGCAGGCTGGGCAAAGTCACCAGCCTCACTCAGGTCCAATGGAAAGACAGAGCTTAGGATGACTGGAGATGGACTTGCATGGAGTAGGAGACCTTAGGGTTTTTTTAGGTTAAGTCTTTCCCAGGTTTCATTTTGATTGAGGCAACATCCATTCAGTGATTAAAGTTAGGTAAGAAATGAGGCAAATAATGGCCTCTGTTCCTAATAAAAAAAAATCATTCAATCAATCAATCAATCAACGAATCTGGGAAGGGGAAATGCTCAGGGTGTCTGGCCAAAATACAAACAATTGCTATTTACACTCACTCTGAGCCATCAGAGTCCAATGATCAAGTGAAACTTGGGACCTATTATTGGCCAATTAAAGAGAAGCAAATGATTTAGGTTTAAGGCATGATCCTTAAGAAATCTGACCTGTAAACCCCAAGATAGCTTGTGAGGTTTCAGCAATCAAAATTTCTTTGGGCAGAGTAACAGCAGGTAAGGATACAATACCTTATGTCAGAGGCAAGGAACATCTGATCCACAAAATCTGGTCTGATGCTTCCACTGCAACTGCAGGCTCAGAGCTATTTAGGGGTGAATTAATTAAATGTTTGACCAAATATAGCAGGCTAATTTTTAAATTGATAATTTTGTATGGGCAAGAACTATCCAAATGATCCTTGGCAGAAAAAAGATTCCCCATCCTGCCCTATGTGGACAGGGGGAGGGAGGAAGAGAGGGAAGAAGGGAAGAAGGGAGGGAGGAAGAGAGGGAGAGGAGAGAAGGAAGGGAGAGAGGGGGAAGGAAGGAAGGAAGGAAGGAAGGAAGGGAGGGAGGGAGGGAGGGAGGGAGGGAGGGAGGGAGAGAGGGGGGAGGGAGGGAGGGAAGGAAGGAAGGAAGGAAGGAAGGAAGGAAGGAAGGAAGGAAGGAAGGAAGGGAGAGAGGAAGAGAAGGAGGTAAGGAGGGAGGAAGAAGAAAGAGGAAAGGGAAGGGGAAAAGGGAAATAGGAAAGGGGAAAAAGAGGTAAAGGGAGGAAAAGGGAAAGGGGGAAGGGAAAAGGGAAAGGGAAAGGGAAAAGGGAGGGAGGGAAGAAGGAGGGAAAGAGCTGCATTTTTGGGTCCCGTGGGAAAGCTATTATTGCCTATAAGTTGTTGTGTTTCTTCATTCTCTAAGAAGACTAGGACATCAGGAAAGGATAAGTGCTTCTAGAGCTTGTGGAAATGACATGAACATGGACTTGGATTATGGTTTGTACTGTTAGGGAGGAAGACAAGATGACAAAGATGACAAAACCATTTTTGAAGTAACTGAAGGGAGAAATAAGCTGTAGTTTATCTTCTTATCTCAGCACTCAAAAATGGTATATTCCCCCTTGTGTATTTGTCCAGGAATCAGTTTACCCTGGCATCCGGCGAGTGATGAATCGTTGATCCTATGGTCCTTGTCAGTTAATTATATCTGTGGGTTAGTTGGTCCGTGAGGCCGATCATAGCCAGAGGACCATCACTCAACCAATGGCAGGCTAAAGTGATTGCAGGTTAAATAGACAGGAGCTTTGTAAATGCCAAGATAACAAACTTAAACAGAGAAGGTGATGATAAATCCCGCAGCAATATTTGTTACAAGGAAAGGTTTTTGTTTTTGTTATTTATTTGGAGGGTTGGTATTTGGGAGAGACACTAAAAATAAGGAATAGAAAAAAAGAAATGAAGGAAGGAAGGGAAAGAAAGAAAGAAAAGGAGGAAGAGAAGAGGTCATCACAGCTTTTTCTTTTTTAATGTACAAAAGAAAATAGGAGGGGAGAAGTAGAGATGGATAAGCAGAAAACTTTAAAACTTTTAATTTGTTATAGCCTTTATAAAAATGCTAGTCGTGTTTAACATATACTGATATCCTAATGTTTAATGCTGTTTGTCAAGTATAGAAAATAATAATTTTAAAACATAAATATCATAGCTATAGTAACAGACTCTAGCGTCCAGGAGTCCAATAATGTCATGAACAGGGAAGTGCTATCCTCCCAATCCAGCCAGTTTGCTTGATATTCTGCCTACCTGTGCACCCTATCCTTAGCTCAAACAGAGTTAACAGCTCATCTGGGAAGATTGCTTTTCATTTAATCTCTTATTTTCTAAAGTTAAAGGACCTGGTGTAGGTGCTCAAATAGAGAATAAGCAATAACCAGAATTTTATATAGATAAAAGACTATAATCTGAAATCTTTGAAAAATAAACAAAAAGTTTTCTTTTATAGTGTTGAAATGGCCCTGCAACAAAATGAAATCATGAATGTGTTCATTGATGACTGGAAGGCACTTGGTGAGGAAGAAACTGCTTTTGGTGAAAAGACAGATTCTTACCTTAAAGAATATCAGTCCTTTACTGATCTTCACAACATAAAGGAAAAAACTATTACTTGCATTTGTTGGCATCCCACGATTTATGGTAATAATTTATATGATACTAACTCTCCTTTGTTTAGCCACTAAAATGTATTTTTAATTGCTTTAAAAAAGCTAAATGTTAAATAATTTATTCCAAAAGTTAAGAAACAATATTTAATGATCTTGGGCAACTGGAATAAAGCACTTGGAAACATTTTTTTCTAATTATAGAATGATGACACTTTTTCACTACTGTATAAACACTTTATTATATGACCCGAGGTTTAGAAATTAGTTTTATGAATCCATAAAGGGTCGTTTACTATGGCTTTATACAAAATAGAATATAGCCTTCCCTCTTACTCCTCATTATCACCTCCATATTCACTTCCACTGTGAATCTGTTTCTATGAATGAAAAGTTTACCCAAGAGTGCTTAGCCTTTATTGGGTTTGGGGTCCTGAAGATGCTTCTAATCAAGTATCATTCCTAGTCTGTGGGACCAGTCTCTGTGCCTTTCAAAGAAAAATCTGCAAAGACCAAAGCCTTTATATTCAATTAGACATAGCTTGTTTATTTTCCAGTACTTATAGAGAACCTCTCAAAATGGCCAAGAATTCACCCTGACTAGGGGCGGCTAGGTGGTACAGTGGATAGAGCACCCGTCCTGGAGTCAGGAGTACCAAGGTCAAATCCAGCCTCAGACAATTATTACCTAGCTGTGTGGCCTTGCACAAGCCACTTAAACCCATTTGCCTTGCAAAAAACAAACAAAAAATAATTCACCCTGACTAGATTTAAAACCATTTAGGTGAGAAAATGTAGTCCCTGAAATATAAATCTCTAATCAATATAAAGAAATGTATGGTTCACTGATAATCCAAGGGTTCTCCCAAAGAAGAAATGAGTGAAGACAAACTTGAAATGTTGAAAGGTACATTTAATAGAATTAACAACCCCTTGTGGGTACCCTCTACCTACTCTAAAAGTATGAAATGGGGTGGGGGGAGTCTGTTATTTTAAATGCTATCTTAGGGCAACATATTACAAGTCTTCACATTTCAATGATGCCTTTGCATTTAAGATTGTAAAAATAGAATAAGGTTTGTGGGAAGGTCTTGGTCACCCCTGTCCCTTGCCAGCTCAGGATCACCTTTGGGATCTGAACAATTGTTCAGCAGAACAGTTTGTGAACAAGCTTCAGAGGCAGTTCAGTGTTAGGAAAAGTGACTTGGTGAATGTTAATGATTCTTGACCACTGGAAAATGTCGGTTGTTGGCAGAGCTTCCCAGAGATCCCATCTGCCTCTTTTTAAAAATGTATCTTTTAAAGAAACTCCTGCAAGAGTCATTCCGAATAGACTCAGGACCCTGGAGGCAGCTGACTCCTTTTCCTTGGGGGTGGGAGGAGGGAAGCTGCCAATCATTTTGGAATACAAACCACCTACAGTAATCTTTCAGTTAACCCCCAAATGCCAGACAGACCATTCAAACATCTAGGCAGGACAGCCTTATTTCTATTGATCATGTCTGGGGTTCCTGCATCACAGTTTTCTTTCAAATTGTCATCAAAACATGAGTAGAGAAAACGAGTCACTGAAAAATAACATTGGACAAGACTCTTGCTATAAAACTTCAAACTACAATTGTTCATTTCTTCGTTTTTGCCTTTTTTCCCCTTCTTCCAAAATCAGGACTAATAGCGGTGTCGGTAGCAGAACGACTCAGTTATGAAGAAAGAGTTCACTTTTCGGGCAAGTTACTTTTGCAACCATCTCTGATTCTTTTTTGGAGTTTCTCTGATCCTATCCATCCTCAGGTATTTAAAAAGAATTATAAAGCGAGTTTCATGCCTCCACATCATGTGGTGACCCAGAAACATGATCATTTTCCACCTCAAAACACCTCATAAGTTACACCTTTTGGTTCCTGGTGTATCAAGATCCCCTTAAAAACTGAATTTCTACCATTGCAAATTGGGGCCCATTCCAGCTGCCCTCTCTGCACAGGGAGCAAGATGCTGAGAAGGCTGCGCTGTGCTTAGCCGATGGGCAGTAGGGTGCTACTTTCTGGGCCGTTTTGCCCAGCCAGCCCCTCTCCTCAGAATGGAGTTGGCACGAATCAGCCCGGAATGTCCTGAGAATCTGCTGGGTTTCAGGTTTCTGACTTCTTTCAGACCAGCTTTCTCTTCTGATCTCTGGATCAGAGACGATCACCGGATGATCACAGAGCCAGGCAGGCCTATAGCCTCGGCTGACCAGGAGATGGCAGCAGCTGGCAGCAGTTGGCAGGCCTTAAACCATGCTGAGCACTCGGACCCCCCCCCCAGCCCCAGCCTTTCTTTGGGGGGACAAGGGGGGCTTAGGCCGGAGGCAGCCCCAGAAGGAGCTTCTAGGATTCCCTTCTGCAGCAACCTCGGGCTGCTATAAGACGAGGCCAATGCCCCCTGCCCAGGCTGGTGGCAAGGCCCAGGCCAGGGAGTGAGCTGCCCCAGGTTGGGAGTCCTGAGGAACCGCCCAGGGGTGGGCCTCCCTTCCAAGAGGGCTCCTCCAGGGCAGCATCCCTTGGTGTGAAAGGATGGAGAGAGACAGAGACAGACAGAGACAGAGACAGAGCCAGTGAGAGACAGAGAGAGACAGAGAGAGACAGACAGACAGAGATAGAGGAAGATAGACACAGAGACAGAGACAGAGATAGAGAGGAGAAAGAAAGAGAGAGAGATAGAGGGAGACAGACAGAGAGAGAGAGAGAGACAAAGAGACAGAGGGAGATAGAGACAGAAAGAAAGAATGAGACAGATAGAGAGACAGAGAGAGGCTTCTAAGGCCTTAACCTTTCTTCTATGGTGGGCTCCTTTGGGAGTGTGGTGAAGCCTCTGGATCCTTTCTCAGAATAATGTTTTTAAATGAATAAAATAAAATGCATCAAATTATGAAAGAAACTGTAATCAAAATGTTTTAAAACCAAGTTCCTAGACCCCGGGTTAAATATTCCTGGTCTAGAGACTCTCCCCTTTGGATGCCCCTAGACCTTTATGCAATAGCCACCTCCTCTTGTCATTCCCTACCTGCTCTCACTTTCCCTCTTGATGCTCAGACCCACCCAGAACTGTTGCTGACCATCAGGCATCACTTCTGTCACCTTATTCCCATCCTCTGATGGAAAGGGACCTCTTTTGCTTGTAAGAAGAAAGTAAATGGTACTTTTTTTTCTTCTGCAGTTGGCTTATTAGAAAATTTCCCACTGGGCCACTGGCTGCTCTGTCTCTATACAGGAGGGTCTAAAGCAAAAGCATTATCTCACTGTCTTCTGTCCTCTTGGGATGGGTTCTGTTTTAGCTGATGCTGGAAAGTCCAGATGATATCTTCTGCTTCCAGTTCTGTCCCACTAATCCAAATATAATTGCTGGAGGCTGTATAAATGGACAGGTATGTACCATTCCCCCCACCACCACCACCACCAAGTAAAATTTAATCTTTTTTTTTGTTTGTTTTTTGCAAGACAATGGGGTTAAGTGGCTTGCCCAAAGTCACACAGCTAGGTAATTAAGTGTCAAATTTGAACTCTGGTCCTCCTGACCCCAGGGTTGGTGCTCTATCCACTGCATCACCTATCTGCCCCTCAGTGTTAAATTTAGATATTTTGGAATACTTTTAATAAGAATGTTGAATTTACTTTCTCTTTTTTCTTCTTTCTTTTTCTCTCCCTTTCTTTCTTTCTTTTTCTTTTTTCTCTTTCCTTTCTTCTCTTTCCTTTTTCTTTCTCTCCTTTTTTCTCTTCCTTTCCATTTTTTTCTTTCTCTTTTCTTTCTCTTTTCTTTCTCTTGTTCTTTTCTTTCTCCCTTTCTTTCTTTTTCTCTCTTTCCTTCTTTGTCTCTCTTTTTTCTTTCTCCTGTTCTTTTTCTTCCTCCCTTTCTTTCTTTTCTCTTTTCTTTTCTTTTTCTCTCTCTCTTTCTTTCTTTTTTCTTTTCTCTTTCTCTTTCCTTCTTTCTTGCTCTCTCTTTTTCTCTTTCTTTTTTCTTTTTCTCTCTTTCTCTTTTCTCTTTTTTCTTTTTCTTCCTTTTTTCTTTCTTTCTACCTTTCTCCTTTTCTTTTTCTTTTTTCTATAGCTATTTTTTCTCTCTCTCCCATCTTTATCTCTCTCTCTCTTCTTCTTCTTCTTCTTCTTCTTCTTCTTCTTCTTCTTCTTCTTCTTCTTCTTCCTCCTCCTCCTCCTCCTCCTCCTCCTCCTCCTTTCCTCTATGGAACAGTTCAGGAATTCCCAGGGAGAAAACTTCTACCACTGCAGATATGTGCCAATTGATAGCCTTGCAACTGATCATCTTGAAAAATAGCTGAGGAGCCAAGAAACTTGCCCAGGGTCGCAAGTCAGAATGTGTCCTGGGAAGGACTCGAACCCAACCCTTCTCAGGTTCCTATAGACCACATTAGATGAGACCTCAAGAGCTATGAAGCAATATCAGGTCACACATAACAGTTTTCTCTTTAATCTCTAAATCTGTCCATTTCACTCAAGGGCTGCTCTAATATATCATTACATGAAGCAGACTCTGGGTTCTTTTATTTTAACTTTTTTATTCATTTTGAACTTAAATGCAAAAAAGACCAAAAAATTTTCCATATGCAGCACATCAAAAGAAGATTCAACATGAAACCATGAGTCTCTATTTCACACTTTTTACATTTTTTTTTTTGCAAAACTATATAATAAATACTACATACTATTTTCGAAACTACCCTGCTTTTCTGTTCTTCCTTCTCAGTTTTCTTTAGTTTTCTGCTATGCACTTTTATTTTTTTTCTATCCCTCCCCAGTCCTCACTAGAGAAGGCCACTATCTGACACAGATATGTATGTGTGCATGTGTGTATATCTTTATACATATATATGTATATATATATATATATATATAAATGTGTGTATGGGCATGTATATCTATAGACATATATGTAAAAGCATGCTATCAGTTCTTTCTCTGGAGGCAGAAAGCATCTTCCTTAATAGGTCTTTTTGTATTTATTCTACTGTATTATACCCAATTTTTTCCACATTCCTTTCCAACATTTATCACTTTTCCCTTCTGTCATTTTAACCAATATGACAGGTCTAAAATGAAATAAGAAAGTTGTTTTAATTTACATTTTTTGGGTCAATAATGACTTAGAGCATTTTTATATGACTATTTATATAGATTTTATTTTATTTCTTCATTGAAAAACTTCCTGCACATATCTTTTGACCATTTATCAATTGCTGAATGACTCTTATTCTTTTTTTACTACCTTGCAATGGAGTTAAATGACTTTTCCAAGGTCACACAGCTAGGTAATTATTAAGTGTCTGAAGTCAAATTTGAACTCAAGTCCTCTTGATTCCAAGGCCATTGCCCCATCCACTGCTCCACCCAGATGCCCTAATGACTCTTATTCTTATAAATTTGACAGAAATTTTACTTTCCTTCTTATCTTAACTTCATTAATTTTATTTATCCAAAAATTTTTAATGAATGTAATCAGAATCATCCATTTTACACTTCACAATGTTCTCTTATTTATTTGTAAATTGTTTGTCTATCCATAAGTCTGATAAGTAATGTTCCATGTTTTTCTAATTTTCTTGTGATAACTCCCTTTATATCTAAGTCATGTATCCATTTTGACCTTTATCTTGATAAAGGGTGTTAAGATATTGGTTTATGCCCAGCTTTCTTAACAATCTTTTTTAAATCACATAATGAATTCCTATCCCAAAGACTTTAAACCTCTATTTGTGAAATGCAAACTCTAGGGGATTCTACCATGCTTACAAAGCTTATAATTGCAAGTTCAGGAATATGTCCTTTGTCTCTTGACCCTTTGTCTTCTTAGCTCAACTCCAAGTGATTTGGGACTCGTCCACCAAGCTGGCTGTCTGTGTTGATTAGGAGAGTATGCACTCTAACAAAAATCCCACATCCTCTTAAAGGTTGAAGCAAAATATCTCCTAGTTAAATATTGTCATTTCACATGATTTACTTCTTAACATCTTTCCCCCCAGGTGATCTTATGGGACCTTAGTGCACATGCTGAACGCATAGAAAATTTCAAAGATTCTAGTGGGTCCAGTAAAAAAAACATACTTAAGGTCAGTTATTCTCCAGGTTTATTTGTTTCAGCATGGGATGTATTTTCATTTTCCCCCTCATTCAATAATTTTTCAAAAAGTGTATTGCAAAGAGTTGTCAGGGTTAACAAGATCCAAAGAAATAAGAAATGCTAATATTTTTCAAGTTTTCTTGACTTCCAAATATTCTCCTCTGAATTATTTGTTTAGGAATTTTTATCTTGCAAGTGGGGACCCTAAAAAGTTGCTCAAGGTGCTTGTAGCTACTCAAAAGTCTTGTAAGCTCCCATCAATTTACAGAGGAAATGCTTAACTAAAAGTAATGGCATCTAAATGAAATGGATAACAAGAAAAGTATGATAAAATATTCCCCCCATTAACACTGTCTCTCAAATTTACACATCAAGAGGAAGGGAAATTCCTGGATCACATGAGGAGACTGTCAGGAGATAGTGACAACTATCAAGAAAGTGGTCCTTTATCCCCAGTCGGCCTACAGGGATCATTGGGGAAGAGGCATGGGTACCTCCCCATCCTCCTCATCCTCAGAACCTTGTGCCATCTCTTCTCCAATTTTCTGTGTTCTAGAGCTATTGAGGGCTGGTGTGGTAGGGAGGACCAAGGAACAAGGGGCAGGCCACTTTGTGAGTGGAGAGGACCTACTGGGCTCTTTACTAAGCATCAAGCCATCTCAGTCCTACTCTTTACCCCCATCTAGATTTAATACTCTATTTTAGTCAATGACAAAACTCTTTTTCCAACAAATCTTGGCAAGAATTCTGAATTTGAAGTCAGAAAACCTGAGTTTTGAGTCTCAGAGAACTCTACCAATGACTTAGCTTTGGAACTTTGTAGTACTTCAAGTCCTCATCTGTAAAATGGGGATAGTGTCATAGCTGACACTGTTATAGTGCTTTGATTTACAAAATAATTTAAACTATATTATCTCACTTCCTTATTTATAAACTGGGAGTGATCATGACTGGCACTGATATAATGCTTTCCAGTTTGCAAGGTGGTTTTACATATACATACATACATACATATATATATATATATGTATATATATATATAAATCTCATTTTCTCAACTGTAAAATGGGGATAAAAAGCATCTTGTGAGAATCAAACATGTTAATCTATGTAAAGTGCTTTATAAGCTCTGAAGCCTATACAAATGCTAGCTATTATCATTGTCATTGTTATTATCATCATAAAAATCTTACTGTCAATGCTGCAGAATGATTCTACAGAAGAGGAAATTGAAGTTCTGAAAATTTTAAGTAACTCTCCCTCAGTCACAGAGTTAACAAATGGTAGAGACAAGATTTAGATCTAGATTTTCCTGATCCTAAGTCCAGAACTCTTATCTACCATGTATCCCAAAGGAGTCAATGAAGTATTTATTCACATGCTAAGAAATGGGGATTAAAGAAAGGAAGATTGCATTTCCTGCCATCAAGGAACTCATGGTCTAGAGGCTGGTCCTAAGGAAAATTGGCATCCACTAGAAAGTGGTATCTAAAGGGGACTGAGTGTGAGGGGTTTACAGCTAAGTATGGGGAAGTGGGGAAAACTGGAAAAACTGGAAAAGATTCTGGAATAGACCCTGTGCTGTTTGTCCCAATCCATTAGCCTTTATCATTATTTCCAAAAAGGTGATGAGATTTCATCTTTAATATTTAATTACTCCAAAAAATTTCAAGGGAAGACTCATTAGTTCACAGAGATAAAAACACTGCTGAGTTTTGTGACTCTGACAACCTTTGGAGGTGAGATCTTGGAAGAAACTGAGGGAAAAGGGTGAAGGTTGGAGCTGGGACTGAACAGGGACTTAGAAGGATGAGATGCCCCCCACCTCCCATGCAGGTCGCACCTTCTCTGTCATCTGCTGTTTTATCAATTAGCCTATTTACCTGGAGCCCAGAATCACTCATCAAGTACATGTGGTGGGGGGGGGGTTGAACCCAAGTTTTTCTGACTTCCATTCTTGTTTTCTATCCACCATGTCAAGCCATCTTTCTAGGAAGGAACAGGGAAAACTCATGGAAAGATCTGGGGCATCCCAAGAGATATAACCATTGTCCATGTTTTTAATTTTTCTATGACTTTCAAACTTAAGTAATTTTAATCTTTTTAAAATAATTTTTCATATTCATTTATTAATTCTCTGAAATTATGGTCTGGGATCTTACTTTTAAATGTTTTAAAATCTTCCACTAGCCTATATTTTTACTGGATCCAGAGATGACAAAAGAGTCACTATTTGTGAGGCATAGCGCTGTGTCATCAATAGAACATGGGCATAAGAAAATAATCACAGATATACACTGGCTAAATGACGATTTAGAGGTGAGTTAAAATGTTTTGGTGTTTGTCTAATTAGAGTTTTTTTCAAGGAAAAAATTTCACTTTACAATAGTATATTTTCAATCATAAATCATTTTCCTTCTAAGTACAATTTTTTTAATTGCAAAAGAATTATGCCTCTGCATTCCTGTTTTTGTGCCTTTTCACAAGTGCATAGTAACATAGTAACTTCACGCCATCTTATTCAGCATTTATTGGCAAGCAGGGCTGTAAACCTTGTGGAGGGGATTCTTGTTTGGGAATGAGTTAGATGACTTGGGTGAAAGCAGGTCTCTAGTCCATACCCTCAGTTCTCTGACTCCAATTGAATAGTCTACCTACTTAGAGAGATTGTGCTTCCTAGACTCAAAAATATAATTTTCTCCTATGGTAGTCGGCTTCAGGAACTCCCAGTGTGCAAACTTCTTGTACCAACAGAGATTGTAGCCAACCTCTGATTTGGTAGGAAAGTAAGTTGGTGGGACTTCATCCATGTCTTCCTTTTGCTCCTTCCCCCCATAACAGGGATAGGGACTGACCCTGTGATTTCCCTACCTAAGGGATTCCCAAGTGAGGAAAGTCCCTTAGAGAGTGGCCAAGTTAAGTGAATTCACTGTCTGGGTTACACAGCTGTGAACTCCAGAGGCAAAACTTCAACCCAGATCTTCCTTGCTTTAAGACCAGCTCTCTGTCTACTACACCACGGAAGTCTCATGACTACAGAAGAATTAGCCACCACGTGATTTAAAAGGGGGGACATTGAAACCAAACACTGGAGATGGACAAATGTTCTGTTCAACAATTATTATGACATCTACTCTTCTACTACTACTACTACCACTACTACTACTACTACTACTACTACTACTGCTGCTGCTGCTGCTGCTGCTGCTGCTGCTGCTGCTGCTGCTGCTGCTGCTGCTGCTGCTGCTACTAGTAGTTTTTTGATATCAAAGAAGACCACATTGACCAACCAATGGATGATGGTGCGAATCGCACCATCATAATAGGGAAGGCATCCTTCTCACTTGCCTTTCCCAGAATGGTTCCACCCCCAACCCCACCGCTAGGACTGCTGGACATGGTCTGGCTGCTGGGGGAGTCTCTTGGCCTTAAACTGGTTTTGTTTCGTCCCAGATCAGCATGTGGCATCTGGAGGCAGAAGGCAACAACCAGTTATATCCCAGCCCACATCTTGATAGACTACTGGCCAGTTGGCACTTCCTCTCAGGTCTTGCACCTTGCTCCTCAGGAGGACCCGATTGGCAGCAGCTTCAACACTAGGACAATGCCAGCTCCCCACCATGCCTGGGTCCAGGTTGCTCTGCACTTGGTGTGCTCCCCAAAGTGGAGCTCACTGGCTGCTGTCAGAACCCTGGCCTTTTCAAGGCAACAGTCAATAAACCTTTATCAAGCGCCTGCTGCATACTAGGGATACACAAAGAGGCAAAAGACAGCCCTATCCCCAAGGAGCTTACAGTCTAATGAAAGGTTCTTAAGGGAAAATTAAGAGAAGAAATGGCTAGTGTTCAGAAGGTTCCAGGAAGCCAGGCTATGGGGGTGGGAGTGTGGGGTCGGGGAAGGGAATCTATTCCAAGAATGAAGACGACAGGAGAAAATGTTTGCGGAGAGGGAGAGGTCCGGTTTGGCCAGAAGATATGAAGAATTTCAAAGCAAAAGTCAATAAACATTAAGCACCTACTGTGTCTCTAGGTATGCAGGAAAGATGCTAATCACCCTTCAGAAGTCCGTAGACAGCCTGAAGGAAAGGCACCATCATTAAGGAGGAATTAGGATTTTGGTAGAGACTTGCAGGAAGCCAGGGGAGTAAGGAGGGGGAGATGAGGAGGAAGATCAGTTTAGTCGAGTTTGGAGGAGATTTAGCCAGAGAAAGTGCCCACGGTGGTCACAGCAGGCAGCGGCCACTGGGCCTCTGGCTTCCAAGTCCATTCCCATTCCTCTACCCTACCTGCTTCTATAGGTTGTGCTAATCAGTCAACCAGCATCTCTACCCACTGTGCCCTAGATGCTGAGCCAGATTCTGGGGATACAAAGAGTAGCCCCTACATTGGATTCCCAACAATATCTAAATTATTAAAAGGATTTAGGAAAAGCAAGGGGCAGCTAGGTGGCATAGTGGATAAAGCACTGGCCTTGGAGTCAGGAGTACCTGGGTTCAAATCCAGTCTTAGACATTTAATAATTACCTAGCCGTGTGGCCTTGGGCAAGCCACTTAACCCCATTCACCTTGCAAAAAAAAAAAAAAACCTAGAAAAGGAAGCAGCATTTAGCACAGCCCTGCCTCCTTAAATCCAATTCACATATATGTCATGGCATCACCTCCCTGACATCATGGTGATCTTCGAGAACAAAGGACAAACATCAATCCCATATTTCTTATTTATTCTGTATATAGCTTGTTTGTACATAGTTGTCTCACCCACTGTATTGTGAATTCTTTAAGGGACAATCTTTTCTACCCTTTTTCATGTCTCTTGGTTGAATAGGGTTGTCAAGAGTCAGGGCGGCACTTGAGGGAAATGACTGAGGCGGTGGGGTACAACATGGACTGTCATAGGTGAGGCAGGGATCCCCAGTTAGGAAGCTGATGCAATAATGTAGTGTGAGAGGTTCTTAAGGTCTGAAATAAGGTGGTAGTTGTGGGAATGGAGAGAAGAGGTCTGAGGCAAAAGATGCTGTCAAGGTAAAAATACTTAGCAAGTGGTTGGATGCAAGAGAGGCAGAGTGATGAATTCAAGTCACCTGGTTCAGGTGAACTGTGTCCTCAGAGCCTGAAAGAACTGGCAGATATGCTTGCAACCTATTAGAGGAGGATGAAAAATGAGAAAAGTACCCCAAGATTGGAGAAGGACAAATGTCCTGATTTTCAAAAAAAAGAGAAGACAAAATCTGCAACTACAAGCCAAAGAACATGACTTTGTTTCCTAAGAAAATTCTAGAACTGATCAATATGGAAATGGTTAGGGAATATCTGAAAAGGGAAGTGACAATTCCAAAGAACCAGGATAGCTTTCTCAAGAGCGGGTTGTGTCAGACTAGCCTCATATGCCTTTTTCATTACTAGGCAGGGTCTTTGTTGTCATCTGGGCAGAGCCCTAGCTGTCTCATTCTTATTATATCTCTGCCCCTCTATTTCTTTGACAGATAAACTGCTGTCTTGCCTTACCTCCCCCATCTTGTGGATTTGAAGTTTTGAACTCAGATAAAATACTTTTCATGTATCCCTATTAAATTTTATTTTGGAATTGACCCAAATCGCTTCTCAGCCTTTTGGCTAAGATCAAGTGTGGAACTGACTCAACATTTTATCTGGAATGAACTGGCTGTTTCACCCTGGGTGAGATGCATCATTTCTCAGCTTTCTAGGTGATTCTGTGAACTCCAAAAACAGAGCCTGGATTGCTAAAGGGAATTTATTCATCCAGATATACCCTATATCAATTAAATCCTAATTCCAGTCCCTGTCCCTGGTCTTTCATTAGATAACTGTTAAAATCTTTGGGGATTCTGCTTTTAGTCCCTTCTTGTTTTGTGTCACCCACAAATCTGACAGGTTATCTGTGTTTTTAAAATCCCATCTCAAGCATCATAGGGTCCAACAGGGATTCTAGAGGGTTCCAGCCTAGATCGTCTTCCAAGTGAACAATGAACCACTAATAATAATAATAATAACATTAATAATTGAATCAATTAATTGAGACAGTAACTTTGAGTCTGCTTATTCAGGCCAATCTGATTCTACCTAATTGAATCCACTCAACACTGTTTATAGAGTCTCTCCATTGTGTCCACGAAAATAGTGCAAAAACTTTTTATACAACTATTTTATTGAAATCTCAGGATCATAGACTGGACCCCCCCCCCAAGCCCTCAAGTTTTCAATCATATTTTTGATGGACTTGATCATAGATGAGGACACTGGGACTGAGGGAGATTAAGTGACTTGATCAAAGTCAAATGACTAGTAAGAATTGGAAGCAGGATTAGAACGCAGCTTCTCTGCCTCCAGAACTGGGCCTTTTCCCATTGAATCACTTCTTGCAGTAGGGAGCTTGATCAAAAGCATTGCTCCCAAACTTCCAGCCTAATATCCTGTTACGCAATGAAGTTAATTACTAACAAAGTCTTTCTTGCGTAACCCGTCTTTGGTGAAGTTATGGCAGCTCTTTGTGTGGACCTGCTTCCTTTTCCATATCCTTTTAATATTCTTAGATATTGTCTGGAATGCAAGTCAAGCCCATGGTCTGTAGTATGCAGACTCTTAGGTCGTGTCCCCTTCTCCAAAGCTGAGACCTCAATGATCCCTGACAGTGACCAGTGACTTCTCCAACTTCTGGGGTGTCACTCATCTGGGCGGCTCAGCCAAAATGTCCCTTCTAGCTCCTTTCATTAGCCATTTTTGTCTACCTAGGAGCCCAAAGATCATTCTCCTTAGTCAAGATAAAGGAGTGGCTCTTTTCTTTCCATTGTGAGTTATCATCCCATTCACCCTGAATTGTGTTTGTAATCCTTCTTTTCCCAATATGGATTCATAAGTTAGATGTCTAACAGGGTTTTCTTTTAAAATGATTGCTCTAGTCAATGAAGCAGATAAAGCACCAAGCCTAGAGGCAGGAAGAATCATCTTCCTGAGTTCAAATTTGGTCTCTGATCTTTCCTGTGTGACCCTGAGCAAGTCACTTAACTCTGTCTCCAAAAAAGAAAATAGAGAAAAGAAAACCTCAAATGAGATCATGAAAGGTTGAATGTGACTGAAAAACAACTGAACTACAATAACAAATTCAATTACTTACGGTGATATATATATATATATATATATATATATATATATATATGTATATATATATATATATATATGTTTTTGGAAATAATTTTTCTTAAACCATTTCTTTTTTTTTTTAGCTCAACAGATTGGGACATGTTTTTGAGAATCGAAGTGCAATAAGTTGCCAGCTTGTGACATGCTCGATAGACTGGTATTTACATTTTTTAAACATGAAATTTTAATAAGTGTTCTTGTCATTTATTTTTCCATAAAGAGACATAGGCTGCATGTCATAAACTTAGTTTTAAATAATGAAAGAAAGGAATATTGCAGCTTCATGCTGTTTATTAATCATGCTATAACTTCTATTTCAAGTGAAATCAGATGATGGGCTCCCATCCATAAAATAACTTCAGAGCAATATGTCCATTTCTAGATATTCTGTTACTTCTAAGTTTAAGCTATCCATAACCTAAAGGATTAAGTGAGACAAATAGCCATAAAACTTTATATAAACCATAAAATCTAATAGAAATGCAAGCTATTATCAATAATAATATAAAATAATTAACTATAATCATATTATTAATAAGAACAAATACTTAACTGACCAAAAACTTGTGTTATTTTAAAACTATTTCAACATGTTTTTCTATCATGTAGTTATGGAGTTTTGTTTTTTAATATACTTAACATTCAAAAATTATATTCATTCCTACTAAATTTGATCTTAATTAGAGTTAACCTAGTGTTCTAACCTACAATAAGATCTTTCTGAATTCCTCCCAACTTTGTGCCTTCTATAAAAATCAGAATTTACTTATGCATTTATCTAAGTCACTAATAAAAAACCCAAAACATCAAATAACTCAGGGTCAAGCCAAGATTGTATCCAATGGAGAGCTTCTGCCATGGTGACACTGAACCATTAACAACTGCTCTTTGAGTTGAATCATTCAGTCAGCTCTGACTCTAATTCAGGGGTTCTAAATATGAGATCCCAGGTTAAATTTGTATTTTTAAAATATGTATGTTTCTGATTACTCTATTTCAACATATTTGCTTCCTTTTATAATATATATATTTCATCTGATGTGTTTAAAAATGTAATTCTGAAAAGAGGTTCATGGATTACTTATTCAGTGTCATACCAATCAAACTATCAAAAAATTATTTTACTGGGCTAGAAAAAATAGTAAAGAAATTCATCTGGATCAACAAAAGGTCAAGAATATCAAGGGAATTGATGAAAAAATGCAAAGGAAGGTGGCCTAACTGTACCAGATATAAAACTATATTATAAGGCAGCATTCATCAAAACTATCTCGTACTGGATAAGAAATAGAGTAATGGATTAGAGTAGTTACAAAAGAAACAGTAGTAAATTAATCTACTTTTCTGACAAAATCAAAGACACTAATTTCTGGAATAAGAAGTCACTATTTGACAAAAACTGCTGGGAAAACTGGAAAACCGTATGGCAAAAACTAGGTAGAGCCCCACATCTCACATCTTATACCAAGATAAGGTCAAAATGGGTACAGGATTTAGACATAAAGAGCAATAGTCCAATTAAGAGATCAAGAAATATGTCTGTTGGATCTATGGAAAGGGGAGAAATTTATGAACAAATGAGATAATTTGCAAATTGCAAAGTAGATGATTTTGACTATTAAATTAAAAAAGGTTTGCACAAATAAAACCAATGCAGCCAAGATTAGAAGGAAAACAGAAAGTTGGGAAGCAATTTTAATTTCTAAAATATATAGAGAATTGAATCAAATTTATAAGATTACCAACAATTTCCCAACTGATAAATGAGCAAAGGATAAGAACAGGCAGTTTTCAGTTGAAGAAATTAAAGTTATTCATAATCATATTTAAAAAATGCTCCAACAACATTATTGGAGAATTCAAATTAAACACCACTTCACAAGACTGGCTAAGATGATAAAAAAAAAAAAGGAAAATTATCAGGGCAGCTAGGTGGCATAGTAGATAAAGCACCAGCCCTGGAGTCAGGAGTACCTGGGTTCAAATCTGTTCTCAGACACTTAATAATTACCTAGCTGTGTGGCCTTGCAAGCCACTTAACCCCATTTGCCTTGCAAAAAAAAAAAAAAAGGAAAATTATCAATGTTGGAGAAGATGTGGGAAAATTGGGACGTTTTAATATTCTGTTGGTGGAGTTGTGAACTGATCCAACCATTCTGGGAAGCAATGTGGAACTATACCTAAAGAGCAGTAAAACTGATCATACCCTTTGATCCAGTGATACCAATTTAGGCCTACATCCCAAAGAAATCATAAAAATGAGAAAAGTTTCCACATGTATAAAATATATATGTATATATATATATATATACATGTATATGTATGTATGTATGTATAACAGCTTTTTGTAGTGGCAAAGAATTGGAAAATGAGGGTATACTCATCATTTGGAACAAGCTGAACAAGCTTTTGTATATAAATGTTCTGTAAGTGGCTAGACCTTAGGGAAGCATGGAAAGACTTGCTTGAACTGATGTGAACATGATGCTGAGTGAAAGAGCAAAACCAAGAGAAAATTGTACACATCCCTTGATGGAAGCAGCTCCTCTCAGGCTTCAGTGATCAACAACAATCCTGAGAGACCAGTTAAGGACAATGCCATCCACATCCAGAGGAAAGAACTATGAAGTCTAAATGCAGAGCAAAGCATACTGTGTTCACTTTAAAAAAACTTATTTTATGTTTTTTTTCTTTCTCGTGGTTTCCCCCCCTTAATTCTAATTCCTCTTTCACAATATAAATAATATGAAAATATGTTAAACACATTTACACACATACACCTTTTACCCAATGGGGGGGAAGCAAGGGTGGTAGAAAAATGTGGAACTCATAAACTTGCAAATGGATGAATGTTGAAAACTACCTTTGCATGTAATTAAAAAATAAAATTAGGCAAAAAAACTATTTTGAGAAGGAATCTATAGACTTTGCAGGACTATCCAAGGGATCCATGATTTAGAAAAAGGTTAATAGGGGCAGCTAAGTGGCACAGTGGATAAGGCACCGGCCCTGAAGTCAGGAGTACCTGGGTTCAAATCCGGTCTCAGACACTTAATAATTACCTGGCTGTGTGCCCTTGGGCAAGCCTTCTTAACCCCATTTGCCTTGCAAAAAAAAAAAACTAAAAAAAATAATAATTACCTAGCTGTGTGGCCTTGGGCAAGCCACTGAACCCCATTTGCTTTGCAAAAAAATCCAAAAGAAAAAAGAAAAAAAGGTTAATACTAATCAGTATCATTATATGTATCATTGTATCATGTTAAATGTAATATCTGGTCCATGTCTCCATTTCTCCAAAAGGATATTATGTGATATGTTATTAAGAGCTTTGCTGAAATATAGGTAAATGAATCTACAGCATCTTCCTCCTCTACCAGTTCAGAAACCCTGTCCCAAAGCCAGGGGCAAGTCTAATGAAATCAGGCAGTGGCTCACCAGCCATCTCTATAATGATCCAATCAAGAATTTTCCCAGAAGCAAAGTCAAACTCTGGTCTATAGTTAGCCTAATCTGTTCACTTTCCTTTTTTTGGAAATTGGGACCTTTGCCCTTCTCCAATCTTGTTGTATCTATTTAATTTTCCATGATATTCAAAGTATTACTGACAGGGCTCAGCATTTACATCAGCCAATTCTTTCAGTCCTTGAGGATATAATCCATCTTGGCCAGGTAAAGGTAATTTATATTAATTAAGGCGACTAGGTACTTTGTTTATCTTCTCCTTATTCATCTTAGGTTTCAACTATCTGGTAGTCCTTTTTATTTTGTTACCTCCAGTGTGAACATATTTTCCCTTGGTGAGGAAAGCAGAAGTAAAAGGAAGTAGAAGAAAATGAATCATTCTGCCTTCTCTTTGTTATCATTGTCCCATCTAATTCAAGTAACGGTCCCATCTTTTCTTCGATTTTTCTTTCTCTTCTCCAAATATAATTAAAACAAACTTCAAACCTTTTTTTCTTGTGCTTAGCTTTTCTCACTATCTTCATCTTTTTTTTGAGTTTTTGTACTCTCCATTACTAATCTTTTTATATAAATATTGCATTGTTTCCAACTACATACAAGAGTACTTTTTAACCAATCATTTTTTGCAAGGTTTTGAGTTTTCATTTTTCTCCTTCCCTCCCTCCTCTCCCTGACAGAAAGCAATCTGATATAAGCTTTACATTTGTAACCATGCTAAACATAGATTGATTTTGAATGTGCTGTGAGAAAAGAATCAGTTCCAAAGGAAGAAAGAAAACATTAGAGAGGAAAAATGAGATTGCAAGGCAATGGGGTTAAGTGGCTTGCCTAAGATCATTCAGCTAGGTAATTATTAAGTGTCTGAGGCTGGATTTGAACTCAGGTCCTCCTGACTCCAGGGCCAGTGCTCTATCCACTGAGCCACCTAGCTGGCCCTAAAACATCTTTTAAAAATTGAAGATAGACATCCTCTGATGATATTTTCAAATCACAAGTCCTTTAGAATTGTCTTTGATTATTGTGCTGCTGAAATGAACAGGTGCTCTAGGGGTGGCTAGGTGGCACAGTGGATAGAGCACCTGCCCTGGAGTCAGGAGGACCTGAGTTCAAATCCAGCCTCAGACACTTAATAATTATCTAGCTGTGTGGCCTTGGGCAAGACACAACCCCAATGCCTTGCAAAAGCCTGGAAAAAAAAGAGAAATGAACAGGTCTATCATGATTTATCATCACCCCATGTTATTGTTAGTGTGTACAATATTCTTCCAGTTCTGCTCATTCCACTCAGCATCAATTCATGCAAGTCTTTTCCAGGCTTTTCTGAAATCCCATCCCTTATGATTTCTTACAGAACAATAATGTTCCATCATATTCATATACCACAATTTGTTCAGCAATTACCCAATTGATGGGCATCCCCTCAATTTCCAATTCTTTGCCACTACAGAAAGAGTTGCTATAAATATTTTTGTACATGTTCTTATCACTATTTTTACAGGATTTTGCCATGCTTTGAATTTATCCTATATTATGTAACTTTATTCCTATCATATATGGTGTTCACATATATACATGTAAATCTTCTAAGAGTTCTCTTTGCCTCAGTATCTTCAGATAAATACCATTTTTCTTCCTTATTAGAATCATTTCCCTTTGTGTCTGCAGAATTTCTTTCTTGAGTCTCCAATCCTTCCTACTGAGATGGCTTTGTCAATGGAGCCTTAAAGTCCATGGGGATTTTCCTATTCTTACTTTTGAATCTTTTGAAATGCACTTTCCAAAAATCTAGGCTACATATTGGATGAGGACCAGATTTCTTCTCTTCTGTCATACGCTTAGAAGGGAATGGTTATTTCTGCCCATTTCTACTTTAGAAAATAGTGTCTGTCCCCTTCCTACTGAGAATCAATAGGAATTTCCCAATGTTGGTCCCTCTAGTTTTTTTTTTTTAGGTTTTTGCAAGGCAAATGGGGTTAAGTGGCTTGTCCAAGGCTACACAGCTAGGTAATTATTAAGTGTCTGAGACCGGATTTGAACCTAGATATTCCTGACTCCAGTGCCAGTGCTTTATCCACTGCGCCATCTAGCTGCCCCCCCAGGTCCCTCTAGTTTTGAAAGATGAAATCATTAGAGGAAGCTAAGAAATTAATGGCTTCTCTGCTTTTGGCAGAAAGAAAGTTCCTGCAGATATCTGAATAACTAAAGTTCCATCTCTACTTGATGATGCCTCTTTGGAGTCCTGATTAACACAATGACTAATAAGGACTTTAGAAAACTGACAATGAAGAACATTTCCCACCTCATGCAAAAGAAAACACATATTTTCATACATAATCAATATGTTGATTTCTTTTTTACTTAATTTTTTAACTCTAGTTTTTATAAACTCAGTAATTTTATTTTTAATTTTTTAATTTTCTCTACATTACATGTAAAGATAGTTTTCAACATTGATTTTTTTGTAAAATTTTGAGTTCCACATTTTTTTGCCTCCCTCCCTTCCCTCCCTATGACAGTAAATATTCTGATATAAACTATATATGTACAATCATGTTTAACACATTTCCATATTAGTCATGTCATGAAAGAAGATTCAGAACAAAAGAGAAAAATCCATGAGAAAGGAAAAAAACAATTTTAAAAACTGAAAATAATATGCTTTGGTCCACATTCAGACTCCACAGTGTTTTCTCTGGATATAGATGACATTTTCCATCCCAAGTCTTTTAGAATTTAAAATTTGATCATTGAACTGCTGAGAAGAACTAAGTCTACCATAGTTGATCATCACACAATGTTGCTGCTAATGTATACAACATTCTTTTGGTTCTGCTCACTTTGCTTAGCATCAGTTCATATAAGTCTTTCCAGGTTTTTCTAAAATCCATCTGCTGATCATTTCTTATAGCAGAATAGTATTCTATCACATTCATATACCACAATTTGTTTAGTCATTCCCCAATTGATGAGTATCCCCTCAATTTCCAACTACAAAGAAAATTTGTACTATAAATGTGGGTTTTTTCCTGTTTTTACAATCTCTTTAGGATACAAACCAGGAGTGGTCTTGCTGCATCAAAGAGTATGCCAATACAAAGAAATATTTATACTATAAATGTGGTTTTTTTCCCATTTTCACAATCTCTTTGGGATGCAGAACCAGGAGTGGTCCTACTGGATCAAAGAGTATGCTTAGTTTTATCACTCTTTAGGCATAGTTTCAAATTGCACTCCAGAATGGTTGAATCAGCTCACAACTCCATCAACAATGCATTAGTAGGGGCAGCTAGGCTGCACCATGGATAAAGCATGGGCTCTGGAGTCAGGAGTACCTGGGTTCAAATCTGGTCTCAGACACTTAATAATTACCTAGCTGTGTGGCCTTGGGCAAGCCACTTAACCCCATTTGCCTTGCAAAAAC
The DNA here is from genome assembly GCF_037893015.1 of Macrotis lagotis. Taxonomy (NCBI): domain Eukaryota; kingdom Metazoa; phylum Chordata; class Mammalia; order Peramelemorphia; family Peramelidae; genus Macrotis; species Macrotis lagotis. The sequence continues at coordinate 44,360,108 of NC_133659.1, read as the reverse complement.
CTTTTTTTTTGTCATATTATTCTTGTCCTATTTCCTTTTTTGTCATATTAGCCAATCTGCTAAGTATGAAATGATACAAAATGATTTGCTCTACTTATATTTCAAAAAAAGAATTCAGGGGCAGTCACAGTGACACAAAAAAGAGCAGAAAAGAAAGAAAATATTGACAATGAGATCATAAAAAATAGAAGAGGGGAGAAGAAAGTTTAGAAGGGCATTCAGGCTACCTTATTGGATTTAAAATATGCTTAAAAAGAAACTATACATAATAGAAGTTTCCTAAACAATTCTTTCTTCTTTGCATATTTAAATTTAGTACTTTGTGGATGTTTAAGATCATAATAAATTTTTTTAAAGTAGAAGATGACTTCTATGTTTTCCCATTGTTAGCGTAATATACATCTGGGATATCAGACCAACAAGGCCACCACCTATGCCAAGTGACAAAAAAAAAGAAGAAATTGTTGAGATTCCTCACGATATGCCCCCGACGTTTTTACATTTAGATCTCTCTTGGAGACCTCTTATTAAGGTAGGTATTATGACAAAATAATTCTTCCATCCTATTTGTATATATTATATAAAATATTTTGGTGGGGGAGGGGTTTACCAGGAAGGAAGGAATGCAACTATAGGGCATTCAGAGGATGTTATGATGTGCCCAGGATCACACTAGCAGCTTGAGTCACAGTAGGTTCCTGAATACTCTCCAAGGCTGGTTCTCACTCCACTCACTTTTATGCACAAAAAAGATTTATTAAAAGTTAGGTCAAACCAGGTTAATAGAGGCATGCGATGGGCTTCAAATAAGAGTAACTTGATCATGTTAACACAGACAAGCAGTCAGTTGCATATAAAACCCATCTCTAACATGGGGGGTATGCAAGTTGCAGAAGAAAAGACCTCAGGTTGGCATTCATTATTTGAAAGGCTGCCATGTGTGAGAAGGAATAGACTTCTTCTGGTGGCTATGGAGGACTGAACTAGGAAATGACCTTTGCTCCATCTAAGAGATAATGACCCAACAAGTGTAACTGCCCCAAAGTGGCATGGGCACCTTGGGAGGTGGCAGATTCTCCCTCACTGGAGGTCTGAAGGCAAAGGTTGGGTTGGTGGGTATGTTATAGGGGAAAACTCTTGAGTAGCTATAGGGTAGGCTAGGTGACTTCCAGTGTGCCTCCCAAATTTGAGTTTCTATCATTATAAACAATTCTATTAGAAAAATACATTCACCCATCAGTTGCATAACCATGAGATTTGCTTTCCCATAGGAACAATGTCATAAACTGTGGTTAAGGCTCTTAGTCTAAACAGACTTATTTTGCCAGTAATATAGACAAATATAATGGATATGCAATGAAAGTTGAGGAGAGCATTAGTGTTATAATACTATTAAGCAAAACAGAAAACAATGTAATTTAATAAGAAATAAATGGGTTTCTTACTTTTCTTGGAAGTTAGTGCTTGAGGAAAAGCAGCTTTAATCAGGAAGAAAATTTGGGGAAATTACAAAAAAAGATTTCTGTGTATTTTGAAGGATCTAAAAACAAGTGCCTCCACTAATGCTTTCCCTAATGGTGGCAGAGGGCTTAACTATAAAGGGAGACAGATTTTCTGAGAGTAACTGAGTTAGGAGAGGAAAAGGGAATTAAAGAAAATGAGTGTCAGTAAGGAAGACAAAGAGATGACCTGAAGACAAATGAAATGAGCTATGACTAAATGGCAAAAGACAGAGGGAAAAGAGCAAATAAGTGGGGTGGTGAGGAGGGCTGGGGGGGGGGGGATATTGAGTCAGACAGTTTCCTACATGAGCAGAGATAGGGAAAAAGCTAAGTAGCCTTGGGGGTGGATTCTAGACAGAATACTTGAAAGATCAAAGATTCTCTTTCAAGGGGTTGTATTCGGTAAAAAAAAAAAAAAAAGAGTAAGAATTATTCTCAACAGAGAATGTTTTACCTGTCAGTTTTATGGATAAAGGAATAATTTATGAACAAACAAGAGATTTAACAATTAAGAATATGAAATGGATAATTTTGATTACATCAAATTAAAAAGGGTTTGCCCAAATAAAACCAATGCAGTCAAAGGAAAGCAGGGAAAATATTTTATGGCGAGTTTCTCTGATAAAGGCCTCATTTCTCAAATATACAGAGAACCGAGTCAAATTAAAATGAATATGAGTGATAAATGATCAAAGAATGTGAATAGGAAGTTTTCAGAAGAAATCAAAGGTATTTTATAGTCACATAAAAAAAGCCGTGCAAATTAAAACAACTCGGAGATACCATTTGAAGTCTATCAGATTGGCTACTCTAGCAGAAAAAAGAAATGACAAGCATTAGAGGGGATGTGGAAAAACTGGGACACTAATGTTAGGGTAGCTCTGAACTGATCCATCCATTCTGGAGAGTCATTTGGAACTGTGCTCAAAGGCTATAAAACTGCATACCCTACAATACCACTACCAGGTCTTTATTCAAAAGATATAAAAGAAAAAGGAAAAGAATGTATATATTCAAAAATATTTACAGTAGCTTTTTGTGGTGACAAAGAATTAGAAACTGAAGGGATGCCCATCAATTGAGGAATGGTTGGGCAAGAGTGGTATATGATTAAGATGGAATACTATTGTATCATAAGAAATGACAAGCAGGATGTTATCAGAAAAAACCTAGAAAGATTTACACAAACTGATTAAAAATGAAGTTAGCAGTACCAGGAGAACATTGCACACAGTAAAAGCAGTTTGTATGATGATTAACTATGAACGACTTAGCTATTCTCAGCAATACAGTGATCCAAGACAATTCCAAAGATTTATGATGAACAATGCTATCTACCTCCTTAGAAAGAAAAGATGGAATCTGAATGCAGATTGAAACTTTTTTTTTACTTTATTATTATTGGTGGGTTTTTCTGGTGGAGTTTTTTTTTTTTCATTTTTGGTCTACATTTTCTTTTGCAATGTGGCTAATATAGAAATGTTTTCTAAGACTCCACATGTATAATCTCTCTCAAATATTTTGCTTTCTCAAATATGAAGAGTGAGGAGTGGGAAGAAAGGAGAGAATATAGAAACCAAAGTTTTAAAAATGAATATTAAAATTTTTTCTTTACATGAAATTGAGGAAAAAGAAAATTAAATTTAAAAACAATTATTCTCAAACATAATTTCAATAATTATATTAGGAATTTATATATTTATGTATATATATATTTTTTGTTTTCTCTTCAAAAAGATATCCCTGTCTAAAAGTGGCACATCTCTAGACCACTGCCCAATCAAAATCAGCTTTAAAGACGACCATTTCCAATATGCTACTAAAGGTAATGACCAGCCCTCTCTTAAGAATAGGTAGTTTTAGTTGCTGCTATTGGCTATGTGAGCTGCTTTTGTTTACAAATCTTGCTCAAATAAGTACTAGTCTAATTATAAGAAAAGCAGAGTTGAAACCACAAAAATGGAGCTTTCGGAAGCAGTGTCCCCCCCACGGTAGAGCTATCTTCATAAAAGGGTGGGACTGTATCTGACAATTTGGGGCTCACTTGGTGAGTTAGTGAATAATGAAAGAATTTCATGAAGACCCATGACTCGGTGATAAGGGATGGATGAGTTTGATTGGACAGGGGCAAGGTTATATTGCATTGTGGACTTGGTCCCTAGAGAATTAGAAACTAGTAGGGACATCTATAGGGGTACAGGGATGGTCTATATGTTGGGTGTAGTATACGCAGGTGTAGTGTAAAGAATTAGGTCACTTCATTTGGGCTCCCTGTCCTTATGGATCCTCTAGGCAGGTCCTGTCTAGTTGACAGAATTCAGGGTACACCATTAGCTGTTATCAGTTTAAGATTTGGTAGAAGGAATCAGATTCTCAGGGACAGTGGAAAACTTTTCTCATGGGAGGAACATAATTTTTTTCTATAATCTATTTTTCACAGGATCAGCAAAGCTTAAGGCACAGGATTTAACTCTTTGTTTTCTGCCTAGCATTTCCACACAACACATCCAGATTTCAAAATACAAGGTTTTAAAAATCTTAAAGATATTTCATCTGTGTAGTATGACCAGATTTTTTTTAAAAAAATTTCAGTTGGTGGTTTTGTTAGACAACCTGTGGAAGGAGACTAAATTCAATTCTCATATTCCCCAAAGGGTGAAAAGATAATAAATTGGTAGACAATGTGCTCAGAGGTCCTAACCTTTTTAAAACTTGATATCTAAAATACTATCTTCTAACCACTGAGAAGAAATATGGTGCAGTGAATAGAGTCATACTTTTGGTCAGGAAGAGTTGGGTTCAAATTTTATCTCTTACACACTTATTATATGAACATGAGCAAATTACTGAACCTCTCTGAGCTTCTGGTAACTTAAATTACATGTGCTTCTTAATATGAATTGATGAATTATCAGACATAGAGTAAAAGTCTAATAAAAATGCCTGCAGATTGATTGACTGACACTATTGTTCTAAGGATAAATTGTTGGCTTAAACAAGATGAGTTCTATTAAGTTTATTGTGAAATACTAGCTATTTTAGTGAGGAAGGCAGGAAACAATGTTCTGGAGTGGGAGTCACCTTGTAATAAGATTGATGAATCTCAGCTACATTATCGATGAGCTAGAGCAATGTTCAAAATCATTGCCAAACTTAGAAAAGAGGTAATGCTGTAAGATGATGTGTGAAATCATCACAGATGGTGAAGAAATAAGAAAATTGCTCGAGCAGTAGACACTATTAACATGACAACAAAAGCTTGAATTTAAAATAAATGGATGAATACTTGAAAAAAATAATCCAAAGTGACACAATCAGAAATAGATAAAATAAAAAGGATCAACATCAGAAAACGAATTTGAATAGGTCAATGACCAATTCTTACATAGACACACGCATAGAAACAAAAATCAGTTAGGATCAAAGCATTTCAAATATCCAAAATCAAATAATTCAGATGTTAATTTAAAAAAACCTATTTTTTCACAAAAAAAGAGAAACCTTAAACCAATCTTAAGCTAACCTAAATTTTTTTTAAAAAATTTTCTTGGGACGACTAAGCAGTACAATGGATAGAGCACAGAGTCAGGAGGACCTGAGTTCAAATCCAGCTTCAGATACTTAATAATTACCTAGCTGTGTGACCTTGGGCAAGCTACTTAACCCCATTGCCTTGCAATTTTTTTTTTCTTCATTTAAGGCAATGGGGTTAAGAGTGACTTGCCCAAGGTCACACAGCTAGGCAATTAGCAAGTGTCTGAGGCCTAATTTGAACTCACTCCTTACTCCAGGGCCAGTGCTCTATTCACTGTACACCTAGCGGCCCCAACCTAAATTTTTTAAAGGGCAAAATGTAATTTGAAAGGGCAATGAGCAAATGAGCAAAAAGTTTAAATGAATAGGTTAAATAACAATAAACAAAAAATAAAAATTATCAGAACCTATTTATATATTTATGGCACAATAAAACCAAGAATTTTAAGAGCTAAAGATTATCTAAAAAAAGAACCCAAATGAGCAGAAATACAAAACAGAAATCTTAAAAAATACAATACCATAAAAGGCAGCAAACTAGCCAAAATAAAGGAATTATAAAAAAAAATGCTAGTCCAGAGGATTTATAGAATTTTACAGAACAGGGGGCAGCTGGGTGGTGCAGTGGATAGAGCACTGGCCCTGGAGTCAGGAGTACCTGAGTTCAAATCCAGCCTCAGAGACTTAATAATTACCTAGCTGTGTGGCCTTGGGCAAGCCACTTAACCCCATTTGCCTTGCAAAAAAAAAACCCCTAAAAATAAAAAAGAATTTTACAGAACAGTGAGCATCTATATTACTCAGATGTTTCTCAAAAAAGTGATGGAAAAACACACCCTACCCACCTCCTTTTATGCATCAAATACAATCCTAATATTTGAACAAGAGGAGAAAGCACAAAAAGAGAACATGTGGCCAACTTCATTAATAAATATCTATTGAAATTATAAAAATAGGGGCAGCTAGGTGGCGCAGTGGATAGAGCACTGGCCTTGGAGTCAGTAGTACCTGAGTTCAAATTCGGCTTCCGACACTTAATAATTACCTAGCTGTGTGGCCTTGGGCAAGCCACTTAACCCCATTGCCTTGAAAAATCTAAAAAAAAAAAAATTATAAAAATAAAATTCTGGTAAAAAGCCTATAATGATATATCAAAAAAAGTTTCAAAATGGTCATGTTGGGACTTATATCAGGGATACAAGGATGGTTCAACAGTAGGAAAACAATTTAATTAATGATAGGCAAAACAAAAATATCCCAAACTGCAGAAAGAGCTTTTTACAAATTACTATGCTTAATCATTGAAAAGCAGTCATTGAAGGATCTCTTTTGAAAATGATAAATAATATATATCAGGAGTCAGCAACCTGGCCAATCCATGTTTTGATACAATCTCTGAGTTAAGAATTTTTTTTTTATGTTTTTAAAATGCAGTAACACTTTATTTATCAATGTAAAACCATTCTTAGTTATAGGTGAATATGAAATCAACCTGTAGTTTGCTTATCCTGATCTAAATCAAAAAGTGGCTGCTATGCATTACCAAAGGCTTTTCCAATAAATACTAGAACAAAGGAAGGATGTGCCTCCTTTCTCCAATGTTATTTGACATTGTCCTAGAAATGCTAGCCAAAAAGAGAAGACAATGGAAAAAAATTAAAGACCTAAAACTAAACAAGAAGGAATGGTTGATGACATAAGGGTTGCCTTAGAAAATCCTAATCTGGGGCGGCTGGGTGGTGCAGTGGATAAGAGCACTGGCCTTGGAGTCAGGAGTACCTGAGTTCAAATCCGGCCTCAGACACTTAATAATTACCTAGCTGTGTGGCCTTGGGCAAGCCACTTAACCCCATTGCCTTGCAAAAAAAAAAAAAAAAAACCTTAAAAAAAAGAAAAAGAAAAAAAAGAAAATCCTAATCTTCCACAAAATGGCAAATGCTTCTGGGTTCCACTTTGATCAGAAATAACTGTCTTAATTTGTATTTGGTTTGCAACAAGGTAATGTAAAGACCAAGATCTTTTTAACCATAAAAAATGTATTTCTTCCATCCAATGTTTCTGAAAGATGCCCAGACACTCCAGCTGAAAGCTCAGATTGCAGGAGATGACCCTTACCACAACCTAGAATATGGTTTGTCCAAAATCCTCAAGCCAATGGAAGAGTATGAAACAATGTTTTTTGTTGGAACAGAGGTAAGTTGAAATAGATTTCTGTTAAAATAGATTTCTGTTAATTTAAAGAAATTTTTTATTTTCTTTGTTGCTAAAGGAGTTTGTCATTTTCATACCTGTCAACTTTTGATATTTTAAGGTTTTCTAACTCCTTTAGAAACTTTTTTTAGGGGCAGGTAGGTGGCGTAGTGGATAAAACACTGGCCTTGAAGTCAGGAGTACCTGGGTTCAAATCTGGTCTCAGACACTTAAATTCCCTAGCTGTGTGGCCTTGGGCAAGCCACTTAACCCCATTTGCCTTGCAAAAAAACCTAAAAAAAAAGAAACTTTTTTTATTTGCTTTTGTGAACATAAAAGACAATCATAAAATTTGTCCCTCACTGTTGAACAAATACTCTATGTACTGAGTCCCTACCACATTTATGGCACTTTGTTCAAAGCCTAAGGCCTGTTCCTAACCTTCAAAAAGCTGATCTAAACCAGAAGAGACATAAATAAAGCAAAAATTCAACTGCAATATAATACCTAGAATTTACATGGTGCTAATAATAATGATGATGATGATAATAATAATAATATAATAATAACACTGGCATTTATATAGTGCTTTAAGGTTTGCAAATTGTTTTACAATGTTATCTATGATATCTATTACCATCTCCACTTTACAAATGAGAAAACTTATTTTTTAGGTTCTCATATTATTTTACAGATGAATTAGAGTCTTCCTTCACATACTTTAGAACACCCTTCTCCTAATCGTACCTGTGGATCCTCATTGCCATCTTTTCTTGAAGTCTGGCAGCTGCTTCCATCTTGGAAGGCCCTTTTCCTTTGAGGGGGGGAAAAGCCTCAAATAGTTCCTCAGCTCCAAGACACTATGATTCTTCCTTCCTTCCTCAAAGCCCATGGTGGAAGTCCCCCTGGACCTCTACTGATCTTTTTGTCCTTCTTTGTTCAAGGGCTGAATTCAGTTCTTTCCAGAGCACCCCCTTCTCCATGATGATTCAGAGAGTTGGGAGCCCTCTCGTCCAAGGACCAACCTGCATTTTGTTAGTCAGAAACTGAAACACCCTGTATGTTTTCTCTGCAGGGCCATGGCCCAATGTCCTCCACACCTTCTTGGTATTGGTGATAGTTGGTCTGTGCCACATCTTCTGCCCAACGGCTTTAGGGAATTGTTGGTTGCTTGGGGGATGGGGGGGAGGCTGATTATTTATGGTGGGCTTCTGACTTTATCTTCCTCTACAGAAGCATCTCAGCTCATCTCCCTTTAATTGACAATGAGCAGATTCCAGCTAAGACTGGAAGCAAAAGAAACTCTTCCCCTCAGAGTCGGGTTATCTAAGATAGAGTCTTCATCTGGCTCATGTAATTAATAGTTTCCTAGCATTTCTCTACCTTGTGATTATTTGTAAAAGTCCTTTACTTATTCTAGCTCATTTGATTCTCATAACTTTTATCTATATTTTACTAATGAGGAAATTGAGGTTGATAGGGTTTAAGTTCCCCAGGGCCAATGGTTAAGTATCTGAAAAGTGGATTTGAACTCAAATCTTCTCATTTCTAGGACTTAGACACTACCTGCTTGGCCAGCTAGTTGTCTCAATTCCCTACCACTTTATCCTCTTCCTGTTTATGTGTTGAATCTCTGATATCTCCTGGTCCTCAATATTAAAAACGCTCTAATTCCTATTCTGAAGTTTCTAAACAATATTTATTGTTTTTTTTAAATTAACCCCAAACTAGAGAAATCTATTCAACTGAAACTTCTATATTCTGCTCCAATTTCTAAAAACTACAGAGAAATTGTTTATTGATATAAAGTGAAAAATCCAATCAACCATTCGAGTTAAAGAATATGGATTTTGGAGATTATCTCTAATCTAGTATCTCCATTGAACAGAGAGGAAACCGAGTCTCAGAGATGTTAAGGGTCACCTTGCTAGTTAATAGTTGAGGCAGGTCTAGAATACTAAGGACTGTCATTCATCATGTGTTTTATGGCTTATAATTCTTTACATCCATTGTATTATGGGACTATTCCAACAGCCCTACAGCTAATGTAATATCGTGGGGCTATACAATGAAAATTGAAAGAGACCAGAGAGGTACCTGAATCCTTCTTCACATAACTAAGAAACTATCTGAATTGAGTTTGAACCCAGGTCTTGCTGGGGCCAGGTCCGTCACTGCCTCAAGAGCAGGTGGGAAAATCCCCCCGCCCCGTAACCCTAGAATCACAGCACATCAGAGTTGGAGGGGGATCTAGTCCCCATAACTTGAGCAAGAATCTCCCTAGCTAGAAGAACAATGGAAACCGGAATAGCTAATGTTTCTGTAGAGCACTTGAAGGTTGACAAAAGATAAATGGTCATGGAATCATTTTCTTGCCACCTTTGAGATTCTGATCTCCAGTTCAAGGCTCTTTCTAACACATGAGATTAAACCAGTTAGCCTAACTCCCAGTTCATTTCTCATTCTACTGTATCATGCTGCCTTTGTCTATTCAAGGAAGAAACACCTAGAATTTTTAAAAAAAATCTATATTTTCCATCTTTATTAGAAATTGCTTGGGGTGGTTAGGTGGTTCAGTAGATAGAGCACCGGCCCTGGAATTAGGAGTATCTGAGTTCAAATCCAACCTCAGACACTTAATAATTACGTAGCTGTGTGGCCTTGGTCAAGTCACTTAACCCCATTTGCTTTGCAAAAACCTAAAAAAACTGCTTGTCAACAGAGTATCTGCCAGGTAAAAAAAAAGAGCAGAGAACTGGGGCAATTATCTGGATTTAGATCAAAGAAAGAAACCCACCAGGCTACTTGATTACCTGAATTATTTAGAAATCCAAGCATAATTTTATGCATTGCCTGAATGATGGACATAAATGTATAAAAACTTGTTGAAGAATAAAAAAAGATTTAGTTAATTGGCCATTTGGGGGAGGATCTAAGTGGCATTAAATAATATCTGATTCTTTTTTTCCAATTGTATTAATGGATTTTCACTAGAATCAATTTTGGGGGGGATGGTATTGTGATAAATGCCATTATAGTCAAAGAGAATTACTAAAGGGTTTTATCTTTCCATTATGGTGTCATTATACTTATAAGACTTCTATAACATTCTAGGATGGGGAAGTGCTATATGCAGACTGGAAGCTGGAAAGAGATCATGATACCGGAAGATTAATAAGTAAGTTGCAGTGATTGCCTGCTTCTTGTTCCATTCATTTCTAGCCTTTAGAGGAAGAATCAAGAAACAGAGGTTACTTCTGAGGAGACCTCGCTAATTGGAATGAGGGTTGTGTCTGTATAATGTGGAAAGGATAGACTAGTAATTGTCAGTTTATAAAAATTTTTTTAAATAGTAATGAAAAAATGAAATTAGACAGACTGAATGGGTCAATATAAAAATGTTGTTCCCACTTGCTCCAGTTCTACCTTGAGAGCTTCCTTGTCTTGATGCCAAAGCACTTTGCAAAACTAAAAAGTGCTCCATAAATATTAACTCTTATTAATTTAGGATCATTGATTTGAGCTGGAAGACGTTCAGAGGCATCCTTGCCCTCATTTTACAGTGAAGAGATTAAGGTTCAGGAAGTATCTATCCTATCCTCAAAAAAAAAGAAAAAACTTCTCTGAACGGAGGACTTGGTCTTTCAAACAAAGCTTAGGTTGGTTCATGGCTTGGGTTTTCCAAAAGGAAATAACAGATTCCTTTTTGAAAAGGTACTTCATGTACAAAGATTAGTTATATAGGAAGTTAGGTGGCAAAGTGGATGGTATGCTGGGCTTGGAGTTGGGAATACTCAATATTTACTATCTGTATGTCCCTAGGCAGTCATTTCACCCTGTCTGCCTCAGTCTCCTCATCTGTAAAATAAGCTGGGGAAGAAATGGCCAACCACACCAATCTCATTGCCAAGAAAACCCCAAATGGGTCAGAGAGTTGGATAGGACTGAAGTGACTGAACAACAGCCGATTAGGCCATTTCCTTCCTCCAAACACTGCTAAGTACCAACAGACACCTCAAGCACAAACTAGCATTTGACTTTTACCTTGAATCTACCACTCCTCGGTTCATTCAAGATTGACCATTTCTGGCCAGTCTCACCTCCCTGGTTCATTTTCCTCCAAGAAGGGCAGAGTGGCTGCTGGAAGCCCCCTCCCACAGGGCAGCCTCTCCCAAGTGGGGAACCCAGGAACTCCCACCATGGCCCCTAGGCTCAACGAGACCATGTCTAGTGGTCCCTGTAATCCTAGGTAGCTTGTACTGTAGTAAATAGAGGAGGGACCTGGAAGCGGGAAGACTTGAATTCACTTCTGATCTATGTGACCCTGGCCAACTTCCTTCACTTCTTTTTGTCTCAGTTTCCTCAACTGAAAAACGGGGGTAATACCAGCACCTGTCTCACTCACAAGGTCATGGTGAGGGTCACATGAAGGCAAAATTATAAAAAGTGCTCCGCAGAATAACCAACACAGCAGGTCTTAGTAAAAGTTCATTTCCTTTCCTGCTCTTCCAACTCTCAGGATTGCTGTTTGGTCACCTGTGCCCAGGGAAGGAACCTTAGATCAGGAACGTCAGCCAGATAAACCCATCTACTCTTGCATAGCTGGGAAATAGGGGCTGGGCAGAGAAGACGACATGCCTTCTCTCCAGCAGAAGAAGCCGGGGGTATCTATCATGGTCAGAAAAGAGAATTTAGACATATTTGGAGCTCCGTACCACCCACTTCCCCTCCATGGAGGAAATGTCACAGAGTCAATGATTTGAGCTAAAACACCCATCTAGAAAAAGGCATCCAGCCTCCCCATCCTGTGTCCCAGGTGCTCCCCGGGGTCTGCTGCCATCAACTCCCTCTCTCCCAACTATATAATTTTAACATGTTAGAAAATGGTTCTCTAGAAAAAATTAATGGAAAATGCTATGACTTAAAGAATTAGAGATGGAAGGGAACCCACCACTCATTTAAACCAGTCCCCTTATCTTATGGACCCCAGGAGGCTCCCAAGAACCCAGGCAAACTTGAACGCAAGGGTCACAAACCCCAGACCCTTGGGTGACTGCATCATGTAAAGAAGCTCCACCCCCCCCAAGACCCTCTGTGAACTTTACAGGGAGAAGCTAGGAGTTTCTTAGAAGACGCTTTTGTTTTAAAATATAACAGCTCTTATTCCTCGTAGCAGCACTACCTGGGCTCATGCTGCAATGAGAAAAAGCTCCACCAGAGGGTACCAGAGACAGAAGGAAAGGGATCTGACATCCCAACCAGAAGGAAACAAAGCCGAGGGGGTTCAAAATGGGAACAGCATCCTTCCCTCCTGGCCTCCAGCCTTCTGTAGCAATCCAGTAAAACTACATTTATACCTTTCTAAAAGCCAGGAGCTCATTTCCTGCTTAAGGGGCAGGCCGACCCGTGTCTGGGCAAACAGAAAACTATCCAGGAGTCCACAGATAGAGTCAGTCAAGTTCCATGAGCACGTACCCAGCTGGGCTCTGCGATAAAGAGACAAGAAGAGCAATATCCCCTGCTGTGGGAGTGTCCACTCTGCCAGGGGATGGGACATGTGGGTGGGCAATGCCAGATCTTTTGAGAAGGGAGAGATCCTTCCAGCCCAGGGTTGTGGAAATGAGGGCGGTCTTCTCAGAAGAGGAAGCCTCTTGATGGATGAGACCAGGGATGACTATGTCCTAGGTGTGAAGGTCTTCATTCAGATAACGTGGGGAGGTTCAGAAATCTTTGAAGTGGACAGGCATAGTGTTAGATATAAAGCACTTTGGTTTTTGTTTTTACAAGCCGTAGTGGGTGACTAGGAAGACTTGAGGTCTGTTGAGTGAATACAGAAATGGGGACTGAACAAGTTTTCTGAGCCATTTCCCACAGTCCCTATTACATGTTTTGTGTTCATTCACTAAACACAGAGCCCCCGTCCACCTGGCTGTCCACCAGCCGGACAGCGACCACCTTTGTGAAGGAGACAAAACTGACCAGACTATCATTCACCAGGTAACCAACCAGTCTTCAGGCCTCCCATTCAAAGGAAAAGGACCATTCTTGGGGGTGCAGAGATGATGGAGGCCAGTCCCCTCATTGCCAGAGAAGGAAACTGAGGCAGGGGAAGGGCCTTACTCGTGTTGGATCTGGAACACAAATTCAGTGTCCCCTCCCCCAGGCTCCTAGCTATCCCCCCACCCAAGCCAAGAGGCTGAGTTCATCTCTTCTCATCTTCTCTCCACTTCCCCAAACCCGGAGCCTGCTCTGCAGCTCTTCTCATCAGACAAGCAGGAAATGACTTTTCTGCTCCAACAGGTAAGAAGCCGTTGAACCGATACGTGGTCCACGACGGAAGCATTCACACCGTCCAAAGATCGCCTTTTTACAGCGACATTGTCCTCACCATCGGGGGCTGGAATGTGGCCATATGGAAAGAAGGTGTTTCAGTAAGTTCTTTGCATAAAGGCTGAGCAAGGAGGACTGTGTCCCTGGTTATTGAGAAAGTACAATATACTGTACGACACACGTTATGGAAACAGCGACAGATGGCCAGGGCCACAGCTTGCAAGCAGATCCCATCGTGAGCTTTTCAAAACAACCCCTTCCTTTTATCTCCTTAGAGATACTTTTTTTGCATTCCTCCTTTAGAAGAATAAAACAATTTTCAGAGCTCCCACTTTAAAATCCAGGCCTGAGGTTTTTATGAGAGAGCTAGCTAGCCAGAGATCTGAGAAAATATGGTGGAGCCAGAATAGAATGGAGAAGAAAGGGCAAGGTCAGAGGCCGGACTGCAGACCCCCATCCCCAAGGGGCCTGGAGCCCAAGCTGACTCATATACAAGGTCCTTTGTTGAGCAATGGCACATCCCTGGCCTTCATTATTCCAGGTGGGTACGGTTGACTGGAGTGGAGACTGAAGCAGCAGAAATGTGGGGAGTCCTGGCCCTCTTCTCTTGAGGAAAGATCCTAAGGGACACTCTATCATATGTCATGGAGGGGCAGAAAGGGAAGGGTCTTCTGATGAGTTGGGTTATGAAACCCCTGGCAAGTCTTGGCTACTTGGAATCTTGTTCCATGACTTTGGCCCTGTCTGGTGACGGGGAGCAGTCATTAGCTTGCAGAATGGTTCCCCTCTGGTGCTGGGTACCAGGGCTGAGGTGAGATGGCAGCTGTAGCTGAGCCCCTCCGGACTCTCAGTCAGCCCTAGAGGGACTGTGTCCCCCAGTTAGGCTGTGAGTAGGGACTGGATCTCTTCTCTCTCTGCTTTTCCAGTGCTCACTATCCCATTCTGTTAAGAAAGCTGAGAGGTTAATGAGTTAGAGAACACGGAAAATGAAGGACCGATCCCTGCACCCTGAGGGAGGACTTTGGTGGGGAGTATTTATTAAGAGCATATGATGATGGTTAAGATGAACTCTTGTTGAATGATATTGAGTCAAAGCTTAAGATTTCCCTTATGGAAATTTTAAATTTGCCATTCAAAAATCATCATTTCATCTGACAGCAGCAAAAGGCTGGGACCTCTGAGTATTTACAGGGGTTTTTGTTTTTCTTTTTCAGCAAGGACCACTCCTTCAGTCCTCCTGTTCAACAAAAAAGTATACGGCTGGACACTGGTCCTTGACGAGACCAGGAGTCTTCTTTGTTGGCAAAGAAGATGGATACATTGACATTTGGGACCTGCTGGAGAAAACTCATGAGCCTGCCCAGACCCAAAGCATATGTATAACGACGATCACATACATCAGACCCTGGATAGGATCCCGTAGGTTAACTCTGAAAAGGAGAAAACCTGAACTCATCTCATTCTTTATAAATAAACGAGAGCTGGCACTAGAGAAATGCTTCTAGGTTTGACAGAGTGGGGAGGCAGGTGCCACTGCAAGGTCAGTCTAGAAGCCAGCAAAACCCAGGTTTAAGTTCTACTGCTGATGCCTACTGGCTGGGGAGTCTTCACAGGTCACTTTAATGCCCCCTGAGGCTTTCGGCTCCCTTTAAAGGCCTTTGAAGAAGCTTGCCAAGAAAGTGCTGGCTCACACAGGCAGAGGGGGTTTGCTTGTTGGGCAGTTCCCTGCCCCAGTAAAATCACCCTGTACCAATGTATGTTTAAAAAAAAACACATTTATTTAAGGCAATGGGGTTAAGTGACTTGCTAAGTCACACAGCTAGGCAATTATCAAGTGTCTGAGTACACAGTTGAACTCAAGTCCTCCTGACCCCAGGGCTGGTGCTCTACCCACTGTGCCGCCTAACTGCCCCATGTGCCAATGTATGTTTACAAGTGCAGGCATCTTAGGTTTCTTTTACCAATGAGGAGACTGAAGAGTAAACTCAGCTGATACTCAAAGGAGCAGAAATTTCCTGATTTCAAGACTAATGGACTTTCAGGAGTGCCCAGCACTCCTTGTTAGCCTATTAATAATGACTTTTAAAGTGATTTTAGTTAATATTAGAAGAATTATAATGTGGGAAGAGGCCATAAAATGGTCCTCTGTCCCTTCCTACAGGATTCACCCCTATCAGATAAAATCCCAACTGTTTTTTAAAAGACATCCAGAGAAGGAAATACCACAACCTCCTTCTACAATCCATTCCAAGGTTTAATGAGTCCCCGGTGTGACAAAATTATCAAACTAAATTCCTCTGGTAATGAGCTAAATATTATGACTTTCCCATCCACTATGGAAAATGGTGGACTCAGACTTTGAAAGGAACAAAATGAAAATCATAGTAATAAGTACTTTGTCCAGTTGACTTGTTTTGCAACTCTGGCAACCCCTTCTTCCTTCCCCGTCCCCTTGAAGGAAGGGGTGCTTGTGGGCCTCTCTGTAGCTGGCCCTCCTTTACCTATTGATGGTGCTCTGTACAATACATGAGAGAGACATTTCATCTTCACAACCACTCTGAGGAAAGGCAGAAGCTACCATTCTCATTTTAGAGCTTATCAACCTACAGTCTTAAGGTTGGAAGGAACCATCTGAAATGAATCTCCTCTACCAACCCCTGACAAGGGGTTCCCTGGCTTTTACTTGAACATCTTCCCCTATTTTTGTCCCAGGCTCCACCATCCTTCCAGCTCCCAAGTTTACTCTCTTGATATCATTCTTCTTCCTTTTACTCACCCTACAAATTCAATCAGATACCAAATCTTGCTGTGCCAACTTCCACAATGTCTCCCCACTCAATCAACCTCCTAATGCATATCCTCATCACCTTTCACCAGGACTATTACCAAAGTCTGTCAACCTCAAGTGCTTCCCCACTCCTATTCATCAAAAATCTGAACTTATCACCTCCCCCCCTTTACAAAATAAACCTCAACTTAAACTATTCCTACCAGATCAAATATTTAAAGCTATCATCTGGCCCCTTCTTCCTCTTTACTTCCCTTTATATAATTCCCCAGTCCCCTTGTGTTGGTTCCTTGCAGCTCCTCAAGCATGAAGGTCATCTCCTGCCAGTCTTCCCTCCGAGAGTCCCCCTTGCCCAGTTACTGCTGCTTCCCCTTGTTACTAGTATCTCCCCTTTCATGAAGGGCAAAGGCTACACTATCTACGCTTTTGTATTTCTGCCATATAGTTGGTTTGGTTGACTGGAAGGTCTTCTTGAACTGAAGCCAACCTTTGTTTCCCCATGGGGAGAAGCCTTGGAGGTCTTCCTTTGGTGCTAGAGGGAAGCCAGACAACTTCACTGCCAAATGACATGATGATTTGAATACTTGAAGAGAGTCATGATGGCCCCAATCCCACATCTCCTTACTGTAAGCTAAATTCCTAGTTTCTTCAACCAGTCTATGATCCAGTTTCAAGTCCTTTCATCATTCTTGTTCCCTTCCTCAAGATAATGCTACAGGTGTGTCCAAGACTCCCTTGAGGTTTGGCACCAGGGAGTGACCCCAGCATTTCAGAACATTGCTGTTCTTGGTCAGGACATACTTCTCAGAATGAAACTGAAGCCTTTCATGGGTTCTTTTATATTTGAGGTTGTTGCAGGGCCCCCAGTGACATATGACACAACTCGCTAACCCAGACTGCCAGACCGGCCCTCTTGACCCTCTAGGTCAAGGCTTTACATAACCTGGGTAGAAGCCGATGGGTCCTGGGTCTGCCAATCCCCAGCCCCATTCAGCAGACCAGACTGTCCTGAGATCACTTATCATTCCTGCCTGTTTCTAGAAGGAGCTGGCAGGTGTAGATACTCCAAGGTCAAAGAATTCCTTTTTTTCCTTTTTAACTAGACTTGGGGTTTCATTACTATAGAGAAGTCCCAGTAAAGAAGTCCCCCCTCTCCTGAGGCAGATGAGTATGGACTTGGAGCCTCAGACTCTCAGGGTTTAAGGGACTTTCTCCTGGGTTTGCAGTTCCATCCAGAGCCCTCTGTGTCCATTCCGACTATGATGCCTCCTGCCAATGAGTCAATGTTTTAAAGTTTGCAAAGTGAATTCTAGCACTTCTTGATCCTCACAATAGTCCTGAGAGATCATTTGATCAGGGCACAGAACTCATTCGGGTCCCAGGCGGAATTTGAATCCACATCGTCTGGATTCCAAGTTGAACCCTTGTTCTCTTTAGATAGGACTGCCTCTAAATAAGACTCTTGACAGACACCCCATCCCACCCCCATTTCCTGGGCTCAGAAGCATCAAAAGCAGAGAAGCCCTGGCCTCTGAACTCGTATTATGGGGCTGAGGCTGGGGCAAAGTTAAATTATGGGAGAATGCTGTGGATCCTCAGCAAACAATAAGCCAGGGCTTCCTATTTTCCACTCTCCTCCACTGGAGCAGAACTGTGGCTGCCATGCTTTCCCTTCCTTATGCACCACGTTTTCCAAGGTCTTTTTCATCATCATTATGATTACCCACTGAACTCATACCAAAGTTATGTTGATTAGATAAATAATTAGGGGGCATTCTTCATAAGGTTTCTTTTATTATTACTATTTTTGAACTAATGATAGGGACTGAACCTCTAATTACTAAAAGTCCTAGGTAAAGAAACTCCTTTTCCTAATGCATTGTCCCTACAATTAATGTTGTTGTTACATCATTTCAATCATGCCTGACTCTTTGTGACTCCAATTGGGGCTTTCTTGGCAAAGATCCTGGAGTGGTTTGCCATTTCCTTCTCCAGTTCATATGACAGATGAGGAAACTAAAACAGAGTTAAATGACTTGTTCAGAGTCACACAACTAGTAAATGTCTGAGATTGTGCAGCTCGGTCTAAAAGACTTTAGGCACAGGCACTATCTAGCTGACCTGTTCTCTGCAATTTATAGTTATATTTATATTATATATATTTACATATAATGCACATTTAGAACTGCCTAGAGCATGGAGAAGATAAGTAACCTGCCCAAGGTAAAGGAAAAAAATAACACAAAAATGTTCCCAGAGAGAAGTGTTATCCCTTTCTCAGGAGGGATGGCCTGAATTTCTACATGGTTCTCTGATTCCTAGCATTTTTGCAGGGTTGTTTTTGTTCCAGAGATATGAAAGCATCTATTTTTGTTACATTCCTCCACTCTTCTCTCAGATTAGGCTTAGAAATTATTTGAATTATCCCAACTTCCTAATGTTTTCCAGATCAGACATTGCTAAGCTAAATAGTGCATGTTGTCAAGGTGTTTGCGACTTTTAATTAGTGCAAAATCCTAACTTTCCTGACTTTTCATTAACAAGAGTCTACAATCTATTTGAATTAAGTCTCTTGTAGGGAAGAAGGGGGAAAACAACAAAAGTGAAGAGTTGGGGAGGTTAATGAAAAATTTGTAGCAGATTTTGATGATTTGTTCATATTTCATAATCTCAGGGAAAATAAAAATCCATTGCTCTGTAGCAGAGAAAGCAGTGAGTCTGATTCTGGTTTTGAAATTTTGAAATTCTTCCAGATCATGGAAAGTTTATTTTCTCTTAAATTCTTACAACTAAAATATCTTCTGGAAGTATTTTCTGAAAATCTTGCCACATGTCATCATTAGCATTCCCTTTGAGTATGTCTGTGTTAGGATGGAAGTTTTACAGAGAAGCACAGACAAGAAAAGCATGGTTGAAGGAAGGCTCAGGAAGGTTGACAAAAAGTTTATAATCTTTGTTCTGTTCCCCCAAACTGGAAAAACTGACATCCATATGTCCATGTGGTCTCTGCTGTAAAACCCAGTGGAGGTTCCATGACCAATGCAACCGCATGTAGAAGCAACAAGTCTCAGAGGAAACTGCAAAACAAAAACACATGGATGTTTAACTTCTAAAATTACTTTTTGTTTGCTAAGTTTTTCCCCTTTTTAAAAATCTTTCAGCAAAGCAGCAATTTGTAGCCATAGCTGATTATTACGGAACACTGCATATATTAGAAATTCCATGGACGTTAAGTCACCCTTCAACCAATGAGGTTGGTAATATTTTGCTTTGGAGATTTTGTGTGAATAGATATCTTGGGGCTTTAGTTTAAAATTGTTTTGGGTTCTCTGTGGACTTAACTTTCTAAGTTTAGAAACAATGGTTGGCATCTTTGTTGTGTGGTCATAAAAATCAAAAAAATTCTAGCGTTCAGAATCATAAGATGTAAAGCATGGAGAATATTCTAGAGATCATTGAGTTACTTCACTTGAAGAAGGAGGAGCCTGTGGCTCAGAGAGGCGAGGTGGATCCATCATTTTTCTCTACCATGCCATGTTGTACTTGGGAAAGGCCTCATGGCCAATTGGTCTCCTCAATCCTCCTCCCCCACTAAGCAATCCCCACTAGAATGCACTCAGTAAGTAATCATTCAGTCAAGCAGAGTTTGCTCATATTTCATAAGTCAAACAAACTATAATTATAGGGGTGGGAGACCAACTAAAAGAGAACGGCATTGACTTTTAAGAATTGAGAAGAATTTTCTTTAAGAATCGGTAACTATTAAGGAAAAGATGTGGAATACAACCAGAATGTATGAAGCTAACATAAAAGTATAGTATCACTGTTCTCCAGTGAGATTAATGTACAGCCTCTATACTAGACCAACCTAAACTTCACAGATTTAAGCCAAATGAAACCACAAAGAACTCAGGTTCCCCTCTTTGGGGAAAGAAGTACTGCTCAGATTTACATCAGGAACAAAATGGTCCTCCTTGGAAGAATTTCTTTCATTAGGGATGGACCTGTAAGATATTAGCAAAGTCACTGAAATATACAGTTTTTCACAAGTTTGAGAGTATGCTTAGATTAGCATTTGGTACTTGTGACCTATTCAGAGTAGACACAAATGAGTAAAGCAAAGAAAGGACCTGGAAATTACTATCTCCACTCCAGACATCTAAGGATCAATGGCAATGCTGATGAGATTGATGCTGCCTTTTAAATGAAACTTCTAGGATACCAAAGACTTATTTCCATAGGACATTTAATAAATCCTGAATGCCTGCCTTAACACAATCATAAAGACACTATATCTCTTATTTTTCTTTGTATCTTTCTCAATGCCCAACCTAATGCCTTTCATATAGTTGACACTTAATAACTGTTGACTAGATGAATGGATAAATACAAATAGCATTATTTTGTGTTTTAGTTTATTTGTGATTTTGTTCTCCATTCATGTGAATAATGGTATTGTTTGATGATTACTAGAATTTTAAAAGGTATCTGTTGACTAGTTGAGAGAACCATCACATATCCGTATTATTGATACCATAGCAAAAACTGTCCAAAAAATACTTGGAAGTTTTTATTTTCAGTTTTGTTACAGAGAAAATTATTATGTCTCCAGATATGTTCTTGGTATCTGATTACTATTAGGGCAGTGGATGTTCCCTACCTCTCTGACAAATTGTGTCGCTGAGATTTCAAGTGGATCGTGCATGAGTCTTTTATGTTTTTGTTAACAGACACAAAGTGTAAATAATTACTTTGACAGAGAAGTCGGTCACCTGAGATATAGAGAAAAACGCCAAGAAATTCGAGATAAGGAAAAAGAAGAAACACAACTAGAATCAGAAAGAAAGAAAACTGTAAGTGAAAACCTTTTTCCCCCTCTAATATCTAGCCTTCTGTCCTTCAGCTATGAAGACAAGCTCTGGCCAGGACCTCCTCTTTCCCCATCTCTCCTCAGGATATAGGGGATACTTCTCAATCTTTTGTCAGTCATTTATGAAAAAGGAGATACCAGTCTGATGCCCCATGAAGTCTCACCCAATTTCTTGGGATATATTAAAGGTCCAGGGGTATTTTATTTTGTCTGTACAAGACAACCAACACCAAGAGGTTGGAGAATTATGGTGTAATGAGCTTGGTCACATTGACACACAGAGGAACATATGTTTACCTTGGGGCAAAGGGAGACATGGAAGCTTCTTTCTTCCTTCTACTGCATCCAGGGTAGGTTTTTCAAAAGAATTTCTTAATATGTAGTTTCAATTGTGTCCTACTTATCTGTCTCTTAATGAATATTATTTTGCATTCTTTTCTTTCTTCCTTTTTAAAAAAAAATAATTTCCCTGCTCTCACTTGAGGGAAAAAACCCCCAAAAGTCATGGTTTGTAATTAGTAACTTATAGGCACAAAAAACAAACCAAAAGACGTCCTTGGGTAGGAAAAGTGTGTTTTGGTAAGATTTATGCTTCACTTTGGCAGCTGTGGTCATTGGAGAAGGGAAAAGATTGGAGGCAGGGAGACCAACTTGAAGCCACTGAAAAGTCCAGAAGAGAGGTGATAAGGATCTGAACAGTAGTTGTGGAAGCAGATGAAAGAGAATTACATAAATGATATCATGGAGTTAGGAAGGACAGGTGCCAACTGATAGGTCATGGTGTGTGTGGGGGGAAGTGAAGAGTAAAGACTGAGAAGCTGGATGAGCTGGATGATGGTGCTGGCCTCCATAGAACAAAGGGGGTGTGAGGTGGGACTGAGGCAGGGATAGAAGGAGCTCTGCTTTGAAAAGGATGAGTGTGCAATGCCTACAAAATATTTAACAGGCAGTTGGGGATGAAAGACTGGAACTACAGGGAAAGGCAGAGGAGACAGACAGACAGACAGACTAGTGTATCCCCAAATACAGTACACTGTATAAATCTAGGTATATTTATTAATATAAGGATGATAATTAAACCTATGGGACTTGATGAGGTCATCAAATGAGAAAAAAAGGACCCAAGGCACAGCCTTGGGGGCTACCTGGAGTTAGAGGTAGGATATGGATGACTAATGACTCAATAAAGCAGATAGGAGGAAGCAACAGAAAAGCAGGAGACCCAAGAGAGCAGAGTGTCACAAAACTTGAGTGAGAAGAGAACATCTAAGAGGCAAAGATGGTCAACAACGTTGAAGGCAGAAGAGATTTGAGAAGAATAGGGACTAAGAAAAAGATCATTTAAGAAAAAAAAAAAAAGAATGGTTTTTGTTTTATATCCAATGGAATCTTGTCACATCTAAGGAACATTTCTGAATAGTTCTATTTTCCAAAAGAATGCATGTATGTATTTAAGTGTGTATGATGCTTAAAAAATAAATAATTGGTTAATGTGGTGCCTCAAAGTGTTTTCAGAAAAAATATTGATAAAGTTAGACACATACTGGGAAAAGACCAAATGAGCAAATAGCTATTATCAAGAAAAATATTCATTATTTAGTTTCCTATTCATAGTTTGATCTTGAAGAACAATATTCATTGGCTTAAATAATACTGTAAGCCTGAATCCAAATATCAATCTGCTAATATGTTAATTCAGACCAGAATTCAAACATTCCTGCAGAAATATAGTGATGGGCATTAGAGTTGGTGACTTTAATTAAAACAGATTATAAGAGCTAGCAAAGACCTGAATATGTGACTTTACTTACTGTTTTCCCCTACTATGGTTGTGAGTCTGAGTTTTGTATCGCTACCGTTTTTGCCTCTTCCTTCCCCCAATTTTCCATCATTAGGCAGAAGAGAAGTAGCAAAGAGAGGGGAAGGGGGGGAGACAACATAATGTCTTCAACATCCTTGGCACTTAAAAAGCACTTGCAGGATTCAATTTGTGGTACTGTATTCTTAGCATAATTAGAACAATAGACCAAGCCTGAGACATAGAAAGAAGCTTATTAAAGGGGAAAACAAGCTAAGATGAGTGAGAAAGAAGCAGAATAGTTGAATTCTTCCTAGAAAATGCATTCCACCAAATCCTCATGGAAAAGTCCAGAGCCAGTGGCAAGGAATCATTTTCAGCCCAGGTCAGCATGAGGAGACAGTGAGAGAGATCTGCAGATCCTGGGGATAGGTGGGGTCTCCAAGAGGGAGAGGCTGCACTTTCAGACGAGGAGGTCCCAGACCCAGATCACATAATTGCCATTGGGAGGCAGCTTTGTTATCCAGTTCTGGGTCACAGACCCGGGGAGGGCTAGGAAGACCACCTGCCCCCAGGGCTGGCTTTCCTTTCATAGGAGGTCCTGGGCTGTACACCAAGGAAAAAGGATGTTTAGAAGGAAATAGCAGCAGGAGCAGAGCATCTATCCTAGGTTGCAGAGGAATACCCAGGCAGGAATAACAGACAATAGAATATATAATCAGGCCAATTCAAATAAGTACCAAGTTCATGGAGTCAAATCCCAGGGACTCAACCATTGAGACATGAAAAGATGACTGGGCTCCCAAGCCATCTGTAATGGTTAAATGAAGGCTTTGGGAGTTTGGGGCTCCACCCTCCAGGCTCCCATCCGAGGGGCAGGGGCAATAGAGTACCAAAGCTTATACAGTCTCTGCAATGATAAGTTTCCCTAGTGATGAGCTTTTCCAGGGAACAAAGGGATGGGGAATGATGGTAGGGGAAATGAAGGGGTGTGGCCGGTGAAAAATGAAGACCAAACAGACCAAAAGTGAATCTAAAATTCTGTCCCTCTGAACCAACTGAGTTACCCAGATGGTTGTGAGAGAGGATTCTAGCAGCATTCCACTATTTCTCAGACCTAAACCCAGATTAGGTATTTGCAGAGCTCAAATCAGGGAGCTCAATCAGACTTACTCTATATCAGACCACTGTGGGAACACTGAAAGCCTACAGATCCTCAGGCTGTCCTTGAGATCCAGAAAGAACATAACCCTAAATATCCCCAAGAAAACTGGCACCAATAGGACTAGCCCTGACCTTCCCTCCAGAAGAACCTAGCCCTCACATAAGTCTGAAGGCAGAAAGGAGGCGGCAGCAAGCAAAAGAAGGATCCCACCATAAAAAACTAATATGGTGGCAGATGGGCTCAAGACACAAGAATGAAACCAAAACGTCTATAAGCCAAGCTTCAGAGAAAAATATAGGCTGGACAAACATTCAACTAGAATTTTTGAAAGAGATGAAGCAAGAGATTTTTTTTAAAATGTTTTTATTAATTAAATGAGAGCTCTTGAAAAAAGTTGGTAAAGAAATAAGAGCTATGAAAGAAAGAATTGGAAAGGGAATAATAACTTGGCACCCAATGTACAAAACCTTGCCCAAGAAACAAACTCTGAAACCAAACAGAAGTCAATGACTATGCAAGAAAGCAAGACATAATGAAACAAAATCAAAAGACTAAAAATATAAAAGAAAACGAATCTCACAGCAAAAACAACTGACCTGGAAAAAGTGGATTGAGGAAAAGAAAATTAAGAACCATTAAACTGTCTGAAATCCATGACCAAACAAAGAGCCTAGACATCAAATTTAAAGAAATCTTAAAGAAAACTACCCAGGTCTTCTAAAATGAGAGGGCAAATAATCCACTTCCTATAAGAAATGCCCAAAATGAAAATTCCCAGGAAGAACATAGCCAAATCCAGGGCTCTGAGGTCAAAGGAAAAATACTGTGAACATGGAAAGAAACTCATTCTGTACCTAAAACTCTACATTTTCTCAATATCACCCTGAACACTTAGTCTACTGGTTAATGCATGTTTGGTGATTCAGTGATGACCTCAATGAGATTGTCTAAACACTTTCACACTGTCCTGGGTGACAGCAATTGAACAAGAAAATGAGTTTTGTCCTAATTAGGCTGATTACAGCCTCTTAACCTATATTGGGCTGTGTGACTCTGGGCAAGTCATTTAAATTCCTGTCATTCTAAGCAATAAAAAATGTAAAGGACCTAGAAGAAACTGAGAGGCTTTGGTGGAGAGGGAGTTTTACCCACCCCGGGGAAAACCACTCCACAGACCGGATCCTCATCTCTATCCTGGAGCATTCTTTAGTATAGACACTGATACAATTCACTGTATTTCTTAATATCATCTGTTCTTTTGTTCTGAATGTTTCATTTGTTCTTTTTGTTATCATTATTGTGGTTTTACACAGAAGCCATTTCTCAATTCTTACCTACAGGACAAATGAGTCAATCCATAAATATGTATTAAATGCTACTATGCTAAACACTGGGGTAATTATCTTTTTGCTAAAGAAGCAAAAGACACCCCAGGGAACTCTCAATTTTCACCCATCCTTTAATAGGGGAGAATAGGTTAAGTCAACAAAGTGATCACATGAACAGTGGAGCAGTGCCATCCACTGGTAAGGCCCAAACCTCTGAAAACTTGGGTCAAACTGGTGCCCAAGTCACCAGGATGTGGCTTCTCTTTGATCACGGGTCCAAAGCCACACAAACAGCAAGACTAAATGGGGCAGAGATGCTCCGAGCTACACATGCTTGACTGCAGAATGGAAAGGAATGATATATCATTCAACGTTTTCCCAGCAGCTAGGATGACAGACAAGAGCTTGGAGAGAGCTAGAGGATCATCCTGTCCAGGTGTTTTAACCTTGTCGGATGAAACCTACAGACCTCTGTCAGATTAATGTTTTTAAATGCACACAGTAAAATACAGAGGACTACAAAGGAAACTAATCATACTAAAGTATAATTAACTAAATGCTTTTTAAAAAGAATTAATAGTTTTCAGGTTAAGAATTCCTTTCATTTCATTTCATAAAAGGAACCTGAGAAAAGAAATGGTCTATTCAAGATCACACAGACAGAACCAGTATCGCAATCCAGGTTCCTGTATTCTTACAGCATATTATGTCTTTTTTCCTTGCATCCAATTTCTAATTAACAGTACTGATTAGTTAAGGATTAAGGATTTGTGCTATCCTTACAGCACAAAGCTAATTACTTTTATTTTTTAAATGTCATTTTTATTTTTCCAATTACTTACAAATACAGTTTTCAATGTTCATCCTTTTTGTTAGTTTTGAATTCCACATTTTCCTACCTTTCTCCCTTCCCTACTCCCTTGACTATGACAGTGAGAATCTGATATAATTTATATATGCACAATCATATTTAGCATATTTCTATATTAATCTTGCTGTGAAATAAAAATCAGAACTAAAGGGGGAAAAAACCATGAGAAAGAAAGAAAACCATAAAACTAGTTGTAAAAACTGAAAATAGTAGGTGATTCAGACTTCATGTTTTTTTCCCTCTGGATGTGGATGGCAATTTCCATCCCAAATCCTTTAGAATTGTCTTTGATCACTGAAATGTTGAGAGGAGCCAAGTCCATCATAGCTGATCATCACACACTGTTGTTGTTAACATGCACCATGTTCTGGTTCTGCTCGCTTCGCTCAGTTCGTGCAAGTCCTTCCAGGTTTTTCTGAAGTCTGCCTGCTCATGCTTTCTTACAGAACAATAGTACTCCATCACACTCATATACCATAACTTCTTCAGTCACTCCCCAATTGATGGACACCCCCTCAATTTCCAATGCTTTGTCACTACAAAAAGAGCTGCAAAATATTTTTGTACATGTAGATCCTTTTCCTTTTAAAAATTAAAAATTAAAGTGAGTGCAATTTATTTTTGTGCCCTGGGGCACCTTGGGAAAAGGAACAGGTGTGCCATAGTACAACTAATGGGACAAAGGTAATGCTAATTTCTAGAAGTCCTGCCTACAATATGTGAACTGCAGAATTGGTCACCAGCATAGACAGTAGTGGAACAAAGAGGTCGATGAGTGTTCAGGGAGGACCGCACCTCTGAACCCTTTCCAGAGCTTCTCAGTCAACTCTGGTGTTCACCTTTCACCCAACTTTCACCTGTGTCTCCTGGAGCATGCCCAGTGGCCTCACCATCTCAACAGACGGGCTAAAGCAGGTTGAGGGAACCAAGAAGTTTCAAACCCCTCAGAGTTAGGGGAGTGTAAAGACTTCCCCTGCTGGAATGAACAGATGAGAACGATTTGTTCCAATAAATACTAAAGCCTTGGTCAGACGTCGAAGATGCTGAGGTCACTGCATCCAGCGCCAGCGTTAGTAGTCGTGACTTTTGTCTTGAAATTGGACTTTGATGACCCTGGAAGACAGAAGGAGGTTGCCAACTTTTGTGCAACCACGACTCACTTAAATCCAATTCATGAACAAGTTTAAACATCACTCTGTAACGTCACTGGTCTTCTTTGAAAACAATGAACTAGGGGCTGCTAGGTGGTGCAGTAGATAAAGCACCAGCCCTGGAGTCAGGAGTACCTCAGTTCAAATTCAGTCTGAGACACTTAATAATCACCTAGCTGTGTGGCCTTGGGCAAGTCACTTAACCCCATCTGCCTTGCAAAAAAAACCTAAAAAAAAAATAAAGAACAAGTGTAACATTAAAGCAAAAAAACTTTTTTAGCTTTTACAAAGAAAAATTTACTTCAAAGGTAATAAAGCTACCAATCTGTTGAAGCCTTCTAAGATGGTTAAAATTATATATATATATATATATATCCCTAAACAGTCTAGTTATTTCTATCTTCTCATACATTGGTGCTCCTAATGTGATTTTCTTTTCCTCTCTTTTCCTCAGAAAATTTTTCAAAAGTCAAGAGAACAGATGGATGCTGAGCTGAAGTTGAACTACTTAGAGTTTTTGGAACTTGAAAAGCAGATACTTGGAAAACTTGGGGTGTTCCAAGATTCAGACAAAACACGCCCCCTTATCAGAGAACTTCTTTAGGTGACCAGTCCCGAGAGTTATCTTTCTGAAGATTTCTCCACTTCAGAAACATCTTTTGTCCCCATCCTTAAGAAATGTCTTCTCTCTGTGTCGGTTTCCCATGTCTAAGTTGTACATAAGATGATTAGAGAAAATGAACATAAAGAGATTAATATTAATGCTTATATATAGGTAAATCAACTTCATTAGCATTCATTAAAATTTCTCAGTTTGAACAAATGGCAAGCCTGGTTCTCTCCCACTCATGGTCAGAAATTCTTTTTTTTTTTTTACAAGGCAATGGGGTTAAGTGGCTTGCCCAAGGCCACACAGCTAGGTGATTATTAAGTGTCTGAGGCCGAATTTGAACTCAGTTCCTCCTAACTCCAGGGCCGGTGCTCTATCCACTGCACCACCTAGCCACCCCATGGTCAGAAATTCTATGCTGGTCCTGCAGAACTTATTTTAGTAGCTCAACAATTGCTCCCAAGGATGAGCTCTTACCTATCCACCCCCCTGCCCCTGAAGAGGTAACCACAGAAACAGAAACAAAAGCAGAGGCTGACCGACCCTGCCCACCAGCCAGTCAACAAGATTAAGACCTTGACCCAAACCCAGGGTGTTCTGTGTGCTGAGCAGAAACATAGTTCATGCAAAGGAAGAACTTATGTTCTAATGGCAAAGACATTACGTAGATAATTGGAAGGTTGCTGTCCAGAGTAGATGGGGAAGGCTAGGGCAGTCAATCTGAAGAGGCTGAATACAGACAAATGCTTTGCTCTTCCCCATTTATCTCCTTCAGAGCAGTCTGTCTGACACTCTATGAAAGGCATTAAGCTAGAGACCCTAGGAAGCTCAGACGTCACCTCCCTAAATGGACTCCTCCACCCACCCACAATCATTGAGCCCCTGCTTGAGGACTTCAAGGAAGGATCCTGTCCTCCTAATGGTGAGCAAGGCTTTTCCTGACATCGGCCCCAAACTGATGCCTCTACAACTGAGATTCATTGCTCTAAATGCCACCATCTGGGACCAAGGAGAAGCTCAGGTCCGGTGGTACAAAACAAAACCCTCCAGATGTGGGATGAGAACAATGGGACCATCACCTCCCTAGTGGTGGATCAGGAAAGATTAGAGTCCATGGACTAGCCAGGAGACCCAAGAGTGTACAGGGAGGTGCAGCCAGGAGGTGCAATGTAGGAAGGACCACGTGGAGCTAATAATGGCTGATGTTTTCTACCAGAAATCTGTTCAGTTTTCTCAGCAATTTGTGTCACACAGGGAGTAACTGAAGTCTTTGGGCTTACCAAACACAAGCTATTTGCTCTGCATGACGAATTCTCAATCTGTTCTACAGCTGACCTTTTTTAAACAACAACAGCCAACATATAAATATATAAATACACACACACACGGTACTTCACAATTATGATTTCATTTGATTCTGAAATTCTGGGAGATGGGTGTTATTAGTGTCCCCATTTTACAGTTGAGGAAACTAAGGCAAATAGACTCCAGGTCCAACATTCCACTCACTTACCACTTAGCTACCTTAAAAAACAAAAAACAAGCAACAACAAAAACCCACTACCATATCATTTTAATGATTATTGGTTTATAGTATATTTGAGATCTGGTACTATTAGACCTCTTTCTTTCCCACTTTTTTTTAAAAAAGTAATTTATCCATGTCAAGGCAGCTAGGCAGTAGAGTAGAATCAGGAATTGGGAAGATTCAACTTCAGTTCGAATCCTCTCTCAGACATTCACTAGCTGCGTGATCCTGGGCAAGCTCCTTCACCCTATTTGTCTTAGTTCATCTGTAAAATGAACTGGAGAAGAAAATGACAAACCAGTCCAGTATCTCTGCCAAGAAAACCCCAAATGGAGTCACAAAGAGTCAGATGTGACTGAACCGACTGAACAACAAAAATCCAACTTCAACAGGGCCATCACTCCAGCAAGGTAGTCATTTTATCTCTTATAAACTGATTTTCAGTGAGGGTGAGTAGATGGAAAGGTACATGAGGGAGAGATGTTCAAGAGAAGGGAATTTACTATAGAATGGCAAGGGTTGCAATGGGACATGGATGGAATAGGATTGAAGATAATGAGGCTGAGAAAACAATGGAGCTTTAAGTAATTTTTCTACTGTGTGGCCGGTGATTAATCAAAGCAAGAAAGGGCAGAGAAACAGGTAGTGGGAAATTTGTTAGCTACAGAGGTAAGTGTGGGTGGTAGATGGGAAACAAAGCTCAAAAAATTCAAGGAATTCAAGGACCAGAGGTCTAGGGTCTTAGGCCCATTCACCAGCTCCTCCTCGGTAACCAGGGTGGGGCAGGGGTGGTGGTCTCAGAAAGTGTTGGAATGAGTCCTGTTATTCTTGCAGTTGCTCCTTTTTCTCTTAAGAATTAAGAGAAATCTTAAGCAAGAAACTGAAGACATGGTGAAAGAAAATTTTCTCTCAAAAGAGAAAGGCAGAATGACCAGTGGTTGAGACTCCAGTGTCTGAGAATAGCATTTCTATTTCTGAACTGTGATTTAAAATAGAAGAATCCAGAGAAGTGATGAGGAAGCACGCTATCCACTCCCTGACGGGGGATGATGGACTCAAAATACAGAACAACACACACATTTCTGGACACGATAAATGTGTGGAAATAGATCTTGCTTGACTCTGCTCATTTGTTACAAGGATTATTTTTCTAAGGAGGGTATGTGGTGAAGAGAGGAGTTAATAATAGTGTTACCAAAAAAAAAGGAAAGAAAAGGCCACTGAAGCATTTTTTAATGTACAAAAATGTAGAAGAAAGTTCAGAACCAAACAAGCAGAACGGCTTCAAAATGTTGACTACAGACAACTTGGCAACTTAGTGGACAGAGTGCCAGGGCTGGAGGCAGGAAGGTCAGAATTCAAATCCAATCTCAGACATCCTGTGGGACCTTAGACAAGTCTCAACTTCTGTTTGACTCACTTTTTTCATATGTAAAATGGGTATCAGAGGACCTACCTCCCAGGCTTGATGTGAGGATCAAATGAGATAACTGTAAAGTGCTTAGCACAAGGCCTATTAAGTAGTCAGTGCTATGTTAATGTTAAATATCACTGCTATTACTGTTATTATATATTAGTGCTATTAACTTATCATATATGTATCTATATATATATGTATACAGTATGTATTTTAAAGCAAGTTTTATGTATTCATGATTTCCCAGCTAATCTTCTTTTTCTATTCTACTTTGAGTATGGAAAAGTTCTTTTGTGTGTTTATTAAATTCAGAATAATTATTTTAATGTAGGAAACACAGTCTCCTTACTGGAGATGGACAGGTCCTAGAAGGGGACAGTAAAAAATGCATTTTTCTAAAATATTGCAATTCTAATTAAATAGTAAATAGAAAAGGCAGGGATGGGGGCGGGGGAGAAACTGTCTTGTTCGAGCCATCAAGGAGCTGTAGACTTCACCAAGAGAGCAGGTACAATCAGGAAGACAAAACCCAAGAAAGCCAGACAACCCACGGCCCCAGAAGCCTGAACCTGAGGTGTGCTTCTGACCACAGAGAAGCTAATTGTGAGCACCTCTATTAAACATTTAGATGTTCAGTTGTGTCTTTGTGACCCCATGGATCACTGGGTTTTCTTGGCAAAGACCCTGGAATGGTTCCCCATTTCTTTCTCTAGTGGATTAGAGCAAGTGGGTTAGCAGAACAACAGCCTAGGTGTCTAAGGCTGGATTTGAACTCAGGTCTTCCTGACTCCAGGCCCAGTGCTCTATCCACTGAGTTATCTAGCTGCCTCATAGTAAATAATTACTAGATGTCAAACAGCAAAGAAAGGGAAAAAAAAAAAACAGGCCCTGCTCCCCCAAGAGCTCACACTGCAATGGGGAGACAATTATGACCACTCAGAATTGAGATAGTAGATTCACCTGAGACAGATTCCTAGGGAAGTCAGCTGCTGGGAGATGAAGAGGAAGGGGAGACCTGAAAAAGCTTTTACAGAAGGTAGGATTTGAGCTGATTTTTGAAGGAATCCTGAGAAGCCAAAAACTTCTAGAAGAAAACTAGAGAAAGGCCTGGAGCTAGGAGACGGAATAACCTTTTGGAAGAGTACCTTGGTCAATGTCCCTGAGTTTTAGGGTTTTAGGAGAATAAAGAGGAACTGAAAAGGAAAAAAGAAAACTATTTTATCTTTGAATCTAGATAATAATAGTCACTGGAATGTAGGCTATTCTTTGCTTCATTTCTTAATCTGAGGCTCTTGCTATCCCAGGTTGATTTTTATTTTTTGGACTAAGTAAAAGAGGCTATTCTTGGCTTCTTTGCCTCATCTCTCTCTCTTACCTAATCTTAATCAACAAATGGGCATTTCCCAGTTAAACTGAGATCTGGGAAAAGACCTAGCTTTTTTTTTTAAGGTTTTTGTAAGGCAAATGGAGTTAAGTGGCTTGCCCAAGGCCACACAGCTAGGTAATTGTTAAGTGTCTGAGACTGGATTTGAACCTAGGTCCTCCTGACTCCAGGGCCGGTGCTTTATCCACTGCCCACCTAGCTGCCCGAGAAAGACCTAGCTTTTAAAAGATCAAGGTCTCCTGCTGCATCCAGGGTCATCTCCAATCAACCTGCTACTCATCTGGTCACTGGACCAGATGGTTCTGGAGGAAAAACTGAGGCTGGTGACTTTGTACAGCCCTCCCTCACTTAAATCCAGTTCACTTGCTTGTCATGCTATCACCTCCCTGATATCGTGGTTTTCTTTGAGTGAAGGACAGATAACAACTGAGTGAGGTGCATTTTAGGAAGATCATTTTAGCCACTGAGTAGAAGATGGGCTGGAATGGGGAGAGACTTGAGACAGGCATACCAAGCACAAGACTACTGTAGTAGAGATGGCTTTAAAAGTTATATATCATAATGTCATTCTTTAAAAGACAGAGGAACTGAGAAACTACAATTCTGAACCTAGAGTCCACCGACATAAATCAATTCCTAGGGTGGCTCTAACAGGTATCTTTGAGGTGAAGTACAATCTGATATAAACCTTAGATTTTAACAAAACAAATTTCAAAAAAATAAGTGGATTTCTATAGTGAAAATTCTATAGGGAAGAAATCAATTCTTGAGGAATGGAATCTCTCAAGAGTCTTAAGAGAAAGAATTCTGATAAGTAAATTCATCTAAAAGTGAATGTCGATTGCATAGAGAACTTATTAACTAATCTACACACACACACACATACAGTGAAAGGAAGGGAAGCTAACAGGATGAAAACAAGAGTATGGCATGATCCTGTGAGAGTAGTGTAAGGAAAGCTCAGAATGTGAATAGCTGGGAGAGACTGGTGCTCTCCAAGGGTAAGACAATGACTGATAGTGGAGAAAACACAAGGTCACTTATTCTTCTGAATAAGGAAGAAGGGAACAGAAATAGCTAGTAAGGATTTGATATCGAAGGCATTAAGAGAGTACCTGCCCTGAAAAAACTGGCCAATGTGACTGCTGATTCACTATTCAAAATCCCTGAAATATTAGGCAGAATAAGTGAGCCTGCCAGAGGACTCAAGAAGGAAGATGCCTGGATTTTCAAAAAAAGGAAGAGAACGAAGAGACCCACAAACATCAGGCCAGTGAGATGCACTTGGGCCTCTCTGCTCACCTCTGATAAATAAGGCCAGCTATGGGTGGGTCCTACTCTCAAGCCCTTGGGTGAAATGCCCCTTCTCAAATCTCTCCTTGGAGTTCCTGGTCCTTTGGAATTGTGCAAGAGGTGAACAGTTTTGCTTCTATTTTGTCATCTTAAAAAGCATCTCTCCAATTGCTTCTGCACCTTCTAGGGAAGGTGGGCACTGATTGCCAGCTGCTTATAATAGAAGGTAGGGAAATTTAGAGTGGCCCAAGAATTTTCCCAGTGCCAATAACACCGGGAAGGAAGAAGGAGTCCTTTGTGTATGGTAAAGATTCAGATCTATACTACATTTATGTTATATATAAATATACACTTCTGAGAAATGAAAGGTCATTTTCTTTGGATAACTGCTATCTTCCAGTTTTCGTTTAGAAATCAGGGCTTTGATCCTAACCAGAATAATACTATATAATAAGTCTGTGTTTGGGTTTTAATATTAAAGTAGTTGGTTAAATATGACAACTGTAACTGATTATGTTAATATAAAATAAAAAGTTAACATTTTGAAGCTATAGACTCCAAAATTAATATTTTGTACCCCAATATTTTCTTCCACAAAATTTTTAAGTGCTTTTGCCAATTGTGTATATTACTCATTCTTTGACAAGATGTTGGTACTGGTTGACTTAGATGAGATTTATTCATCATTTAGCTATATAAATTACAACATTATGGCTTTTTTTCCTCATGAGAAATGGTTATAAAATTTAAACCACAATCTCTTCTGGTCCCCAGATAAACAGATTGTGTTTGCCTTTCAAGTGAAAAGCAATCATCACTCACAGGCCCTGCTGGGCCATATGTTGTACATCAGCTTTACTAATTTACTAGTGTAAATAATTAACATCTCATTCTTTTGAATGCACCTCTCCTCCCCTCAGGGATATGATTTTCCATAATGTAAGGTTCTGCCTTGTTGTTAGGTCTCAGTCACCTGGACAGAGATTATGAAATTGAATACAATTTATAAAGAAGAAATTAAATATAACAGAGAAGAGAAGATTAAATGTGATGTGGGTGAATTCACTTTTTCTATGGCTCAGTGAATTATTTAAGGGCCACAAACTTGGGCAAAATGAGTATCCATATGGCCAGGGGAGAAACAAAAAGGCCATATAAACTGATCCTTTGGAGGGATTTGCCATCAAATAGTTTTTCTTAAAAAAATGATGTCAAACTTCAAGGAAAAAAGAATGAGGATTATAAAACAACAGTGCATAGCTGCTTCCAAATGTCTTGGCTTTCTTAAAGACAATATTTTAAATATATGGAGAAGGTAAGGTAAATTAGAAAAAATGTCTCATTAAGGAAAAACTCTACTACAATTTTCATATTCCCCAAAATACCAATAGTATTGCAAACTCACCTTTCTACATCATGGTATCAGTAAATTTTAACATCTGAAACAGTGAAAACTTTTCTCCATGTCAAATAAAGATGAATTTCTGCATCTCTATAAAAGATCACATCCTTTTAAAAAAATATCTTTGAATCTCAGAAGAAAGAAACTAAATTTGTCCCAGACTTGAAGCTCTGGGAGCTCCTGTTGATTTGCCTGCTATTAAAGAAAGCTGATAACGGGGAAACTTCGGAAAATTAAAAAAACAATCATAAAAGCTCTTGAGCTCTTCTACAGATTCCAAATATTTCAGAAAAGCAAAGGAGCTGAGTCCATTAGAGTAAATTCCACCTTTTCCCACTGTCACAGACTGAAATCCCTCTCTGCTTTAGAAACTGTGGCAATTATTCAGTCCAACAATCTTCTACTGAGTGCCTCCTTTTCTGTGCTATGGCCAAAAACATAGACAAAATAATCGCTGCCCTCAAGGATCCTGAATTCTACTGGGGCGGTGAGGAAGAATAGGTCCACAGGGGAGTGCCAAGGACATGATTTTGATCTAAAGCTGTCATTTCAGTAGAATAGAGCTCTGTGTTCAGAACCATTCTCTACCAATCTAGCCCAAAACTGTCATTTTAGAAAGTCGTCTGAGGGTACTGAGAGGTTAAATAAGTCAGGCTCAGGTTCCCATAGCCAGGATCTTGGGCAGATCTTCTAACTCTAAGGCTGGTCCCCTCTCTGCCGTGCTGCCTGTCTTGTACCTTGTCTATCTGTCTGTCTACATCCATCCATCCATCCATCCATCCATCTACCTATGTATGCCTATACCAATATGTAGTTCCAACAGTTGTGAAAACTGCCACTGAGGAAATTACCTCCATCAATGCTGACTGGTACAAGTTTTCATCATATTGTCTTAGAGTTGCCCTGGGGTCCCGAGAAGTTAAATGATTTCCTTTTGTAGGATCACATATCCAAGTGTTTCATAGGTGAGACTAAGTTCAGCTGAGGTCCTCCTCACTTCAGTTTTCTATCAGAAAGCTTAGATAACTAGAATTCTAATTTATTACATTTTCTTCCATTTCTCTGAAACTAATCATTACGCTATATTTAATTTTTAGTTAACTAGAAAGTCCACCCCATCAATAATTCTGGATAAGTTATTTTACTCTAAATAAAACAAGACTTAGTTCTGGAGTCAGTAAGAAATAGAATCAAATTCTTAGTTAAACACAAAGTTAGCTGAATGGCCCAGAAAAAGTTATTAAGCTCTTGGTTACCTTGACAACCCTTAATAAGAGATGCACTGCTCTCTAAGAATCCCTATGATGAACAAATCAAGAGTTTAAAAATATACTATATTGTAAATAAATATACATTTGATTTACATCCCTTTACAGTCATCTTATACCTCCTTTCCAAAGATTCTACAATTCAATGACTGTTCCTTAATACTCTCCATCTCCTGTGCATCCTCTATGGCTCTTCTTCATGAATAGAAGGCTCTCTGCCTCCTCACTTTTGCTTTCTGACTTCCCTTAGCTTTCTTCAAGTCTCAGTCAAAATCCCATCTTCTGTAAGAAGCATTTTCTGGCCCCCATTCATTCTAGCATCTCATCTCTGAGACAATCACCAGTTCAATCTATATCTACATGTGTTCTTCCCTGAGTGTGAGCTCCGTGACTGAGGCAGGATCTGTCTTGTTCCCCTAGT
The DNA here is from genome assembly GCF_037893015.1 of Macrotis lagotis. NCBI lineage: Eukaryota > Metazoa > Chordata > Mammalia > Peramelemorphia > Peramelidae > Macrotis > Macrotis lagotis. The sequence continues at coordinate 44,323,258 of NC_133659.1, read as the reverse complement.
ACACAGTCCAGTGTTTGACCTGACCCAGATGTAGAGTTTTGTCTCCAAATACAAAGATGAGATGGAGAGAGGATTCACTAAGGCTCCCAGCACTGTCTCTTTTCCCTCTCCCACACACTTTCCACTTTCCAGTTCCCCCATTATGTGGTGTCTTCCCTATGGTAGAAATGGAAGCTTCTGAAGGTCAGATGCTCTCATTTGCTTTCATTTGTATAAATTTTTAACTATTGGAATCATTTGGCCATCACTATGGTTCTTCATCATTATCTTCCATAGAGTCTACACAGCAGAAGCTACTTTTTCTTCAAGTCTGTCAGGGAGACCAAGGGACATGGGTTTGGTGGTATGACAAGCCCTCTTTCAGGGCAGGAGGGCTAAGACAAAGGTCAAATCTCTCCTTTTTCACAAGCTACAACCTTCTCATCCCACCAACTGTTGGTATTGTCACTCAGTCATATACCCTAAATCCTAGATTGCTATTCTCCAAAGAAATGAAGAACTCAGAAACCCCACCCCAACTCTAATAAGAGATACAATGCTGAGAGACAAGATCATTGATTTTAGGGTGACAGGAACTGAGCTCTGCTACTACTTTTGTGACCTTGGGCTTCTCTGGCCTTAACCTCTCTTAGATGCATTTATAAATTTACAAATTTATAAAATAAGGGGCTGGCCTAGGTGAGCTCCAGGTCTATGATCCTATGCTGGCTTCTGCTGTTGTCCTTCTACCTCATTCTCCAGTAGACACCCTCCAATGGATCTTTTCCTCTTCCCTCTTTCCAAGCTCCTCTACACTTTTCTCCATGGTAGCCCCCCCCCCCAGGTCATTCCCCTTTGGGTGAAAGTCATCAAATCCTTTCACTCCCCACAGAAATCTAATGCTCCCTCTGTGTTTTTCTTCACCATTCTCAGGATGGTTTCTAACCTACAAAATAACCAAAACCAGTCTGGAGACCAGTTCCAGAATTACTTAAATATATATAATTTCAAATATATACCTGCTCCTTATTTTTTTTTTGATGTTTTTGACACATATCACCCTCAACATCATCTCCTCTCTAAGACTTCTGTTTCCCTGGTTCTCCCAAAGTAAAGCAAATGGCCCCAGAGAAAACTGTAAAAGCAATTCTGGGCTACATAATAAAAATTGTTCCCAGACATTTTCAATACAATACCACATTTATGGAGCACCTTACATTTTGCAAAGTGCTTTCCTCATAATAAATTTATTACTACAAATGCTACAATTTGTATTACAAATTCATACCTGAAGGAACTGCCTCCTCAACCTCAAACTCATATGTAGTTTCCCCAAGACCTGGCTCTCCATAATCAAAGTACCCTGGAGCAAACTCTCTATGCAAAATCATTTCTCACAAGCCCCTGTTGTTTCCTTTGGTCAGTCAACCAGAAGATATAATTACATGAAAATAATGAAATAGCATTGAAGGACACAATCCAATAAAAATTTCCCCTTGTAAGCCTCTGGCACACTTTGCCACATCATTAGTGAAAGGAGTAATCACATCTAAGAGGTTCATATGTAGGTAACAAGTGCACATATGAAGGGAATACATTTAAAGGGTATCCACATCAAGAGAACATATGCAGTCAGGCTGGGGGTAAAAAATAAGATAAAATTAAAAAAAAAACCCTTATGACTTTTCATCTCATAAGAAGAGTGTTTCTTTCCAAAGCCTTGCCAGTGATGGGTAATAGCCAGTCTCTAAATCTCCAAAATAAGACTTATTGTCCCAAGAGTCAAGTTCTGTGGAACATGGGGCTGTCTAAGCTAACTAAAGCCACAGATTATTTATGGCCAGAGGCCTTGCTACTCTTGGCTCAGTTTTATGGTAAGGATTCTGTGCCCCCAAAGGAGGTTTAGGTCTAGTAGAGATATGTACATCTCACTCAGTATTCTTTTGGGGAAAAAAAAGTTTTTCTTCTGCGAAGAAAATGAATCTGAGCAAGCAAGAATAAAATCTGATCACAGAGTACAAGGTCATTGCTTTCTTAGATGCACTCTTGTACCATATATGTTTGTGTCTTTGTGTGTACAGGCATAAACATACACATGCATGTATGTATAGATGGTCGCATATGTATAAAGGTGTGTGGATATAGATTATATATAGAGAGAGAGATACAGATTAGATACAGACATTGATATAGATATAGACATAGTCACCAACAAGCTGCTCTACTATTTCTCCAATTTGTACTTGAAGAGTTGGGTCGGGGGGGGGGGGGCAGGAAGCCTACTCCAAGTCCTTGGGGGAGGGGACCAAGGGGAAACATTAGCAAAATCATTTGGTCTGGCACTGCCATGGCAACCTCAGACAAGACTCAAAATTCAGTAACTCTAGGAGCTGTTTAGGGGTGCATTAATTAAATGTTTGACCAAATACAGCAGGCTGGTTTTTAAGTTGATAATTTTGTATGGCCCTCAAATGATGTTATAAATATCCAAATGACCCTTGGCAGACAAAAGGTTCCCTACCCTTCTCTAGGGACAAGTAATCCTGTGAGAGGCTAATTCAATGCCTGTAGCTCATGAGCCCCCACTGTGTGTGCCCCATTAAGAATCAGCTTTTAGTAAAGACATTTACTATGAGGATATAGTTAAGAGTAGGTGTTATAAAACACCCACTCTGCCATAAACACAACATCAATGGGAAGAGTAGATTCAAGCTGATGTGCAGAACGATGATAAGGAGGCATATGTGTAGGATACAGGTGTGGCAAAGGGTGACTACCAACTCCTCATACTTGAGGGTCTAGAAGGGGCTTCTTTGCTGAGTCCTTATGAGATGATGTCTTCCTTTTCCTTTCGCCATCCAGGGTGGTTCTCTCTGCTCTGTAGGATCCCATTGTTTGAAGCCACCTTCATCCTTCCTAGATCTGTGTCCATTCTTGTCCTGCCTCTCAGCTCCTAGCTGGGTGCACCACCTCCTACTGAGTCAATCTCTCAAATGACATGGTCAATGGGAGTGAAGGAAGTGAGAAGATGCCCTCTTCTCACATCCCAAGAGTGATTCCTTTACAAGGACCTGTTGTTTGATCCCCTTTCTGGTTCTAGATCTTTTTTTTTTTTAGGTTTTTGCAAGGCAAATGGGGTTAAGTGGCTTGCCCAAGGCCACACAGCTAGGTAATTAGTAAGTGTCTGAGACTGGATTTGAATCCAGGTACTCCTGACTCCAGGGCTGGTGCTTTATCCACTGTGCCACCTAGCCTCCCCTCTGGTTCTAGATCTTAAAGGAAGAATACTCAATTTATGAAACTGATAAACTCCCAAACTAGAACACTGTTTTTATACACAGGCCCAAGAGGTATAGCTGATTATTTTAGCCAATCACAAGCCTTTTCCTGTGAGATGTTTTTCATTTTATCAATGTAGCAGGGTCCTCCAGAAGGCCAGCAGGGATATAACCTAGAGCATGTTAGCTTTGATAAGGAAGAAGGAAGACTACCTCATTCTCTGTGACTAAAAAGGAAGAAAAGGGAATGGCAGAAGATGTAGGTATCAAAATATGAGGAAAACATGGTGAAGATTCTCCTTTCTGAGAGCATCAATCCAGTCATCTACTAAGGCAGATGAGCCTGGATCCAGAAGAGGAGGTTTATAAACTGCCACTGTGGTAAATATAATGAAAAAAGAAGAATAAAATGATCCCCTGGGGAAAGTGAAGGTTCAGTTAAGGTCAGAAGGTTTACAAGGGAAGGGTCCAAAATCAAAGTCGTTTTCTCTCTTACATAAGATAGGATTTAAGGGAGTATCAAAGACAGATAATTAATCCACAGACTTTTATTAAATGTCTATCCTGTGCAAGGAGTTGAGAATACAAAGACAAAAATAGGACAGTCCTTGTCCTCAAGGAACTTACATTAGGTTAGGAGAAAAACAAGTGTGTGCCAATAACCAGACAGAGAGCAAGGGCAGCTGAGAATTAAGAAAGGCTTTGTGAAGGAAGTGTTAATCCGGGAGAGATCTGAGGGGAAACAAGGGCTCCTGAAAGGCAGATATGAGATGGGAAGGGCTTTCCAAGGATGGCGGACAGCCAGTGTCAAGGGAATGGTGAACAACAAGGTCTGTCTGGTTGGTTTGCAGAACAGGAAGGGCTGCAATGTTCAGGGTCAGAAAAGTCAGTTGGGACCAGGTGGTTTGTGAAGGTCTTTAAAACCTAAAACAAAGGAGTGTGGAGTTGATCCTAGAGGGAAGAAGAAAACAAAGGGGAGTACCATGGTCCAATATGAACTTAGGGAAAACCACAGGGGCTGTTCTGCAGAGGGTGGACTGGAGGGGAACACTGAAACAGGGACTTAGGACTGCAGGACTGATGCAGGTCTGAGACTGGCAGAGGCAGGATACAGCAGGTAAAGGGGAGAAAGAATTCTCAGGTAGAAAGGTGTACATCTCTAAAATGACTGAATATAAAGTGGGAACCGTGAAGGCTGAGGGAAGTGAATCCACAACCAGGATGGTGGATTGAATAAACAGGAATCAAGGAATGAGACAGCATGATGAAGGTAAAAAGTAAGTTCAGAAAGAATGGATAAAGGAAGGGAAGGATAAAAGAAAGCGATTGGAGAGAAATTGCGGAGTTTCAAATCTTATGACTGGATCAGCTTCAAATTGAAGTGCAGTTTAAGACCTTATCATTCCAATGAGTCCCTGATATGAATGTCTTAGAAACTAAGGTAGAAATATTCATCAGTATGAATATTTAAATCATAAAAGGCAGGAGGGGAATTGAGGTAAGAATGCAGATCAAGTGCAAAAGCTACTATTATTTATATTGTCATTAATGAAGGTGAAAGATCTCAAGGGTCAGCAGATGCTAAGGACAAGGGTCTTGAGAGGGTGATATGATCTTATATGCTAGTCAGGAGAGACTGTTAGGTAGTGATGACGGGTCTAAAAATGGTGATGGGAAAAAAGAACATGTCAACTCATATCTGGCTTAATGAATGGGGGAAAGGAGAAGATGAGATAGTGATGTAAGTGGTGTGGAGTAATGTAGTGGGCATCAAGATAGGAATAAACAGGGAACAGAAATTGGAGGGCTACATGGCAGAGAGGATAGAGCCCTGGGCCTGGAATCAAGACGAGTCATCTTCATGAGTTCAAAAGCCAGTCTCAGATGTAAACTATGAGCAAATCATTTAATCCCGAGAAGGAAATGCAAATCATTCCTCTTTGCCAAGAAAAATCCAACTGGAGGCATGAAGAGCTGGTAAAGACTGCACAATAACCACAGAAGTTGGTTTTAGACACTAGACACTTGCAAGTGGTGAAATAGGGCTGTTGAGGGATTTAGGACCAGGAAAAAGTGCACGAGCAAGGGAAGCAATAAAAATAAAATGGATTTCCTTTTCAGTTTTTGGATGATAAGGATAAGAAAAGCAAGAGGTTGGGAAGGAAGCTAAAAGGATTTGCTAATCATCTAAGTAAAGTATCATGATGATGATGGGGAAGCAGTTTAGAGTATGGATTGGTACCAGATCCAAATGAGAAGATTGGTATCAGGAAGGTTTCATAAAAAATTCCTTTATCATCAAGTTCCAGTGGCAGAGGGGAATGAGCTGACCCTAGGCCTTGAGGGTCAGGTTGAACCAACAGCTGCCCCTTTCTTATCTAGTACTTCAAAGAATCTGTTTTCCCTTACTTAGGAATTCCAACTTTTTCTTCAGTTAAAATGTAGCTTTTACACTAGCAAGGAGGGAACAGTTATATAAGCCCAGGTGCAAGCAGTGCAGCAATCTGGCGCCAAATTCTTGAACAAAGGTCACGCACAAGGGGGTCAGTGTTTAATCATCTCCCAAATAGTAATAAAATGTGAGCTGGTTGCATCCAAAGTTAATGAAGTCTGCATACTTACACTTTCATAGCCACTGAACCTTCTTCAATAATTAGAAATTTAACTGTTGAGTTGAAGAACATAGCAATGAATGACGGCACTGAAGAGCTTCCACCTGTCTAAAGTCCTTTGTCTCAGCAGATGCACCATGAAGGAGGTGAGGTGATACTCAATGTTCCTGCTGGGGAAGCAGGCTGGCTTTGTCCAGTCCCAGAGCTAAGGGGCAGAGCCAGGACTTAAAACGCCATTTCCCACTTCCCATCTTTCCATTATCCCATAGCATAAAGTAACCTGATACCTCAACTCCAGTCCCTTTCCATGCCCAGAACTGGTTAAATAGCCAAAGTTAATTACAATGAATGGAAAATAAGTTAAACTTGCCCACTGCCCTAGCTGAAATCATTGAAGCCAATCTCAAGGCATTATTTGAAGTTTTCTTGCTAGACCAAAGAAACTTATATTTTAAGTTTAATTAAAAAATTTTTAAAAATTAAATTAATTAAAATTCTGTGTAGCAATAGCCAGACAATAAATGTTTATTAAGCTCCTGCTATGCTCCACTGGGTCCTGGGCAAAGCACAGCTCCACCAAGTAGCTTCTCTGCTATGTTAACAAGGAATTTGAGTTCAGTCAAATTTATAAAAATATAATCGATACAAAAATTTTTCTAGCCCTAACAAAAATCATTAACAAAATTAATCTTGTGAAAACATTACTTATTTTAGAGACTTTGTAAATAAAAAAATAATCCTATCGTCTGGGTGTCTCCTCCTTTTCTACTTTTCCTTAGCCTATTTCCTGACCCTCGCATATGTGTTGCCTTTCCCATTAGAGTGTAAGCCCCTTTGGGCTATGGACCATCTTGTCTGTCTATATTGTGTATGCCCAGCATGCAGGTAAGTCACCTAATAAATGCTTTATTTATCCATCTTGGCTTATTAACTAGGAACTACGAAATAGAAATCTTCCTTTTTGAGGTTAAACCATATTTCTTCCATTCACATAATTGTTAGAATGCAAACCCAGCTCCCTAGTATCAGCCTCACAAATATCCTGGATTTGTCAGTCCACCATTTTTTCCATTTCTAATTCCAATTTCAATTCATCAATCTAAACTCCTTCCCCAAATAAATGGCTAATTTTTAAATTAAAGAAAACATCTGTTCCATGTTATCTTTTGGTCAAAAAGATCTATTTTTCTCATTTACACTTAAAAAAAAAGGGGACTGTATACACATTTACTATGACAGGATGTGTGGAATGTTTTATGACAAAAAATGTAAAATGTAAAAATACCTTAAATGTGGCTTCCTGTGATGGCAAATGTGTCCTTTATATTTCTTTTTCCTTGTCCCAGAAGTTAGAAACATGGATAACTAAGGTGTAGTAGCTGTTCGATGGACACCAAGTCATTTAGATAGTGAAATGAATACAATCCAGATCAAATCGAAGCCACAGGAGAATTAGACAGGCAAGATTAGAATGACCAGAACTAGAATTCTGCCAAGAAGACCAGGGATAAAACAAAACTAGTTTCCTTTTTTTCCCCCTAGAAAGTCAAATAGCTATTAAAAGAATGAAAGAATTCTATAATTAGCACCTTGTACCACATGGTAAGTTATTAAAACAGTTATTATAGAAGCCATTCTTGCATCTGAAAAAGTATTAAAAGTTCTTATATCAGAAAATAAAAGTTTTCATCTAATTTTCTTCTGCTGAAGAGACTTTTGTTTTTAAAAGAGAGTATCACTATCCCAACCAAGTAGCTCACAACAATGTTTGTTCAATAAAGTTTGTATAGTGAAACAAAAGGAATGACTTGATCATTAAGTCCCACAGTGAGTTAATTAGGTGTGCTTCCTAGCCACCTTAATATTAATCAACTGCTGTAAACTTCATTAGAAAGTTCTAAAGTCCAAATGAAAATTATGCAAGGCAGATAACAATCTTAGAATGAAAACTCCAGAGTAGGAAGAGTAGATTGAAATGAGGACTTGATGCTTAAATGGACAATTTATTCAGTTTTACCAGAAAACAAACTGAAATAATACTATGTGATTCATGAAAACTGACACTGATAAACATTCAACCACCTTCTCTAGATAATAATGTGAGAAGAAATTTTTTAGGCTACAGACTATGTAGTCTCACAAAATTCAATATACCTATTTATCCTCCAGAATTATAAATTTGCATAATAGAAATTTGTGAAAAGGGAAGTTAGGTTACCTGTTGAAATATCTCTTGAAAAAAGTACCATGTTGGGGCGGCTAGGTGGCACAGTGGATAGAACACGGGCCCTGGAGTCAGGAGTACCTGGGTTCAAATCCAGTCTCAGACACTTAATAATTACCTAGCTGTTGTGGCCTTGGGCAAGACACTTAACCCCATTTGCCTTGCAAAAACCTAAAAAAGAAAAAAGTACCATGTTAACTCTTCCCTCCTGCTTTTGTGGCTCCAGTTGGAAATGTATCTGATGACTTGGCCATTTCAAGACAAGTCCTCAGACTTAAAAAGGACTATAAATTATTTCAATAAAGATGAAGCACTTAAAAACCTATATTACAATAAACCCACATTGATCTAGGTTCCACTTATGCAGTAATGGTAAGAGTCAAGAACAAAAGAAAAGATCAAAGTAGATGTCACCAAATCATAGACTAGTTGGCTCTCTGTGGGCTGAAGACTTGGTTTCTCTTTGTATCTGAGTTCTCAGCACAATGTAAAACACAAAGCAACCTCTTTATAAATACTTGTTGAGTGGAATGATTGATGATGTAAATCTCATGAACGTTTCTCCCAGAAGAATCTTAAAGTTCTTAATCAGAACCCGTTTCTCTCATTTTATACAGTTTTAACAAGTTTGGGTTATCTAACTTCCTAGCACATGCAACATGGAAAACTGGTGAAAGACATGTTAACCAAGTATATTGATAGTAAAGGCAGCAAGAAGTAATAAGTTGGAAACGTGGAACTAGGAAGTCAATGTACAAAAAGCATATGCGAAAACTCACAAATCTCTGCAAAATGGTGCTTCTGCCTCGCAAGCTTCAACAGCCTAAGAGCATCACTCTCTATAATAGATCATAATGATGAATGTTCATAACCAAGACCCCATCTTTAAGAAAATTAATCCATGCATTCAACAGTTATTAAGGACATTTATTTACTATGCTCCTGGCGAGATGCAAAGTTTAGATAATCAATCACCAATGCTTACATAGATTAAGCACCAACTCTACCCCAAACACTCTGCTAGACACTAACAAAGGAGAAATTAAATATTCCCTGCTCTCATGGAATTTCTATTTAATCAGGGGGGACTACAGATACACACACACACAAACAAAAGACACAGATTTTGATTTTGAGATGACTGGACAAAGAAGCAAGGATCAAGGTGATGCTTGAGCTGAGTCCTGAAGACTAGGAATTCTAAGAGGGGATGGTGAGGAAGGGGTACCGTCTAGACAGTGGGGGTGGTCAGTGAAAAGACAAAGACTACTCTCAGGCTCAAGAACAGGTAAGATAGTACAGGTTGTAAAGGGATTTAAATACTAAGCAAAGCAGGGAGCCACTGGGGGGTTACCAGGAAGAGGTCATGACATCAGGGAAGTGAGGCCACCCCAAGCACATGAACTGAATTTGAGTGAGGGGGGCTGTGCTGGGTCACCACCCTTTCTCCTCTGGAGCCATCTGGATCCAGTGGCCAGAGATTAATCTGGAGGGCGGGAGGTGGCTCTGGATGCGAGGCAATCAGGGTGAAGTGTTTTGCCTATGTAAGGGTCAAGCCTCTGAGGCCACATTTGAACTCGGGTCCTCCTGCCCCCAGAGTTGGTGCTCTAACCATTGCACCAAGTGATATAATATAGAGAAGAGAGAAAAAGAGCATCCAGGACAGAACCTTGGGGTCAAAAAATCTTGGCAAGGGGAAAGGATATGGATGACAGTTAAGGGGAAGGAATGGTTAGCATCACAAAATTCCAGAGACAAGAAAGTACTCTGGAGAGAAGATTGAATGCAAAAGATGAGTCAAAAAGGACAGAGAAACGACCATTAAATATGGCCCCTGATTTTATAGAGAAAAATTTCAGTTGGAATAAGAAACCAGATTACAAAAAGTTGCTAGGTGAGCAAGAGAAAAACTCAGAAGCAAAAACTGTTTATTATGTGATAGAAAAAAAATCACACCCATTCTGACTGGGTCCACTATAATTTTTTAACATAACCTCAACTGGGGCCTCACGACTGCCAGGCAATCTAGCCTTCTACACCTGCCTTTATTGATTCACTATCCCACTTCCCACAGCAGCTCTTCCAAACCTTTCCAACCCTCCTCAAGCATCCTCTCCCTCTCCGTTGAGAATTTTACTTCAGGAAAAAAGAAGAGGTCAATCCTTATAAGCTTCCTCTTCCTCATCTATCACTACGATGCCGTCTGCCACTTTCTCTGCCTTCACCCTTGTCTCACATTATCAAGGGTAATCCTATTTGTTCAAGTGATCCCACTTCATCCTGTCTCCTCCAACAGACTGCCCACCATTGCCCCTCATTTATTTTCAATTTCTCTGTGTCCCAGCTCACTCCTACTCACAAATATGTATCTCTCCTTCCATCCCCCACTAGATAGTTTTATCTCTTCTGTTCTTTGTAGCCAAATTCCTAATAGGTGCGTCTTCCTAGTCCCCTTAAAATCTGGCTTCTGACCTCATTCCACCAAAAGTATTTTCTGCAGTTACAGACACTCTTAGATGCTGATTCCTATGGCCTTGACTTCAGTCACTGTCTTTGACCTCTCTGCTGCCTTTGACAATGCTGATCATCTTCTTTCGACTCTCTTCTGTTTCTCCCCCTATCTGACTGATGCTTCTTAGCCCGACTGTTTCTCCATTGCTGGATGCCCATCCAGATTCCCATCTCTACTGGCAACCTCTTCTCTTCTCCCTCCGTTCCATTTCACTCAGTTGGCGATCTCACAGCTTCCATGGATTTCATTACCATCTCTATGCTGGTGATTCTCAATCTCTCATATCCATCTGCCTTTCAGACAACATTCATCTTAAACCCAATGTGTCCAAACCCCCATAAACCCTCCCCACCTCCTATTTTCCCCATAACTATAAAAGGCAACAGCATTCTTCCAATCTCTTGCAATATAGGAGTCATCCTCATCTCCACTTCCCAAATATTTATTTAATTTGTGGCCGAGCCATCTTTCAGATTCTATTCTCTCTTCTGACATTGCCTCTAATCTGGTGCAGGCCCTCATGTCCTTGTTATCTGGACAACTACAACCGCCTGCCTCAGATCTCTCACCACTCTAATCCAGCCTACATTCAGTCACTGAAGTCTGATCATGTCATTCTACCATTCCTTAAATCCCAGAAGCTCTCTTTGGCCTCCAGAATCAAATGCAAAATGCTGTTTGGTGTTCCAAGTCCTTCATAACCCAGTCCCCTCCGAGCTTGCCAGGCTTCTCATAACTCTCCTCCCTGACTCAATGACATAGGCTTCCTGCATTTCAGCTCTGGGAGCTCCCCCAAGCTTGCTATGGTCTCTCTAGACTCTAGCTACCATTCTGTCCAGCTTCCCCAAGTCCCAATGAAAACAGTTTTCTACAGGAAATTTTCCCCACTACCTCTTCATTCAAGTGTCTGTTCTCTCAACTATTTTCTATATATTCTGGATATTGTTTCCATTTTTTTCTTTAGCATACTGTCTCCCTCATTAGATTGTGAGCTCACTCAGGACAGGGGTTGTCTTTTATAACTTTCTGTATGGCCAGTGCTTAGCACAGCTGACATTTAATAAATGTTAATTAATTGACTATCTCTAATTTCCTTTTATTATTAAAAAAAAGTAGGTCATAGATTTTAGAAAATTTTCAATCCAAAATAGGTAAAATAAAAGTTTTGGCATTTTTTCAATTACCAAGGAAATTTATTTATATTGATTATCTAATTCATACCATTCCCTGACAATACAGAATAAATGGAAGTACTGCTATTTTTAAGATCTGGATGATGTGTGTGTGTGTGTGTGTGTGTGTGTGTGTGTATGTGTGTGTGTGCGTGTGTGTGTGTATACATACACACACACGCACACACACACACATATATGTATAGATAAAAGTACACTTTTCCACTGAGCTCTACTTATTTAAATAAGAACAGACACTTAAAATTTATTCAAATAATGCACAGGGGAAAAATTTTAAATCAAAGTATTTTGAAATTTTATCTAACAATACACTAATAGATGACCAACCATTTCTATCTGTAAAATATATTTTGTAATTTTTGAAAATGATAGTCTCACAGTTCTGGAAAAGCTTAATTCACACTGTAAATAAATAAAAGAGGTCAGAATAATCTTTTTGGTAGAGCATTTAATAGAGTATTTCCTTGAATGTTTTATTTAATATATGCAGACAACACAATCAGGAATTTCTTGATAATGTGTTAAAATGATGACTTGGTTACAAAAATAGCCCACTTTATCTGATATTAAAAACTTTGATTCCCAAAAAAGAAGCAAGATTTATGATCAGCAAAGTACATCTCATAAGAACATGGGACCAAATATTTCAATGTAGAAAATATAGAGAATTTTTAAATTGGGTATAAGGTCTTGAAGACTCATTGGCAATTCACACTTTATTTGTCTTTACTTTTAAAACTGCATAATTTCTTAGTATAAAAGCTTAAAAAAATACACTTTGATTTACTGATAAAAGGTTTCAAACTACATTTACATTTTAAAATATAACTGTAATCATTGTAGTACCTGTTTTCTGGATTCATAAAGCCAAAATAAGTTAATGAAAATTAATAAAGCATAGGGTAACATTGTCAGTGTGTATATGGACTAATGCAAATAAATTAAACACCAAGCTGAATTTTTTATTTTTTTATTTAAGGCAATGGGGTTAAGTGACTTGCCCAAGGTCACACAGCTAGGCAATTATTAAGCGTCTGAAGCCAGATTTGAACTTAGGTCCTTCTGACTCCAGGGCTGGTGCTCTATCCACTGTACCACCTAGCTGCCCACCAAGCTGAATTTTTAAAAATGTACAGAATTAATAAGAATTTCTCAGCAAGGTTGTCATAGATTTTAGGATTAATTCTGGGCAATTCTTTAATTCTTAACACCAAAATGAAAGAACTGAAGAAAGTCCAAAGCTGAAATCCAACTATCCAACAAATTCTTTAAATAACCTAGAAATTTCAATGTACTTTATTTACAATTCAATCAGAATATATCTTTATTATGTCATGGCTGATCTCTGAATAAGATGCTGGAGATAAATACCTATTCAGTTAAGTTATAGATGATTAATTATCAGCTGTGTCATTTTTGGCACGTTTCTATACAAATTCCTCTTTCAATTTATACTTTATAAATCTTCTGAAAAAGAATATTTTGGAGTAAATTCTAATTTTGGCCTCATGACATATATGTTTTTATGACAACTGACTATTTGGTGCCCCCTTCCAAATAACTATACATATATAAATATACACAAACTTTTGGGTTAGAAAAATATTTCATTTTGCACATTTAAATAATTATTGAAAATGTTAATACAGGAATACATTAATATTTATACAATTTAACTTTTACTTATAAAAGATTTTTTTTATCATAGCAGCCTTTGCATTGCAAATGAAATGTGGCCCAATGGTGAATCAATCTACAACAATTCTTGCTGCCAGCACCAGCTAAGCAGCTGAACTGCTCTTCTCTTCCAAAAGGAAGGTCTGTTGCAGTTGTAACGATCCAGGAAAAGGAGGGCAGCCTCCCCAAAGCAGAGCTCTAGGGAGCTAAATCTCAGATAACATTTATGAATATGAGAAGTACATTCCTCTCATCAATATCCATACGATCTGATATAAGAACTATTACTAATTTATTCACAGAAAGCTTAAGGAATCTTTGAACAACTTTGTAATGAGCAGTGGGAAGCCTATGCTGATGAATGGAATGTCTACATGTACCGCATAATTTGAGCAGAAATTATGAGAAGGAGTAAACATCATTAGGAGGAGGAGGGAAGGAGAAAAGAACCTTAGGAATATCACATAAATCATCCCTAAAATTCAAACACTTATATTGAGCTTGTTTTTGTTGAGCTCACGCTCTAGGTTTCCAATTAAAATATCAATACTTTCTTGTAAATCTCTGAGATTAACTTTCTGATTCATTGAAGAATCTATTGTCTGCATTGCCAAGTACGTTTGAAAGGTACACTCTTTGGTGAGAGGCTCCGGCTGTTCCCTGGCTTTATCAGGTCCCTCGACTTTGCTGCCGTCCTCCTCACTTTCTGCATCTTCGAAAGGAACGTCATCATAATCTACTTCATTCACATTTTCTTTGGGGTTAATAAAGTAGTTTTCTCCGCATCGGCTCCAGTCTCCAGCATAGCGGTTACTCAGGGGGCTGTCCAACCTGGCTGGCCGCGGGCGGAGCACTCCTGACCCCTCAGGGTCGCTCAAGTTCAGCATCTGCGGCCGCTGCTTCTTCCGTCTCAAGCAATTCAAAGATTTCTGCTCTGGGAACAAATCGTCTCTTGATTCTCTGACATTTAAACGTTGCACTAGAACAAACAATACACGGTCCTTTAGTGACAGGAATCCAATGGAGACTCTAAAAAATTAGCCATTTAAGACTACACTAGCAGCATGCATTAAAACATGCAAACCCTAAGAGGAAAACATTCCATAATGATTTTCCTGTCACTATCGGATATCATCAAGATTAGTGATAAAGCCGGGGCAGGTCCATGCTGCATGAAGGGCCTCATTAAGATGAAACAAGCACTTCCAAGTGTTGATTAACTCACTGGTAAGTTAATCATTATCTAGTTACAGTTCCCAAAGCAGGGCATCTAGAAGTTTCTTCTATACTACTGCTGCAGCAGAAAGCAGGCAGGGCATATGGGTGACCCCCCACCCCCCCCAAAAAGAAGAAAAAACAGCTCCTCCTTTGGCCAACATGGACAGGCCAAAGACATTGTTATTCCTGAGAGCTCTGACCCGGGCTGTGTGCACATTTATTTATGAGGAGCTGGGTCAAAATTAACTTTACTAAAGCAGCCCAAATCCCAATCTTTGGTAAAATACACTTAAATCACACGTGATCATTTGTTACCTGATTCTGATTATACAGCATAAGCTACTAATAGTCTTCCTTTATCGCCTGTAAACAGTACAGATATTTTATTTTCTCATTCTTGCTAAATATCTAGTACTCTCAAATAAAATCCTATAATATTTCATGAAATTGTAACTGAGGCATTCCACATCAATAAACTAAAACGTTCCTACACAATTTTTCAGTAAGGAAAGTCATGACCTTATTTTAAAATAGTGAGGTAAAAGCTGTCCAGAATAACACTGACTTCTGCTTATTTTATTTAACTTCAACAAAGGTCCTTCTGTTTACACTATATTCCATTAAAGTGAAGGGGCCAGGAGTTAATGATAACACTCCAGTTTTACGCTCTCCAAATGAACAATGCCTGCTTGTTTGCAGTTGTGCAAAATAAGGAAGCTGAAGGGCTACATAAACATGCCTTCAGTTCAAGTTTTCCAGACCCAGAGTGAAATGAAGAAAGAACAGTTTTGAAAGAGAGCACATTGATAATTTTTCTATAAGCCTAGCAGACTGTGGAAGTCTTTAATGATTGAAAATAAGTTATTTTTAACTTCCAAACTTGGCTGCATGACTGATTACCATGAATCCATTTTAATGAGGACTAAGGCTAACCTGTGAGTGTGATGGTGAAGGGAGTTGTCATGCAGGGACTCTCCCTCCGGATGCAGATCTGGGCCTGCCCAGCCCTTTGGTCAGGAGGGGCAAGTGCTGCATCCACCATGCAGTCAGCCTCCACTTTCTGGCTCCAAGTCCACTCTCCATCCACAACCCATGCTGCCTCTCTAACTAAACATTACTGATATGTTCCTGTCTTCTGGGCGATATGATCCAATCAACACCAACCTTTTTTGGGTCTACAGCTCAGGTCTACAGCTCTTCCTTGTGGCTCCACTCTCTAATTTTCAGCTGTAACTTCTGTATTTCTTCTTTGCTTTGATAACTAATTAAGGTTTTATCCTATATCCTATACAAATGGCCTATTTAGGTATATATACTATATTATGTATATATGAAAAAAATCTATGTTCTATGT
Source organism: Macrotis lagotis (assembly GCF_037893015.1). Taxonomy (NCBI): domain Eukaryota; kingdom Metazoa; phylum Chordata; class Mammalia; order Peramelemorphia; family Peramelidae; genus Macrotis; species Macrotis lagotis. The sequence goes on along the minus strand of NC_133659.1, from coordinate 44,307,211 downwards.
TGTAAAGTTAAGCACAATAGGTTCTTAGCATTTCATTTAGATAGGAGGAAAATGAGAAAAGTAAAGACAAATGATAACCCATCCTTCCATAAACTTCCCCAAATTTATCTCTCATTGAAAATTAACCAAACTCAAAAAGATAAGTTTAAATCATTTCTAATGGGTAAATTGTTTAACCTAAATAAAACTCGAGAATTATATGGGAACTACCATCACGACATAGAAGAGTTTTCATGGGGATGAGAGATTTTGCTTACTCATCTGTGGAGGTCAGAGGGCAGAACTAAGAATAGTGATGAGACAGTCTAAGGAAACATTCAACTGAATATACAAAGGAACTTCCTAAATGAACTTTCTCTTGACATGTGAGTTTTCTTTCACTGGAATTGTTCAAGAAGAGGTTGAACGATCTGAGAATGCTGCTCAAAAATGTTGTGGGGTGGATTTATGCCTCAAATAGGAGATTAGATCAAACAACTTCTGAATCCCCTTCTAATTCTAAGATTCTATATTTTTTCTTATCCCAGATCAGGTTAAAAATAGCTATGAGAAGGTGATAAATGAAATTTAATGTTTTCTCTCTTCATGTCTAAGCAGAAAATATCCTAAAGCAAAACCAAAACAAAATGCACAAAGATAATCAAATGATGCAACCAGAACTAAGGAAATTTCACATCTGTTGAACTACTTTGCTTTAGCACAGAAGTTTAGCATTTAGTGTGAAAAGCCTGGGCTAAGCCACTGGGATATATGAAATTTAAGACACAGTTTGTGCTTTCTCTGAATTAACAATCTTAGATGGGGAATAGAACATAACATCAGTGTATCAGAGAGGGGTCCAGTAAAAGATGAATCCTGAGGAAGGCACCAGTGGAAAGCCTCTGGAAGGCCTCTCCTTGGAGGCTGCTGCCCTCTGATCTGAGTATCACAAGAATAAAGAATGCCCGGGGGAAGGGCAGCTAAGGGATGCAGTGAATAGAGCACTGGCCCTGGAGTCAGGAGGACCTGAGTTCAAATCCAGCCTCAGACACTTAATAATTACCTAGCTGTGTGACCTTGGGCAAGCCACTTAACCCCACTGCCTTGCAAAAACCTAAGAAAAACCAAAAGAAACAAAGAACAACACACAAGAAAAGAACAGCCAGGGAGAACTGGATGGAAGGGGCTTCTGATCTGACCTCAGACCAGGCTTAATCCTTGCTCTACCACTGAATGACTGGTGTCCAAGGATATTCCTGGTAAAAAGACTGATTTTTTAAGAGAGTCCTCAACCTTCATCTCAATCGTCTTAGTAAGATATTAGACTCCTGGGCATCTCCCCTGGGGAGGACAATGACTAGGAGGCTGGGAGATGCATACTGCCAGGAAGAGTCAGCAAGAAATCAGAGAGGGTTGTACAAGGGTAATAGTCTGAGGAGCATTTGGGCAACTTAATAATATTGCAACCTTCATGGTCAGGTCACAAGAGGTTAATAATTTTCCCTATTCTCTGTTTTTGCATAAAAGTTTCAACTCTTTCCCAGTTCAGGTGTGGTCATTAACCATAATGGCCTCCACCTATAGATCAGAGGTAAAATTTTAGAGAATAAAATTTTAAATATCTAACTAATATTTTCTATTTAACCCTATATTTTTAAGGTTTTTTATAATTCTACAATTCACAGTTTTTTTGTGTGTGTGTTTTAATACTCGAACATGGATTGGAATTGAAGACAGATCCTCAGACTTTACCCAGACATGCTTCTTAGAAGGAAAAAGGTCTGCAACTTTTCAAATCGCACCTCTCTTCCGAACCAGTGTTTTAGTTGATGTGGGTTTAGACAATTTTGACAGGGAAATAAGGAAGACTACCTTTAAACAACACTGGATATGGGATCCCTAAAATGAGCTAGGACAGATTTTGAGCCTGGCTAAAACTGACCTTGAAATAAGGTGAGATCACCACTTTTTCAATGCAATTGCTTATTTTGAAATTAAATATTCTTTGGATTTTTACCTCTGGTCATAGGAATTATCACCTTTTGGTGATAACTGCCTGTTTTCAGGTGGGTGGGTGTTGAGGACTTGTTCCTGGACCTAGGACCTAGGACCTAGGACCTGTATATAGGTTTGGTTTTGAAGTCTTTCTTTGGTGAGGGTCTGGTAAGGTAAATGGTCTGGCATCCTGTTGTCTGTCTTCATCTGTGTTGTGTTTCTGGGACCCTATGGAGCCTCTCTGGTGAGAGAATTTGTTTCAAGGAGCCCCGACTCAGTTTATGTGTTTTTTAAAGTGTTTGTCTAAATTGTGTAGCTGTGTGGTAAAGGTGGAATCAAACTCTCCACTGTCTCTGCCTGGTGGGCTTACTGTCCTTGTTTCTCTTACATCCCTCCACTCAGATAGTGACTGAGCATCTATGGTCAAGCACCCTGAGGAACCACAGAATCATAGAATCTGGCAGTTGGAAGTTCCAGAACTTGAAAAATAAGCATGGTAGATTTTATAATTCAATAACTTTTCACCTTGTTAATAATGAATTAGAAAAAATTTTAATAAAATTATTACCTGGCCACAGCTGGAGTAAGTAATGAAGAACCTCTATGTGTTTTTTGAAATCCAGAGCACTTGCAAGTTCTTTGGAATCAGTGAAGACTCTGTGGTTATGAGGCGAAGTCTCTTGTCTTTGGCTCAGTAGTACAGGCCCAAAACACACTGCTAAATTCTGACAGGTCATCTTATTTATTTCATGATAAGAAGCCACTAATTTCAGATGATCCAACAGCATTTTCAAGGTTGCCTAAAATGAAAAGTTAAACTTTATGTAACATATCTAAAAATTTAAAGTAAAATTTTTTAACAAAGCAATTGATACAGAAACTATAAGAAAAAGAAATAAAGTAGATGGGCACTGATTGAAGATCAAACAAACTGGTAAAGCAATGGAAAAGAATATTTGATAATAAATGATGTACATAAAGAATTTTTACAGTCAGGTGAAGATGTAGATGAACTGAAGCAGAATTAAATAAACACAGCCAAGAAAACAATGAATACAACATGTAAATGATAAAAACAAAAAACTTCAAACTGAAGACTATATAATCATAATCACCAAGCTTAGTTCCAAACAAAATGAGAAAATACACCTCTCTCCCTTCTCTGTAGAGGTGAGAACACTGCATGGACTGTCAGACGTGGTGGATGTGTTAATTTTTCTGAGCTCCTTGTTCCCCCTCTTCCTTTTTTATTCTTTGCTACAAGGAAGGTTAAAGGAGGAATATATTTGGAAAATAAGTCAGTAATAAAATCCAATGGTTTCCCATCAACAAATACAGAAGTATTCAAGGTAAAAGTAACAAAAAAAAAAGATTAGCTAAATATTTTAAAGGTAAGTAAAAAAATCTGACTTCATATACCAAGCTTTGGTAGAATGGAGTGCAAGGGTGAAAATGGTTCTATAAGAATGTGTTTCATTCCAAAGGATCAACTTGAAAACAGTGTGAGAAAATCTGGCAGAAGCATGATGAAAAGAACATAAGTATTATTGCCATAAGAATTTGCCATATATATATATTACCTATACAAATAAAGGAAAGGTATTTCCATACAAAAAAAGGGAAGACATACCTAGAGCTAGTCACCAGTATCCAACTCAAACAGAAATGGGGGGAGGCACATATTGACTTAATTTTAGATTTTTTTTTCTTTGCAAGGCAAATGGGGTTAAATGACTTGCCCAAGGTCACACAGTCAGGTAATTATTAAGTGTCTGAAGCCAGATTTGAACCCAGGTACTCCCAACTCCAGGGCCGGTGCTCTATCCACTGCGCCACCTAGCCGCCCCTCGACTTAATTTTAAAATATGTTATCTGTTTTACTGTATTATTATTTATTTTGCTAAATACTTTCCAAATACATTTAAATCTGGGCGAGTTGTGACAGCTGGCAGTCCATGAACTGACATTTTGGTTCTAGATGGTCTTGCTGGTGGATAGGATAAAACTGTGCTCATAACATTAAACCTTGGACCAAAGAGCCTCCTAAACAGAATGTGAGATCACAAAAGAGATTTTGCACAACAGTGGGAAAACAAAACAGATGAAGAATGCCTACTGCAAGGGGCAGCTAGGTGGCACAATGGATAGAGCACCGGCCCTGGAGTCAGGAGGATCTGAGTTCAAATCCAGTCTCAGACACATAATAATTACCTAGCTTTGTGACCTTGGGCAAGTCACTTAACCCTTACCTTGTAAAAACTAAAAAAGCTTAAAAAAAAAAGAATGCCTACTGCTGCTCAGACTCTCCAAGGTATGGTCCATCAGTATAAATAAAAGCATGGACAATGAGCTAGACTCAGAACAGAACAAGAGAACAAGACAGATAACCTTTGAGACAACAGGCAATGCTCTGAATTGACTCCGAACTTCTCTTGGATAGGAAGGTTCAATATTTTAGCAACAATACTCTGCTGGTTATGATCTTATCAGCATCTCTGACAAATTGAAGCTCAGGGGCAGCCAAAGTAGTGGTGTCAAACTCATTTAGAAATGAATTCCTGAGGGTCATATATTGACTTAAAAATACAAATTAACAATATTTATGTGACATATTTTATTTATTTTATTAAACATTTCTCAACTGCATTTTAAGTTGATTCAGGCAAACTTGGGAGCATCAAATTTGAAACCTCTCAACCAAATGGCATTCACTAGAGAAGAAATAATGGATGTGAATAAGTTGTGACACATGTAAATGAACATTGAAGTACTGTAAAAAATGATATCCTTGAGGGCAGCTAGGTGGTGCAGTGGATAGAGCACCAACCCTGGAGTCAGGTGTACCTGGGTTCAAATCCGGTCTCAGACACTTAATAATGACCTAGCTGTGTGGCCTTGGGCAAGCCACTTAACCCCATCTGCCTTGAAAAAAAAAAAGTATGGCGTCCTTGGAGAAGAGGTCCCAGTCATGAGGAAACCAATGGACGTTCTGTGGGTTCTCCATAGAGATAGATATGCAATGTCAAGAGATCAAAAGGTGGGCTCCCTTTGACAAGTCTTTACAAGAGGTGACAAATGAGAGTGACACAGGAGAAGTCTCTACTGGCTATGACAAGACATTCATTTAGAAAATAAAACTGCTATCTAATTCAAATATTCATTGTATGTGTATTAAGTATGAGGCAGTACTATCAATTCTGGAGATATTAACAGAAAAATAAAATTCCTCTCAATATAGTCAGCTTTTTTTCTGCAACCTCATTTCTCACAACAAGCCTATGATGGAGGTGGTATCATTTTCCCCATGGACAGCAAGGCGGAACAATCAGTGGAGCATTTCAAATCCTGAAGCGCTATGGAAACATTAGCTATTATTATCATTGCTGTTGATGTTATTATCCCTTTGTAGATGGCCAGGTGAAGACTTTTCCAAGGAAGACCATCAGTAAGTAGCTGAGTCAGGATTCAAACTCAGGTCTTCCAGACTTCCCTCCTCTCTATCATCCAGCCACCTCAAAGAATTCACATTCTACTGGGAGAAACAACATACACTCTATCTGTCGAATACAAAGTAGACAGTAACAGGACACAAGATCAGGGAGGCCAAGATAAAGTGCTCTAGGAAAATTTGAGCAAAGAGAAGGCAAACAGGAAAAAAGGAAGCCTTGGAGATGAATTGGCACCTGAGTTGAACCTTAAAAAAAAAAATAAAATCCTGAAAAGGAGTAAATGATGATGAAGTACATTCTAAAAAGTAAAGATTGCTTATGCAAATGCATGAAGACAAAACACAGAAAGCTAAGTCCAAGGAAAAGCTAGTGAATGAATTTGGTTGAAATGTAGACTGAATAAAAGTCTTTAGGTGAAGGGAGTGAGATGGTCAGACCTGTGCCCTGAGAACATTATTTTGGTAGCTGTATGGAAAACGGATTGGAGAAGGGGGAGATTGGCAGAAAACCCCAATTATGAATAAAATTACAGTAATGGTTCAGACAATCAAATTTATAACTCTAAAAATCTTCCCCTAACTTTCTCGTTTAAACCAAACATATATAATAACATCTAGTCATTGGAGTTCAGTAACTACTGATAATGCTATTAATGGCAAACATTACCAAAGTTAGCTAAACAATAATTCCAGTGAGTTAACATTTCTCTTAAATTCTTCACAAAGAAAGGCTGCTAGAGTAAAAGCCAATTAAAAAAATCTCTGCATGCCATTGGGGTCGGTGGGAATGATACATTTATTTATAAGGGCAGCTGGCAGTGGCAGGGTGAACAGAGCGCTGACCCTAGAGTCAGGATGACCTGAGGTCAAATCTGCCTCAGACCCTTATGAGGGATAACTCTTTTAACCTTTGGCAACTCTTTTAACCTTTGACTGCCTCAATTTCCTCAACTGTAAAATGTGGATAATTAATAGCATGTATTGCTTAGAGTTGTAAGAATCAAGGGAGATAAAATTTATGGAGCCCTTAGCCCAATGTCTAGTATAGAGTAAGCAATATTTAAGTGCTTATTTCTCTTCCCTTTCCTGACTGGGAAATGAAATGATATAACAAAAAAGTTAATAATAATAATATAGAGAGGGGGAAACTAAATAGCCAAACCGGGGGGGGGGGGGCTCTGAATCACCACAAATTTTAATCATGTAGTTATTTACAACTGGCCTGGAAAAGTATACTACTACTTTCTGAAAAAAATTTCTGTATAATTTTAAAGTATCTTAGTCTTAAGTGAAAAAATTTTAAATATTTAACCTATAAAACTTCTCTTTCTGATAATGCCAATGTTCCTTTAAAAATACTTTAAAAGTCATGGTTGTTAATCAATAGTTAAATATTATCTGTGTTCTATTTTGCTAAACAGTAACTTATAATCAACAAAGAGTATATATTTTCAATATCACCAACAAGATGCAAAGTAAATCAAAAGTAAGGGCTAGAATAGAATATTGAATATTATTTAGAATACTAGAGTTCAAAAGTGAAATGGACCACAGTGATTCTCTAGTCACAATCTTCAAAGACCTCAGAGGTCTTCTAATCTAACCTATATACAGAAAAGAACACTCTTCTACAAATACATATAGGAGGCATCATGTTTACTTTAGAGCCTGCAAGGACATAACCTTCCAGAGCAGTTCATTCTACTTTTTTTACAAGCTCTGGGATGCAAAGTCTCTACAACTCATCTCCCATCCACTTCTCCAGTCATATTTCATATTGTTTCTTCCTAATACACTTGTCAGTACAACACCGTATTTTTTCACTGTCTATCTCTAAAGAGGTTCATGATGCCTAGTCCTCTGTCCTCACCTTTCCCTTTTAACATCATCAAAGATGCAGCAGAACAAAAACGTCTAGACTCTTAAGGGAAATAAAAAACTACAAATGGAGACTGCACCAAGCTTAAAGGTAGAAGATCTAAAACTACAATATAAAACAGTAGTCATAAAAAAAATTTGAATGCCTTTTTTAAAGCAACAAAGTAGATCAGTAGAAAAGACCAGACAATCATGAAATAGAAGAAACTGGAAATAGTAGCCCAGTATTTGACAAACCTAAAAGAATAAATTACTGAGGGAAAAGGATCCTTTTGTTGACAAAAACTATTATCCAGGATCTGTATCACATTTGTGATTAATTGTTTATCTTTGTCACAAGGAGCAGTTCAAAGAAGAAGTGGAAAATAATAAAAAGAGAAAAGATTTGATTTTTTAAAATAAATTTTTATTAGTTTTATCTATTTAAGACAATGGGGTTAAATGACTTGCCCAAGGTCACACAGATTTAGCATTATACCAATCAAATGACCACAGCCACAGATGTATTGTTCTTTATAGAGCTAAGACAAAATAATAACAAATTCATTCAAAGGAAAAGGACAAGAATTCCTTGAGAAATAATTCAAATGAATGAAAGAGGCCTACCATACACAGAATTCAACTTATTGTACAAAGCAGTTTCCTTCAAAATTCTTTGGTATTGGAAACTAGAAAGAAGAAAATGAGATAAGTAAAACAAATTAGATAAGTAATGGCTAGAAGCAAACAGTGTATCCCAGTAGTTTGATGAGCACAAACAAACTTCTAGACATATACTAAGAAATTCTATTCAACAAGAATGACTGATAAAATTAGAAAGTAATTTGGTGGAAAATTGGATTGGGATAGCATTTTACATTGACAGAATAAACTTCAAAAGGATAAGCAATCTAAACACAAAAGGCTAAATTATAAATCAGGAGAATGAGAGCCAATATTATCTGAAATAAAGTTGGGGAGAATTTATAACTAGACAATGGATAGAGATTATGAAAGACAAAACAGATTAGTTCCATAGTATGTAAAATATAAAAGCTTTTATCTAAATAAATGAGTGAAGGTAGGATTAGAAGAAAAGATATGGATTGGTAGAAAATTACCTCTGCATCAAGTATCTCCTAATGAATTAAGGAAATAAGAAAACTGCATTCTATACTTGAGTCTAATGAACTATGAACTGGTTGCTGTGGTAATGATAAGAAGTTAGCAGCCGGGGGGGGGGGGGGCAGTGAACATTTCATCTTATAAATTCTGATAGAAAAAGAGAAAAAATGACAAAACTAGATTTGAAAGGGTTCAAAGAAAAACTAAATAAAGTCCCATGGACTAGAAGTATACAAGGCAAGTCAGTCCGAAAGCAATAAAGAGTTCTCAAGAATGAAATCTTTAAGAAAGAAATCATTCAAAAGGATAAAGGACTTGATAAATTTGATAATTTATATGATATTTTGCTCTCGTTGTTTGTCTAGAAATAAGAGGGCAAAGAACAATGAGAGCAAAATATCATATAAATTATCAAATACAGTAACTATCTTGGCTGCTTTTGCTTAATTGTTTCTTTGTTATTCAGAGATGCTTCCATTCCAGAGAAGATATAATCAGAAATTACTATGCTGATAAAAAGAAATATCAGAACAAACTACACATAGCTATATAATAACAAAACTGAGTACAAAAAATAGAGAAATACCATCAAAAATTTAAAATACTCATACCAATAGGAGACCAAACAGATATCATAAATAATTCAGTATCAGAAAAGGAAGTAAAACTATTTGAAAAGGAAGTGCTAAAGATCCTGAAGGATTCATTGGAGAATTCCATTAAACTTTTAAAAGAATATTACCAATTTGATACAAATTGTCCTAAAAAATTGACAAAGAAAGCACCCTGTCTGATTCCTTTTACTAAACAAATATATTCCTAATACATAAACCAGGTAAGGACAAAGTAAAAAAGGAGAACTATGAACAAATAACATCAATCAAAAATATTAAATAAAATCCTGCCTAACAGTTCATAGTGATTCATTAAAGAAATCATTCATCATGACCAAAACAATCAATCACATCAAAAACAAAAACATCCAAAACTATGTAGTAATCTCAATTTCTTCCTTTTGATGTCAATAATACCTCTTCACAATGATGTTTTATAAAGCATACCGTCAGTAATACAAGCATACTGTCTAATTCTAAGGGAAGCTCCTGGAATATGTTAAGATATATATGCAGAAGTAGATCAACTTGGAAAAAGTGGTCTCAGCCTATATAAAATTAAACTTACAATGGCTGTTTCAACAAAGTAAAAGGAGTTTCCACTTGCACTTGTGGTTCTAGCATCAATTGTGCATTCTCACAGTCATCAGTCTAATTAGCAATCATGTGCTTACCTTTTCAATATCAGGCAAACAATCCAGAAGTTCGACAGTGTGTGCAGAGTCACTTGAGTCATTCTCACAACCATTTCCAGTCATTTTCAAAGGATTTCTGGCCATAGCATCTAACACTGCCTCATAGAGCTGCTTCGTTATCAAGGGAGAAGGGAGTTCTCTTAAATAATCTTTTAGGACACCTTTGCCAAAAACAAAATGAAACAAATACAAACTAAGTTACAGTTACAAAGACTGAAGAAATTCAAGAACAAAAATAAAAGTAACTTCACTTTTCATTTTGGCTTTTTAAAAATAAGATAAATTTATAGATATACTTATTTAATTTTGCTTATTTAGATTAGTTTTCCAAAGGATTCTTCTTAATGATTCTAAATTACACTTATTCTTATATTAAAAAAATCTTATAAACCAAGCACAATGTCCAAAAAATGAAGTTAGTAAGTCAACAGCATATCAATGTTAATTCCATTAGAAACTTTTTTAAAAATTGGATCTATGAACACCTAAAGAGGAAATTTCCTCTACTAATTTCGAGTCTTAAGAAGTTACCTAAAGGGGTGGCTAGGTGGCGCAGTGGATAGAGCACCAGCCCTAGAGTCAGGAGTACCTGAGTTCAAATCCGACCTCAGACACATAATAATTACCTGGATGTGTGGCCTTGGACAAGCCACTTAACCCCATTGCCTTGCAAAAACAAAAAAAAAAAGTTACCTAAAGTACTGAGATGACAAATGACTTATCCAGGATCACAGAGTCAGAACCTATCAAAGGACTTTTAATCTAGGTCTTTTGGATTTCAAAGTTGGCACTATATCCATTATCTCACTTCAACTATCTCTCAAGTCTAGTACTATAAATCTTTATAATTGGTAATGGAGTCCTAGCTAATATGCATAAGAATGAGATTTTAATTAATATTCTAAACTGTATAATTTCAAGATTTGCTGGTTAATTTCTAATTTTAGGTCCAGATGTCCAAGTTCCCAAATGCTTTAAAAAAAACCCCACATATTCTCATAAACACCCGTATGCATATTTCTGACATAGAACAAATAAAAGGCATAGGTAAGGACTCAAAACTAATTTTCATCATATAGCAACAAAAGCAGCACAAATAGCTAGTTAAGATATAAGCATCGCTACACTAAAAGATTTTGATTTCCAAAAGGTCACAATATTGTATAATCATTACCAATACTGAAATCAGAAAGTTATATGACCAGCGGCACAGTTTAAGTTTTTAAATTGTTTTAAGAAAGTACCCATCTCATGGATTTTAATGGAATTCTTTTTTTTTAGGTTTCTGCAAGGCAAATGGGGCTAAGTGACTTGCCCAAGGTCCCACAACCAGGTAAGTAATCATTAAGTGTCTGATGCCAGATTTCAACTCGGGTAACTCCTGACTCCAGGGTCAGTGCTCTATCCACTGCACCACCTAGCCTCCCCTTTAATGGAATTCTTAAAAGGGAAAAAAGGAAGAAAAAAATTTAAGTTATAGGATGAAGTTAATTAAATCAGAAAAAAAGCAAATAAGTAGAAAAAGACATTTTAATACACTCTTAGTGATCAAACTAATAGGTTTGTTCACTGTTACAGAAAGAAAGCACTTTTAACTCCAGATGTCAGTCTGTTTTCTGGGCAACTAGAAACGTGGAACATTTTAGTTAAGTTGTATTTGTCATCAGCATTATATATTCATGCTAATTTCTTTCTAATTATAGAATAATACCTTTTTGATTATATGTTCATGAAATGAAAGTCTAGGATCTTGAAAAGCTGTCAAAGTCAGTCAGTCCATGGTCCAGAATATTAAGAGGAAGAATATCAGGTTTTCCAACTCAGCTCTCTTACTCCACAACAATTAGATCTCTAAAGAAATTTTCTCTATCATCAGAATGTTTTATAGGAAATAAGTTCTGAAATAAGCCCTATATGAAAAATCTTGACTAATGAGAACTATAATGGAGTCTCCTCATTTTATAATAATTTCATGTAACTTCAATTTGTATAAAATCTATTTTTCTGGTGGTTCTAATGCAGAGAGCTTTGTTTCTTCATTATAAAAATAACCTTGCTGAAATTAAACCATCTCCCTGTATTATTTTTCATTGCTGTGCTTTAGTAACTGAGTATGTTTAGATATCCAAACAATGACAAGAAAATAAAGAGAAGACCCTGAGAAATAGGTGGTTGAGTGGGCAGGCCTCTTATATTAGGAAGAAGTGGACAAGAGTCACACAAAATGGGCAGGCATGAATAAAGTTGTCATCTCCATCACTGGAGGGAATACCTATATTGATTTCACACTATCAATGCAGAACCAGCAGAGTAATTAAAATAATTAAGAAACAATTCTATTTTACTCAAGAAAAATGTGGTAATTTAGTTCATTAACTGACATAAACAGGAAAACAAATGCAAACATATCAAATGTAAGTGATTACAGATTACAGATATCTACAGTGTCATGGCACATGTCCTTGATCTTTGGGAAAATACTTCATAATATGCTTGGAAACAAAAACAAAGATGTGAACAGAAAGCCAATAGTCAGATAGAACTGGAATGGTTCTTTCCATATGGAGCAGTTCTGTTTTGCAATGAGCAGGAAAATATACTTTGTGTAAAGATTTAAGTCAACTATTAAATTATGTAACTGGCTTGCTATTACAGATGAACATTTGGTGAAGAAAACAGTTTTTCTAATGTGACTCGAACAGATTTGGACAGAAAATACACCTACCACATAAGAAGACTTAAATCATTTCATGAAAGATTTAGAATATTACCTCATTTGTATGACAACAATTTAATGATTTTAAAAGGGCAGATATAGAACTTTTATTTATTAAAAATCAACAACTATGAGCAAAAGAAACAGTTTGAAAGATAGAAAATAAGAAGTGGTAAGGGCTGAAGAGATGATGAAAATGGGTAAAAACATCACTTCTACAAAAATATTTACAGCAGCCCTGTTTGTTGTGGCAAACAATTGGGAATCAAGTAAATGTCCTTCAATTGGGGAATGGCTTAGCAAACTGTGGTATATGTATGTCATGGAACACTATTGTTCTATTAGAAACCAGGAGGGACGGGATTTCAGGGAAGCCTGAAGGGATTTGAATGAACTGATGCTGAGTGAGATGAGCAGAACCAGAAGAACACTGTATACCCTAAGAGCAACATGGGAGTGATGATCAACCTTGATGGACCTGCTCATTCCATCAGTGCAAAAATTGGGAACAATTTTGGGCTGTCTGCAAAGGAGAGTGCCATCTGTATTCAGATAAGGAGCTGTGGAATTTGAACAAAGTGCAAGGACTATTCCCTTTAATTTAGGAAAAAAAACCCAGATATCTTATTGTCTGATCTTGTTACCTCTGAGACTTCTCTTCTTTAAGGATATGATTTCTCTCTCATCACACCCAATTTGGATCAAGGTACAACATGGAAACAAAGTAAAGACTGACAGAGTGCTTTCTGTGGGGGGTGGGGTGGGGGGAGGGAAGCAAGATTGGGGGGAAAATTGTAAAACTCAAATAATAACTTTAATAAAAATAAATTAAAAAAAAAAGAAGAGGTAAGGGGTTAAGAAGTGAAAAGCTCTCCTAGACTCATTTTCAAAACTAACAACTTAATAAAAACTAACATTTAGATAGCAGGCATTCTTGTAGTAAGCACTTTACAATTATTTCATTTGCTCTCACAACAATCCTGGGAGAAAGGTACTATTATAATGCCCACTTTACAGAAGACAAAACTGAGGCAAGGAGAGATTTAGTGACTTGCCCAAGGCCACACAGCTAGTGAATGTCTAAGGATGGATTTGAACTGATGTCTTCCCATCTCCAGACTCAGCATTCTATCTATCCACTGAACTTCCAGCTAAAAATAAAATAAAAAGCAATAAAGTAATTAAGTAATAAAACCAGAAGCTCATATAACTATTTGGAGAATTAAGTTTGATTAAATAAAATATGTTGGAAAAACGGGAAAATATGGTGATTTTTTTTTTAAACTTTTAAGTGAAAAGTGAGCCAGTAAGAGTCAGGAAGCTCTGGTTTAATTTACTGCAGTGTTACAGAAACTAAAGAGACCCAAATAACTGGGGAAAGCAGACCATCAACAGGAGCCGAAGGCTGGCATAAGGCTGAGGCTGCTGGCTCCACTGACTGAATCAAGATGGTAGTTCCCGCCATCCTCCTAGAGCTATCGAGTGAGGAAGCATCTCAGTCCCCCACCCCTCTGGTTTGGATGAGAAAATGCAGATAGAGGAAAGATAAGTGCCCATTCTGCCTTTCTGTATGAGCACTCAAGGCCGACGGGCCTCCTCTGGAATGTCAAACTGGCTGGACCACAGGGCATCTGCTGAGCAGCCAGCTGTCCAAAGACTGGCAGCCTGAAGGGCTTTGCAGTTTTCTGGACAAAAGAAAATCATCGTCCAAGTGAAGAGCTAATACTTGCTGACTGTCTTTTAAAGGGAGACTGTAAGTTGAAAGAACTTGTAAATGCTACATTTCAGCACAGAAGACAGCTTGGCTGAAGCCTGTTGACATGTGGTCAAAGACATGCTGTTAGCAGAGACGTCTATGCTGTTAGCAGAGACGTCTACTGATGTGCAGGACATGTTCCTGAATGGACCAAAAGCACCCTGCATCAGGCACTGAGAAGGACCCCACGTACATGGGCTTTCCTCCTTCATGATCATCCCTTACAAGTTGCTTTAAGTGTGGGCCCCCTCTCCCCCAAGGATTCTGAGGGCATTGTTGGGAGATTTTTGAACCATCTATGCATCTACTTTAATAAATAAGAACCTCTTGTCTTATTTCTGGCTGTATTTAAGATCCTTGTGAGTAGCTGTTTGTGTAACTATAAAAATTCTTTGGGGGAACCTCAATAGCTAAAGTGATGAATAGCGGAAAGGTATTCCCCTGCCACAAATAATAGTTATCGCTAGCATCCTGAAAGAGTCTGTGTACAATTGGGTGGCAATGGTCTTTCTCTGGGAATCTAGATATGCTAATGTAAAAGCAAACTGGAGTAGGTGAAGCAGTCCATGGAGTGAGCTAGAGTCCGCAAGGCCAGGAAAGAGGTCCTGAGTGGTTAATGTGAGATGTACATAGCACTTGTATGAAATAAGTGACAACTAGCTCCAAAAAGTGTTAATTGGATCAGTGTTCATCTGGAGGTCAAACTTATAGTGAAATACCATGGAACCCTTCTTGACTGTTGTATTCAACATTTTAAGCAATGAGGTAGCTGATGTTAGACTGGCATGCTATTTAAATTTTCAAATAACGTAACAATAGGAGAGATAACTAGTGTTCCTAATGGCAGAATCATAATACAAACATCTCAACAGACGAAAAAATAGGATGACTTTATAAAAACTGGAAAAAAATTTTTAAAAAGAGTTAAGATGGAAGATTAGAGACAGCAACTGACTCTCTCAATAATCCCTTCCAAACAACTTTAAAATAATATCTCAAATCAAATTTTGGAGTGAAAAGTGAACAAAAAATCAGGGAGAGACATTTCTTGGAAGTCTGCAGGAGAGATTTGTGACACGGGAGTGGCCTATGGAGAGCACACATGCAACCATTGTGGCCAAAGTAGCAGTAGCAACACATTTGGAAGTTCTCAACCCCAAAATGGTAAGGAAGGGGTCAGGCCCCTAGGGAGTAGACCCCAGGGATGGAGCTCTGACCATACTGCACACAAGTGGCCACACTGGCAACTTCAGGAGCTCTTGGATTAGGGATGGAAAAGGAGTCAGACAACTGGTCAGAAACAGAATACAGGGGGTCTGGTGGCTAGCTATGAACTAGTCCCAACCACACTGCAGTTTAGAACTAACTTTAATTCAACAATATCACTACAAGTTCTATATCCAAAAAAAGATGGGATCAAAGAAAGAGGGAAAGGTATATATGTACAAACTATTTATAGTAGCTCTTTTGGTGGTGGCAAAGAATGCTAGCTATAACGATGCTCATTAATCAGAGTAGCTGAATTAGTTATATAAATGCAATAGAATACTACTAATATCTATAAGAAATATTGAAAGGGGTGGCTTCAGAAAAACCTAGGCAGACTTGTATGAGCTCATAAAAAAGTGAGCAAAACCAGAACAATTCATACCAAAACAATATTATAAAGTTAATTAACTGAAAGGATTAGCAACTCTGCTCAATATAATGACCAACCATAATTCTAAGGCATCATGATGAAATATGCTAGCCACTTATAGTTAGAGAATCTACGGAACTAAAGAGTAGTTGACATATACTTTCTTCTATTTCTTTTTCTTGTCTTTTTTTAATGTGGAAATTTGTTTTACATGTCCATACATATTTGTAATGGATTCTATTTTTCTTGTCTTGCCTCAGGTCAGGAGAGAATTTGAAACTAAAAGTAAAATAAAACTGAATTTAAAAATAAAAACCCAATCTTGGATACCATTTCTCATCACCATTTTTGTTCTATTATTTCCAGTATAAAAGTTATTCTCCTTTGCAGAGAAATCAGAAACAAAGAAGAAACCTGAGTTGAGATACTTCTCATTATTTTACTAGACTTTGCAATCTTATATGCACCTTTTGTCATCTGGTCTTGCTTCCATCTTCTGTGATTTCTTTTTTAAATCTAAGCTCCTTGGGACATTCCCTTTACATTCACATTGTCTCTTCAGCTAAATTTTGTTTTCCTTTCTTCAATGGAAATATTTTTCTTTGTTTCTTCAAAACTTCAGAGTATTTCTCAGTTCTCCTAGGCTGACCTTCCCTGAAGCATTTTACTCAATCAGATTAGACTATTGAGTTTTAATGAACTATATTTTTTTAGCAAAAAAAGAGAATTCCATAAAGAAATCATAGAAGATAAAATTGAAAGTACTGACTGCAGAAAACAAAAGCGTTTTTGCATGAATCAAGTCAATGAAGATAAAGTCGGAAAATAAATGGTAAGATGAGAAAAATGTGTATCTAGTATCACCAATAAAAGTCTAGTATTCAAAATATATAAGGAATTGGAAAATATATAATACCAAAAGTCTTTTCTCAATAGATTATATTATATGGTTAAATTAAATGAACAGTTTTCAAAGAATTGTGAAGCATAAGGGGCGGCTAGGTGGTGCAGTAGATAGAACACCGGCCCTGGAGTCAGGAGGACCTGAGTTCAAATCTGACCTCAGACACTTAATAATTATCTAGCTGTGTGGCCTTGGGTAAGCCACTTAACCCCATTACCTTGCAAAAACTTAAAAAATAACATTAATTGTGAAGCATAAATGAAAACATTAAGAACTTTCCAAACCATTAACAGTGAGAGGAATGCAAATTAAAAGTTCTTTGGTTTCACTGTATACTGTGCAAATTGGCCATAATGACAAAAAATGAGAACAACTCATGTTGAAGAATTATGTGAAGACAGGAACACTAATACACTATTGGTGAAGCTGTGATGGTCTCAAATTTGGATATCAACTTGGAATTGTGCAATAAAAATGACTAAACTAACTAATGATCCTCTTACTAGGAATATACTAAGAAAGTAAAAAAAAAAAATCAAAGATATAACATACAACTAGGAGCACTGCTGGTGAAGACTGAGTGACTCAGAAAGCAAAAAAGGTTCCACAGAAGAAACAATGAATTATTCTTTGTATCTCATGGAAAAAAAGTGGAAGACTAAGATAAAATATCCTAGACATTTTTAGATAAATGCTGTTGCTTAATATTTTTGTTTTTGTCACGAGAGGGTTCAAGCAGGAATGATGAAGGTGAAATGACATGACAGCTCACCTCAGAGCTGTCTGAGGGGGAAAGTCTAGAAGCAGAACTGGGAGTCTGGAGGGCATCTCTGTGTTCAAAGCCCTTGTGTACTGGGCTGACTCCATCAGGATATAAAGGAAGAAAATGAACTTTTTCGTGGCAATGGTTTAACTTGATGGGTCCATGCCACTTGAGGTCCCTCAAGTGACTTGCTGATTCCCTTTTGAGGGGAACATCTGACAGATACTCTAAAGTTTATGCATAACTTTTCAGATGTCTTAGTTTTCAAGTATTCACACAAAACATATAAAAACACTGGCTCATATTTCCATTCAATTAAAAATTATATAAGCCAAGTCATATTGGTTTAAAAAAATCTCATTTAACTATTCTCAGCATTAAACTTCTAATTTTAACCTGTCTATCTTCGATAAATAGCAACATTCAGCATAAACAGAAGACAACCAAGTTCCAATCAGGAAATGGAAATAATTTTTTCTGTATCTTCCAACTAAAGACACTATTAATCCCCCAGGGCATAATAAAAAATACCATCCATTTTCTTCTTTGACAAAGCAAGACTTGTTATTTCGTACAAAACTCAATATGATTAGCTGTAAGTCTTACCCTATAATGCAATTAAGAAATTAAATTTAGACTTAAAAGGTTTTTAACATGGTATTCCTTCAATACTTCAAAAGACTGGTGACTTCACTGGCATGGGTACAACCCCCTCCATCAGCACAGATCACAATCTCTCTCTATTTCAGTAATAATAATGAATATGGCACTTTAAAGTTTAAGGAATAGTTTCTATACAACTCTGTGATGCAGAAGAAAAAGCTCTGTACTTGAGGTCATGAACTAAATTCAATTTTTTGCTACAAAGTTTACCTGCTGTGGAGCAGGTGGGAAGGGAAGGGAGGGCATGGTATCTTCTCAAATCTCTTCTTCTCCGATAAGTTTGCAACATTCAAGTTCAGTTGAGTTGGCAGTACTGTCCTTTCCATTTACATTGCCATACTCGTTGTGTATGTTTTCCTGGCTCTTGTTTTACTTCACTTTGCTTCCATTAATGTAAATCTTTCCATTATTCTCTGAATTCTTCCTGCTCACTATTTCTTAGAGCAAAGTATCCCATCACATGCAGTGTACCACAATGTGTATGTTTAATCATTGATTTATTGCTTGATTTATACATCAGTTTGGTAAACTGATTACACAGGCAACTACCTATATCATAGTGGTTAAAAAGAAAATCTCATTTCAATCACAAGACAACTATTCTCAGCATTAAGCTTCTAACTTGAGTCTGACTTTGATAAATAGCACCATTCATATGAAGAGAAGACATCCAACAAGGAAACAAGTTGCAGCCACAAGAAGAGTGAAGTGATTTGCCAAAGGTCCAACAACTCTATTTAGTATAAGAGGTGAAAGAGAACCCAGATCCTCATGGCGCCAGCCTTTGCGCTCTATCTCAGGTTGCTGCTATGTCACAAGGCTGCTGTGAAGAAAGCACTTTCTTTTTTATGACCAGTATAATGAATAAATTTTTTTAAATGAATATTCATTTAAACAGAGAACAAGGGAGGATGGACCATGATAATCAATAAAAACACTGTGCAAGGTAATATGTAAGGTGTTAGAGATCTAGAAACAATATAAAATGTTTTCCACAATCTAGAGATGGTTGAAGAGATAAAACACATATGAATGGATGTGCTCCAGCACTCCAGGATATTTGATTTCCTTAGGGTAAATACTTTTACTAACAACGCAGAGAATGACTTATTTGGGCATGACCCTCAGTGTAAGCCTTGCTCATCACATCCAGGAATCTCACCAGGCAAGGTCCAGACAACAGAGGAGAGGACCACCTCAAGTTCTCAGACATTACAAGAACACCTCAAGTTCTCAGACATTACAAGAACAGAGAAATTCTCCATCAGTTGCTCTTCTTCCTACTTACATGGCTGACGCATCTCTTTGAATTTTTGTCATACACTTCTATGATGACAGTCTCCACTCTACTTCACAATTCCTTGTATGCAATGTGTTACAGCCTGCCCCAAGTACACCATGAGTCTCTCTGGTATACTTTGGGTGATGCTCTTTGGACAGAAGTCTTCTATGACTCAAAATCATGTAAAATCATTAAAAGAATAGTGGTATTAATAAGAATGGTTTCCATCAACAAACATTATATTCAATGGGGAGAGGCTAGAGGCATTCCCAATAAGATCAGGGGTGAAACAAGGGTGCCCATTATCACCACTACTATTCGATATCGTATTAGAAATGTTAGCTTCAGCAATTAGAGAGGAAAAAGAAATTGAAGGAATTAGAATTGGGAAGGAAGAGACAAAATTCTCACTCTTTGCAGATGAAATGATGGTCTACCTAGAGGATCCCAAGAAATCATCCAAAAAACTACTGGAAACAATTAGCAATTTTAGCAAAGTTGCATCCTCAACTTTTCTATATATGTCTAGCAAGAAACAGCAGGAAGAGCTAGAAAGAGAAATCCCATTCAAACAATATAAAATCCCATTCAGACAATATAAAATATTTGGGAGTCTATTTGCCAAGACAGACTCAGAATCTTTTTGAAAACAATTATAAAACACTTCTCACACAAATTAAATCAGATTTAAATAACTGGGCAAATATCAACTGATCATGGATAGGTAGAGCTAATATAATAAAAATGACAATTCTATCAAAACTAAACTACCTGTTTAGTGCCTTACCAATCAAAATTCCAAAAAATTACTTTAATGAGTTAGAAAAAATTATAAGTAAATTCATATGGAGAAATAAAAAGTCAAGATATTTCCAGGAACTTAATGAAAAAAGTGCAAAAGAAGGGGGCTTAGCCCTACCTGATCTAAACTTATATTATAAAGCATCAGTCATCAAAACTGTTTGGTATTGGCTAAGAAATAGAGTGGTGGACCAGTGGAATAGACTAGGTGCAAAAGCAGGAGACGATTATAGTAATCTGCTGTTTGATAAACCCAAAGAGTCCAGCTATTGGGATAAAAGCTCTATCTTTGATAAAAACTGCTGGGAAAATTCGAAGTTAGTATGGAAGAAACTTAGATTAGACCAACACCTCACACCCTTTACCAAGATAAGATCCAAATGGTTACATGATTTAGACATAAAAAATAATACTATAAGCAAATTAGATCAAGGACTAGTTTACCTGTCAGATCTATGGTAGGGGAGCAGTTTATGACTAAGGAAGAGTTGGAGAGCATCACCAAAAAAAAAAAAAAAAAACTAGATGATTTTGATTACATTAAATTAAAAAGCTTTTGCACAGATAAAATCATTGTAACAAAGATCAAAAGAAATGTAGCAAACTGGTAAACAATTTACAACTAATGCTTCTGACAAAGGACTCATTTCTAAAATATACAGAGAACTGAGTCATATTTTTAAAACAAAAAGCCATTCCCCAATTGACAAGTGGTATGCAAAGGCAATTTACAGATGAGGAGATCAAAGCAATCCATAGCCACATGAAAAATTGCTCTAAATCATTAATTATTAGAGAAATGCAAATTAAAGCTTCTCTGAGGTACAAACTCACACCTCTCAGACTGGCCAATATGACCAGAAAGGATAACGATCGTTGTTAGAAGGGATGTGGGAAATCTAGGACACTACTACACTGTTGGTGGAGCTGTGAACTTATCCAACCCTTCTGGAGAGAAATTTGGAACTACGCCCAAAGGGCAACAAAAATGAGCATACCCTTTGACCCAGCAATACCACTACTGGGTCTATACCCTGAAGAGATGAGGGAAAAGGGTAAAAAACATCATTTGTACAAAAATATTTATAGCAGCCCTGTTTGTGGTGGCAAAGAATTGGAAATCAAGTAAATGTCCTTCAATTGGGGAGTGGCTTAGCAAACTGTGGTATATGTATGTCATGGAACACTGTTGTTCTATTAGAAACCAGGAGGGACGGGATTTCAGGGAAGCCTGGAGGGATTTGCATGAACTGATGCTGAGTGAGATGAGAAGAACCAGAGAAACACTGTACACCCTAACAGCAACATGGAGGTGATGATCAACCTTGAAGGACTCGCTCATTCCATCAGTGCAACAATCAGGAACAATTTGGGGGTGTCTGCAAAGGAGAGTGCCATCTATATCCAGATAAAGAGCTGTGGAGTTTGAACAAAGTTCAAGGACTATTCCCTTTAATTAATTTTTTATTTATTTGTTTATTTATTTATTTGTTGTTGTTGGGGGGGTTTTAGGTTTTTGCAAGGCAATAGGGTTAAGTGGCTTGCCCAAGGCCACAAAGCTAGGTAATTATTAAGTGTCTGAGGCCGGATTTGAACTCAGGTACTCCTGACTCCAGGGCCAGTGCTCTATCCACTGCACCACCTAGCTGCCCCTATTCCCTTTAATTTAGGAAAAAAACATATCTTATTGTCTGATCTTGTTACCTCTTAAAACATCTTGTCTCTTCCTTAAGGATCTGATTTCTCTCTCATGGCACTCAATTTGGATCGATGTACAACATGGAAACCAAGTAAAGACTGACAGATTGCTTTCCATGGGGTATGGGGAGAGGGAAGTAAAATTGGGGGGAAATTGTAAAACTCAAATAATATCTTTAATAACAAAAAGGAAAAAAGAAATGAATCAGACAGGACAACTGACAAAAAATATTAGCATTAAATTTTTAAGCAACATTTTATTCTACAAGCTCTGTTTTATGATTAAAAATAAAACAGTCTAAACTGCTGTCAAAAAAAAATAAGAATGGTTTCTATTTCATGGAGAAGCTTGGAATCACTTTAAAAACCACAATTTACCAAAGGCAACCCAAGTTATTTTTCACTTCTTGGCTTAATTCACTGCATGTCCATTTGTAGTGATTGTCCCACACTGATGAACAAGCTCTGTAGATTGCCATTTCAAATACAATTCATAGTCTGGACAACAGACTCTGAAAATAGTCCCCAAAAATAGCCATAGCAACAGTTTTACATGATATAGAGTAACATTATTCAGATATAACATATAGGTCCAATTAAGGTCATGAATGAATTATTTGTCCATGTCTTCTAAACATTATAATGAATAGCAGTATTCAGATATTATGATATAACTATGATAAGACAGAATTATTCTTTTTCCCTAATTACTAAAGACAAAATTTCTTAAAAATTAAAAAGTCTGCCAAGTCTGTCAAGAATTTAAGTATAGGTAGATTACTCTAAGATAAAAGAATATATTATATCTATATATATATGTATATATATAAATATATATGTATATATATCTATATCTATATATCTATATATCTATATCTATATATCTATATATCTATATATCTATATATATATATATATATATATATATATATATATATAGAGAGAGAGAGAGAGAGAGAGAGAGAGAGAGAGAGAGAGAGAGAGATCTTTATTAAAAACTACTACCAAAAGCTCAGTTTTGGGGGGGGGGGGTCTTTTTTTTAATTATGCAAGGCAGTGGGATAAGGTGACTTGTCCAAGATCACACAACTAGGTAATTATTAAGTGTCTGAGGCCACATTTGAACCCAGGTCCTCCTGACTCCAGGGGTGGCTTTCTATTCACTGTGCCACCTAACTACCCCAGTTTTTGGTTTTGTTATATCAGGTAACTTATTCTAACCAACTATAGCCCCTTAACTTGAAACTCTTGTTCAATGACGCACAAAAACAAAAAACTCAACAATCTGTCAAAGAATGAAAAAAAAAGAGTTTAAGAGAATAAGATAAAATCATATTACAAAAAGTATTTTATACACACAGGGCTATTTCTATTTCCCAATGAATGACTTAGTGTTTTGCTGAATTGGTCATTCCAAATTCACAACAAATAACCAATTACGACAAATGGTTAGAGAGATTTTGGTCCAATAATACTCTCGGTAATGAGAGTATCAGATACTGTGCTATTTTCTTTAACTTGTTGAGGATTCTTTAGAAGGCAGAAAGTTACCATGGAAAGTGCACTGCATTTGGAGTCAGAGGATTTTTTTTTGTATTTCTAGTTCTTTAGTTTACTACTTCTGAGTTCCTAGGCAAGTTATTTAACCAATCTTGGCTTCATTTTCTTTGCCCATGAAGTGAGAGAACTGAACTAAATGACTTTTAAGATTCCTTTCCAGTTCTAAATCTATAATGACATATTTTTTGGTCCCATCCTTCATTTCCTTTCTCCAAGTCACCATGATCACAATGATCAAATATAAAATTGGATTCTTTCAAAGACCTTTATCACAGCCCCCTCCTATCTCTCCAGACTTCTTATATACTTACTCTCTACCATGAACTCTTTGATCCAATTACAGTGGTCTCCAGATTGCTCCATTTCTTGATTCTGGGCACTTTCTCTGACTATCCCCCATGCCTGGGATATTCTTTCCCTCTCCGTCACCACCTACTTGCTTCTCTGGTTTCCATTAAGTACCAACTCAAACCCCATCTTCTCCAGAAAGTCTTTTCCAAGCCCTCTTAATTCTGGAGCCTCCCCCCTATTAACTATTCCCTATTTAACCTGTATATCACTTTTTAAATATATCTACTTGTTGTCTTTCCCATTACATTGAGAGTAACTTAGGAACTGCTTTTTGCTTCTTTTTCTATCTCCAATACTTAGCACAAAGTCCATTACATAAGAAGAGTTTAATAAAAGTTTACTGATTGAATGATTGACTCAAATTCAAACCAAAAAATAACATCTAAGATCAAAGAGTTTAAAGTAAAGTTTAAAGGAAAGAATGACAGATATATGCTATATATCTTCCTTTCTCTTCTAAGAAAAGGGAATAACATTCAGAAAGAAGGCATTATAGAAAACTGACTTTGTAGTACAGACATGCATTTTCTAGTAACATTCATTCATTATAAAACAATTCCCATAAAATTCAATAAATTGGGTCTTTTTTCTGTATTAGACAATTATATAGGCAGTCTGGTATACTACAGGAAAAGATTCTATGTACTAATTTACACTAGAAAAATTACAAAATTTCTTTGATTTTGTTACCTCTCACTCAACTAAAAAAAAAACACATAAAACAAGTTTAGAATGTTTTAGACAAAGACTAACTCAAGTCTGGAGTATAATATAACTATGACTATGCTCCTCCCAATAGTCCACATTTCTTGATGTTTATATAATCAATGTTCTTCGTCTATAATTAATGTCGGGGCGGCTAGGTGGTGCAGTGGATAAAGCACCGGCCTTGGAATCAAGAGTACCTGGGTTCCAATCCGGTCTCAGACACTTAATAATTATCTAGCTGTGTGGCCTTGGTCAAGCCACTTAACCCCATTGCCTTGCAAAAAAAAAACCAACAACCTAAAAATAAATAAATAAATAACATATAATTAATGTCATTCATTGCCCCAACACCATAAGTTTTGGAGGACTGATTTGCATTGAGGGAAGTAGAATTCCTCAATTAAAGTGCCCTGTACCAATGAAATCAAAAGTCTGGTTAAGAAAAGTAGAAAGCTAAACAGTTTATATACGAAAGGAAAAATGTAATAATAAAATATTTAAATTTCAACAGATCAAAGAAAAAAACAGAAACATGACCTATAAACTATAAGTAACACATACATGTACTTATTAAAGCTCTATTTATTTGGGAAGTACATATACATACATATGTGTGTGTTTGAACATAGCAAACATTCATAATAGTTTTCCTGTCCAAAAGATGAATTTTTTAATCTAATAAGGTCCTTCTTCATAAAGAACAGTTTAATGATAAAAGGAAGAAAATAAGCATTTCTATGCAAAGGAAAAGATTTACATTACTTTTTCATGGATTTTAAGATATTGTTCCTATTGTAGATGGACATTTTGCCTCCTAGAAGAATTAAGAAAAGAACTTTAATATGCACTGATAATATGATTTTCAGACTTTACTCAATGATCCAATTCGTATTACTGTCCTGGCAATAACAAGTATGTAATAAATATTTATTGACTTCCCAACAGATATACAAATTCACGTGGAGCAAAGTCATGATGCAGTATCATTATTAGCAATCAGTTTCCCAAACCCTTAATAACAAATTCATGGAACCAAATTTAGTTGGTTAGGTGGAGCTCACAACTAGCTCCACTATTATTTCTTTTTTTTTTAATTTTAACATTTTATTTGTTTTCCAATTATATACAATATCCATCATTTTTTGGCAAGGCTCTGAATTCTTCAATTCCCCCCCACAGAAGGCTGATAGTCTCTACATTGTTTCCATTCCATACATTGATGTAAACTGAATGCTATAAAAGTAAACATAACCCCCCAAGAAGATGAGAAACCTCAAGAATAGAGAAAAAAAATTGTAGTTCATTCTGTTCAGATTTCACTGGCTGTGTCTCTGGGGTGAGTTGCTTTCTTTACCATAAGTCCACCAGAGAAGTTGTTTCAATATTTTTCCCACAGTTCCTTTACTAGCTGTACCTCTACTCTATTTCTCTCCACTCTCATTTATTCTATTCTCTCTCTCCTTTCATCCTGGCCATGTCCAAAAGTGTGTTGAATCTGAGCACTCTCTCCCTCTATCTTCCCTCTCTTCTATCACCTATTCCTGACTTCCGTCCCTCCATTCCCACTTATCTCATCCCTTTCTTCTCATTTTTCTCTAGAGTAAGATAGATTTCCTCACCCTATTAGGTGTGAATGTTATTTCCTCTCTGAGCCATCTCTGATGAGAATGAAGGCTCACTCATTCCCCCTTGCCTTCCCCCTTTCTATTCCATTGAAAAAACCTTTTCTTGACTCTTCTGTGAAATTTCCTAGCTTCTACTTTATCTCCTTTTCCTTCCTCCCAGTACTTTCCTTTATCACCTATTGACTCCATCTTTTCACTATATTATACCATTATATTCTCCTTCCTGTGCCCTGTCTATATATATGCTCCTTCTAACAGCTCTTATAAATGAGAAAGTTCATATCTTCTTCCTGTGCAGGAATACAAACAGTTCAACATCATCAAGTTCCTCATAGTTAGTCCTTCTCTTCCACTCCCTCTATGGTTCACCAGAGTCCTGTACTTGGAAATCAAACTCCACTATTATTTCTTAGAAGAAAATAACTCGATTCTCTTGGAGTTACTTAAAAGCACTATCAAAAAGAGAATATGTATATGGTCAATAAATGCCTAGTTTTTAATAGTCAAAGGTTACCAAGGTCACCAATTTTAGGGCAACTATGTTACAATTATACTGTGATTCACTTCATATTTCCTACGAGAAATAAACATTTTTTTTTTTTAGTTTTTGCAAGGCAATGTAACGGGTTAAGTGCCTTGTCCAAGGCCATACTGCTAGGCAGTTATTAATTAAGTGTCTTAGGCCAGATTTGAACTCAGGTACTCCTGACTCCAAGGCCGGTGCTCTATCCACTGCGCCACCTAGCTGCCCTAAGAAATGAACATTTTCAAAAGTTAATATTCGGGGTGGCTAAGTGGTGCAGTGGATAGAGCACTGGCCTTGGAGTCAGGAGTACTTGAGTTCAAATCTGGCCTAAAACACTTAATAATTACCTAGCACTATGACCTTGGGCAAGCCACTTAACCCTGCTTGCCTTGCAAGAAAAAAAAAGGTAATATTCTTTTTTTTAATGATTTATTTATTTTCACATTACTATAGTAATCTTGTTGCAAAAGTTAACATAAATCCCCCTCTCCCCTCTAAAAAAGATAGAGAAACATCAAGAGAAATGAAGTGAGAGGAAAAAAACTAACCTGGAAAAGTCTGTATCCAGATACTATTGACTGTCTCTGGGATGATCTGCATTCTTTATTATAAATAAGTCCATTAGCGAAGTTACTTCAATATTTTTTCTCACAGTTGCTATTGTTAACTGTATTTCCCTCCATTCTATTCCTCCCCTCTCCCATTTATTCTATTCTCTCTCTCTCTCCTTTCACCCTGTCCCTCCTCAGAAGTGTGTAGTATCTAACTACCCTCTCCCATGATCTTCCCTCTTTTCTAATACCCACTCTCCCTTCCCTCCCCCATCCTCCTCCCATCTTTTTCCTCTCCTTTTTCCTCTAAGGTTAGATAGATTTCTATACTCTTTATTTTTAAGGTTTTTAGGGTTGTTTTTTTTTTTTTGCAAGGCAAATGGGGTTAAGTGGCTTGCCCAAGGCCACACAGCTAGGTAATTATTAAGTGTCTGAGGCCGGATTTGAACTCAGGAACTCCTGACGCCAGGGCCAGTGTTGTATCCACTGCATCACCTAGCTGCCCCCTTTTCTATACTCTATTGAGTGTGTATGTTATTTTCTCTCTCAGACATTTCTGATGAAAATGAAGGCTCACTCAATTCCCCTCAGCTTCGCCTCTTCCACTCCATTGCAAAAGCTTTTTCTTGACTCTTTTACATGAAATATCTTAGCATTCAACCTCTCCTCTCCTCTCCTCTCCCTTTTTCCCAATACATTCCCTTTTTCACCTGATTCCATCTTTACACTACATTATACCATTTTATTCAGTTCCCTCCTTTGCCTTGTCTATAAATGCTCCTTCTAACTGCTCTTATAAATGAGAAGTTTCATATGAATTAACAGTATCATCTTCCCATGCAGGAATATAAATAGTTCAACAGCTTTAAGTTCCTCATAATCAGTCCTTCTCATCCACCCCCTCTATGCTTCACCTGAGTCCTGTACTTGGAGATCAAACTTTCTGTTCATCTCTGGTCATTTCAACAGTTAAGTTCAAAAGTCCAGTTTCATTGAAAGTTCATCTTTTCCCCTGAAAGAGTATATTCAGTTTTGCTGAGTAGTTGATTCTTGGTTGTAATCCAAGCTCTTTTGACTTCCGGAATATCATATTCCAAGCCCTACTGGAATTGGCTATGATACTCCTGGGAGTTTTTTTTTGGGGGGGGGATCTCTTTCAGGAGATGACTGGTGGATTCCCTCAATTTCTATTTTTGCCCTCTGCTGTTAGGATATCAGGATAATTTTCCTGAATTATTTCTTGAAAAATGAAGTCTAGGCTCTTTTCCTTGTCATGACTTTCAGGTAGTTCAGTAATTTTTAAATTATCTCTCCTGGAGCTATTTTCCAGGTCAGTTGCTTTTCCAATGAGATATTTCACATTTTCCACTAGTTTTTCATTCTTTTGGTTTTGTTTTATTGTTTCTTGATTTCCCACAAAGTCATAAGCTTCCCTTAGGCTCCAATCCACATTTGAAGGAGTTATTTGCTTTAGAGTTTTCTATCTTCTTTTATATCTGGCCAATTCTGCTTTTTAAGGCATTATTATCCTCATTGACCTCTTAGATCACTTTTTCCCTTTGACCTAAAACTGATTTTTAACATGTTAATTTCTTCAGTATTTTTTTGTATCTCTTTCACCAAGTTGTTAACTTGGTTTTCATGATTCTCCTGCATTGCTCTCATTTCTCTTCCCAATCCTCTACCTCCTTTACTTGCTTTTCAATGTCTTTTCTGGATTCTTCTATAGCCTGAGACCAATTCCTATTTTCCTTGGAGGCTTTGGATATAGAAGTTTTAACCTTGTCATCTTCTGAGTGTGTATTTTGATCCTCCATGGACCGAAGTAATTGTCTATGGTCAGATTCTTTTTTTTTTCTGTTGTTTGCATATTTTCTCAGCCTATGACCTGATTTTAATGCACTTCTAAAACTTTTGGGGTTTTTTGGACCTCCCCCCCAGGACTTTAATTCTTCCAAGGTTTTATGAGAGGGTATGACTGCTCTCCTGACCTGTGCTCTGACCTGTGGATGATCCCAAGCACTCCCCTCTGCCCTAGAACCATGAGGAGGGTTTCCTCTTCCTCTATGGTAGTATGGGGACCCAGAATGCAAACTGGATCTGAGTGTGGGCAAACAGCAGAGTCTTGCCCCAGGAATAGCAGAGAGACCTCTGTAGTCTCTCCCCTGACCCCCTTACCATCTGAGGGCTGAGTGCTCTGGGAACATCTGCTGGGTGGCTCCGTCATTTCCCTGGGGCTATCTGAAGGCCAGCACTGGCCTAGGCACTGCGCTCACTCTGCTGCAGAATTCTCCTGCTTCTCTCCAAGCTGTCTCTGGCAAGCCCTGGGCCACAAGGGCTGGAAACCACTCCTGCTTCCATGGACCCAGGTGCCCCCAGGGGGGCTGATTCCTGGAAGACTGGAGCCGGTTTGCTTTAGTGGAGCACAGCAATGGCCCTGGCTACATTGTGGCTCCTTCCAATCTCGGCCCCAGTAGAATAGACCTTTCCCAAAATTTACCAAGCTGAATTGGGCTGGAAAATTGTTTTATTCTTGTCTTTCTCTGGGTTCTGCCCCTCTAGAATTTTGTTGGTCCTAATTTTACTGCATTTGGAGTTTGGGGGTAAAAAAATTCCTACCTCCATGCTTCTATCATGGCTCTGCCCCTTCAATAAGCCAGTTAACATTTTTCTAAAGCAAGGCTGACCAACCTTACTTTTAAATGTTTTTATCTATAGACATTATGTTTTGATTTGCCATTTTATTGAGAGCTCTGCAGTAGCTCAGCTTCGTTTACTAAAGCATTCAGTAAACCCACAGGGAGCCACATAAGATTGCACTGCAGCCACATTTTGGACAGCCCTGTTCTAAAGCAAGGGATAAAGACTCACAAGCCCATTTCCATCCATCATCTCAATACAGCTTCATCACTGTAACATCCAGTCCTCTCCATGGGCTAAGCTTATAAGATAGGACTAACCATTTCAGCATTAATGCAGCCACCTTCCCTTTGGTGCACAGGAAACCAAAAGGACTTCTTTCCTTAAGACAATTTTAGTTAAAATAACAAATCAACAAAGCTCCAGTAGCCTATAAATTCCTCCAAAAACCACCTCACTCTTCCTTTTTATCAATAAGCATTATCTCTGCAAGGGAGAGAGAGAAGAAAGACAAAGGAAACACTCCTCCTCCCAAGGAACACATATTTGAATATAAAAGAAATCTCAAGTTTGAGTTGGGCACCTTAGAGAAGAGGTGGCACATCCCTATAGTTGAGCTTTAATGGTAAGGACCCCAGGTGGGTGGTGCATGAGCAACAGCCATGGGAGCCTGGGCACAGGCCCAGCGGAGGGGAGGACATACTAGATGTGTCACTGCAGAGCCTAGAATGGAGCTGACACTTAAGAAAGATTTGATGCTTATTGACTTGAGGAGGAAAAGCCAGGAGGGCAGCTTGGCTCTAAGGGGATACACTCACCTAAGGTACGGGGGCAGGGGCTGGAGACAGGGAAGACTTCCTATGCCCAGCAGAAGTGCCTATATTTGATCACAGGTTACAGGAGTGACCCTGTCAAAACAGCTGCATGGAATAATGGATTGGAAAGGGGAAATCTGAGGCAGGAGCCCAATTATACAGATTATAAAATACAAAATGAACACATCACATGCTAAGATTTATAAAGAAGAAAAATTGGCTCAAATATTTGGTTTGTTTTCTCTTTTAAAAAGGGCAAAGTAACATAACACGTGATGCTAAACAATTAAACCTAGCTATAAAAGATAACCTATTTACAGAGAATCAGCCTCCAAGCTATTTCAGTTATAGAGTCTTAAATCAGAAATAAATGAAAAAGTTCTCTAAGCATCAAAGAGTTATCATATCCCTTCCCAAATCATGTACTTTAAGTCACAAAGCAATAGAACCTACATATAAAATAAGGTAACAGACTGGAAAAATTTAGACATGTGCAAGGAGTGACTGCTGACAGAGAAAGAAGACAAAAAGTTATTTAAAATGGAAAGAAAAATCATAAAAGCAGAGACGTACAGGGAACATTTGCTGTAAAAGCAGTAAGGTTCTATAGATGTTACCAAAATGCTTATATTAATGTAATATATCGTGATAAACATTAATCTATTTGTAATAATAACTTAGATCTGCCCAAGTTATTAGATTCAGAATACTATTTGGTAAGGAAAGGAAATATTTCATGCATTTTAGAAAACATTAATCAAAACTAGTTAAAACAAATTTTGGCACCTAAAGGAGTAAAAAGTTGATTAACTGAAAAACTGATTTATATTGAATACTTCATTCCCAAAACATATTACTATAAATTGCCATATTATAAACTATGTGTGCATATATGTGTATGCATAATTGTGTAAATATATATATATAGATGTATATGATGCATTACTAGTGCTAAGACTGAAAAAAACTATCACAATATTTCACAGATCTGAAAGTTCCAGGATATTTAAATACTAATCCAAGCTATTTCTGTCCTCAGCACAGAGCAGCCCAAACCTTTATAATTAATGTATATAGTAATGGAGACTCGCAGTTTCCTTTTAATCCAGCTCATGCTCAGCAAGTAGACAATTTGGTCACTAAATACCTCTCTCCCTTGCTGCAGACCCCCGCCCCCTTACCTCCCACCTGGACCCCTACAGCAATTCTGGGGGTCTCCCCTCCCAAGTCTCTCCACACTCCAGTCCTTCCCCACTCAGTCAGACCAAGTCACACCCTTTTAAAACCATCACAGTGACTCTCTGTTGCCTCCAATGGGAAAGCTCCCATTTTGTGACCCCTTCCTCTCCTTCCAATCTTCCGCTTCCCTCCATAAGCCCTACAATCCCAGGCTCTGCCATGAAGCACCTCCCATCTCCAGGAACAGTCAATGCTGTTCTTCAGTCTGGAATGTTCTCCCTCCTCGGCTTTCCTAGTTTCCCCTCAGGTCCCTGCAAAAGCCCCACATTCTACATGAAGCCTTTTCCTTCCTTTGTCTCCGAGCTCTCCCATAGAGATCTTTAGATGGAGGCCTGACACATAACAATGCGCTTATTACAAGATTTCTGACCTGGATCAGGAAACAAATGGATTTATGAATATTTTCCTAGGTGTAACACCTATAAAATTACTTCCTGTTGTGAGAACAGGTTTGAATGGGTTACTTTAATGACCTCTGGTATCTATTTCCCAACCAATGAAATCATTCTACCAATATCCACTGATTCAAAGAACTGGGCTTCCTGGAACTTTAGATTTGATGAATTAATGACTGAGTCATAAACTGAGTGAACATTGATCCTCAAACACTCCTAGAACACTCTTTCCTCAGTTGATGTCTCTTGACTGCAGTGCCAAATTCTCTAGTGTTAGGACTCAATTGCCTTAGGTCTTAAATTACATACATTCTAACATCTTAACAAATGTCCTTTAAATGTAGGAATATTCTCCAATAAAGACATCAGTTCATCAGCAGAAAAATAGCCTAGCAAATTTAAAAGTGCATATTGCTGAACAAGGATCTTAGCAGTGTTTATGAATATCTCCTTCTGGTCAAGGTCTCTGTACAAATTTAAGAGAAAAATAATAATGTTAAGATCAACCAAGACAATTTAATGTGCTGATCTATAAACAGCATTATACCCTAGGGGCTAAAATGATGCCTGGACAGAAGCTGGCAGTTCCAAATGATGGAGAAATGGGAAAAAAAAAGAAACAAGTTCTCTTTTCTGCTTGAAAATTTGAAATATGGAAATAGGTTGAGGTTTTTAAAAAATTTACTATAATTATTGAAAGCGTGGGTATTCTTGCTTCTATCATTATTTCCAAATGAAAAGCATGCTATGGAGCTTTATACTATCTTATTTTAAATACTATTTAACCTCAATTGTATACCCACTAAATTAGTCATTATAAAATTCACTTTCATTTCATAGTCCATTCAAATTACACAATATCTGTTCCAAACTTTTTCCACTCCTCTGAAGAAGTCAATCCCACCTTCTCATTCTCAGCATATCATCTTGCTTCTTACTTTACTGAAAATACAAAAACTGCCTAATCGCTTCAGCAACCCTTCAACTCTACTTTAAAAGGTGCATCATCATCCATCTTTTCTTCTCTTCCTCCTCCTCCTCTATGAGGCTAACCCCTATAACTACAACTTTGACCCCATCACCCTACCATGAAGTCCCCTCCCCAAACTAGTATCACTCAAGCAGTTTTAATCATGCTATTCCACTGCCTGTAAAGTTGATGTCTCCCCACTCCCAAAAACAATAAATTCCAAACATTTTAGCCACACATATAAACCTTAGTCATCTCATTACCTAAATCCTACACTAAGATGTATCTCCTGCAATTTTGCTTCATTTACCCAATCTCCACCCAGATCCAGAATGGTCACTTCAACATTCCCCAATGAGTCCAGTGCTTTCCCTATCCTATACCTTTGTTCACATCATTTTCTCTACCTGGAAGCTCAGTCTCCAGAACTCTGCAAATCAAAATCCAACTTCTCCTTCAAGACAGAAGCCAAACTGATCTCCTCCAGAAAGTCTCCTTTCCCACCCCAGTAAGAAATGATCTCGTGTTCCTCTGAACTCCCACAGCTTTTGGGCTCTCCTGCCTCTGCCTTCTCATGATACTGGATATCTTTAATGACATCCTTCATCTTGGGCTTTGTTTGTTAGTTACTTGCCTGTATATCCTGTATCAGTGACTGACACAAATATACATTTGATGTTAATCAAATCTGCAGATGACACAAAGCTAGGAGAGATAACTAATAGGTTGTATGACACAATCAGGGTCCACAAAGATGGTGACAAGGTAGAACAACATGCCAGATCGAATAGGATGAAGTTTAAGAGGGATATCTTGCTCAAAAAAATCAACACACAAGCAAAAAATAACCTAAGTTTGGGTAGACTCTCTACCTAAGATCTGGTGGGATTTCATGGTAGCAAAACTAGCTAAAAGAAGCAGAGTCAAAGAGAAGGAGGGTGTCTAGAACTTGCAAGGTTAGATCCTGCTGTGTTCTATTGGTCTGTTTGGAGAGCTGGGTTCATTTCCGTTATCACATTTTGGTAGGACCTTGAGAAGCTCAAGAAGCTCCATAGCATGAAGACCAGAAGAGTAAAAGGGCTCTGAGCCATGAGGATTGGTTGAAAAATCTGAAGGCATTTAGCCTGGAGAAAAGAAGACCTTGTAGAGATATACTAACTATCTTCAAGTAATAAAAATGGTTCATGTCAAAAAGAAATTAAGTTTGGCTAAGAATTAACCAATGGCTAGAAATTACAAATAAGGAAATTTAGGCTTGGAACAAGGAAACAATAAGAACTTGTCATACTTTAGCCCCGAACTCCTCCATTCTACCTCTGACTGAAGGAAGGTGAATTCCTCCTCCAGTCCCAGTTAAGGGGAGTCCGAGGCAGTCCCTTCATTTTCCACCTGACTGCACTCCTCAGGACTTCTCTATCATGCCCCTGCCCAGGATACTCTTCCCCATCCCTGTTATCAACTTCTTTTTCTGTGTTCTTTTTCTTCTGTTAAACTGAAGTTCTTGAGAGCAGGCACTGTCCTTTTCCACATCTGTATTCCCAGAGCCTGGCACAGTGTCAGGTACAGAAGAAATTCTTTTTTATTTTTAGGTTTTTGCAAGGCAATGGGCTTAAGTGGCTTGCCAAGGCTATATAGTTAGGTAATTATTAAGTGTCTGAGATCAGATTTGAACTCAGGTACTCCTGACCCCAGGGCCGGTGCTCTATCCACTGTACCACCTAGCCATCCCCAGAATAAATTCTTAACAAATGTTTGCTGACTATCAAAAAGTAGAATGAGTTTGCTTTAATGGCAGTAGGTTCCCCTTGACAAAAATCTTTTTTTAAAAATCATCAATGACCATCACTTAAAGCTGGACTATATGGATTCTGAGGTCCCTTCCACCTCTGAAATTCTGTGATTCCTTGGGTACAAGGACTACATTCGCTCTTTAACCCCCTGAAGTCTGTTTTTTGTCCTTGCCATTCTAATTTCCTGAAACAATTTCTTCAAAAGATCACCCATCAGACTCAATGGTCTGCCCTCTCTAATGGCTTTTCTACAGCAAAAGGCCTTCCTAAGTACCCCCTTCCTTCTAGATCTTCCATTAGATTCTTCAAGTTCTCCTTGTATACCTCAACCCTTTTATCTAATGTCTCTTTCTAGCTTCTCCTTTTTCTGATCCCATAAGGTAATCTCCAAGGTTCTGTTTCTCTCTTGTCCTTGTCAATCTCTTTTACTTACAAGACTTCATTTATTTCCTTAGAGTAAGATCTCAGAAATCGTTTATTTCAAACTATATCTAAAAGGAAATTTCTTCTATGACTTCACTGAAAAATAATCACAAACCACCTTCTGAAGCAGTCTTTTCTGCTTTATGCGATCTCAAATTGTTAAAGAAGTTCATCCTAATACTGAGTCAAAATCTGTGTTTTATAAATTCCCCCCATTGCTTATTCCTAGCTTTTCCCTCTTAGGTCAAGGAAAAGAAAATCTTGTGCTACAACCCTTAAAATGCTTGAAGAGCACTCATCTCCTAGAAGCCATCTCTATCTCAAGGCTATCATCAGAAGACAGTGTAAGGCAGTAGAAAGAGCAATAGTTCGGGGCGGCTAGGGTGGCGTAGTGGATAAAGCACCGGCCCTGGAGTCAGGAGTACCTGGGTTCAAATCTGGTCTCAGACACTTAATAATTACCTAGCTGTGTGGCCTTGGGCAAGCCACTTAACCCTGTTTGCCTTGCAAAAACCTAAAAAAATAAAAATTAAAAAAAGAGCAATAGTTCACATCCGACCTCATGACTTTGGTCAGGTCACTCAATTTACCTGGATCTCAATTTTCACATGTACACAATAAGGGAATGAGACTAAATGACTTCTATCATCTCTGAGCAAGTTAGGGAAGGAAAGATGACAGCCAGAAAGAAAGAGTCAAGATAAACCTACATGTGATTTAGTATTAAAAGAATCAGAGCTTCAGCTTTCTTATAGTCTTTGAAGAACAATTATAAAACAAAAAGAAAATGTATTACCTGTGATTACATTTATGTCTGGGTATTGATTTTCACATAGACCAACAGCCTTGCTATCCTTTTCAAATGCTTCTCGAAGTTCTTTCTTGACTGCTGCTGAACCACATAATCGGTAAAGGCCTACTACCTGGAAATAAAACCAGGACCCACATTATGGTTAAACATGATAAAAAGAAAAATAAATCCTATATATAACCTACACGACTGACATTAACATTACAGTCAAATATCTTCCAATGACATTAAACTTTAAAATTCCTCAAAAGTAAGATTATGTATTTCAGGGAAACCTACTTTTTACATTTGTAATCATTGTTCTATAATATCTTTTCCACAGTTCTGGATTTCTACATCTTATCCACTTTAAATCCCTTTCCCCCATATCTAAGTAATAAAAAAATATCCCTGTGGCCAGATATTTAGAACTTGCTATATTTTGCTTAAGGTATAGCATACACAGCTGTTGTAAATCAGTCATAGAAATGTTGTTATTTTGACATTCCAGTAACTAATCCACTTTAGACTGGTTCAAGGAAAAACAAAAAAAATACTTGCCTCATACTTTGTTACTAACTTTCATTCTATAGTGCTAAGCTTAGTATACAGATTTATTCCTTGTGCTGTTGGAATCACTTGCAAAACTACCATTTAATTAAGGCTATACATAACCTTGCTTGCTTGTGAAATGAATGAATGCATTTGTTCAATAATTTGAACATTTTTGGCATTGCCCTTCTTTAGAATTGGGATGTAAACTGATCTTTTCTAATTCCAGTCCACCACTGTTGAGTTTTCCAAATTTGCTGGCAAACTGAGTGCAGCACTTTAACAGGATCATCTTTTAGGATTTTCAATACCTCAGCTGGAATTTCCATCATTTACACTATTGTAAGCAGATCCTAAGATCCATTGGACTTCATTCTCTAGGATGGCTGGCTCTAGACTAGTAACCATGCTGATGTGGTTATTGATGATGTTGAAATCTTTCTTGTCTAGTTCTATGTACTAATGGATAAAACAACAGGGCAATTCATTTTCCCCTCTTTCTGGAGGCAAAGATAATGTTGATTTTGTGAGCTGAAAAGGAAAGCCATATTGGCAAGGAGATAAAATGATACAGGATGAAGAGACTAAAGAGGCATGGACCCATGGAGTACTGATCCATGAAGTAAAATGAATTCCTCCTAGGTATGCTACTATTGGTCCAGTTTGTTTAGATAAAGGTGAAGACATATGGGTCCAGAAAATGAAGAGCAAGTGACTTACTATTCCTAAGCTTATAACATATACATAAAATATAGAAACAAAAGGAAAAAATGATATTCATAATAGAACCATTTTATTGTTTTATAATTTGTTCTAATTTAGCACTTTAGAGTTCATTATGTGGATGTTTTATGTTATAAATGAATTTTTCCTAATTGCAAAATACTGCATTAAGGAAAAAAAATTGTGCTCAAATAGTTTCTTGATTATTGTCGAGACAAATTATTTAAATTGAAATTGTTTTCCATTTTTTCAAATAAACAACTTTAAAAATATGCAAGCATATTCATATGTTCTTTTTCACCCATAGACCTTTTTCACTAAATAGTAAGTTTTTTGGTTTTTAGCTTTTAAAAAGCTGTGGCATATAGGTTCAGGATTTTGCTATAAAGATATACTAATCAGAAAATAATTTCTATAACTTTACACTAGTTAAATTATCCTGTTTTTTCATCATTCCTTTAACCCTGGCCTGCCCATACACCTACTAAAGTGGGAAGATGCACTTTTTACCAGTCTTCACAATCACCGAGGACTCTCATTGAGGGCAGCAAAAATCCACAGTTTCTACAATCACTCTAGATAGCTTCAGAAAACCAACCAGCACAGTGACTAGGGGAAGTATTCTGAGTCAGAAGACTCAGCAGTTTGACTAAATGTGGCAAATAAAGGAACTTCACTAGACTCTCGGATGCCATAACCTTTCAGTCTTCTCAGTCTTAATCTTCTCATCTGAAAAGTTGGCACAAGACTATGCTTCACAGGATTCTTTATTAATCTTTTTGTAAAAATAGCCAACACTGAAATAATGTTTTTTTTTTCATTTGAACTTCACAATAACCCATTGAGGCGGATATTAAAAGTGACTGATGGTGTTGTGACTGAAGCTCAGAGCATGGACTCAGAAAGCTCTGAGTTCAAATCCAACCTCAGAGTCTTACTAGCTTTATGTGCCTGAGCCAATCACTCGATTCTCTTTGCCCAAGTTTTCTCAATTGTAAACCAAGGGTGATGATAGCAATCCACTTACATAGCTATAAAGCTGTTATGGTATAGTGCCACTTAGGTCAATCTATAATTTCCACAAATGTTCAAATATCCATTTCCTCTACAAACTTTCTATTAAAGATGCATAAAGTAGGCAATAATTTTAACTACCCATTAGGATTTTCATGTTAAAAATATATTTTTACTTCAATTGACTAATCAGATAGGTAACTAGGATAAATCTTTTAACAAATTAGTAGAATTCAATAGAACAGCTTTATAAAAGTTTTGGAAAGTACTCTATATTCACTTAAATTTCACTTCTGCTGAGAAAGAATCAGATATAACATAAGTTCAAATAATCTCTCATCAATGTAAAACATGAAAACAATGTAAAAACTAACCAGAATGCCTTCTGTGGGGGGGCAAGAATGGGGGAAAAATTGTAAAACTCAAAATATTAAAAATTAATTTAAAAATTAAATTAAATTTAAAAAATTAAAAATAAGTAAGTCTATCTAAGTGAAGAAAAGAGTCAGATTCAAGTGCTTCCACTCTTTCATTTTAGTTTCCCATCATTAATAATAATAATAATAATAATAATAATGAACTGAATTCAAGATAAATATCTATTAGGCGTAACAGTCAAATTTGTTTTTTAGGCTTTTTTTTTGGCAAGGCAAATGGGGTTAAGTGGCTTGCCCAAGGCCACACAGCTAGGTAACTATTAAGTGTCTGAGACCGGATTTGAACCCAGGTACTCCTGACTCCAAGGCCGGTGCTTTATCCACTACGCCACCTAGCTGCCCCTTAACAGTCAAATCTTCATAAGGAGGAAGAGAATCAAGCAATCTATTTGGAGTGCTTTTTAAAGCCTCTGTCAAAGTTCTACCAAAAAAACCATTTTCAAAATTGAGTCGAGTCAGTGGTCTGGGGCTAGGCTACATTATGGAGGGGAAGATACTATTCAGCATGGATAAGAAATTGGCTCAGATACAAAAAACAAAAATAGAAAGATAAGACATGTGTTGAAGAGAAGGATAAGGTCACTTAGGGATTAGTACCTAGAACTATTCTTATTTAAAATCTTTTTAATGATTTAGAGGAAGAAGCATACTACAAAACATGTAAGTTTGAAGATCTCCATCATAAAATACAAAGTTTGTAAAAATAAGATTACAAGGAAGATTCTGGAGCAAAAGAACCAAATAGGCTTCACAGTGGACAAGTCATCAAAAATAACAGAAGAAAATAAAATCCAATATACTTAGTGGGATTCACATTATTACAAACAAAGAAAGGAAGATAGGAATCACTGAAGACTGTTTCCTTAAAAACAGTATAATCAAAATGTAAAACAAAAATCCTGAGGATCTAGAAATATATTAAAATCAAAACCAAAGCCAAAATAAATACTCCTCCATTGTATAACATCTTTATGTATCTACAACAAGAATATCTCATAAGGGGGCAGCTAGGTGATGCAGTGAATAGAGCACCAGCCCTGGAGTCAGGAAGACCTGAGTTCAAATCCATCTCAGACACTTAATAATTACCTAGCTGTGTGACCTTGGTCAAGTCACTTAACTCCACTGCCTTACAAAAAAGGCTATCTGATAAACACCTAGTCAAAACTCTATGGAAAGGAATAGACAAGTCCATAAATGAAGAAAAAAAAAATCTGGGCAGTGTTTTTTCCCTGGCATTGTTTCTGGTTTTATGGCTGTTGCTGTTCTAAAAGTCTCTGGCTTTTGAACAGAAAGATAAACAGTCCAAGAAGATAGGAGCTCACAGCCATATGCCACCCAGCAGGGCTCTGCATGGCAACTGAGCATGTCCAGAAGAACAGTGTCTCCCCAAAGAGGACAGTCCTCATATATCCAGTGGAGTCCAGCAGGAAGAGTCCAATGATACCATCATAAGGGTCTTAAAAGAAGCAGAGAGAAGCCCCTGGAGTTTATGGAATGAGAGATGGGGAGTGATATGATGGGCCCCATCAAAAAGGGGCGGCTAGGTGGCGCAGTGGATAAAGCACTGGTCCTGGAGTCAGGAGTACCTGGGTTCAAATCCGGTCTCAGACACTTAATAGTTACCTAGCTGTGTGGCCTTGGGCAAGCCACTTAACCCCATTTGCCTTGCAAAAAAAAAAAAAAAAGGCTATTAAATACCCCAGGTGAGAGTTGGTATGGGCCTGGATCAGGGCAGTGGCAGAAGAGAAAAGGGGCAGATACAAACAATGCTGCAAAGGTCAAGATGAAAGCCCTTGGCAACAGACTGAATATAGAAGGTGAGAGGTAGTGAGGAACCCAGAATGACCTCTTGGGTGTGAGCCTGAAGGACTGGCAATGTAATCATCTAAGCAGAGATGGGGAACCTTTTTTCTGCTAAGGGTCATCTGAATATTTACAACATTATTCATGGGCTTAATTCTGGTCAAAAATTTAATTAATTCACCCTAAAAAACTCCTAGATTTACTGAATTTCAAGTTCTGCCTTGGCTACTTTGGCATGCCAGACCATATGGCCTGCAGGTCAGAGGTTCCCTGCCTCTTCTACAGCATCAGGGGAAAGATGATAATTTCACTTTGGGGACATGTTTTGAGTTTAAAATGTCTCCTGGATATCCATTTGAAGATTCTAACAGGGAGTTGGAGATGCAAGACTGCAAGTCAGCAGAGAGACTGGGGCAGAATAGGCAGACTTGAGAATCCTCAGCAGAAAGACAGGCTCCTGTACAAGATTCTGTTGATGTTAGCATTCCTCCTTCACTAAAGCAAATCACAGTGCTTGGGAACTTCTGAAGCAGAAAATAACCCAATGGTAAAGAGATTCTTTGAATTCACCTAGACTAATTCTTTAAACATCTAGTCAGTCATTAGACCTGTTTTCTGCGGCCTTTCCAATATGGTCAGAACTTATACTCTTCTGATACAGCTTTACTTGATGATGATGATAATATTAATAATAATAATAATAATATTTTATTATTTTAATAACTTGAAAAATAAATTACGATGGAGCTTAACATATTAATATATTGATCACATTTTTGCCTCCTGACCAAAGAATGTCTGCTAAGAATAAATGTTAGATACATGATCATTTGTTAACTATTATGATCATTAATATCTATAATTGTAATATAAAAATAAATATAATAACAATGATAGTATAATAACACTGCCAATAAGCAAATTAGTGCCTAACAAGTGTTTACTGAATAATAACAGCAATGACAAGAATGGCACATTGGAGGACTACTCTGTAGTTCTTTTTTTCCCTTCAGTCTCATTTTAATATTAGCTTTTCTTTTTTAAAAATGTTATTTAGTTATTTTATTTTCCCTCCCCCAGTTACATGTAAAAACAATTTTAAACATTTCTCTTTAACACTTTAAGTTCCAAATTCTCTCCCTTCCTCCTTCTTCCCCACTCCCTCATTGAGAAAGCAAGCAATTTGTTATACATGTGTTATATATGATTATATATATTTCCATAATAGTCATGCTCTGAAAGAAAATATAGGCTCCCCCCCCCAAAAAAGAAACCTTAAGGAAAGTAAAGGGAGTTTAAAAAGTATGCTTCATTCTGTATTCAGACACAATCAGTTCTTTTTCTGGGAATGGACAGCATTTTTCTTCATAAGTTTGTCATTGTATTGCTACAAATAGTCAAATCATTGATGGCTGATGATCTTACAATTTTTCTATTATTTTTATACAGTACATTTCACTTTGCATCATCTCATGTTAAGTTTTTCCAGGTTTTTCTGAGAGCATTTTATTAATTACTTTTTGTTTTTGTTTTTATTTTTGCAAGGTAATGGGGTTAAGTGACTTGCTCAAGGTCTCACAGCTAGGTCATAAATTAAGTGTCTAAGGCCAGAGTTGAACTCAAGTCCTCCTTACTCCAGGGCCAGTGCGCTATCCCTTGTGCCACCTAGATGCCCCCCTACTAATTACTTCTTACAGCAGAATAGCATTCCATCATAAAGGCAGACAAGGCAAGAAATAACAGTGATAACCATATTAGTAACAATTCACATTGATATAGTGCTTGAAATGTTTAAAAAGGTTCCTCAGAACAGCCATATGAGGCAAACAGTACCAGCATTGTCCTCCTCAACTTACAAATGACAACAGTGAGATCCAGAGAAAGTAAATTGTTCTCCTTGGGTTACACAGCTGGTGAGGTGGAGCTGGACCTCTCAACTCCAAATCTATAGATGTTTCAACTAAGCTATCCTGCCCTATCAATAGAAAAATTAATAAGTATAGATGAAATAAAACTTTTTTTAAATCACCAATGGGGAATAAGATGCTTAAGATGGATAAAAACCATGTCATTACATTAAAATGTTGTAAATTTTATAACTAATTCTTATTAGAAAAGTAAAGTTCAGGAAATTACAATCAGGCAAAATGATTATAAAAGAATTGTTCCAAGGGACTGTCTTTAGATGAACTGACCACTAGGCAAATAAAATTTAAGAAACTGATATATAGCCATTTCACATAGCAGACTTAAGGCATTCATTTCTCCAAGATATGGTAAAGTTTGAAAGTAGAGATTAAAAAAAGGATTTAATAAACTAATGGCTAAGAGATCCATGGCAAGTTATTAGGGGAAAATAATGATATTTGCAAATTCCCACAATATTTAATGATGAACAAGAACATCATTCCTTTCTACAATACCTCTTTGGGTAATTTTTCGGTCTGAATCCTAGGCTGGATAGGCCATGAATCTCATGCAATACAACTATTCTTTTAAAAATAATTACAGAGGTTTTGCAAAGAACCTGAAATAAAACAGGTCTATGTAAAAGATTGGGTTTTTTTTTTTCTGTGTTTAACAGGATCTGATAGACTTAGCCAAAGAACTGGGATAGTTTCAAAGATTAACCGAATTTTTTGGTAGAAAGCCAATCTGTAGTGTTCAAGTGTAGCAAACAAGCCTCTCATATGTGAGAGGAGGTCTAATTCAGGAAAGTGCATTCCCAGTTGCAAAATTGTGAAAATTACTTTTTAGTCTGTCAGACATTTAACCAAAAATGTTAAACCTAGATCTTAAAATACCACTATAATTCCAAGAAAGAAAGGAAGATCTGCATTAAATAATGCAGAGTAAAGAAACAAAATCAATTAAAGTTTGTTGAGGCAACCAAACTCTGGCAAAATACAATATAGTCAATATCAGCACCATACTGTCCAAAGTAAAGGTCACATCACACCTGTCTGTTAATAATCAGTAAAATTAACTGTTTAAGGAAGGGAAGGCAAGAGACTGGGTGCTTTGTATCATAACAAAATGTATCAATTTTTAAATTTAAAAAAATTGAGAAAAAACAATAATTTAAAATCATGACCAATAAATTATTAAACAGTATTTCCCTGAACATGGCAGAAATCTAAATTATATCATTCAATGAATTAAGTTTATGTATTACTAAAAGACTCATGAAAAAAATTCATCCAAATATCAAGAAGCAATTCCTATTCTAAAAAGTATTTGTCTAATTACATTCCCTTGG
This sequence comes from Macrotis lagotis, assembly GCF_037893015.1. Classification (NCBI taxonomy): domain Eukaryota; kingdom Metazoa; phylum Chordata; class Mammalia; order Peramelemorphia; family Peramelidae; genus Macrotis; species Macrotis lagotis. The sequence goes on along the minus strand of NC_133659.1, from coordinate 44,263,102 downwards.
CACTTGACATAAGTTTGCAATAGATATATAACAGAATATTTCAGATAACAAAAATGAAAAAAATGTACTTCATCTTTACTCAACAATCTATGCAAATAATCTTTTTTTTTCAGTAACTGACAAATGTAATGCATGTCTGATAAATGAATTGATTTTCTACTGGCTAAACAAAGTGAAGGAGGAAAAGGCAAGAAAAGAAAACTTGCTTCTTTGAATTCATAAAATGCTTTATAATATTTGTCCTTCATTTCTGAAGAAGACCACATCAGGGAAGTGATGTCATGTGAATTGGATTTTCGTGAGGGGAACTGTATTAAGGCACTAGACTCACTTTCTCCTCTGGAGCCTCTGGGTCCAGTGACCAGATATGCATCAGCATGACTGGAGATGGTCCTGGATATGAGGCAATCAAGGTTAAATGATTTCCCCAAGGTCACACAACTAGTAAGTATCTGAGGCTTGATTTGAACTCAGGTCCTCTTGTACCATCTAGCTGAACCATAAAAAGCTTTGTTGGGAAGCAAAAGTACAGTTCAGATGAATTTTTTTGACGCTGATTATTTTTATCATTTGAAGAAGAGCAGGTCCACGTAAAAGATTTTTTTTTTTAATCTGTGTATTTCCAAGGCTGAGTGAGCATAGTTCAAGACAGGAACAGTTACAAAATGAAATAACTATTTACCAGGAGGTCACTCTGTCTGTACAAGGCTAATTCACAAATGATGCTTCCACAGAGTGTCAGCTCCTGGAGGCCAGAGACTCCTGTCTCATCTTTGTCCTTCTATCCTCAGCATCAATCACACATGTGGTACTTAATAAAAAAAAGTAGACTGATTCAAATCACTTCACTAGAATGGGGAAAAGGGCAAAACACCCTAGATGCCGCAAAGATACCCTAAAAGACCAGTTGGCTCAAAACTCAACCTTCAGACAGACAGGGACTATAATTTTTATTATCTAGAGGAGCAAGTGAAGTGAAATAACATCCCCAAGTTTACAAATTCGTGGTTAGTGATAGTGATAGGGCAGCTAAAGTGCTGGGTTTGAAGTCAGGAAGACCTGGGTTCAAATTTGACCCCAGATATTTACTAGCTGTGTGACAAGTCACTTAACCTCTGTCTGCTAATGTTTCCTCATCTGTAAATTTATGGATAATAAAAGCACATGCATCTTAGGATGTTTGTGAGGATCAAATGAGATATTTGTAATGCCCTTATAACACAATGCCTGCACATAATATGGAATAATATAAATGACGATGAAGGAGAAGAAACTAGAATCCGTGTCTTCTCCTTGATATCAAAAATTGCCTTCATGGATGTTAACTTTTGAACACTTAAGTCATTTTATGAGTTTAAAAGTCTTAAATTTCCAAGTAAATTTTCTACACAACTTAATTTTTATTTTGAAAACATTGTGAGGGGACAGCTAGGTGGCGCAGTGGATAGAACACCAACCCTAGAGTTAGGAGGACCTGAGTTCAAATCCAGCCCAAGACACTTAATAATTACCTAGCTGTGTGATCTTGGGCAAATCACTTAACCCCATTGCCTTGCAAAAAACCCCTAAAAATAAATTTTTAAAAAAGAAAATATTGAGGGGGCGGCTAGGTAGCATAGTGAATAAAGCTCCAGCCTTGTAGTCAGGAGTACCTGGGTTCAAATCCGGTCTCAGAAACTTAATAATTACCTAGCTGTGTGGCTTTGGGCAAGCCACTTAACCCCGTTTGCCTTGCAAAAAAAACCTAAAAAAAAAACACCAAAAAAAAAAAAAAGAAAATATTGTGAGGACATAACATACACTTTCAATGTCTTGTTTTTAACTTCTTTCACTAGCCCATTAGGGACATAGAGATAACGCGTGATATTTGAAGAGATCTGGCACTAGAGGACCTGGGTCTGAATCCCATCTCAGCTTCTTACTACTTGTTTTAACAACAAGCAAATCTCAACTTCTCTAATCCTTGCTTTTCTCACCTACCCAATGATGGGGAGGCTAGATTAGATCATCTTTGAGGTATGACACAGAGAAATGATCCTGTGAAAATGTTGTTGTAAATTTCAAAATTACCTTAATAAAAATATTTAAATATGATTACTTGTTATTCTTAGTATCCTTTTAAGAATTGTTACCTACATCAATGAGTTAGCAAACATTGCACCATGAATACTGCTTCAGCATAATGTCATCCTTATCACTGGATTTTAAAAAAATATTCTTCACTTCTACACTTTAGTATACATTAGCATTTTTTTTAACTTTCTACATGGAAAGAAGTATGTGAGATTTCAATCACAATACCTTTCATCATCTCCTCACCATCATGTATCTAAAAATCAACTATTTTCTCCTGATCTTGGAAAAAAAAATAATAATTTTAAAGCGTGGATAAAAAGCATGTCTAAAAAAATTGTACTCATTACTAAGAATAGAATTTTTTTGTCTAAACAAGGAATAATAGAGATCACCTGATTCCAGATATCTTCTGCCTCAGGAGAATGTGTTCCTGAAACTCCTGCTCTACAATAATATGGAACCCATCTGATGTATTCTTAATGATCTATTATCCAAAACATGAATTGTATTATAAATCACAATTGAGGAATCTAAGCAAATGAGGAACAGTAAAGGAATGGATTTGTTATGCTTCACCCAAATTCACCCTTCAAAGCATACTCCCCTAAATGTCTTTAGCCATAGAATAATCAAAGGCACTTTTCCAAAAACATATAGAAAGATCAATACCTGACAGCCTCTCTTTTCGATTTCCATAATACATTTCTGCATCAATAGTGGCACCATCAATCCTACATTTTCCTTCTCCACAACTTTTTGAACATCTACCCCAAATATTACTGGTTCTCGATCTGCATCAAGGCCTGGAAGAGAATTCTCCCACTGTTCCATAAGAGTCACTTTCACATAGATAAGTCCTCTGGGTTCAAGTTTGACAGCCAACTGGTGTGTCTTTGTCACTCTGAACAAGGTGGGGAGGACAACGGTCCCATGACAACAGACGCGATTTTTCCTGGGTGTTGGTTCCCAACTGAAGACAACTAACTTTAAGTGCTGTGCATTTTCAATTTCTATGTTGAAGGTGTGATCCATGTCTAAAAAGGCTGTCCGGCAAGTAAGCAATGCTGTCCTTGCTTTGTTAACTGAGTCGACTTGAATTGCACAAAAAACATCTTTGGAATCCATCCTCGGTGGTTTTAAATCCTCTGCTCCATAGAAATGCACACTCATGAGGCCTGAGAGGTACTGCGAACACTTGGGCTGGTCAGAGAAGCTGTAATGCCTAAAAGCATCAATGTCTATTTCAGCTTTGTTACTACTGTTTGGGAAGATTTCCTTCCCTCTCAAATGTTTGTTTTCAGAGCCACGTTTGCCCGATTTTACTATGAGCTCAGGTGAATCTCCATCGCTGAGATAACCACCTTTGCAAGTGGATTTAGAATTCATAGAACTCTTCTTTGGGAAGCGATGCTGAGAAGAGACACTGCTGTCCAGGTGGTATAGGCTTATCACATTTCTCTGAGCAGCCAGGGTGGGATTCCCAGAAGGCAAAGTGACCGTGCGGCTCCTACCCTGACAGTGACATTTAGACGAGGAGGGGCTGGGAGAACCATGAATGTGGCTCAAGGTGCCTTTGACACTCAGCTTTCGGCTAAGTTCAGGTAATTTTCTCATTTTCATGGAGAGTTTCCTTACAGTTTTTGGAGACTTGATTTTATCTGGAAAAGACCAATTGATGGAGCCACCTTTTTTCACAGGGTTAGGGCTTAGAGGAGATGATTCAGCTGTATTTATTTCAGACTTACTTGTAACAACTGGGATTCCAGGACCTTTAAAAGCAAAAGTAAAAAGTGTATTAGCAATTTTTTGCTTTAATAGCGATTTCAGTTTACCATCTCAAACTACACAGCCTCTCTCACAGGATTCAGACTCACCTATGAGCAACTTTCAGGAAGCTATGTAAATTAAAAGGCTTTCCAGAAAGATGTAAAATGAGTAAGAAGTATTCTAATCTTTTCCCTCCACAATCTATTACCAATTGGCCTTTACTTACACTTCTCTCTCCTCTCCCCCTCCCCAGTTTTCAGTTTGATGTACTGTCTTTGATGTACTGTCTTCTCCACTTCTCCACTAGAATGTAAGCTCCATGAAGGCAGGGACTGTCTTCCTTTTTGTTTCTATTTGTATTTCAAGCTCTTAGTCCATGGTCTGGCACAGACTAAGTGCTTAAGGAAAGCTTCTTTACTTGGACCCATGGATAACCCAAGATGAAGAAGTAGGTAGGCTGTTTTCATTTTTTTATCTTAGAATTCATTGCTTGTACATGAGTACCCCTTTTCTATTTTTATCTTCTGAAAATTAATCAAGTGACACTAAACAGACCATTCACATTTATATCAAAGTGCTGACCACAAGATATAAACCAAGTAGGATAAACTTTTTTGTGGCTGTTTTTTCTTTTTGTTTTTAGGTTAGGTTTTTATTTTTTTGTTTATTTCTTTGCTCTGTGAAATCTGCAAGAATATAACAAAGGACTCAATTTAACCAACAGTACAAAAACTAAATATTAGCAACATCAACAGATTAGAATTTTAGTAATTGTGAGTCATTTTTCTTCTTAATAATATATGCACTCCTCTCTCTGTCAATCATCCAAAGATTTAAAGTAGAGTTATTCTCTGCGAGTTTAAATACAGCAAAGTTTTCCACAAACATGTTGAATTTTATTCCCATTCCTAGATAAGACTATAAGAGGAACCGCAAAGCTTTTGACTAGTAAAGGTAGCTAAAATTTATATATAGCCAATAAAACTTAAATTCTCTAACCAAAAACATTCTCTAATCATTAAATTCAACATTCTGTAACAAGGGAATTGATGGGGGGGGGGGGGGATGCACAGGAAGGCGCACATACCAGATCTAAAATTATATTATGAAGAATCAGCCATCAAAATTGCCTGGAGCTGGCTAAGAAATAGAGTGGTGGATCAGTGGAATAGACCAGGTGCAGTAAATGACTGTAATAATCTGCTGTTTGATAAACTCAAAGAGTCCAGCTTCTGGGAAAAGAAGTGATTTGTCAATAAAAACTGCTGGGAAAACTGGGAGACAGCAAGAAAGAAACTAGGCAGAGATCCATATCTCATACCCTATACCAAGATGAGATCAAAATGGGTGCAGGATTTAGACATAAAACACAGATAAGCAAATTAGAAGAACAAGGAATAGTTTACCTGTCAGATCTATGGAAAGGGGAGCAGTTTATGACCAAGGAAGAGATAGAGAAAACCATAAAAAAGCAAACTGGATAATTTTAATTATATCAAAAGGTTTTGCACAAACAAAACTACTGTAATCAAGATCAAAAGAAATATAGTAAACTGGGAAACAATTTTTACAACTAGTGTTTCTGACAAAGGACTCATTTCCAAAATATATAGAGAACTGAGTCAAATTTTAAAAAAAGCCATTCCCCTATTAACAAAAGCGGTCAAAGGATATGCAAAGGTAATTCTCAGAAGTGGAAATCAAAGCTATCAATGGTCACATGAAAAATTGCTCTAAATCATTATTGATTAGGGAAATGCAAATTAAAGCAACTCTGAGATACCACCTCATACCTCTCAGATTGGCCAATATGACCAAAAGGACAATGTTCAATGATGGCAGGAATGTAGGAAAATTGGGACATTAATGCATTGTTGGTGGACCTGTGAACTGATCCTACCTTTCTGGAGAGCAATTTGGAATTATGCCCAAAGGGTAACAATGTACATCCCCTTTAATCCAGCACCACCTCTGCTGGGTCTATACCCTGAAGAGATCTTGAAAAAGGGTAAAAACATCTCTTGTACAAAAATATTCATAGTGGTCCTGATTGTGGTGGTAAAGAATTGGAAATTAAAGGATGTCTATCAATTGGGGAATGGCTGAACAAATTATGGTATAGGTATATGATGGAACACTATTGTTCTAAAAGAAATCATAAGGGACAGAATTTCAGAAAAGTCTGGAAAGACTTGCATGGATGGATGCTGAGTGAGATGAGCAGAACCAGAAGAACATTGCATACAACTTAACAACAACATGGGTGATGATCAACCCTGACAGACATGTTCACTCCATCAGTGTAAAATTCAGGGACAATTTTAAGGGATCCATGATAGAGAATACCATCTCTATCCAGAGAAGGAACTGTGGAGTTTAAATGAAAACCAAAGATTATTATCTTCAATTTTTAAAAATGTGACATTTTACAAAATTTTCTGCCTCTAAAATTTTCTTTCTTCTGTATGGATCTATTTTTTCTCTCAAAACATTCAATTTTGATCTATGCATATGATGGAAACAAATGTAAAGACTATCAGACTGCTTTATATTGGGAGTAAGGGAAAAATTATAAAATTCAAAACCTTGCAAAAAATAGCTGGTAGAAACTATCATTGTATATAATTGGAAAACAAAATATTTATATAATTTTTTTAAAAAGGAATACTTTGCTGTCAGATCTATGGAAAGGGGAGCAGTTTATGACCAAAGAAGAGATAGAGAATATTATAAAAAAAAACTTAATTTTGATCACATTAAATTAAAAAGGTTTTGCACAAACAAAACCACTGCAACAAAGATTAAAAGAAATGTATTAAGTTGGGAAACAATTTTGACAACTAGTGTTTTTGACAAAGAACTCATTTCTAAAATATATAGATAACTGAGTCAAATTTAAAAAAAACAAGTCATTCTCTAGTGGATAAATGGTCAAAAGAAATGAAAAGATAATTCTCAGATGAAGGAATCAAAGCGATCTATAATCATGAAAAATTGCTCTAAATCTCTACGATTAGAGAAATGCAAATTAAAGTATCTCTGAGGTACTATCTCACATCTCTCAGATTGACCAATATGATTAGAAAGGATAATGATCAATGTTGGGATGTGGAAGGGATGTGGAAAACTGGGACACTAATGCATTGTTGGTGGAGCTGTGAACTGATCCAACCTTTCTGGAGAGCAATTTGGATTTATGCCCAAAGGTTAATAAAACTGTGCATAACCTTTGACCCAGCAATATCATTACTATGGGAAAAGAACTCATTCTTCAATAAAAACTGCTGGGAAAACTGGAAAATAGTGTGACAGAAACTAGGCAGAGATTAATATCTCATACCCTTATACCAAGATAAGATCAAAATGGGTACAGGATTTAAATATAAAACACAGATAAGCAAATCAGGAGAGCAAGGAATAGTTTACCTGTCAGATATATGGAAAGGGGAGCAGTGTATCCAGAAGAGATCATGAAAAACAGAAAAAAACGCACATGTACAAAAATATTCAAAGCAGCTTTATGTGGTGACAAAGAAATTGTAACTGAGGGAATGCCTATCAACTGGGGAATGGCTAAACAAATTGTGGTACACCATTGTTCTATTACAAATCAGGAGGGATGAGACTTCAGAAAAGCCTGGAAAGACTTGCATGGATTGATGCTGAGTGAAATGAGCAGAGCCAAAACGACATTAGCAACATGGGGTGATGATCAAACATGATGGACTTGCACATTTCAGCAGGACAATCATCAAAGACAATTTTAAAAGACTTGTGATAGAAAATACCAACCATATCCAGAGAAGGAACTGTGAAGTTTAAATGAACATATTATCTTCAATTTTAAAAAGTTGTCTTATGTATTGTCATTTTTTTCTCTCTAATTTTTTTTCTTCCAGTTGGATCTGATTCTTCTCTCACAACATGATCAATATGGATCTATATTTGGCAGTTATAATTGAAGAGATTATATCAGATTGCTTTCTGGGGGGGGGGGGAATGGAAGGAGAAAAATATAGAACTCAAAACTTTGCAAAAAAGAAAATGACTGGTAAAAATTACCATTGCATGTAATTGGGAAAACAAATAAATAAAATATATAGAAAAAAATCAACATTCTGGAGCAGCTAGGTGGCACAGTGGATACAGCACCAGCCCTGGAGTCAGGAATACCTGAGTTCAAATCCAACCTCAGACACTTAATAATTACCTAGCTGTGTGGCCTGGGGCAAGCCACCTCACCCCATTTGCTTTGCAAAAAAAAAAAAACACCCAACATTCAATAGCTGAACTCTGAATTTGTTGTTTTTCTGTAATACATTTATGATTTCAAAATAATAATTTAGTTCAAAAATTAAAACTTATCAGATATTTGAAATATTATATAGCTAACAATATCCCAAAATTATTTCCAATCTATATTATTAATAATTGCTTAATTAGTGTTTTGTGAGAGAAATTCCCATCTTAATATCAGTCTAAAGATTTGTTTTACTTGTACTTACAGAGATAGAGCAAGAAAAAATTATTTTTAAGTTTCAATAATTGCCAAAGAATCTCTTTTCTTATTTTCTTATTTTGCCTAATTAACGGTCCCACTGAAAAGGAAGTTGGGTTTTTGTTTTTGCTTTATAGAGAACTATTCTACGTGTGCCTGCTGTGGTTTTCTGGCGAGAAATGTTGTATTTGATAAAATTGACAAAGCAATCCTTTGTACTACAAACCACAGCACAACCCCACTTGTGGGTTGGTCTAAAACATTCTATAATAGTCAGGTCCATATTTCATCATCACTTTCTGTAATGATTTAGAAAAAGTAAGTGAGAATATTGCAATCAGTTTGATTCTGATATGTTAAAAATGTTTTGACATATGAAAATATGAAATAAGGGGCTAACTCACTAATGGCCAGCAGTTTGGAAATCAACCCTAAAAATTAAGTCATGTATTGCAATAAAATCAGAAACTGAGCTCAGAAAACACAATATAGAATTTTGTTCAATAGATTCAAATCTTTAGTTAATATATCAAATTAACTTTCTCTTTCTCTGATGTGAATATTTATCCTCTCTGCTCTGCTTATCCAAAGTACATGAGAAAATAAGTTACTTTAAGTAAAGTATATCTTCCTGTTCCCAATAAAAAGCCATGGTGATGTTAGGTAAGTAAATCTTTAAATACTTTCTTTGGGTTTTTTAGAATCATATCTTTATGCTTTAAAAATATATTTCTGGGAAGAACGGTAGAAAAAAAGGATATACATAGCAGCTGTTCCATTTTTACAGATTTTTTTGCTTCTTTTTTTACATGTCTAGAAGTGTTTACTACTGGTCTACAATTACTGTCTGGCACATTAAATTATAAAACTCAGGTTTTAATTTAAAAGAAATTAAATATCTCAAATCATGCTTCCCTTCATTTTATATACAACTGATCTTCAGCTTTTATGAAGTTATATGATTATGACAGTCTTAAAATTAATTTACAGTTTATTAGAAGGAACACTGTAAGCTAAACCAGAAAATCTAATTTTGAGCTCCAGTCAGCTACTTGCTAGCTGTGACCTTCAGCAAGTCACTTTACCTACTTAAAAGTTTCATTTTCCTCAAAAAATCTGAAAAGATGACCACAATAACAAGATTCTGTTTGAAAATGATCTCATAATCTCATAATAATTCTATGAAGTAAATGCTATTATTTCTCATTTTAAAGATGAGGAAACTGAGGTAGACAGAGGTTAATTAACTTGCCTAGAGTCACACTTGTCATGTCTGAGGCCAGGCCTTCTTAATTCCACCTCATAGCTCTTTCTGTTGTTTAGCTTAGCAGTTTTTGTAAGGATTAACCAAGATAATGCCAGCAAAGTGCTATGGAAATGAGTTATTTTTTGGTGTTACTAATGCCTCCAGAGAAGGCTCTCTTGGGAGTCACAAAGAACTCAGGTCCCCCTCCTGCATCAGATACTGGCCAGGTAACCTCACAAGTACCCTCTGGCTATTCTCTTAAGACCTTCATTAGGAGAGAGGGAGCTTTCACACAGGTGAAAACGTCAAAGGTTCCAGTAATGTTGAGAAGGGATCACAAAAAATTACCTTCATTTCATTTTTGTGAGGTAAAAGAAAGTGTGTACACTTGGCCAGTGATAGTAGCAGATTCTGAACTAGAACCAAGAAGTGATTCTGAAAGGTTCTAGGCTTCTCTTCTTCTGCCCAGACTCACAGAGTTCAAAAACCCTTATGTCTGGACCCCCAATAACTGGGATTAACCCACTAATCTCAAAATATTTAAACACAAAAAAGACTACTCTGAAATATCACCAATGTTCTGACTAAATATAAGGTATGAGATAAATTCATGACCCTAAAACACACATCTCTTCAACTGGGTCTACAAGAAAGGGATGTTTACTTCATAGTCTGCTATCGTTGCTGCTAGTTTCTTACATTTCAACTTGATATATGCCATATCTCAAGTACCCTGGCAAGCAATTGGTTCAGGAAAAAGCTTGCTATTCGGCTACAATGTTATCCAAAAACATTGCCATTAAAACTGTTCAGTTTGGGTTTTTTTTTTAAATCAAGTTCCTATCTTCTTATAGCACTCCAAAGGATGTCATCATAAAGACAGATCTTGACCTTGAAGAATTTATGATTTTTTGTTTGTTTTTTTATCTGTTCTGTGTTTTCATAAACTCAAGAGTTCTCTGTATGGATATTTCCTTCTCTGAATTTAAAAGTCTTAAAAAGAGTTGCCCAGGCCACCATAAGTCTAAATCGTAGCTCATGGTCCGATAACCAACACAGATATGATGGGGCAGAACCTGAACTGAATCCACAGCACCACACTACCTGTTGGTATGTAAAAGCATAGGATAAATTTTGTTATGCATAAAATGTTATGTTATAAACTTACATATAGATAATTCCAGTCAATAATACCTTCACCCCCAAAAATCTGTCTTCAAATTCTCCAGGGCCCAGACTTCATGCTCCTAGTCTGCTTCTGCTCTCTCCATTCATCACCCTCACATAACTGAAGACCTGGTGTTCCATGCTCCTGGAAAGTTAAGCCAATTCCTTTTTTGTTTGCTTGTTTTGGGGATTTTTGCAAGGTAATGGGGTTAAGTGATTTGCCTAAGGTCACACAGCTAAATAAGTATCAAGTGTCTGAGGTCAAATTTGAACTCAGGTCCTCTTGACTCCAGGGTCAGTGCTCTATCCACTGCACCACCTGGCTGCCAAGTAAAGCCTATTCTTGAACTCCTAGGAGGCTCCCTCTGATCTCTTTAGCAAAACCTTTTCTTGAATCGTCTTTTTGCCTTCATTCCTAGAAAAGGTGATTTACTTCTAACACCTAAGGAGTATACTGATAACTTGGATATTGTTAAGGGAGACCAATCCCAAAGGTGATGTCACATGAGGACTGTTTATTATCCACCTCCATGGTGCTGAACAAAGTTGAAGGAAATCACACAACCATTCTGACAGAGTACACCACCGACTGATTTCCCTGGGTCCACCCTGCTGCTAGCTGGGCAATCCTACAATGGCTCCCACACCTCTTCTAAACTTTCTCATCCCTCCTCAAATGTCCCAAGATTCTCCCTCTCCCTGATTTCTCAGCTGAGAACTGGCCTCATTTTTTAACAGAAAAAATTTACAGAAAATTTGAGAGAACATTCACCATGAACTCCCTCTTCCTCATCACCTAATCTGCCTCCTGTCACTTCCTCCTCCTCCCCATCTCACATGATAAAGCACCTGTACTCCTTACCAAGGCTAACCCTGCAATTTGTTGAAGGGATTGATCTCATTCCAACTTGTCTTGTCTAACAGAAGCTCCACCCTACCCCCACCATCATTTCACTCAGCTTATTTTTAACACTTCTCTCAGACTTTGCTTGTTCCCTACTGTCTACAAACACACCCATGTCTCCTCTATCCTGAAAAACTTCTCACTTGATCCTCCCATCCCTACAATATCCAATTTCTCTTCTGCCCTTCGTAAACTCCATAAAGTCATCGTCAAGAGGTGTCTACACTTTCTCAACTCTCACTCTCTTCAATTCAGCTTCTGACCTTATCATTCCACTAAAACTGCTCTCTCCGATGCTCTCTTCTTTTCTCTCAATCCTCTCAATCCTCATTCTCCTCTCTGCAGCCTTTGACACTATTTATGGATCTCACCTCCTCAATAGTCTTTTTTGGGGCACTACTCTCTCCTGGTTCTTCTCCTTCCTTTCTGACCACTCTTGTTTCCTTTACTGAATTCTCATCCAGATCCTGCCCTCCCTGTCTCGGAGTTCTATCCTGGGCTTCCTCTTCTCCCTCCAGACTATTTCACATGGTGATTTCATCAGGTTATCTGAATTTAATTACCATCTTTAGGCTTATGATTCTCAAATTTCTCACTGACCTCCAATCTCTCATCTTCAACTGCCTTTCAGACATCTATAAATGGATGTCCAGTGAACATCTTAACTAAGTCCAAAACAGAAATTATCTTTTCTCCTAAATTCTCTCCCTCTCCTATCTTCCCTATGACTGTAGAAGGTACCACCATTCTCCCAGTCCCTCAGGTTTACAATGTAGAAGGAAATTTGGATTCCTCTCATCTCCCATATCTAAATTATTGCCAAGGTCTGTCAAATATGCTCCCTTTTTCCATCTGAAATGGCCACTACCCTCCTCCCACCCCCCTACGCAGGATTTTATCTCATTCTCATGATTGGACTATGCAGTAAGCTAATGATGGGTCTGCCTGCCTCAAATCTCTTCCCACTCTTATCTATTCTCATTAAACTACCAAAATAATTTTCCTAAAATGTAGGTCTTATCACATCTGTCTCTCTCTCTCTCTCTCTCCCTCCCTCCCTCCCTCCCTAAAACCTAACTCTTCTCTCTTCCAAGTCTTCTTATGCCTCACTCTCCAATAAGGATAGGGTCTCCTGGTTATTCCACAAACAGATACTCCATCTCTTGGCTCAGAAAATTCTCTCTGGCTATAATCTGGGCCTGGAACTCTCTCTCTCTCTCTCTCTCTCTCTCTCTCTCTCCTCTGTTCCAACTACTGCCCTCCCTAACTTCCTCTAAGTATCAACTACAATTCCATCATATACACAAAGTCTTTCCCAATCTCTTAATTTGACTGTTTTCCCTTTTATTTCCTATTTATCTTGCACATAACTTACTCTGTGTGTATGTGTAATACACAATACATATATGTATATGTATGTGTATACATACATACATACATACATATTCTTAAGGACAGGTTAGGCTTTTTGGCTTTTTTTTGTATCTACAGTGCTTAGCATTTATAATAGGCACTTAGTAAACTGAACTGACACCTAACAAATCAATGAATTCAATGTTTAACTTGAGAAGAGAATACTTCAGGGTGACAAGACAGTGATCTTGAAGGATGTGATGAGCTGTCTGTCATGCAGAGGGAGGAAAAGACATGTTCTCTTTGGTCCCAAATGGAGTAATTTACTGAAAAGCAATTTAGACTTAGTTACCAGAAAACGTTCCCTACATTAGCGCTACCCAAAACTGGAGTGAAACCTCTAAAAAGCTGGTGGGCTTCTCCCTTCAGAGGCCTTCTCATAGAAGTGGTGTGACAACCACTTGTGGGTCATGCTATATTGGACTCCTTTCGTGTCTGAGTTGGGAATAGAGGACCCATTCTCCCTTTATAAAGTCAGCCCCTTTCCTAGAAGAAAAAGAAATCTAGAACCCAACTTGCACTTCTGTCTGTCCCCACATTTACCAGCTTAACAACTCCTATGTCTTAATAACCATTAATTCTTGAGTCAAATTTACAAGAATATGTCATTCCCCAGTTGACAGTCAAAGAATATGAACAGGCAGTTTTCAGATGAAAAAATTAAAACTATAAAAACACTCTAAATCATTATTGATCAGAGAAATGCAAATCAAAACAACTCTAAGAGGTACTACCTCACACATATAATCAGATTGGCTAAAATGACAGAAGAGTGAAATGATCAGTGTTGGAGGGGATATGGAAACACTGATTAGTATAATGTTGATGGAGTTATGAATAGATCCAAACCTTCTGGAAAGCAATTTGGAACTATGCCCAAAGAGCTATAAAACTGAGCATACCCTTTTTCAGGAATATCACTGCTAGGTCTATATCCCAAAGAGATCATAAAAATAATATTCATTAGTTTTTTCTTTTTTAATTAAAAAAAGTACAAATATCTCTAATTAAAAACAAATGCCGGGGCAGCTAGGTGGCACAGTGGATAGAGCACTGGCCTTGGAGTCAGGAGTACCTGAGTTCAAATCCAGCTTCAGACACTTAATAATTACCTAGCTGTGTGATCTTGGGAAAGTCATTAAACCCATTGCCTTGAAAAAAACAAACAAAAAACCAAATGCCTTTCACTCAATCTCCCAGACTACAATATCCACGTCTTTTTCCTCTATCATCTTTGAGAGCTAAACTTCTAAAGAACTTCAACAGTTCTTAAAATTCTAACAGACTGTAAATGACTTCCAATTTGCCAAACCCCAATAGTCCTTTCTCAAGCTAGCCTTTACTTAATATGAATGAGCACGTAAACATCCTTTAAATTCTTTCCTCTAATAACTACTATGACTCTATGCTCTCCAAGTTCAGATATTTAAATACAGTAATGGCCTCCCTTCTTCAAACTAAATATCCCCAGTTTCTTCAACATATATATATATAAAGATGATCCCCATGGTCCTAGATCATGCTTCTGGACCCTGGAGTCCTAATGCACCCTAATCTTGGCTCTCTAGCTTCCATCCTGAGGCCTTATACTCCTCAATGGTGAGAAGTTATCCAATCGCAGTGTCCCCAGATCCAACTCAATGCCCTCTAACATCCTGCTATGCTGCTTCTCTCAGACCACTCCTCTCAACCCTTTCTCCCTTTACTTCTAGACAGAGAATTCAATCATTCGTAAAAAGGGGGTATCCATTAATTATTCTCTAAGTCCACTCACCATCCCTAGGATCCCTAAGCTCCCTTAGGGCAGAGCTGCCAAGTTAGATTTCTCACCCCAACATTTAATCAATGTTTTTCCCCCTCCTTCCTCCCCAAACTGTTACATCCAGAACTAGATACAATCCTCTGACCATGGCAGATGCTAACGAGAACATAACCATTGCCTCCATCATTCTAGATGGATGTTACTTTTTGATTGACCTAAGGCTGAATTAGCCTCTTTGTCTGCCAAGTCATGGGAGTGATTCCTAGTCATCTTTTAGATCGTGAAAAATCTTCAGACTTTTTCCCCACTGACTGATATCTCCATATAGCTCCCTCTCACACCCTCTATTTGTATAACTGATTTTGTACAATTGATATAAGATCACCTTTCAATAATTAGACCTGCCTTAATTTTGCACTCTCTCTCCCTGTTCAGAAGTCCATTAGGACTTTATTTGAAGACATGATCCAAAAAGCCAATTCTCATTCTATGATGCCACCTTTTCAATCAACTGTTCACTGCTCTAAAGACATTCTGTCCTCACAAGTTCTGATTTCCCTTCTAAGGCATGTTCCTGCCTTCTCTATTCCAAACAATGAATATTAATGAAGACAAATGACATTTTCCTAGTTTTTTATGGTTGATGTAGCCTTTGCTAACCATAATCTTATGAGATAAGAGAGTTCAAATATGACTGCCTATCTGAAAGACAAGGGAACTGAGGTTCAGAGAGATTAAAAAGCCACTTTCACACAGCTAGTAAACATCAGAGCTGGGACTTGAACCCAGGTCTCCTGATTCTCACTCAAATCTATATTCCAAGCTACCTTTTAATTACTTCTCAAGAATATTTCTCTAACAAAGGCTGTATCTGATCCCTCACTCTTTATTCAGCCAGATTTGTCTATGGGCTAAGCTATCATGCCTTTTGTTGTTACAGTTCTCTGATTCTTGTAGGTTTGCTACCAAGAGAAGGTCATGCTTTGGGTAGATCAGACTGGATAACTTATAATGATTCATCCAATAACGGATGATTGATGAAAACCTAGTTTCATGTAATGTAATAACATAGCATGATACAGAGTAGTGCCTAGTAAGAGATAATGATCACAAGTACTTAGAATGAAGACTGCCCTTCATCCTCAGAAAGAGAGCCAATCGTGTCTGAATACAAACTGAAGCAGACTTTTTTACTTTGTTTTTCTTAAGGCTTCTTTATTTTAGGGGGGAGGCGGAGAGAATAGAAAGATCTATAATTTCTTTCATGTTTTACATGACTACACATTCATAGCCTATATCAAATTGTTTCTCAATGTGCAAGGGAAGGGAGAGAATTTGAACTTGAAGTTTTAAAAAATTTACAAAATTATTGTTAGATGATACCAGGTTAAATAAAATACCAAATAAAAATTTAAAGGGAGATAATGGTCAGAGAGCAATTGATGGATTTATATATGGAAGTGCCTGATTTCAAAGCTAATCTACTTAATCATTTGTGTGTCCTTGGGCAAGTCATTAACTTTAGGACTCATTTTCATCATTTGTAAAATTAAAGGATGACTAAATCATTTCTACAATCCTTTCCAGTTCAGTTTGATGATCAAGTATGTATATTCAGAAATAGATTATGAATTCCTAGAAGCATTGGCCATATCTCTTTTGTCTTTTGTAAAACCCAGCGACTAGTGTTGTGCAGACATAGATGGACAATTAAAAGTATTGCTGAATGTTTTAGTGACTGTGTAATGCTTCTGCAAATATCCTTCTGACTGATCTATTAATACAGAATTGCAGTAAGGCAACAACCAGACATATGCCTTCAAAGTGACCAGTCATTGTTACAAGTTAAATTCAGAAGCAGAACTTTTTCACTCAAAATTCACTTTAAGTGTAGACACAATAAATTTTAGCTCTGGAGGTACTTTAGGATGGCACAAAATAATCTCATGCTTTTAAAAACTGTTTTCTAATTTGAAAAGACAAATGTTTTACAAATTTGGAATAAACTGTCCACCTTTAACAAATAACACTTTGCTGAAATATGAATTGGCATATATTTTAATTATTTTACTATGATTAAATATGTAAAGTACTGAATTAAAGAACCAATTTCATAAAAAGCTGGTTCAGAGTGAGAACAATCCTATTTTAAATAAACTGGCTTTTCTAACCACATTAAGATTTTAATTATTCATAGGCAGATTATAGGTAGATTACCAATGGTATTTTTTTTTTTTTGCAAGGCAATGGAGTTAAGTGGCTTGCCTAAGGCCACACAGCTAGGTAATTATTAAGTGTCTGAGGCCATATTTGAACTCAGGTACTCCTGACTCCAAGGCCAGTACTCTATCCACTGCGCCACCTAGCCGCCCTTCCAATGGTAAATTTTTAAACCTGTACTAGGTCCTTGCTGCCACCTTGATATGCTCCTGACCTACCATATCCCTATTAATTCCAACATACTATATTCAGGAAAAACAAGTTGATTTTAACATAAACTTTGGGAACAAAACTATAAAGCTGAAGATTTTCAACTTTATATACTTAATGATAAGACTTAAAAAGAAGCAAAATATAGGAAGTTAAAGTACATTATGACAAACAAGCACGTAATTAGGTTTTTAATGTGCCAATCTTGTCTTAATCAATTAAACAAACACTTATTAAGTGCTTACTGTGGGCCAGAACTCTGGGTTAAATCCTGTGGCTAACAAAAAAATAAATAAATAAGCCCAACAACAAAGCAGTCCTTGTCCAAGGTAGTTTGGGAGGCAATATAGTAGAGTTACAGGTAGGGATGAATTGGGAATGGCTTCATGTTAAGACATGGTTTAGGTGGAAACAAAGGATTCTAAGAGACAGAAGCAAGGAGAAAGCTTATTCTAGGCATGGGGTGAGACCAGGTTGTGAAGAGATTTAAATGGCAGAGATGAGGTTATATATTCTCTAGAATTTATATATTCCTTAAGAGGAATTGAGAAGAATTTTCTGAGCAGTAGAGTAACATGATCAGACCTGTACTTGAGGAAAATCATTTTGCTGCTATATGGAGAATGGAATTGAAAGGGGAGTTTATTTATCTCTTTATCTATCAAGTACCAGTTAGCCATTTTTGTTCTGTCATTTCCAATGCAAAGGTCATTCTCTTTGGATGTGGAACATGGCAGAAACTTGGTTGTTGTGGTTTCATTTTGTTCAACTGCTTCTCCCCACCCACCACCTTTCTCTCTCTCTTTTTTTTTATAAGTCTGGTACCAGGGATAGATGGCTCTCTGAAGAGGAATATATTTAGAAATTAATGTAAAAAACAGAAGGTATGAATAAAATGTATTCCAAGAAAGAAGCACTCATCAGATTTAAACAACTGGAGATATAGTCATTGTTCATGGGTGGGTCAAACTAACTATGAAATAATAAATAAAAATTAAAAATGACAATTATATCTAAATTATCTACTTATATTTGATGCCATACGAGACAAATTATCAAAAAAAATTATTTTACTGAGCTAGAAAAATAATATTCATTTGTAAAAACAAAAAGTCAAAAATATCAAAGGAATTAATTTTTAAAATGTAAAAGGAGGTCTAGCTATGCCAGATCTTAATCTGTATTATAAGGTGGCAAGTATCAGAACTTTCTGGTACTTGGCTTAAGATTAAAATTGTTGATCAATGGAATAGACATATAATATACAGTAGTAAATAATTTAAAGTAATCTTGTGTTTGATAATGTAAAAATTTAAGCTTTGAAGATAAGAATTCACTGTTTAGTAAAAACTGTCAGGAAAACTATAAAGTAGACTGGCAGAAAGTAGGTACAGAGCAATATCTTAGACCATTCACCAAAATAAGGTCAAAGTAGGCACATGACCTAGACATAAAGAGAAATATCATAAGCAAATTAGAAGACCATGGGACATTTTACTTATCAGATTTATGTATATATACAGAAAAATTTATGAATAAACAAGAGATAGAGCATTGTGAGATATAAATTAATAATTTTGATTACTTTAAATTAAAAGGGTTTGGATAAATAAATCCAATAAGGTCAAGATAAGAAGTAAAATAGAAGATTGAAAAAGGGAAATGCATAGACAGCTTCTCAGATCAAGGTTTCACGTCTCTATTATTTAAAAGACTTTGATGAATTTATAAAAATAAGTCATTTCACATTGGAGAAATGATCAAGGAATATGAAAGGCAGTTTTTCATTTTAGAAATAAAAACTAAACACAGTTATATGAAAAAATGCATAAATCACTACTGATTAGAGAAATATAAAAACAACTTTGATTTACCATCTCACACTTATCAAAGTGGCTAAAATGCTAAAAATGGAAAATGACAAATACTGGAGGGAATATGGAAAAACTGAGACACTAATACACTATTGTGTATTATGGAACTATGTATGAACTGATCCAACAATTTCAGAGAGCAATCTGGAATTATGCCCAAAGAGTTATAAACCTGTGAACCTTTGGCCCAGCAATACCACTATTAAGTCTATTTCCCAAGGTGATCAGGGAAAAAGAAATAGAACCGATATGTTCTAAAGTATTTATAAGAGCTCTCTTTGGGGTGGCAAAGAACTAGAAATTGAGAGCATGGCCACCAATTGGAGAACAGCTGAATAAGTTGTGGTATATGATAGTGACAAAATACCACTATGCTATAAGAAATGATGAGCTGGATGATTTAGAAAAACATGAAAGACTTGCTTGAAATAATGAAGGGTGAAATGAAAGAGAATACAGTAACAGTGATATTATTAAGAGTAAATATGAATGACTAATCTGTTCTAAGTGATATGAATATTCAAACCAACTACAAAGAGGCTATCCACCTCCGGAGAAAGAACTGATAAGTGGAATTACATAATGTATAGTTTCACATAATATATCTGTCAAATGTTGGTCTTCTCTAATGTGAGGTTGGGAGTGAGGCAAACAGCTCGGAACTCAAATGTAAACAAAAAAAATAAGAAAGTGAGAGAGGGATAGAGAAACAGAGAGAGAGAGAGACAGAGAGAGACAGAGACAGAGAAAGGGAGGGGAGAAGCACCATGTTGTGGTGGGAAAAGTACTGTACTCAAGAAAGGCCAAGATTTGAACCCCATTTCTAGTGCTCACTAAACTGTGTAACTATTGTCAAATGATGTCACCTCTTTAGAGTCTCACTATAAACTTTAGAATCCCAAGAACATGGCTGAGATGCTGATCAAAGAGATGTCCCAACCTTCAAGCCCATCCTCACAATATTCTGAATTTGACTCTATGGCGTCCACCTCCTCTCTACTTCTGCTGACCCTCAGCACAGCTGCACTTGCACCTTCAGCATCATCAAAGGGACTCCCATTTCCAAAGCCCTGAACCTTTAATTTCTTCCCATGTCCCTTCCTCTTTGTACACCTGTCTGCGGTCTCAAGATCTTCAGCCATTCTAACCTAACAAATCTATCCTGCCCTTCCTCCCTTAGTCTGAATCATGTGGTTAGTCCCTTTTTACTAAAGCTCTCTCCACTTTTGAATTCCTTATTCACTTGATCTCTCCTGCCCTGTTAACCCTGAACTTAAATCCCTACCATCCAGCCAATTTTGCTCCAACTTTCCCCAGGACATTTTGTTTCCTCACCAACCACTCATCTGATGCCTTTGCTTCTACCTTAGCCCACTTGTTAATACCTTAAGAGCCCTCTGGAGATATTTATAATTAACAAAGGGACTTTTTTTTTACCTTGATCTCCCATAGCACTTGACACTTTGGGTCATACCTTTTCCTTGTCACATTCTACTCAATCAACAAGTGTTCATTAATCACCTAATAGGTGTGATTGAAAGGGGTCAAGAACACAAAAGCATAAGAATGTGCCACAGAGTAACAACAGAGTAAAATTTTTAAGTTGGACAAACTTTGTCCAAAAATTTAAGACTTCTGATCTAAATTCAATTTAAGGACGTAAAATTGTCCATTAACGTATAGACTAGTATCAGTGGAGGGATAATACATGGTGAAATCATGGATACTTGTTATGTAAAAATATTATGAATGAATTAAATTTATCATGATAATCTATATTTGAGGGCTCAGCTCCTAAAAATTATGAGAATAGATCTCTTGGAATTTATAGATCAGCTAATTCTTGGAGAAGAGATATTGAGTCCAAACATCAATCCCATAGTCAGAGCTTGGACTCCATTAACATAACTTTTGAGAACTTTAGGTCTCCTCTACTTAGGGTCAGAGAAGAGTTCAGGAAATACCACTTTATAATATAACATAAAGTCAATTATAACATGGTATTCAGTCTGTTTTATTTTCTATAAAATGTTTTCTAGTATTTCTTGTACACCCAGAGAACAAGGGTACAGTAGTTGGTACAGTGCCTCAAACATCATAAGCTCGATAGAAATACCAGTTCTTAGTACTGCAATAATCATTCTAACTTTGTCATTCATGTCTATAGGAAATCATTTCACTATTAGGCTTATTAGAAATGCAGCTTTCCAGAACTGTTACCTAATTGTAAAGGAGAGAATTAAATTAAATCATAAATGTGATTTATATGTAAAATAGATTTTTCTCTTCTGTTCAACACGATATCATCCTTACACTTAAATCTATATGAGTAATGTCAGGCTCAAAGAGAAACAGGGCCCACTCAACTGTATATAAGGATCTCTGTTAGTCACATACTTTAAAAAATCCCATCTTAATGTTAGCTATGTTCATTTGTATTTTATTAAATACTTCTGAAATACATTTTAATCTTGTTCCTGCCCTATTGGGGAATGCTGAAGAACACTGTTTGATACTGAAATTAATACTATCAAGCTAATGATACGACGTACAAAAGAGATTCAAAGTCAACAAAAATACTGATGTTTGGGATCCACATTTGAGCTTTATTTATAATTTCATAATTATATATCCATCTCTCAACTGGATTTCATTGGCACAGGATGATCTTGAAGAAATGTCTTCCTTCACAGTTCAACTCCTGCTGTGAAACTTTTAGTTAGAGAACTGCCTCAAATACCTGGAAGATAAATGACTTGCCCAGGGTCACAAAGCCAGTATTTTTGTCAGAGGTGGGACCTGACCTCAATTCTTCCTCACTCAGAGAGTTCAGTCCTCTATTCAGTAGGGTGACAGACTCAAATAAAATGGGAACCACTGACTGAACTGTACATAAAGGATCCATGCAAGCCCCATATGAACACAAAAACCACATATCTTTATATATTTCATTTTTTTACTAAAACAGCAAAACATCACAGTCAGATGGGAGTACATTTTAATCTGGTCTGGGTCACAATTAGGATTGTAGATGACATGAGGCCATCATGATACATCTGGCACTTCTACACTAAACCCTGGCTATCCAATAGAGAGAAAGGGAAAAATACACAGAACTTAGATCTACTTGTATTTGTTTCAACTACTGCAAAAGGAGAAAATAAGAGCATATTTACTTACTTGTAATCGATTTGAAAGTGGGACTTTCTTCAACCAGAGAACTACCTTGAGTTCTATGTCCAAACCTCTGCTTGTTCAGCTGCACTGATTCTGTAGAAAACATGGAATCCACCTGATAAACTTCTGTTGGTTGTACAAGCTGAACGTTAATGTGTTCAGAAGAAAATGGCAAAATTTCAGCATGACTCCCTAGTTTTGCCAAGTCATTTCCAGATGATACTTTCAAAGTGAGAGCTGAAAAACCCAAATTAACAGAATCTGTTTCCTCAGAACTAGCAACATTGTATAAGACATGATCATCATCCTCAGGAATTGGATTGTACCATATTTCACCTTCATCATCTGCATCATTTTCCTCATTAAATTCTAAAGTATAATTTCTTGACAATGAAGAGTTAGTAGCATTAACAGTCCTTAGTAGATGATGCTGAGTTAATGAAGGAGATTTGAATATGTGAGTGATCTCTTCAGTTTTCTTCAATTCTTCTTCCTGATTAGGAGATCTTAGAGAGCTCTGATGTAGCCAGTTACGTTTCTTAGAGACTGTAATGCTATTGTGTGGCCTATGTTCATTCAGTTCATTGTCCTTGAAATCTTTGAGTTCTCTTTTCTTCATTGAAGAGATGTAAACATTTTCAATTAAATCTGTTAGAAAGAAAAGAGAGTAGAATGTTATTCTAGATTTGCCAAGAAAGAAACTTTTCTCCAATCACTTCCTTAAGTTATTGCAAAGAAACACTTGTTTAAAAATGTAAAATGCTTTCTGAATAGTTTCAAAACCATACTTAAGCCAAGATATATTTAGATGTTTTCTTATAAATTACACAACTAAAAAGTTAAAAGTTTAATATAAATGTCTTAGAAGCTCTATCATCTAAGGAGGTGAGGGACTCAGAGAACAAGCTGAGACATATTTTTTGGACATGGTCAATACGGAAAATTTTTTTCTTAACTAAACATTTTTAACAGAATTCTTCCTATCTCAATGGAAAAGAAGAGAAAGAAAAAGGAACATCAAGGGAAAGCAGACAGATTTATATATTGCAAATTCTTATTAAAAAAAATTAAAAATGAGTTCAGTTCTCGATATGTTGAGTTTAGCTAAATATCAGATTTTCTGATGTGTTGATCATTTTTGCTAGATTAATTTTCTCCTTTTTTAATATTTCTTATAGGACATAACTCTGGGAGAGAAAGGATACAATGAAAATAGTTAAGAGATATAAAAACAGAAGATATGAAAAAACTTATTTTTCATAAGTTTTCCTCATATAAGCAAGTAGGCTCCCTTGTACAGAGAAAATTCTTTTAATGTTATTTTATTTTTCCAAATTTATGCAGTTTTCAACATTCACCTTTTTTTGTAAACATTTGAATTGCACATTTTTCTACCTCCCTCCCTTCCCTCCCCCTCCCCATGACAGCAAGTAATCTGACAAGTACAACCATGTTTCCATATTAGTCATATTGTGAAAGAAGAAGAACTAAAGGGAAACAAACCATGAGAAAGAAAAATATCATAAAACAATTTTTTTAAAGTGAAAATGGTATGCTTTGGTCTGCATTAAGATTCTTTAATTTTTTCTCTTTGATGTGAATGGCATTTTCCAAAGCAAATCTTTTAGAATTGTCCTTGATCACTGAACTGCAGAGAGGAACTGAGTTCATCATAGCTGATCCTAACACAATGTTGCAGTTAAAGCATACAAAGTTCTCCTGGTTCTGCTCAGCATCAGTTCAAGAAAGTCTTCAGAGGATTTTTTGAAATCTACCTGCTTGTCATTTTTTAACAGAAATACTCCATAACATTCATCTACCACAACTTTCCCCAACTGATGGGTACCCTCTCAATTTCCAATTCTTTGCCACTACAAAAAGGGCTGTTATAAATATTTTTGTAGATGAGATCTTTTCCCCCTTTTTATAATCTCTTTGGGATACATATCTGGTACTGCCATTGCTGAGTCAAAGTGTATGTACAGTTTGACTGGCCTTTGGACATATTTCCAAACTGCTCTTTAGGAAGGTTGGATCAGTTCACAACTCCATCAACAATGCATTAGTGTCCCAGTTTTCCCAACCCCTGCCAACATCGATCATTTTCCTTTTTTATCATCTTAGCATGGTGTTTGATGGTACCTCAAAGATGTTTTAATTTATAATTCTCTAATCAATATTTAGAGCATTAGATGACTTTAATTTCTTCATCTGAAAACTGCCTACTACTGAGAAAATTCTTAAGTAAAACAATCTCTTGGTTTTCTTTATTCCTAACCATACATACCCAAGCCAATGAAAAAAAAATTGGTTCTACTTACTTTGTGTCAAAAAGCAGACTTAGATAGCTTTCCCTCAGTATCTTCCTAAGCTTCTCTTTCCCTGCCATCCCAACATATTTTGAGGGACTCTAGTGAGCAAATCTACAAAAGCTACAGAATGAAGCATAAACCAAATAAGTTCAAAAGTTTGACTTTGAAACACTGGCTTGGGGTTTGTAGATATCTGTCTCTGTGTTCATTCTCAATATTTTAAGATTCCCTTCAACTCCTATAATCTTTAACAGAATTTCATATCCATGGAGGATAGTGTATTAAGATATTCTAAAGAAGAGGTAAAGATTATACAACTACATGGCTGGTGACAGCTGCAGTCCATAGCTCATTTTACAATTTCCAGGGAATCTTTTGCAATCAAAATTTGATTTAGCTAAGGCACATTGTTTAAACTAACAGTCTTCTGGCAAAGCACTGTAAATGATTCCAAAGACATGCTTCTACTTGTACAACATTCCAAAGAAAACAGGGTTCCTATCATTCTATATTTAAGCAAACTGAAACTTTCATTGATAGCAAACATTCAATAGGTATGATAAAATGCATACCTTGTGAAACAACTAGAATAATTATTTTGTTTTTAGGTTTTTGCAAGGAAAATGGGGTGAAGTGGCTTGCCCAAGGCCACACAGCTAGGTAATTATTAAGTGTCTGAGACCAGATCTGAACCCAGGTACTCCTGACTCCAAGGCTGGTGCTTTATCCACTACTGCTACCCAGCCGCCCCTAGAATAATTAATTTTAATAAAACTTTAAATTTCAAAAGCCTGAAAGCTATATACACTGCTCACATCTACAAATAAGTTATAAAGAAACTACCCTAAAATTTAATCTTAGAACTATTTAGTTGAATTCTTTAATGTCACCAGTATTTTTCATCTTTTGTAAGTAAGGATAAGCTGAGATCTGAACTTCCATTGGCTCCTCAACCTTAACCTTCTAGAATCTCCACTTGTATCTCTTCTCTCCCCAGGGCATACAATTAGTGCCTGAGAGAGTCCTCCCTCCCACTGATAATAGGGTGAAATGATATTCAAGTATCCAAGTCAGAGTCCTTAACATATTTTCTTTTAGCAAAGTTATATGCTGTTTTAAAGTTTTTGGTATCACTGTACTTCAAGGACATTACATGTGCTCCTGATATTACCTAAAAGGAATCTGAAATGCATTTTCCCCATTAAACAACATAACATCTATGCATAATTCTACTAGACAGTACTTCAAGATACTTTAAAGATACTTCTGTGATACTTTTGGCATTTATTCCAAAAATACATATTGTAAAATGTGCATACCCTTTGATCCAGCAATACCACTACTGGGTCTATACCCTGAAGAGATGATAAAAAAAAAAGTAAAAACATCACTTGTACAAAAATATCCATAGCAGCCCTGTTTGTGGTGGCAAAGAATTGAAAATTAAGTGAATGTCCTTCAATTGGGGAATGGCTTAGCAAACTGGTATATGTATGTCATGGAACACTATTGTTCTATTAGAAACCAGGAGAGATGGGAATTCAGGGAAGCCTGGAAGGATTTGCATGAACTGATACTGAATGAGATGAGCAGAACCAGAAAAACACTGTATACCCTAACAGCAACATGGGGACGATGATCAGCCTTGATGGACTTGCTCATTCCATCAGTGCAACAACCAGGGACAATTGTGGGCTAACCATCTGTATCCAGAGAAAGAATTGTGGAGTTTGAACAAAGACCAACCTTCAAATCAGAAAAATAAAACAAAAAATGTTATTATGTAATTTTGCTATCTCATACTTTATTTTTCTTCCTTAAGGATATGGTTTCTCTCTCATCACATTCAACTGAGATCAACATGTACCATGGAAACAATGTAAAGACTAACAGAATACATTCTGTGGGGTTTGGGGGGAAGGAAGCAAGAATGGGGGAAAAATTGTAAAAACAAATAAAATCTCTCTAAAAATATATATATATATATTGTAATCTAGCTGTCAATCAGAAAATGGTCTTTGTAAGTTGCTGAGAAAATAATTAAAGAATTGCTGTGGTTGAAAAATTCACTTCATAGACCAACCTGCCCCTTCTCCCCTGGGCTGGATCTTCAAACATAAAACAAAGGCACTAGAGTAATCATGGAAATCTTTCCAGTTTGAGAAAGTAGACTGAGCTCCTCTCCACTGTGGTTTTCTTTTACCTTTCTTTATATCCATGGAAAGGGTCTGGTGCTTAATAAATGTTTAACTTACTGACCATTTGTGTTCCTCTGGCCCAACCTTTGAGAATAAATGGATCCTCACCACAATGAGTTGGTCTAAAAATGCCACCTTATATAGTATTATTTTATAAAGAAAATGCATTGTATTATTGTGCTATAAAAAAACAAGGCATAGGAAGGACCAAGAGAACACTTAGAAGATTTGTGTGAACTGATGCTGGGTAAAGTGAGCAGAACAAGGTGAATAATTTACAAAATGATCACAATAATATAAAAGAAAAAAAGTTGAAAGACTTCAGCATTCAAATCAATGTAGTAACTAATCATGACTTCAGAAATAATTAAATATGCCTCCTGCCTCTTAGCAAAGAAGTGATGAACTAGAGGTGAAGAATAAGACAGGACCAATATGATATGCTTATTTGTTTTATTTGATTAAACTTGTGATTAAACTAGACTTTTATTTGGTAAGGAAGAGAATGCAGAGATGCATTCTGACAGAGGTGCTAAAAAAAAGAAAGAAAGAAAAGTATAACAATAAAGCATTTTGTAAAAATCCTGAGAAGAAAGTCAACTAAATCAAAAGGGGACACAAATCAATTTGTTTTACTTTACTAAATTTCATATGTGCTTCTAATAAAAAAGAAATTTTAATTTTTTTAAAAAAAGGACAAAGGTTTGGCATTCCAAACCAAAGAACTCAATTTGTAAACCTGCCTGCACTTGTTTAATAGGGATGGCCAACCCTCAAACATGGGCATCTTCCACTTGACAATTCATTAATTCTGTCAATAAAAATACAACATTAGGTGAATAACTGAGGCAGAAAGAGATTAATTAGTTTCAATAGTTTAAACACTAGCTCTGATATTAAGTAACCATTCAATGAATACCTCAGATGGCCCAAAATTATAGCAAATTAAAGTACATATAGATGATGTTACTGTGAAATAATGGTTGAAGCATATACAGATAATATCTGTCTATTGTTGTTTCCTGGTGCTAAACTAGCTCAAGGCAAGTATCAGAAGAAACATAGGAAAATGACTTATTTCACCATTCCCTGCACCCAAGTTTTTTCTAAAGCTTATCTTTCCTGTTCCTTTTTTTCCCCCTCTGAAACACTATGACTGTAAATCTTTGCCTATGACTCCAAAGTATGCCTTCAGCCTAATTTAATCCTTAGCCAGTCCCAACATTACTAACTGCCTTCTTCAGGATATAACAAAGGCAACTCAAACCCAAAAAATCCAAAACAAAAATGATTATCTTTCCACTTAAAATCCCCTTTCTCCTAATTTCCCTTTTTCCCCTGTTAAAATCACCTCTGTTCCAATCACCTTGGTTTGCAATCTTGGAATTATTCTCATCAGTTCCTTTGTGTTTAATTAATATCTCTTTATAGATGATTCCCAAATCTGAATTTTCTAGCCCTAGTCTCTCTCCTTGAACTTCAGTATTCCATCTCTGTCTACTGGACACACAAAACTGCTTCAAACTGAACATGTGTAAAATTAAAAGTTATTATCTTTTGCCCAAAAGTCTTTTCTGTTTCTTTTCTGTTTCCTTCTAGTCATCTAGGTTCACAATCTTGGTGTTATCCTCAATTCCTATCTTCACCTCACACAAACAATTGTGAAATCCTATTGCTTCTGACCAGGTATTATCTCCTTATCTCTCTTTACACATAACCACTGATTTAATTCTACCTTTATCTCCTCTGGACTATTAATCAGCCTCCTAAACCAGGCTCCCTGACTCCCATCCCCCACTCTCTATTCCAGTCTCCACACAGTTGCCAAATGGCCATTTCTGTATCAGAGGTCCAGTCATGTCCATTGCACATGTTGAAAAACCTTGTAGAGGTTCCCAAGTGGGAGCAGATTCCAAAATAGGAATAAATACAACCCTGGCATTTAAAGAGGCTCACAGTCTGGCCCCAGGACTCTTTCCTGGATAGTTGCATTCCTTCCCCTCCCAGGCTTGACAGCTACACTAGTCTGCCTGCCCTTTTCCTTCTATGACATTTCAACAACGCCCTCTGGGACTCCTGCATGGACTGTGGTTCACACCCTCCCTAACCACCATTAAACAATTGACCTTCTCATCTCACAGGTTAGATTGTCAAATTTTCTTCAAGGCTCAGTTCAAGCCTCACCCCCTACACAACAGACTTTTCTTGGTTATTTCAATTACTAGTAAGCACTTTGTATATATTTTGTATTTACTAAGGAGAACATGATATTTTTCTCTGAGTAGAATATAAACTCCTAGAGGCCAGGAATTGTTTTGTTTTTGTATCTGTATCCTTTCCCCACTCCCAACCCTCTCCCATCCTAGCACAAGAACTGGCACATTGTAGATGATTAAATTTTATTAATATGAATGATTATTAAAAAATTGCAAACTGTTTCCTAAAGAATATTAATAATAAAATAAGTAAATAATTATGATCAATTATGTACCCCACTGAGCAGACATATGTCCCCTCCCCCAAAAGCAGTACTTATAGATTTATGTTGGAAGGAAAAAAATCTCTCTCCTTTACTGGAGGAACAAAAGAGGGAAAAGTTTGGAAAAAAAAAATCTGATTCTCATTCAGGTTCTCCTGACTCCAGGACTGGTGTTCTATCCACAGTGCCACCTAGTTGCCCCTACTGCCCAACTTTCAATGAGGTGGCTAGGCGATGCCAGGCCAGAGCTTCTGAGTGTGGAGTCGGGAAGACTTGAATTCAACTCCAGCCTTGAACACTTCCTAGCTGAGTCACTTACCCTGGTGACCTCAGTTGCCCCAATTGTATATCGGGGTAATACTGGGCTATGGTGAGGAGGAGCTGACATCATGTTTGTAAAACCCACAGCATGAGGAGGGGTTGAAAAAATGTAATTATTACTATTATTATAACCAATGCAATTCTTTTAACAATCAGCAATTCACAAAACTGCCCAGCTCAAGATCACAAAAGCCTTCTGTCTCTCTATCAAAACAAAAACAACATCGGACCAAATTGCTTTTGTAAGAAAAAACTGTAAGACTGGAAATAGTTTTTAAGAAAAAGAGAGGCTTAAGGGAGGGCAGGCTAAGCAAAGGACAGTGACTAAGAAGATGAGCTAGGTCTCTTAGTAGCTCTGGAAGATAAGCAATCAAACTGGAAAGACTGCAATGATGAAAATTCTGGAGGAAAGAGAAAGAAAAGGATCTGTATCACTAAAAGCTTCAATTTTAATTTTAAGAAAATCCACTTCCTCTGAACTCCAATCCCAGATCTCCAACAGCCTATTGGGTCTAAATGTCTCACAAGCATCTAAAAGGCCAAATCTTTGAAAAAGAACTTATCATCTCCTCCAACTCAATTTCTTCTTCTCCTTTCCTTCTTTCCTTTTTGTTGAAAGCAACATTACACTTCTAGTCACCTGAGTTCATTAAATTCAAAATCATCCTTGATATTCCATTCTCTCTCACATTCCTTATACAATTGGTCCTCAAGCTCATTCAATTCTATCTACACATCTCCTGCATCCGTGCCAGCATCCCATTTCAGACCCTCATTCACCTATCACCTAAATCAGTGGTCGCCAAACTTTTTTGATTGTGCCCTTTATCAGTAAAAATATGCTTATTTTTATACGTATACCTGTACATTAATGCAGTAGAACTGTCAAGACTTGGTGACTGGATTTGAAAAGTAAGAAAGTGAAAATCCAGGATAATTCTGAAGTTATGAACTTGGGTGACTAGAAGTGTGGTAATTTCAACAAAAAGGAAAGTAGGAAGGGAGAGGAAGAAGATAATGAGGTTTCTTTCAGAGATATTGCCTTTCAGTTGAATGTGAGATACAAACACATTACACGTGTGTGATTTTGCTTACAAATTATATCATGAACTCACAGTCATAATTATGTGCATTATAAAACACTAAAAATAAAAAATAAAAAAGGATGAGACAAAGATGGTATAATATTTGGTCCTAGAGTTAAAAAGAATTCACTTGGATTTATTGAATAGGAACATCATATGCCCAGATCCGAGTTTTAGGAAAAATCACTCCAGAAGTTATATGATTATGAAGGAAAGAGGCTTGAAGCAAGGAGGCATTAGAAGCCTGCTGAGACAATCCAAGGCAGAAGATGCCTAAACAAGAGTGAGGAGGGCTACATGATAAGAAAAGAGAACAGATATGAGAAATGAAGAGATTTAAAAACAAGAATTAGAATCTAAATATGTGAGGTGAAGAAAATTAAGGGGTAGAAGATGACATGAAAGTTGAGGAAAAAACTAGTTGGCAATAAGCCCAAAGGGGGGGGGGAATAAAGTAATGGGTTCTATGATCTGTCCCAATTCATCCATATAACACATTCTATACTTATTTATTCTGTACTACCCAAAAGGAAAAGAAAGTATAGCCACTCTCCCACAAAAATGTTCATCCTATTACAGATACAAGGTGATGGGGTGGGGGAAATGAAAGAGAGGGGAAAACAATGGCACAACTATTGCTATGGTTGTCCAGACAATGGCTAGATTATAACTAGGAAAATTTGGGGAACTTTCATAGAAGAAGGAAGAAGCAGAGTGGGAGAAATGTGGAGAATATGATATAGTTGGCTGTGTGGAGACAAGTCCAATAATGGTCATATCAGGAAAAATGGAAAGTAATTCATCTTCAAACCCTGGGACTGACACACAATCACACATTCTTTAGGTCCTAGATCCTGTTTTGGAGATTACTGACTTCTCCTACTACAAAAATCCTAATAGAGTTATTTCTTTTCATCTTTCCCTCTCCAATCCATCAGTCATGTAGTTGTCAGAATTCCTAAAGCGTAAGTCTAACCATGTTATTCCCCTACTCAAGAAACATCAAGGGTTCCTATTTGCTTCTAAGATAAAAGACAAAATCATTCATTCACATTAGCATGTAAAATTCTAGGCAATTTAGCTCTGCCCTACTTTTCAAGACCCTATTTTACATTATTGAGTCCATGTTTTATGAATTCTCCAGCTTCAAGGCTTCTATACAACCAAACTATTCCTCATGCCTGAACTATATATACTCTCTCCTCATGTCTTAAAATCCCTAGGTTCCTTCAAGACACAGCTATTGACTTTTCTATAGCTTCCTGATGTCCTTGGTTATTAGTGCTTGCTCCTTAGATTATCAAGTATATATTTATCTGTTTATATTTCATAAATCCCTAATAGAGTATAAGCTCCTTAAAGGTGGGAACTGTTTTTCATTTGTATTATCCCTCACTTAGCACAATACCTGTAAACTGTTATTAAATGCTAAATGGGATTGAGTTGAACCAGAAGACCATGCTGATCTTTTTATTACTTGGGGTTTTTTTGTTGTTTTTTGGGGGGAGGGGTTGTTGTTTTACAAGGCAATGGGGTTAAGTGACTTGCCCAAGGCCACACGGCTAGGTAATTATTAAGTGTCTGAGGCCAGATTTGAACTCAGGTACTCCTGACTCCAGGGCCGGTGCTCTATCCGCTGCGCCACCTAACCGCCCCCTTTTTATTACTTGTTACAACTTTGTTTTCTATTATGTACAAGGTGCTATTTCTTTTAAACGTATAGTTATCATGTAAATTTTTAGAATTTTTTTCTTCCCTTTCCCACCTTCCAGTTTATATATACTTAGGTATTATAATTCATAAAATAGTAGATAGATATATAACCAAACAAACCTAGCTTGTAGTTTCATCATTAAAAAAAATACAAAATAAATCTACCTGTTGCTTTTGAGTTTATGTCTGAGTAACTGGTACTAATTAAAATATATTTATAAATGCATGATAGCTGACAAATGGGTTCATGATTCCTGAGTATTAAGGCTTGATGCAACATGATAATATTTATAACTGTATAACTTTAAATTTCAGAAATAATCTCAATTAGGAACAAATTGCCCTATAACTATTAAATACATAACTACATTAAAGGACTAATAGCACACCATTACTAAAAAGTTCATAAGTTTTTTTTAAAAAATCAATTTGATTATTCTCAAAAGCATTCACAAAGTCCTTTCCCAATGCCTTATTATGATATGAGGATGATTCTGGGTTGTCAAATGCTATGACTGTGGGACACAAGCTCTAACATAAACTAAAAAACTACAAAATGTCCCTTCAGTTCAACACAGGTCCCATTAATGCTTGAACTTACCAGGGAATAATAGTAAAATTTACCAATCACAGTTTTTACAAACTTATTTATGTCCTTATTGAGTGACTAGTAAGTTGATATTCTTAAGAAAGTGAATTATTTCAATACTGGCATGCTTACTATATTTAAGCCAGAAGATAAAAGAATTGTCATTAAATGGAAAATTCTCAGAGGGTACACTAAAATTAAAAATAAAGGAACTAGCAGAACTGACTTTAACATTCACCCCAAAGCAAGAGAATAATTTCTTAAGACCCTTGGTTGTCTTACCTTGTAGTGCTCATAAGAAGACCGCATGACAATAAAATAGCATTTACATATGATATTATTTGTCACAGAAGATGATAACATAAAGAAATTGTACAAAAGAAAATGACAAGGGGCGGCTAGGTGGCGCAGCGGATAGAGCACCGGCCTTGGAGTCAGGAGTACCTGGGTTCAAATCCGACTTCAGACACTTAATAATTACCTAGCCGTGTGGCCTTGGGCAAGCCACAACCCCACTGCCTTGCAAAATCTAAAAAAAAAAAAGATAAGATTCCATGACTCAACATATACAATGAAAGTGAGTTCAATGAAAAGGATTTAAAAAAAGAAGCCAAAGCTAGACCTATACACCACGAATACTTCAAGAAGGGAACAGGAAGGTCGTAGACCTGCCAAGCACGGAATAATATTAACCATCCACCCAAATAAAATCAACTATATCTTAAACAGACAGCAAATAGCTAGCAACCAAAATAAAGAATCAAAGATGGGGGCAGCTAGGTGGCACAGTGCAAAGAGCACTGGCCCTGGAATCAGGAGTATCTGAATTCAAATCCAACCTCAGGCACGTAATAATTAATTAGCTGTGTGACCTTGGGCAAGTCACTTAACCCCACACTGTTGCAAAAAAAAAGACTCAAAGATGCTGAAAAATATGAAAAAGGAAAAGGAAAAGTCATCAACTTGGGTTATCACTTTTTCTGAAAGATTAAGCAAAATAAAGTAATTATTAAAATGAGAAAACAAAAAAGGACTGGAAACCTCCTGATTATAGAAAATATTCGCTCCTTCCTAAATGAAAGAAATTGGTATGAGATGGAGCCAAACCAGTTCATTCCAAGAACATTTTCAGATGGAAACTGAAAAACAACAAATAAAAGAGATGAAAATAGATTTACTCATTTCTTTATGAAACTAATTTTATCTTCAATAACAGTTGAACAAAAGAGCATTTGTTTGTTTCTTCACACAGGCTATCATCCACACCTGAAATGCACTGCCTCCTCATCTTCACATCTAAGAATGCCTCTCTTCCTTCAAAGTTCACCTTAAGAGTCACATTCTACATGAAATCTTTAGCAGTACTCCTCTCTGTAAATGTCCTTCACTCTCCACTAAAACTTTTGATTTATTCAAATACATTTTCTATTTACTTATGTGTGTTTTGTTACCCTTTCCAGAATACAAACTCCTTGAAGGTAAGGGATGTGTTCCTTTTTCCTTTCTATTATCCCCGGCTCCTGGCACAAAGTCTAGCGTATTTTAGGTGCTCAATAATCATTTGACAACTGATTGGTTGTTTTGGATTCTAACTCAATAAAGCACCGGCCCTGGAGTCAGGAGTACCTGGGTTCAAATCCGGTCTCAGACACTTAATAATGACCTAGCTGTGTGGCCTTGGGCAAGCCTCTTAACCCCATTTGCCTTTCAAAAAAAAAAAAAGTTGTTCAGACATCAAAGACACAAAGGCCATCCATTGTATCTCAAGACATTGCCAGTTATCTTGACTTTTGTCCTACTACTAGACTGATGACATACAATTCTATCTTACTTAATCCAATTCATGTTTAAGGCAAAACATCATCTATAAGGTCATGATGTTATTCTGCTTCGAAAACAAAGGACAAACATGTGGAAATTTTTATTATAGCTGATATTTGTTAAATTGTTTTAAAAAGGGAACACTTGAGAAATTGGCTTTCACGAGAAAAAGGGTCATGGCTTCGGAGACTAAAAGAAGCAGGAATGGGGGATGCTGTCCCCCATTGAGAGCATGAAAGCTAAATATATTCTTGGTAAAAGAAAGATGAGACCTTCAGCTGAAAATCCAAAAGAGGGAGTTGCAGTGATATACCAGTCTGAGGAAAGTCAAAGTCTGTAAAAAGACATTGTGAATGGGATGGAGAATCAATGGAGGAATAGTCAGAATAGTGCCTTTCTGTGGGGAGGGACCAACTGAGAGATAAAAATTTGTAATGAACAACTCAATTTCTTCTCTTCTCCCAGCCTCATTTATCAGTTTGTGAGAAGGATAGGAATAATATGTTTAGCAAGATGAGAACAGATGATAGGACAAGGGAACAAGGGATCCAAAAGCAGAGAGAGAGAAAAAGAACAATAGTGATAGCCTGGGTCTAGGTGCCATAAGTAAAGGTAGAATGATAAAAGATTCTGTTTGAGTAAAAGAACTTCAGTGTTCCTCATCATGGAAACATAATATTTATGGATGCTGGCAAGATTGATGTTGTGACCATCCCTGTGAAGAGCTAAGATAGAGAGGTTTCATAGTAGTTGTGTAAACTCACAAATTGTGGGTTAAGGGGAATATCAATTTGTATGCTGGCATTTAATCTCAATAAAAGTCCAAGAGTTGGGGTATAAAGAGAGACTAATCAGCGATGGAGGGAGATGTCCTGAGGATCAGTAAATAACCAACCACTAAGTACCAAATTGGGTAATAAATCTGGAATAGTTTAAACTTTAAAAGAAAAGAAGTTGCTGAGTGATAGAGGGAGAATGAGAAACCAGAAGTGTCAATGAGGAGCAAGAAATATTCTGACTTTCTATCAGGACCTATAAGTTAAAGCATATAACAGAAGCAACAAATATTAGAAAGGATGGACAGTGTTACTCAGAAGAACCAGATCTTGTCAGAAGATAAGGATAAGTCATCTAACATTTAGGGGAATTTGCTAATTAGAGTGAGCATTCCTCTTGGATGAACTGATGCTGAGCGAGATGAGCAAAACCAGAAGTACACCATAATAGCAACATGGGGGAGACAATCAACCTTGATGGACTTGTTCATTTCACTGGCACAACAATCAGGCACAATTTAGGGGTATCTGCAAATGGAGAACATCATCTGTTTCCAAAGAAAGAACTGTGGAATTTAAACAAAGACCAAAGACTATTATATTACCTTCAATTTAAAAAAAAAAGTTATCTTATGTACTATGTAATTTTGCTATCTCTTATATCTTATTTTTTCCTCAACATTGATTTTTCTCTCAACACATTCAATTTTGATCAATGTATAGCATGGAAACCATGTAAAGATGATCAGACTGCCTTGGGGGGATGGGGGATGGAAGGGGAGGAACTGTAAAAGTCAAAACATACAAAAGAATGATAGGTAGAAACCACTATTGAATGTAGCTGGAAAACAAAATAAAATATTTATATTTAGAGTGGTCATTCCAGAGTTTCTGAAGGGATGGACTGATAGAGTGAAATAGTCAGGGGAAGATTAAAATCAATGGAGATGAGAAAATATGCTTTATGGCAGTTTGATATTCAATCATTAAGGGATTTGGAAAAGCAAAAGGAGCAGATTCACCATCTCATATAGAATTCTCTTTATGCATGAAAATGCTTTTTTTTCAGTGTTTAGGTTCAAAATTTATTTTAAAAACTGGAAACTATAGATAATATTTTATTTTATTTTATTGGGTTTTGCAATGCAATGGGGTTAAGTGACTTTACCAAGATCACACAGCTAGATAATTATTAACTGTCTGAGGCCGGATCTGAACTCAGATCCTCCTGACTCCAGCACCAGTGCTCTATCCACTGCGCCACCTGGCTACCCCTAGATAATATTTTATATTGAGAGAAAATATGTAACAAGAAAGCATTTATTAAATAGTTACTATGTGTTGGGTACTTCTCTAAGTGCTGGGGATACAAAGAAAGATAAAAACACAGTCCCTGTCCTCAAAAATATCAAATTCTATTAGGAGAGACAACATGCGGGTAACTCTGTTCATACAAGAAATATACAATGTAAAGAAGCTTATCTCAGCATTAAGTCACCAACAATGGGGAAACCAAGAAAAGACTCCTGCAAAACAGCTGAGTCTTGAAGGAAGCCAGAGAATCCAGGTGGTTCATGTGAAGAGAGAGAGAATGTTCACATGGGGAGAGCCAAGAAAAAGGTCTGGAGTTGGGAGATGGGGTTCAATGTGTAAAGAACAGTCTGTGTCTTTGTGAGATTGAAGAGTAGGGGGAGGGAAGTAAAATGCAATCAGTTAACAAGCATCTATTTAGCACTAATTACACACTAAGCTCTAAAGTTGGAAATCCAAATACAAGTAAAAAGAAAGGCAGTCTCTGACCTCAAGAAGCTTAAATTTTAAAGGGAAAGAGAATACATAAAAGGAAGCTAAAAACAGGGAAGGAGCAAAGAAGATATCTAGAATCAGATAAAGACAGACAAATCTAGAGGACAGTAGAATGGTAGCAAAGGAGAGACTGGTCTAGAGACCCTCCCCCTTAAATGGAGGTTCTGGAAGGAGTCATCCAAGGAAGGAAAAGAGTAATCCTGGGGAGGTAGAACAGAGTAGGCTTGCACTTTTAAAGATAAGCAATAGGCTTTTTATTTGAGCCTTTCAGTTGACAGGGATCCACTGGAGATTACTAAATTGAGTGACATAGACCCACTCTTCTTTAATACTGGCAAGAAAGTGGATGGTTTGGAGCAGGGAGAGGCATTTGAGGAAGAGATCAACTAACTAGAAGTCTAATATCCCAAGAATACTGAAGTGAGGAGGGCCTGAGTGAGAGGGGCAGCTGTGTGAATGAAGAAAAAGAAAGGTAGATGAGAAATGTTTTGAAGACAGTGGTGAGAACGAGGAAAAGAGACAAATATCCAGTTCAAGATATCCAATAGGTCAGAAAAAAAGATTAAGACTAGATAAATAGATCTGAGAATCACCAACATAAAGATAATAACTGGACCCAAGGGAGTTGATGAGATCACCAATCAAAATAATATGGAGGAAGAAGAGGTAAGGGACCAGGAAAAACCTTTGAAAGGACATATTCATGGTAAGTGAATACAACCCGGAAAAAAACATCTAGCAAAGGAGACTGAAGAGTAGTCAGAGAGAGAGTACCAGGAAAGAACAGTGTCAGGAAAGCCTAGAAAAGCCAGAGTATTTAGACAAAGGTGATTAAGAGGTTGCAGAGAAGTCAAGAAGAATGAAGATTAAGAATATGGTAAATAAGAGCTCAAGGAAAGAGTAGTTTACAGTTAAATGATGGGTTGGATGAGGCTGAATGAGGAGGTTCTACCAGAATGCAGAAAGTTTATAAGTATAAGCGGAGAGAAAATGGAAATATCGATTCCTCAGGGAATTTAGGCATGAACAGGAGGAGAGATAGGAAGGTGAGCTTAATAAGGTTTACAAAGAATGAGGAGAGATGGGCATGTTTGTGGTCATCAGAGAAGTAGTCAAAAGGAGAGACTGAATGAGATGGGACTGAAAAGGGAACTCTCAGTCATGATTTAGAGGACACAGTACCTATGTATAAAAGGTACCTATGTATAAAAAACATCAGCAATTATGACTACAGGAAAAACTCACAACTTTTAAGAGTAATTGCTGAAAAGAAAATGGACAATTCTGATTACATAAAATTGAAAACTTTTGCCTAAAGTTAGAATAAGAAGAGAGGCAGTTAATTTGAAGGGGGAGGGGGGACTCTGTAGCAAATATTCCTGATAAAGTTCTATTATCCAAGGAGTTTAGGGAACTTATACAAATGTGTAATAACAAAAGTCATTCCCAAGGAATAAAGGTTCAAAGGATAAACAGGCAGTTAGAGAGAGTTAGAGAGAGAGAGAGAGAGAGAGAGAGAGAGATGCACACTATCAACCAGATGAAATGTTTCAGATCATTAACAAATTAGAAAAATCCAAATTAAAATCTCTTGAAGGTTTTACCAGTCATCCATCATACTGATAAGAAATAGAAGACAAACTGATTAAT
This sequence comes from Macrotis lagotis, assembly GCF_037893015.1. Lineage (NCBI taxonomy): Eukaryota > Metazoa > Chordata > Mammalia > Peramelemorphia > Peramelidae > Macrotis > Macrotis lagotis. The sequence continues at coordinate 44,224,038 of NC_133659.1, read as the reverse complement.
GTTGGTAAGGCTATTGAAAAGCAGGCATAACTAATAATTAATGTACCACTGGTAGAGTTGTAAACTAATTCAATTACTCTGTAAAACAATTTGGAATTATGTTATAGAATCTTTAAATCACCCTTTGATCTGGTATAGAAACAGAAGCAGATATATAAATGAGGTCAAAGACAGAAGAATACACACACACACACACACACACACACACACACATATACACAAACACATTCTGAAATCAGGAGAGACTACAACTGGCAGCTTGGGATCTGCCTGTCCTCCATGTTCTTTCTTCCTTTCCTATCTCATCCCCTATTCTTCTTTTCCTATTCCTCTTCTTTCTTCCCCTCCCATCCTCACCTAACAGATGTGTGTGGAAGTACATGGAGGGTGGGTTGAGAAGGAAGGGGAAAAAAAGTCAGTCCAACTGGCAGAAGCATGCAGAAAACCTGTCCAATGTGTATATCGTGGGGACCTCTTACCCCAGGAAGGGGGAGGAACAAAATGTCAGTTCAACTATATTTTAGGTTGGGAGAGACACAATCGGAGAACATTCCAGCCAAGAAAGGCTTGTTCTCTGTGGAGACACATCTAGCCTTAGAACACTGAGAAGACAAGATACCTGTAGCATGATCCACAGTATTTGATAATATTTCAACTGCCGCAAGCTTGTCCTCCGTAAAAGTTAATCTTATTTGAGAAAACTCTGACCTCTCATCATGGCCACATTCCATGATAAATGAAGGTAATCTGAGGCACGTATGAATAAATATGTGTGAGGAAAACATTTATAGTGGCATTTCTTATGTAACAGCAGAGAACTGGAAGGCAAGTAGTTGTCCATCAACTGGGGAATGGCTGAACAAATTGTGGTATATTAAAGTAATGGGATATTATTATTCCAAACAACATAACTACAAATTCAGAGAAACTTAGAAAGACTTGCAGGAACTTGTGTGGAACAAAATAAGCACAATCAGGAATATAATTTATATAATGAGCACAATAATGTAAAGGAAGATAACACTACAACAATTCAGAACTCTGATCATGGTGCAACCATTCCTCTGGCCTTTCTATAACATGATAGTGAATGACAGAATGAAACCTTCATCTTAGACGATGTCACTGGTTTAAGTCTGATTTAAATAACTGCACATAATTGATAAGGAAGTATTCTATTGGTAGGAGAACTTGACTAGACAGTTACAGTAATATTTAAAACTACACAAAAATGTATTAATAAAATATTGTAAAAACTAGAGAAGTGTTTCCTAGTGGACAGAGAATGAACCTCAGAGTCCAGAACACCTGGGGCTAAATTTCTCCTTGGACTCCTACTCCCCAGTGAGTTTGGGTAAATATAGCCTGTCAGTGATGCAGGCAGCTCTGATATTCTGAAGTACAGAACAGATGGTCATCTGCACTGGAAGAGTCCCTTCTCTTTGGAAGCTCCCTACTTTGATGAGGTGGAGTCAAAATAAATAAAAATAGGATTTCTATCATAGATAACAAAAATATGAAAAAGAATATGCCTTTTGATTACAACTGTAATCTGTATACTCAAGAAGGTGCAGCACTATGCTTTTTAGTTAGTGCATTAGAAGATGCCATTATTTCAAATTGGTGAGGAATAATGCCAATACAAGTGATTTGCTCTTTTATGGAATAAAAATTTATGAAGCAGTTAAAATAATTAAAAAGATTCCTCTACCCTACTATATGACTTTGGGTCCATCAGTTACTTCCTTTCACCTGAGTACCTAAATCTAAACCATCATAACGCTAGTCCACAGGTTTTAATAAACTTAATTAGACAATATCTACAGGGGGCAGCTAGGTGGCAGAGTGGATAGGGCACCAGCTCTGGAGTCAGGAGGACCTAAGTTCAAGTTCTACCTCAGATACTTAATAGTTACCTAGCTATGTGACCTTTGGCAAGTCAAGTAACACCATTGCCTTGCAAAAAAAAACCTAAAAAAAAGTTAATATCTGAAAAGCTTTGCCTAAAATGTTTAAACTCAATTTTTTTTGCAAAAAAGCAGTAATTTCTATCCACAAAAATGTTATTTCTTATAGTCTTTATCACAGAATTTCAAAATTGAAAGGCACCAAAGGGAAAACTAGCTAATCGACAAATTCTTTTTATAAAATCCTAAGCAAATATTTAGCTAAGTTTCATCTGAATATTTCCAGGGATGACAAACTTATGAAAACAGTTCATTCTACTACCAAATATATTTAATTATTGACAAGTTTTTCCTTATGTTGGGCTACCTTTCTCAATGTAACTTTAACTTGGTGGTTTTAATACTGTCTTCTGGACTCCAATATCTTTGTCAAGAAAAACCCCAAGAAGTGTATGGTCCACAGTATCACCAAAACTGAACTCTGAACAAGAAGGTCATGATGCAATTTAACCACTCAATATTTTTTCATCTTTCTAGTCTGTAATTACTCAGTTTCTTTTCTTTTTCCCCCCCTTTTTTCCCCCTGAAGAGTATTTTACATTTATCTATTCTTATTAAAGTTCAACTTATTAACTTGATCCATCATTCCATTCCATCCTGAAAAAAATTTTTTTTACAGCCCAACTTCTGTCAACTGACATCTTCAGCTATCACCTTCAGTTCCATATTATCTGCAAATTAAGTAAAGATGTTATGTCTTCATCCAAGCTATTTATTAAAAATATAGAATAGAGTTCTGGACAGAGATCTGCAAGCATGCCCCCTCAGGAGGAGGGGAATTAAGTAATTCAAATTTCAGGATAATGTCATTTAGCTAATTCTGAATCTATTTTACTGTCCACTTTTCTCTATAATGTCCACAAGCAAGTCACGAGAATTTCTGTTAAGAGCCAGTTTACAGTGTCTACAGCATCCTCTAAAACTGATGTTTAATAAATGTAAACACAGGAAATGAAATCAAATGGACATGTATGTTCTATCATCTAAATGTTGAATGTTATATTTGAATGAGTTATTCATCTACTAAAGCTTTCCCAGAGTTCACAGACCTCATGTAGCGTTGGTATTCTTATCATACCAATAATTCATTCATGACAATAACCTTAACCTAAAATAGGATTAATTTGAAAATTAAATTTTAATTTCCTTTAAAACTTGCCAATCCATTTAACTAATTCTTGCTGGCAGAAGTCCAACTATTCTTGTCTTATGTTTGGCAATCAGTTTTTTTTTTTACAGGAATACATGAATGCATTCTCCAACAAAAGTATAAAAGCGTACAGAAGGTAAATATTTTACCTTCAGATGGTAAGTTATAAAATATGACTAAAGTTTTACATTACTCTTTGTAGAGTCTCCTATATTTAAGAATTATATAAAGAGTTAACTCAACCAAAATCACAGAAGGAAAGGGGTTAGAGCACTGAATTTTCTAAAAGACAAAAAATGCTCATAAAGACTTAACCACTGAAAGGCACTTCTTAGTTAATAATCAATTTACTTCAAAATACTTCACTTGACCACTTGAGATGAAACTCAGATTTTCAAAAAAGTCTGACCATTTGGTGGAACAGAGTGAGGGTCCAAGACTTATCTCATCTGACCTATGTGCTTAAAATTCACGTTTCTTTTTCTTCAAAGTATATTGGAGCACACTACTTGGGTACGTGCCTCAAACTTTTGATTCCACCATATTGATAGTCCAAGACCGCGATGATGCCGCGTAGGCACTGATACACACGTCTGTTCGGGAGTTATCGAGTACACGACAATTTTGTGCCAATTAAGTCCAATGTGTGGCTTTGGACTTAAAGCCTTCCTACAAAACGACGGTGCCCGGTGTGCTGGTGCGGTAAAATTTAGAACGGAGTCACGCCAAAGACCCCGTTTGTCCTCCGGCCGATGCACCCCAAGCCGGGCTGGCTGCGGGCCGGGCGCCGCTCACGCCCTCCGTGCCCGCGGGAGCCCTGGCAGGGCCGTAAGGCGCCGCGCACCGCCTCGGCCCGGAGGGCAGCGGGCACGGCCGGGGCGGGGGTCGGGCACGGGGCGGGGGTCGGGCACGGCCCGGAGGGCAGCGGGCACGGCCGGGGCGGGGGTCGGGCACGGCCGGGGCGGGGGTCGTGCCCGCACGCACAGGCTCACCCAGGAGGGCTGCTGCCAGCTGCTGGGCACGGGGCAGGCGCCGGGGCTGGCGCGGGCTTCCGAGCCGCCTTACTGCCCGCGCACGGTCCGGGGCGCCGCGGGGGCCGCGAAACGGGGTCCGCCGGGGCCCGGGGCGCCGCGGGAAGGGAATGAAGGGGCCCCCGCCCCCGCCCCCCGCCCCTACCTGTGAGCAGCAGCCTGCGGGCGGCGCGGGGGGCCCGCTGCGGGGCCTCGAGGCCGGGGCCCCAATTCGGGCGTCCCCGGTGCATCCACTGGTGCAGCTTGCAGACGGCGGCGGCGGGGGGATCGGGCGGCGGCCCCCCGGGGCCCCCCTGGGCGCGGCGCATGGCCCCCGCGCGGGTCCCGGGCGCCCCGGCGCTGGCCCAGCCCCGCGGAGCGGGCGGCGCGGGCGGAGCGGGCGGCGGGGGCCCGGCGGGGCGGGGGCCGTCCAGGCTGCGCGCCCGGGGCGGGGGGGGGCGGGGCGGGGCCCGCGCGGCGGCGGCCCGGGAGGGCTCGGGGCGGGGGCACCTGCCGCGGGTCGCGCCCGGCGCGGAGCAGGCAGGGGCAGGCCCCCCGGGGCTCCGGGGCCCGGCCCCCCGCTCCGCACCGCCGGGCCGGCGGGGGCCCCGCGGCGCGGCGGCGCGGGGGCGCGCGCGGGGCCGGGGCCGCGCCCTCGGGGGCCGCGCGGGGCTGCTCGGGCCGCGCGCGCTCCCGCAGCCGGGACCAGGCGCTCCTCAGCGGCTCCGCCATGGCCCGCGCGGCCCCGGCTGCGGCTGCGGCTCCGACCCCGGCTGCGGCCCCGGCTCCGACCCCGGCTCCGACCCCGGCTCCGACCCCGGCTCCGACCCCGGCTGCTGCTCCGGCGGGCAGCGGCGGCGGCGGCGGCAGCGCCCCATGGCCGGCGGGGGCCCTCGAACCCGCCTCCCGCCTCCCCGGCTCCTCACATACTTGGCATAGCTGGGCCGGGGAGGGGGCGGGGAGGGCGCGGCGCCAGCGCGCATGCTCCGCCGGCGGGGCGGGGGGCGGGGGCGGGGCTGCGGGAGCGCCCCCGCGCGGCCGGGCAGGACGGAGCGGCGCGGCCCCCGGAAGCCCCCGAGGCCCGTGCGCCCCCCCCCGTGGGAGCCCCGCCCCACCGCCGGAGCCCCGCCCCCTCCGCGCCCCGCCCCCTCCGCGCCCCCAGCACGCGCCGCACGTGGACGCGGAGGCTCTGCGGTGCGGGGGGGCCCCCACGGGGGGGGGGGTGTGTGCGGGGCCCCCACGGCGGGGTGCGGGGTGCGGGTGCGGGGCCCCCACGGCGGGGTGCGGGGGTGCGGGTGCGGGGCCCCCACGGCGGGGCCCGGCCCGGCCCGGGCCCCAGATGCCGCGGGGCTGAGCCTGAGCGGCCCCCGCGCCCGGGGCAGACCCACCAAACCCAGCGCGTGCACCTGGCGCCAAGTAACGAATCCAAAGACGCTCAGCAGCCAGATTCGGGGAAAATCTTACAAAAAAGGAAAAACTTTAAAAAAATGTGAAAGCGCCGCGGGCAAAGCGCCGTGGTACCCAGCTGGCGACGCCCCGGGGCGCAGAGTCCGGACGGGCGCCCGCTGCCCCCGCGCCCTCCCTCCTCAGCCCTCTTCTGCGAAACGCCTGATCCGCGAGGCAGCGCCGCGTCCCACAAGCGTGCCGGGCGCCTTCGGCCAGAGGGGAGAAGGGAGGGAAGCGGCTGGCAGAGAACGCACAACTTGCAGATTTGCAAATGGAAGAAACGCCGGAATAGTCCCAAAGCGCACAGTTGGAAAAAGAAAATATCATGGAAAAATAACTAAGGATTCAGACAGAGAAAAGCAGAACAATCCTCATCAGATAAGGGGAGGCATACATAGGATTTCCCAAAAGTTTTAAGACTCACATCCTACTAAATATAGGCGATCTCAGATGGAGAGAGCCTAGTCCCCAGGGCGCAGCAAAATGCAAGTGGGATACAATCTTCTTTAGTGCCATTTGTACGGACAAAAGCCCGCCCTTGGATCTGACCCTGCTGAGGAGACAACCAGGTCCCACATCCTGAAGGAGGCCATCCTCTGCTTGGAAGCAGGGGTTGGGAAAGAGGGGTGTTGCTGTTCCTAAGGCTCTGGGGGCCACCTGCCTTTCAAAAACAGTCAAACGTGGACACCTATGGGTTCCATCACAAGGAAGCAGCCGAAAACAAGGCAGCCATGTGGGGAAAGCGATCCCTGCTAACCAGGTTTCTTGAGCAGAGGATCTCGGGGGAAATGCTTTAACCCTTCTGGAATATACTATCCCATCTCAGTGCACATGTCCCTGCTTCCCTTATCTCCCCTACGTGTCTTCGGTCAACTCCATTGTGGAGCACTTCAGGTTCCCTCCCCCTTCCCCCCCAACCTCTCAGCTTCTTGCTCCAACAGCAATATTTAATCAATTCCACCATTGCTTCTTGAGTCAGTATAACAATTGATTGAGCTATGGCTTTACTCACCCAGACCCAAACTCCTTCCCTGGTCACCTCCCTCACTCTTTATATTTTGGCTCCCTTGTAGAATATAAGCCTTCCAAGGGCAAGGGCTGGCTCACTTTTGTATTTTTATCTTCAGCACATAGTATTTTTATTCATTCCTTTCTTAACTGCTCCTCCTCTGACTCATTTACTGCCTCCTCTATCTGTTGGAAGGGGCCTTGGAGATCATCTGCTTACACTCATACCTGACCAGAAACTCCCCTCTGCCACATGTCTGACACGTGGCCTTCCCAAAAAGCATCACCTTCACAAGGAGCCTGCTGGGATTTGGGACAATGTTATAGTCTCAGAATCCCTCAGGTGTTCCCCCTTGATTAGCAAAATCATCCTGTCTCCTCAGGTGGACTTTTCACAAATCTGGTAGTATACTAACTTTTCCACAAGACACAGTTTTAAGAGACTTCCAATTCAATTTAAATCATCTGGAATATTGCTGTCAGAAAAACACCAATATGACCTTGAGCTAAATGAAGAGACACATTTCATCCAGGAGTAAAGAGATGTAATAGTCCCACTGTACAAATGACACTCCATTCTGATTGTCATCTTTTAGGAAGGACATCAATAAGCTGGAGAATATCCAGAGGAGAGAAACTAGGGTAGTGAAGGGCCTCAATCGGTGTCATATGAGGAGAGTTGAAGAAATAAGGGTTGCTTAGCCTGGAGAACACTTGAGGGGAGGGAGGCACAGATAAGAGAACCACCTTCATATCCTTAAAGAGGACTCAAGCTTAAAAAAAACAACAACAAAAGATTAGATTTGTTCTATTTAACTTTGGAGGGTAGAACCTCAACATTGGATCAAAAATAGGTCAAATTTAGATTTTTATTTTAGGGAAAATGTGCAAAAAAGGCAGCTAGTTGGCACTATAGTGAACAGATGACTGGTTTTGAAGTCAGAAGGACCTGAGTTCAAACTGCATGACTGGGCAATCACATAACTTTGCCTCAGTTTCCTCATCTATAAAAGGAACCGAAGAAGGAAGTGGCAAATAACTCCAATTCCTTTGCCAAGAGAACCCTCACTGGGGTCACAAAGAGTTGGGCATGTCTGAAAAAAACGAACACAAAGTCCAATGATGTAATGAGCTGCCATAAATTCCACTTCATCAGAATCTTCAAGGAAAAAGCTAGATGACCACATGACATTTATATTGTAGTGGAGATTCTTTTTGGTCCATGTAAGTCCCTTCCAGTCTGAAATTCTGTGATGTCCTCTGACTTTCCTCCTTGTGGGCTTTGCCTACCCCAGCTGGACCACCTAAGACCAACACTACTACAATCTCTGGAGATGAGGCCATCAGCTCCAGATCTCCATTTAAGGACAGAGCTCAGCTCAGCCACATCCTTGTTTTTTTCATATAACTACTTTGAAGCTTTTCTGACATCTTAACCATGCCCCTGCCTTGAGTTCCTTCTTCTCTACTCCATTCTCTTTCTCCCCCCTCCCCACTTTTCAACTTCCATTGGTATTTTGTCTTCCCCATTAGACTGTAAGCTCCTTGAGGGCAGATACTATCTTTTTTCCTATTTGTATTCCCAATATTTAGTACAGAATCTGACACTTAACAAATATTTACTGACTGAATGACTGACCAAGATAGAGGGGACTGATATTGTCAGCCTTAGGGGTATCCTAGCTATTAAGACAGATTCCAAAAAGTAGGCATCTGTGACCTAAGACTAAAAGGAAAGTGAACTCAAAAGGAAACTCCCAATAAAATTTTGTTTACAAAATCATCATTCCCATCAAATCCCTTGAGAATAAGAACTGTTTTATTGTTTTCTTTGCAGCACAAAAGCTTATTGAATCAGCTCACATATATTAAACTCTAACTGTGAGACTCTTCCATGCCCTAGAACAGAAAGACAATAATAAAAAAGGCACCAAAGAAGAGCAGGGAATTATCTAAAGAGGATGATGTGACTGATTGACTCAAATTTTAAAAGGATGCATATGAGAGTGGGACTTGCAGACAAGCAATGGAGGATATTATACCCTAAAGAATTACAAAACAACGTGAGAAAACCTTTAAAGTCTCATAAATTATTAAATTTTACTTTTATTCCATACTAGTGTTCTAGGACTCAATGTATTAGCTATCCCTACCTGTGAGCATGAATATGAGGGATAGACTTGGACAAAATATTTCCTTCCCAAGTTGCCAAATCTGAGGACACCATCTTCCCAAATTATACGTACATCTTTATATCAGAACGGATGAAAACTATCCCCCATCATCACAGGCAGGCTGATAAAATCACTAGTGATTACTCTGGGGCAGCTATAGTCATCTTTTGTTTTACAATTTGGGGATGATAGTAGGGTGAAGAATATTGTTTTGTGTTGGGAATATTCTTAAAACGATGTCTCCATATCAAAATCATTGCTATTGTTAGTGAAATTTAACATGTTCTTAAATCAAGTAAAAAATCTGAAGAAATCTTGGTAATTTGTATTCTTAATCTTATAAAATAAAGGAGGAAGAATGAGACACCTTAGACTCAGCCACTTTTATGCTTCTTGGATCTTTAGCTACACAAGAATTACTAAAATGTCCTTGGTAACTAGAGATGAAAATTACATTAGATAAAATGGTTTTGTTTTGTTTTTTTCCCCCTTTACCTGTCATATGAAATTCAATAAGAAACCACATGGGGTGGTGGATAGAGAATGAATCTCAGAGCCAGGAAAACCTGAATTGGTTCAGATCATGAGGCTGACACATATTGGCTTCATGGCCTTCAGCAAGTCATTTAATGTCTTGACATTCTAGGCAACTTTCTTTCTTTTTAGGTTTTTGCAAAGCAAATGGGGTTAAGTGGCTTGCCACACAGCTAAGTAATTATTAAGTGTCTGAGACCGTATTTGAACCCAGGTACTCCTGACTCCAGGGCCAGTGCTTTATCCACTGCGCCACCTAGCCACCCGGGCAACTTTCTAAGAATGTGAAATTAGAGAAATGCTGACCTGTCTTGGTAGAGGAAGTAGTTTCATTTGGGAGTCACCCTATCCCAATGAAATCAGAAATCTGGTCCCCATCCTCTATGGACGTCAGTAAAAATATAAGCAAACAGAAACCTGAACATGTTTGTATAAATACAATTTTAATAAATAATTTAATTGGATTTAACAAATCTAATATTACAAATGTACCAGATGATAATGGAAATACAGGGAGAAAATAATGTGAACAAAATCATAAAGGCAAGGAATGAGTTAGAAACATGGTTATCAGTGAAGTTCTTTTATCAATGGGGGAAAGAGTGAATCTAAATCACATGCAGTTTGAGTTATAAGGGGGCCTCAAAAGCCAGATAAGATCAGTTAAATAAAAAAATGCATTTAACAAGCACAGTACCTTTCATGTAGTGGATGGTTGGTTAAACTGATTACTAAAAGGGAATCAATGATAATAAACCTTTTTTATAAAATCGAATTACATTCCTTTTGGAATATAATTAAATCTAAATGCATCTATTTTTTAAGTTTAATATTTTGCAATACTGGACATGAAGCACAGTTTTGCCACTTGAAAAATTTCATTACCTAGTGGTCAACCTTCTGTTAATAATTAATTAATCCATTAAACAACCAGAATCTAATGGATTCTATCAGACACTAGGATAAGCACTAGAGACACAAAAATAAAAGGGAAATACGTAGTCTCTTTCTTTGATGAATTCACATTCTATCTAGAAAGACAACATTTACATATGTAAATATATTAAAAAATACAAAGTGAATGTAAATTATGTTTTGTGGGGAGAGGGGTATTAGTGGTTGGAAGATCAGGAAAGACTTCCTGAAGAACATATTTCTTGAAGACTAGTCTTGAAAGAAATTGGGATTCTAAGAAAGGCATAGAGGGGGAAAAGTACATTTCAGGCATGGATTTGGGGAAGTCATTCCAAGAACTTGACTGTGTAAGAAATAATAAAAACAGACATTCAGTCAATAAGCATTTATGGAGTGCTTACTGTGTTCTGAAGTTATAAAAACAAAAAGGCAAAAATAACCCTGTTCTTAAGGAGCTCATATTCTAAGTGGGGTAGGGGTGGAGGGAACAATGTGGGAATAACTAAGTCAAACAAGAAATAAAATAAATTGGGAGATGATCAGCATTTTAAGCAAGAAAAGACTTCTTGAGGAGGCTAGGAGTTTACTTGTAACTTAAAGGAAACCAAGAGGCAGAGATTAGGAGGGAGTAATTTCCAGGCAAGAGGGACAGGACAATGAAAGTACCCATCAGGGAGGTGGAGAATCTTTCCCAAAGAACAACAGCAAAGCAGCCAGTGTCACTGGACAGCAGGGTATATGAAATGGGACTAGGGGCAATAAGAAGACAGGAAAGGTAAGGAGGGACCAAGTTATATAGGGCCAAACAGAGGATTTCATTTTCCATTGTGGAGGTGAGAGGGAGATAAGATGAACAGAACTTCATTTTTGACTGATGAAAGTAAAGGATGGTCTGCCCAGGGCAGAGACTTGTCTCAGGGAGCTCGACCAGAAAGGATATTGCAATAGATTTCAAAGGAATTTTTCTAAAGTTCGGGTCTGACTACATCACTTTCCTATTCAATAAACTCTAATGACTTCCTATCACTCCCAGGATTAAATATAAAATAAATTAGAGGCAGCTAAGTGGTCCAGTGGCTAGAATGCTAGATCTGAAGTCAAGAAGACCTCAAATCCAGCTTCAGAAGTTTATAAACTCTGTGACCCTGGTCAGATACTTAACCCTGTCTGCCTCAGTTTCCTCATCTGTAAAATGATCTGAAGAAGGAAATGGCAAACTATTCTAGTATCTTGACATCAAAACTCCAAATAAGGTCACAAAGAATTGGACTCCACTGAAAAGTGACTAAGACAGAACAATGCCTTTTCCACCACTATGCTTTTGATTTACCCTGGATATGGAATCCTCCATCCCTACCTTGCTCAAGCAATCTAAATACTTCCTATTGATATTTCAAGTTCTAGGTCACATCCTTCCTCCAAGAAACTTTCCTAGAAATCCAAGACTGGAGGTTGAATGGTATTTACCTCCTCTAAATTTTCTTACAGAGCTATCTTTCTACTGAATTATTTGTATGCATATCCTAATTTCCCTATTAGATTATAAATTCTCAGAAGACAGAAGATTGTGTCTTTAGCCTCATTTATGATTGTATCACCAGTAGTGTCTAATACACCTAGGAAGAGCTCAGTGACTGAACTGGCATATTGGCTTTGGTTTGGAAGGGGGAATCTGCTTTCATTTCCAGTCCACTGCTTACCTCTCCACCAGACCATACTGCTTCAATGTTATTTTTGCAATGATTTCTATTGATGAATATGAGACATGGACGGGGAAAAGTGTATTTAGCTAGCTCATTAAACTAACCAAGTCTGGAACAGAAAATCTATCTCAAATATAATTCTGATTTCAGGAAAACAATCATTATATGATGAAAAATATTTCATTTTATTTCACACAGAGAACCACTGAAAATACAACAATATTTCCATTTCATAAATTTAGAACTATTTAATGTTGTTTAGGTATAAACTTTACTCCCCCATGAAAAGTCACACAGGAAATGACTGAGGGTAAGATTGCCAATAATGATGTGTATAAACACAATTTGATCTCTGATTCAGAAATTATTTCCATTCCAACTGATACCTACAAAACCTTTATTTTTCATATTTAACTTTATTATCAAGAAAATAGTATCATGTATATTTACACAGTAAAAAAAAAAACAATCAAAATCAATTATGAAATACAACCTGAGATCTGGCCGGAAGTCAAGATCACCAAAAACTTTGTAAGTGCCTACTATGGTCCAAGAACTCTGCTAAGCACTGCAAAGAAAAACAGAAACAGCAAGATGAGACTTACCAGCTAACTCTGTCCTTAATTCACCTTACTGAGTTCAGGTGTTGTAATAGTCATTGTCTAATACAAAATCATCTTCCATTGTTCCTGGCTCCACCCAGCACCACATCTGTGGCAAAAAGAGCCCTGCAGAACTGAAGGATGCTTTTAAGGTATGAACCTACTCTTTCAATATTGAATTCTGTATTAATATGTTTGAAAAAGACAATAGTAATGAGACAATAATGTGTCTAAATGTCTAAGCACTGCTTGAAATATAATAACAGAAGATGGGTTGTAATTATATACTTTTTGAACTGGATATGTGATTGGTCATTTCTGTGAGGAATTTCCACATGGATAAAAACAGATACTTTCTCCATACTTTAGCATTTTAAGTTTCTTACCCCTTGGGCATTGAGAAGTGAAGCTTCCACAGTCACATGGCCAATAGCTGACTCCAAAGACAACTCTATTCCTACCATCTCAAGTTAGAGAAATCCTTTACATGTTCATAATAGAACAAAAAATCTTTTTTTTTTGCAAAAGTAGAAGGCAAAAATAGAAAAAGTAAGATACCATATTTGTTTTCTTTTTTAAAAAAATTTACATCTTTTTCAGGGCTAACTAGGTCTCACACTGACCCTGAAGGCAGGAGGACCTGAATTCAAATTCAGCCTCAGACAGATTGTTGTGTGTGATCTTGAACAAGTCACTTAGTCCTGTCTACACTTTAAAAAAAAATAAATTGCATCTCTTAACATTTGACACAACCATTTAAATTTCTTATGTTATTCACTTAAGAAAATCTAACTTAGTTTGATAAGATTTGTAAATTCCTTAGCACAGTGGAAGTGTTATATAAAAATTAGCTATTAATAGTAATAATAGTAATAATAACATTTCTCTGAATTTGCTTGTTGTTCATTAATTTAGAAAGTTTTCTTCCATGCAGTAGACATTTAATATATGTTCACTGAATTTAGCTGGATTACTCTCACAACTTTTTACTTCTGTGGTCCAACAGTGCCCCTGCCGGCAGGAGGCCAAACTAAAGTGAGTCTGGTAGGAAAGCCTAATGTGAGGTCCTTAGGGAATTGTCCTCACCATGGCAACCAAGATATTCTATTGTCTTTTCCTTGAAAATCCAGAGCATTTCCCCAAGTCATTTACATTACTTTTTCTGGCCTCTACTTTCCTATTGCTGAGAAAAAAGTCTAATACTGTAGCCAGTTTGAAGAAGGAAATTAGAGTTAGACATAAATTCACTTTCAATTTCATTAATGGCATTAAAAAGATAGAACTATGACTTTAATGCTTGTGAAGAACTAATATATAAAACTGATCACAGCATAGCTTTTCAAAGCTACAATTTATAATATTCTTCTTTTCCTCTTCTCCCCCCTCCCTATTCCCTTTTTTGTGGGGAGTGAGTTATATTCATGAGTCCTCCATAGAGAATGAAATTTACAGAAAAAAAGGATGAACAAAAATGCTAAAGATTAAGGAAATTGTTAGAAATAGCAATTAAGCAGATATGATATCCCTGATCAATTATATTCTTTGAACTATTCATTTATTAGTTAATACGCTCATGACTTTCCCTTTTAGTTACATAGTTTTATTTTTTTGGTTTGGGGTTTTTGCAAGGCAATGGGGTCATGTGACATGGCTAAGTATTAAATGTCTGAAGTCACATTTGAACTCAGGTCCCCCTGACACCCAGGGTGGGTGCTCCATTCACTATGCCACCCAGCTGCTCCATGATTAATTTTTTTAATTAAAATTTTTCAATTATCAAGCATTTATTTTTTTCCTCTCCCCCCCCCCACACACACAGTAAGACATAACAAACAAAACCCTAGTAGTTAGGAAAAACAAATTCCCATTTATATCTTGTTCTGCTGAATTAGTCCCTCACTTCTCATTTAGGAGGAGGCTAGCACTCATCATCATGTGTCCTCTGGAATCAAAGCTGGTCATGGCATTGATCCACGGCTACCATGTTGTTTTTGTACAAACTGTTCCCTTGGTTCTGTTTACTTCAGTCAGAGCCAGTAGATAGACAGCTGCCATTCAGGAAGGTGGAATGCCCTTTTGAATGAAAAAGACAAGGAAGGTTTGCTTCTTTTGATGGGAGAGAACCTTTGTTTATGTGAATTTTTTTTTTGCTTTTTTCGGAATGTTATTTAACATTTCAAAAAGCCTTCAGGAAGTGTAACTGAACACCTAAATGCTTTCTTTAGTGTTTATCACTCTATCTCAACTTCCAGAACAAGCTCAAAAGTATTCCTGTTTTTTTTATAACAACTTGGGAATTTCATTTTTATTTTAAAGGTATCTATAATTTGGTATCATAAGGTCATAAATTTAGAGCTGAAAGAGATCATTTAGTCTCTTTTATTCTGCAGATTAAGAATTAGGACCCAAAAAGGTTAGGAAACCTTCAATATTATTCATGCATACATATTTTAATGTGTGTGTGTGTGTGTCTGTGTGTATCTCTCTTATATTTAAATTAAAATAAATGGGGGCAGCAAGATGGTGCAGTGCATATAACCCTGGCCCTGGAGTCAGGAGGACCTGAGGTCAAATTTGACCTTAGATACTTAATAATTGCCTTACTGTGTGAACTTGGACAAGTCATTTAATCTCATTGCCTTAAATAAATAAAACTATAAATTGAAATAAATGTAGATGTAGATGACTCTAAATGCCTCCAAGTCAGGAAGATCTGATTTGCAGCTCTGACACATACTGACAGTATCAGGATTCCCTGGTAATTATTCATAAGACTATAAATTGCAGAATAGGGGTTAATCCTTACTGGCACAGAGATTTTTCTCTTCGGGAGTTCATTTCACCAAAGAAATCACAAATCTGGACCAAATGCAATTTCTTGAATTTACGGGATGGTGATATGATGGCCCTCTAAGTTAGGCTATGTATCACATTTTATTAAGAACCTCTGATTGAGGCAAGCTTGTCTTGGACATAGATGGGTAATAAATGAGCTTGAAGTCTCATTGTAGGGCACTTTTCTCAGCCCCTTGTTTTCTAGTGCTTAGCACAGTTCCTTTTCCTCCCTCCCTCACCTCTCTATAGTGGGTAATGAATAATTGATTGCTAGCTTGACTTTATTCTCTTCTTATGTACCAACACCCACCCAGGTAACAGGCACCGAAACTTCAAAGTACAAGGTAGACTCTGTGAAATGAATCCCAAGGAAGAACAGGATGAGTGAGGATAAAGAATAAACACACTGCTATCTTGGGCAGTCCAGTATAGAAATATTTTCATTTATAGTTGTCAGAGTTTAGCTTTCATGGATGGCACATTCGCTAGAGCCCTGTGCTTGGATTCAGGAAGACTAGTCTTCCCGAGTACAAGTCTGACATTAGATATTGTGTGACCCCGGGCAAGTCACTTAACATTGTTTGCCTCAGTTTCCTCTTCTGTAAAATGAGCTGGAGAAGGAAATGGCAATAGCTCCAGTATCTTTGCCAAGAAAAACCTAACTGAGGTCACAAAGAATCAGACACAACCGAACAACAATAACAACAAAGTTTTACGGTATTCAATCAGTTATGATTTTTTTTAACATCTAAACTATGCTAAATGTTTGAAATACAGAGACAGAAATGAAGCAGTCCTTGCCTTCAAAAGTTTAGGTTCAACCTGGAAACACAATATGTACACATATATAAATAAATACAGAACTTCATATAAGCATAATTTTTTTTAAAAAACTATAATTTGTTTATTATCCCAACTTTTAAAAAAATTAATAAATTCCTTGATTGTGTTTAGAAAACCATAATTAAAACTATGATTTATTTCTGGTTTTGTCACTCTTTCTTACCAACAAAGCCCACAATGTTTTTCAGTATCTGGAAATATTTAAGCTTTTGCAGAACTGTCTTTGTTTTCTTCTGTAAGTTTTTTTAAAGGATTATTATCAATCTTCAACAAGGAATTATGGTGAAAAATTATTTTAAAGTATGAGACATGTTGTAAAAACAAACTTTAACCTTTACTATTCTAGCACAGAAGTACAGAGTACTTTATGTACAGAGTAAAGGCTGCATGTTACATAATATGATTTGGAATATCTCCAATCTAATCTAGGAAAAAACACAAACCAAACTTAATTCCAAATTAAATTTTTTTTGAGGTTCTCACATAGACACATGCATAGAGGGTGTTTCTTCAGGTCCATTTCATTGGAAACAGAATGCGGAATCACCTGTTATTAATTCACATATGAGGGTGTATATATATATATTTTACATATACATGTTTGTACACAGAATTTGAAATATATCAATTATCAACATCCTTACTAACAATGATCACAGAGTAGCCAATGGTAGACTTCAAACCTTATTTAAAAAATAACTTTTAGGGGCAGCTAGATGGCTCAGTGGATAGAGCACTGGCTCTAGAGTCAGGAGGACCTGAGTTCAAATACAGCCTCAGACACTTAACAATTGCCTAGCTGTGTGACCTTGGGCAAATCACTTAGTCCCATTGCCTAAAAGTAAAAAAAAAATAAATAAAAGAATTGATCCAAAAAATAATAACTTTTCCCCCAAACATTTTCATATTATTTCATTTGGACTTGAAGCTTTAGTAAAAAAATTCACATGTAATCTAATTTTTTAAAATTGAAATTTAATTGTTATACCTGAATTATCTAATATATTTTTCAATTCACTATTTTTTGAATGCTAGATTTTTCTTCAAGCATCTGTTATAAAAATTTAAAATAGAACAGTGAAACTTTGAACTGTTCAGACTCCCATCCAAAAGACATAATCATAATTTTCCAGTAGTTTCAGATTCTTATAAACAGTATTGAAATAATCTTCTGGTAATGTGGAATTGTTTGTAAAACTTTTGGCTTGTTGTTGGAGTTGTGAACTGATCCCACCACTCTGAAGAACAATCTGCAACTATGCCCAATCAAATTGTGCATACTTTTTGATCCCCACAATATCACTATGAGATCAGTATCTCAAAGAGTTCAGAAAAAAAGGGGAAAAGATCCACATGTACAAAAATATTGATAGCAGCTCTTTTTTGTAGTGGAAAAGAATTGGAAAATGAAGGGTTGCCCATCACGTGGAGAATAGTTGAAAAAATGATGGTATATGAATGAGATGGAGTAATATTGTTCTACATGAAATAATGAGCTGATGAACTTCAGAAAAGCCTGGAAAACTTTGCATGAACTGATGCTAAGAGAAGCAAGAACTAGGAGAACGCTGTAGACATTAACAGCAACAGTTTATGATGACCAACTAGGATGGATGCATTTCCTTTCAGCAGTTCAGTGATCAAGACAATTCTAAAAGATTTGTGATGGAAAATGCCATTCACATCCAAAGGAAAAAATATGGAATCTGAATTCTGACCAAAGCAAACTACACTTTTTAGGTTTTTTTTTTCTTTTTCTCATGGATTTTTTCCCTTTAGTTCTGATTCTTCTTTCACAATCGGAATAATATGGAAATATGTTAAACATGACTATTCATGTATAACATATATCAGATTACTCCTTGTCTTGGGGAGGAGGAGAGAAGGGAAGGAGAAAGAAAAATATGAAACTCAAAATTTACCAAAAAAATGAATGAAAAACTATCTTTGCATTCAACTGAAAAAATAGCATTTAAAATTTTGCTTGATATGTGTTTGATCTTACAATTCTGAGCAGAGGAGAAAAATCATGTAACTATGACTTCCCAACAGTAATTCTAAATAGATGCAATAAGAAACTAGTAAAGCATGATTTCTATGAGCTTTCATTGAAGCAAGTCTTTTTTTTCATTGAATACAAAGCAGACTTACTAATAAGAAAAACCTTCCCCTCCAACCATGTACGATATATGGCAGCCTCATAATTACATACCCAGAGGTTGTTGAAATCCAAAAAGAACAAAGCTTCTAAACAAAGTCCATTGCACTCACCAAGACTGCCTGGAGGCATTTGGAGTTTTATGTCTCTGTTTACTCTGGGATTCAATTAAATAAATGCATATTTAAGGTATGAATCACAGCTAGGCTAGATACATTCTACAGGAAGAAGCAGGAGAGTATGCATCTTCCTAGCAGATAGATTTTAAAGGAACTTTGCTTGCATTCAAAGTCCTAAATATTTGGTTTATTTCCAAAATACAGTTGTTTAAAAGTATTAGAGCATATTCATGAAAGGATAAAGCACTGGGGGGGGGGCATTGTTACAAATGTCACATCCTTGATTTTGCCCTTGAATCCTTTCTAGAGGTAGTTTCTGTCTGCATTGCCTCAGACCTTATAGCTGAGCTCCTGAAGCCTCTGCCAGTCTAGCCAAGGCTCTGACAGGTGCTACCGAGGTTGAGAAATTTAAATATGGCCCATTGATGGTCAGTATGACCAAAACTTGACCAAGATCCAGTCTGTTTAGATCAGACAGGCTGATCACCAAATGCTTGGCCACCAGCTAATAGATTTCTCCCTTCAAAGTACTCACAAAGACTGTCTTCTGAGGCTTTGCAACCTGAGGAAATACAAGCATCTAGGTCCTTAAGAGGGAGACTATCCCTCCGAAAGCTGTTGATCATTTTTCATTTTCAGTGTTTTCTTGGCAAAGATACTGGAGTGATTTGCCAGTTCCTTCTCCAGCTCACTTTCCAGGCAAACAGGTCACAAAGTCTGAAGTCAAATTTGAGCTACCCAGGCCAGAGAGGACTTTGTGAGGGATCCTCACAGGGGAGAACAAGACTCTAGCAAAAGTCCTTCCAGAAGCTCTAAGCTATCTCCTTTACTGCATCTCAGCACAAGTCCACTGTCCCCTAGATAGTGTATTTGTGGGATATTTTCTTAGTTTGGTATGGGAAGGTGAGAAGTCAGAGGATCCTTTGTACTACCTCTTCTTACTACATCCATTTCTAATCTGACTAGCTAGCCTAAATAGGGGAAGCATAGTAGCAGAGGAGGTGGTGGGGTGGGGTGAATGATTGCATCAGGAAAAATCACTCCTAGCCTTAAGGAGGACTTTTGTCAAGAGATGAGTACTTTCTAGGGACCCAAGTAGGAGCTGGAATTGTAACTTCAGTAATCAGTCTTCATTAAAAAACTCAGGTCACATCACTTACTACATGAGAGCATTCTTGATTCCCCCAGATGATAATACAGTGCCTGAAAAAAACAGAGACATTAAATGTGTGTATATAGTGTATTTTATATGTCTATAGAGACAGCATAGCTTAATGAGTCAGAATGGAAGCTAGGAAGACCTAGGTTTAAACCTGGCCTCAGACACATGCATTCTATGTGTCTCTCCAAGCAAGGTTTCTCAGGGCTCGGTCGACTAGCAAGACTTTAAACTTTTGTAAAAGATACAGATTTGCATTGGCAGGAGTTTCCTGCCCTTGAAAGTTCCAAAAATCCAAAGTCCACATCCTAGACTTGTTTATTGTATGTGAACCCCTTCTCTCCTACCCTAAAGAGGTTGGTTTGTTTTGTAAAGAGAAGAGGCTGCTTCATTTTTGTCTAGGTATCCCCAACATTTAAAGAGAGTTGTACCAAGTATGAAAATGATTGTTGACTGATTACTACAAATTCCGACAAATCTCATAATTCCTAGTAAAGTATCTCTCCTCACTGACAAAAGGAGACTTTGGGGGGTTTTTTGGGTTTTTTAGTTGTTTTTTTTAAGATAACTGTGCAAAGAAAAAGTATCTAGAAGGCTTTCATCTCTTAATGCAAATATGAATTGGAGAGTCTCCACAGCACCTGGAAGAGTCAAAAGAGGTTAAGGAACCTTATGTTGCTCACATGGTTTGCTAATTAGTAATCCTCATAGCTCTCCAACCTAATCCCTTCCTCCATCCAAATTACCTAATAGAATAAAATAGGTATTGCCCACACATTGAAAGACTCTGACAGCTTGCCACATTAAAACAACTTTTAGAGAATTCCTTTCCTCACTAAAGTAGACTAAGCATTCCTTGGATGGAAATGGGCCACAGCATCACCTTGCATTCATGGTTTGACCTTGACCATTCAAGCTCCCTGTCCTAGATTACTCCTTCCTCAAGTGGGAATAATAGATCAGATCTTCCTCCCAGGATGTCCCAAGGGATTCTAAAGAATAAATCCATTTAAAAGTCTGGAACTCTCTTGCTCCTCACTTAGGCTTTCTGGCTTCCCTTGCTTCCCCCAAGTCTCTGCTTTAAGTTTGCAATCTTCCTTAACCCTATGGCACCTTTGTTCTGAGGATATCTCTACTATCCTTTCTCATAGCTCCTTCTCCTATACTTGATATAGTTGTTTTCTCCATTAGATTGCAAGCACTCTGAGAGCAGATTTATTTTTTGGTTTTTCATTGAATTGCCTGGACTTTTAATAGCGCCTGTTGTATAGTAAGCACTGAAGTGTTTCTTGACTTGAATTGACTTGATTTTTTTGAAATAGTTGAGACTTAATTACAAGGTAATCAGACCTGGGCCAACCATGATATTTCAGGTTAAGTCTTCCTGTCTCAGCATTGGTTTGTAATGTGACCCACAAGAGTTTCATACAGTTCTAAGTCTCATTTTCTTCTAGTGATAGAAAAAGGAAATATAGCATGAGAATACTGAATGTTCATATTTATTTTGGAAGAGATTTGTGGACATTGATCTCTATCATTGAAGAATAGAAGAGGTAATCCACATTTATTCAGGAACCACCGTAAAATGCTTATCAGGTTAAATAAGTTCAATAAAACACACTCAAAATCCTCAAGCACTCAAATGGATCCGGGATTTCATTGATTTGGGAGTTCTTTCCGGGGGTGCAAATCACAAACTACCCATGCCTGCCCCTTTTTGACTTTCTGTAAGTTTGACATAGATATATGTCTATTCAGTAGTCGACTTTACTTTTTCCTGCCCATGAAGTCTACTGTTTGATCTACTTGCCATCCCTCACCTCGACCACAGGACTTGCCCTTAAGAGAAGGACAGAATTGAAGCAGCTCAAAGGAAACTTGACATTCATAAGTTTAGAGTACCCACCCCAGGTGTTCACATGGACTATTTG
Source organism: Macrotis lagotis (assembly GCF_037893015.1). Taxonomy (NCBI): domain Eukaryota; kingdom Metazoa; phylum Chordata; class Mammalia; order Peramelemorphia; family Peramelidae; genus Macrotis; species Macrotis lagotis. The sequence continues at coordinate 44,202,484 of NC_133659.1, read as the reverse complement.
AGCCCAACCTGTGGTAGAACATTCCAAGCTCATATTGGTCTGATCAGCCACACTGTCATTTGTCTCAAACACAGTGATGTCATTTTGGTCTTCTTCAATAACAAAGGACAACAACCAACCAGCCAACCCTACTTCAGGGTGCCAACCAGGGGAATGCTAGGCATATTAGGCTCTTCTGGGAGCTTTTGTCTTATTGTTCTGGGACTTATGACTCCATGTAATTTCCCAGTTCCCCTGGCCCCCACCTTTACATGTGTTGTCTTTCTCTATTAAAATGTAAACTCCTTGGGGCAGCTAGGTGGCATAGTAGATAAAGCACTGGCCCTGGAGTCAGGAGTACCAGGGTTAATTGCCTAGCTGTGTGGCCTTGGGCAAGCCACTTAACCCCATTTGCCTTGCATAAACCTAATAGATAAACAAACACATAAATAAATAAATAAAATGTAAGCTCCTTGAGGACAGGGACTATCATTCTAGCACCTTATCTGAAGGATAAAAAGTACTCAATAAATATTTTCCCTACTTATTTACCACCTCTTATTTGAGTGGATCTTTCATTATTGTTCTTCGGAATTCCTTATTGGTTATATATTACTGCCTACTTACAACACAACTACTGTGACACTCATTTTTAATTCTTTGAAGATTGCTGTATTCCAAAATGTCATTGCCACACAATAGCATCAATAAAATACTAGAATAAAAAGAACCTTGGTTTCCAAGGAAAACGGAGTCATTAAAGGAACTTCACAGTTTCCCAAAGGCAATTCCTGTGTCTCCTCTTTTATTACATTTCCAGGCCCAAATGATTGTCATCTATACTTCTGGTTTAGATTACATTCTAATGCACAAGAGCTGTGAGTTGTTCACCCAAATGCATATCATAATCTAGACAACAGACTTTTTTCATCCACTTGGGTGGTGGGTGTTGTTTTCCCCAAATGGTTTGTTGGGCCAAACTCTTTTGAATAGTTACAGATCTTTTCCAGAGGGCCTTGCAATATTCCAGGCTTTGATGTAACCATAGCAATGTCATCACTAATAGAAGGGTTTAGGAGATCTCATCCCTCTACCCCTACTCCCCCCCCTTTAGAGAATCCTGCTTCAACTTGGTCTTTGTGATAGATCTCCTCCAATATAGTAGCCAACAGTTTTGCCAGGCACACACCTTGTTGTTTTATTCCTTGCCTAGAGTTTATAACCATAGGATTGTAGAATAAAGTTTTTTTTTTTTGTCATATCTTTCAAAGAATCTTGAGTTACCTTGATACATGGGTGGGTGACACTCTGTTAAGTTTTTTTTTTGTTTGTTTTTTTTTAGTTTTTGCAAGGCAATGAGGTTAAGTGGCTTGCCCAAGGCCCCATGGCTAGGTAATTATTATGTGTCCGAGGCCCAATTTGAATTCAGGTACTCCTGACTCCAGGGCCGGTGCTCTATCCACTGAGCCTAAGGTTTGTTTTACTCTAATGAATCAAATACTTCATAATGAACAAACATTTTGAATTTACTTTCATTCTCTATATCTTTCAGTTAATTGTGAAATGGTAAAAAGTAATGAATATTAATTTTGAAAGTCTATTTGTTCCCTACTAATACCTTTATCAAAGATACCCTTGATTTGTATAATAATACGAATAAGCAGCATTTATATAGCATTTTTAAGTTTTGGAAATACTTTCAGCTATGTTATCTCATTTTATTCCCTCAAAAATCCTGTGAGTTAGGTGATATTATTACCATATTTGACAGATGAGGAAACTGAGACTAAGTAACTTGAGTGAGGTTAAATAAAGTAACTTGCCTAGGGTGGTACAGCTAGTAATTAAGGTTGGATTTGAATTCAGGTCTTTCTGATTCCAAGACCAACTTTCTTTATAGGCTTGTGTCTGTAAGTGACTCACATGAAGATTTTGGTTAGTGGGAGATCAGAGACATAGGTAAGTAGTTGCTGTTTTCTTAGCTGGTTTCTTTTTTTAAACATGGTCTGAAGTTGTTTTTTTCCCCCATGTCTTTGATATTTTCTCCTTCTTCAGATAAATAATGATGCCTCAAGGCTACCCCAATGGTGTCTCCAACACATCTCCATAACACCCTTTCTCTATACATTTCATCGAATTTGTCTGTTTTTTTCCATCTTTGTTCTCTTAATACTACTTCTGTTAGCCCTTATTATGATATTAGGATCAAAGTAAGAAGGTTCCATTGTATTTGATGATGAAAATAGTTTTCTAGAATTATCCTTATAGATCTTTTCCATTTTTCTTCTATTTTTCCATCTTCTTTCTATATCATCTTTAAATGCCTTTCAGATGACTATTTATTTGGATGTCTTGCAGAGTTGCTTTTAAACTGATTTTATTCTCCACTACTACTCTTTGATTTAGATGTTATTGTTCTTAATCATTCACCATTCTTCCTGACTTCACAAGATTTTACAAATCAATTTATATTCAAATGAACATTGCCTTTGATCACCATCTCTTAATTCTTTGTTAGTCAAATATTTTCTGACTAAGGTTCTTTGAAGTTCTTTTGGTCTCCTTGAATCAATAGATTTACTATAATTAAATCTCTCTATAAAATTATTGTAATTTGTTTCCATATCATTTCTGTTGTTCATTTCCATTTTTCATCACTAATTAGTCATTTAAATAGCTTGAGATTAAGTTGTTGCAGTTGTATCTTTTTCTTCTTAATATTTTTTCTTCTTGGTTTAAAAAATTCTGATCTTTACCCTAAAAGGTAAACTGACTATGCATAGAAAACTGATTCAGGGATAATTCTCAAATTAATAACAAGCATTTCCTCATCTCTTAAAAAATTAATCTATAATTGATTTCTTTTTTGTTGTGCTAATTATAGTCAGTACTTATTAATTCTTTTCTCAAAGAAAGCTTTCAAGATAAAAAGACATGAAGCATCTTATTAGTCTATAAATCTTGGTCTGTTTCATTCCTTTTACCTGAATTTCATTACATTTCCCCTGCCATCCTTATCTTTTTCTACTTGTGCATTGAATTCACTATCTGATATGATAGTCATATATCTTATTCACATATCTAATATGCTGATAATTGTTACATATCTGAGAACACCTTAATACTCTTACTCTCCTTTGCTATAGTTTGAGTGTTTCCTCTCCTTTTCCCTAGTTTTAACCAAGGTTTAATAATCTTAGAAAATGGTATCAAGTGAGTCGAATGCTGGTTCATTCTGGGGTATAATTTTACCTCTGCCACTTATTATCAATGTGATGGGAAGCACCATTTTTAATCTCTCTGAAATTATTGATAAATTGCTATTTGGGAAGAAAATTGGACGTCAAAGAATCACAAGTTATTATCATGAGTTTTATCTACTTCAAAGGTCAATATTCTAGGAAATTCTTTTCTTAAATTTGTTTAAAAATGTTTATTGCTTTACAAGGTAGAAATCACAAGGGAATTAAAAAAGAAATTAAGCTTCTACCTGATTTCCTTCTTATTCCTCCAAGTCCTAGTCAGACTCAAAAATTACCTGGAGGAAGATGACTTGTGCATATGTGATGCATGTTCTTAAAAGATGCATGTTCTTAAAGCTGTATCTAGAAATTCAAGGTGAAGTTTTGCTGCCTTTATCTACTTTACCTATTTCTCTCCTGGAGAATTCAAAAGTCTGAGAAGGGAAATTGGTGATAGCAAAGATAACTGATTGAGGAAAGAGGTTGGCAGCCAAGACTCAATTCACTGGTTTTTCTCTACCACTCACATAAATAAAGACTATAAAGAAACATTTGAGACAGTAAGCCTAGGGCAGCAAAAGGATTCACTCTATAGTTGGCAGTCAAGAAGAAATTTGGCCCTGTTTGGAAATTAAAATGACTTTAAGTCTGGGAGAGATCAGGGTTCTAAATCTATCTACCAAAAAATTTGAGATGATGGAATGTTAGACATCATATGCTTCCATACCTCTGTATTTCACCCTTGTGAGTATTCTTTTCAATAAAGCACAATTTATCCATGTTGACATCCTTTGAGATTCTAGTCCATGTCCTCCCATTCATCTGGCACACAGGATATAACCAACATATTTCCTCTAGATCTTCTAATGGATACCAATGAAGTATGCTGGTGTCAACTGATTTTCCCTTTGCTCTCAATTTACAACCCCTTTGCTTTCTGTTTTGTTTTGTTTTAGGTTTTTGCAAGGCAAATGGGGTTAAGTGGCTTGCCCAAGGCCACACAGCTAGGTAATTATTAAGTGTCTGAGGCCGGATTTGAACCCTGGTATTTCTGACTCCAGTGCTTTATCCACTATGCCACCTAGCCGCCCCAACCCCTTTGCTTTCAATATGACATTATCAGACCTGACCAAATGTGATACTTTCTTCTTTGCATCTGTATACTTGAACATGTTTAATTTTGATTTTTTTTCCTGTCTTTCTTTTTACAAAATCACAGAATTTGAAATTTGGAAGGGATCAATGATCATCTTGTCCAATGCTTAAACAAAAAGTTCCCTACTATGCTATGTCCAACAAATGGTCTTCCACTCTCTTGTTTGAAGACCTCCAAGAAGGAGGTATACACTTCTTAAGTGAGGCAGTCCACATCTCTTCTGGTCAACTCTAAACTCTAAAATATTTTTCTGGTCTTTGTCAACATCAAATGTTTACTCCTGGTTCTGTCCTTAGGAGCCATTCAGAACAAACCTAATCCCTCTTCCATCTGACGTCCCTTCAAATACTTGAAGATGACTATTATTCCCTACCTTCTCTGTCTTTTCTCCCTCCTCCAGGCTAAACATGTTCAGTTAATTACACCAAGTCTCATATTTCATGGACTCAAAGTCCTTCACTTTCATAGGTGACTCTTCTGAATACTCCTAACAAAGAGTTTTCTTCACCTCAACTTTGTGGAGTAGATAGTGTAAGTATGCCCTCAATTATCTTCATCCTATCAAGATTATGAGATGCATCAGAGTTATGAAATATTGGAACTAGGTTTCAAATCCAGATCTAATGATGGCATGAGAATGAACAAATAGAAGAAGGCTGAACTACTTAACACTTAGTTTGCTTTGGTTCTCTCTCCCAAGAATTGTCTTTGACATCTGATGATTCCTGTGAGGGTAAGTTGAAGGAACTGCAAATGTTTATCCTGGAGAACAGATGACTTGGTGGGAGAGAAAGGTGGGGGGGTTGGGAGAAATCAGTTTTTCAAGTCTTTGGAAGGTTGTCATATGAAATAGTTTAATAACTTGTTCTGTGCGGCCTAAGAGATAGAACTAGGAATAGCTGTATATGTGAGAAAGGTAACTCAGTATAAGGGGAAATTTTGTAACAGCAAATATTCAAAAGTAGAATGAATTTCCTCAGAAAGTAGTTGATTCCCTCTCCCTAGAGATCTTTTTTTAGAGGGGGGTGGCAAAGCAATGGAGTTAAATGACTTGCCCAAGTGTCTGAGATCTGATTTGAACTCAGGTCCTCCTGACTCCAGTACCAGTGCTCTGTTCACTGCACCACCTAGCTGCCCCTTCCCTAGAGATCTTTAAGCAAAGCACAAGGGACCACCTTGGATGATATCTTGTAGAAGAAATACTATTCCATTGTGAGATAGATTAGACCAATTCTGAGCTCCCATCCATTTCTGAAGTTTGATGGTTAGATAATAGCTCCTTTCAGAAAGAACTATAATCTCTGGAAGTCCTGAAATTCCACAGTTCAGAATTGACAGGTGAAAAGACTGACCATAGAAGTCTTAAAGAGAATACCAGGAATTTTGTTTGCTTTTACATAATCCCCTATCCTCAAAGCTACTACAAAACACCTCATCAATCCCTCCAGTCCTAAAGTAGGCAAACACACCTATCCCTGAAAGATAAGAGTTCTTCATTTCACTGGTGTTCTGAAACATTTCTTTTGTACCACAATCTTTTAAGAAAGGTTTCTCACTGCAACTTGTAGAGAGACAGTCATATTCAGACTCATTTAAAAAAAACCAAGCAGCTTACCTTGAAAATTGCTTACTTGTAAAAAAGTTGACTAGAAAAAATTTGCTTCATTTTTGCTTTTGGGAAGGAATGCTGACAGGTTGAAGTTACTTGTTTCTATAAATGTAGCCTGGTAGAGCTCATCTAATGTAAAGTCCTCACGTTATGGGTGAGAAAGCTAAGGTCCAAAGAGGGCAACTTCAATGCCCCAGATCACTCACCTAGTAAGTGGAAAAAACAAGCCTAGAATTCAGATTTTCTAATAGTTGACTTTATAGCATACCATCCACATGGGATAAGTTAATTTTTAGTATTAGAGATCTGATAAATCTCCTTCCCTCTTCCTTTCTCTGTTGTGATATGATTTTCTTTATATCATTTTTTCCTTCAGGTTTGCAATCCAATATATAGAGCCTTAAATAGACAGTAAAAGTAGGGCAAAACTCCAGGTGTGGCTGAATTTAGAGAGCACCAAATTGGCATCTAAGAATCCATAAACGGGAAAGTGACCTGAGAACTGAAGAGTTCTTCAAACACTTGACTCTTTCTGCAAATACCTTTTGTCCATCACCATCTTTTCTTTAGGGTCTGAGAAGTCAGATCCAGGTACCTCCTTTTTCCTGTGACTCTAAAATCCTGAGTGCCTTTTGAGACTAGTATGGAATATGGAAAAGGGAAGGGCAGGAGATCTCCAATCTTTAACCTTTTCTGCTGAGGATGGGTTGGGTAAATGTGCACAAGGGTCTGAAAACCGCCGTGCTACAGATCTGGGTCCCAGCCCTTGGTCACCTGCCCAGAGAGATCCTGGTCAGGTTAAGGGCCTTCTCTATCCAAGAGAAGCTCAGATGTGGCAGGTAGGAAAGCTAGAACTGCATGGGCTAGGGCAAGAAGTGGCGTCCTCTCAGCACTGGAAGACTTCATCCATAAATAACAACAAAAGTGACCATTTGGATAGCGCTTACTATGTGTCAGAACTTAGCTGAGTTCTTTACTATCTCGTTTGATCCTTTTAACTCTGGGAGATAGGCACTGTTATTATGCCCATTTTACAGATGGAAAACGGAGGCAAACACAGATTAAATGACTTACACAAAGTCATAGCTAGTAAATGTCTGGACTTCTTGGTTCTACCCACACTATACCATCAGTCTGCCCGTAAAAGTCCTATTATTTCTTACTTGGATACTCTGTCTCTTTTCTCTCAACAGAAAAACCTTCCTAAAACCAAGATAAAGAGAAAGGACCTGGGATCACCTAGGGACAAGTTCAAATCCATAAATGGGAGCCAACGTGCAATGCTCTTTCTGTTATACCATCTAACCTTAGCTTTGTACTTTCTCATTAAGCTCCCACTGCTGATGCTTTTTTCATTGGAGATATCTCTCCTGCCTCTGCCCCTTCCTTGCTTGGGGTTAAACCTCACTTCCCAATAGATCAAAGAGGGAGAGATAGATGCCTAGCCTAGGGTCACCCTTGCATATAGATTTTTAAAAAATGTTAAAATAGATAACGGTTATCCTCTATCTTTCTTCCCTCTTAGAAGCTCCCAAAAAATCTACTTCCTGCCTTCCTTCCTTTACTTCCACAAACTCAAAAAAGTTGTTTTTAATACCTCTTGTTTTAAAATCACAGTTATTATTATCATACTCAGAAACAGCAATATTGCAACAGTGATCAACTGTGGAAGACTTAGCCAGTGTGCTCAACACAACGACCCAAGATAGTACCAAAGGACTTGCGATAAAAAAAATACCGTTTCCCTCCAGAGAGCGTATGTCGTAGACTGAAGCACACTTTTTTCACTTCATCTTTCTTGGTAGTTTTTGTTGTTGCTTTTGCCAACACGATCAGTGTGGAAATGTGTTCTGTGTGATTTCACACATATAATTCATTTCATATTGCTAGTTTTCTCAATGGATGGAGGAGGGGTGAGAGGGAGGGAGAGATTTCTGAACTCAGAATTTGACATTAATGTTTAAAATAAAATCAAAGGGATGTACATTGCATAAGAACTAGAAATACCTTCTCTGCTGGATCTTCAGAAAGTCAAAGTGGCATCTGACTCATTTTTCATCTTGATCAATATCCCAGAATCACATTTATTCAGATCAACTTCATATGCTTGCCTTCAGGCTTTTCTGGGTCCTAACTGTAGATGGGAAATTCTTGAAACATGAAGCTTTGGCTGTAATTGTCTGGACCCCATCAAAGATCTGCTCAAGGGCCCCAGCGTGCTGCAAAGCCCAGGACAATAATATACCTCAAGGAGACTCCAACCACTGTCCCCATCTTGGCCTATGATGTCATAGAGATTTATTATCCTACTCACCTTCTCCCAAATACCTTAACATTATAAGGATATCACTCTTGCCACATGATTGATTTCCTTTTCTGGGCCTGCTTATGTTAATGAAAATTATTAGTTATTAAAATTATTTTAATTTTAAATTATCTAATTATCAAAATGTCAACTCTAATTGAATATTAATTAAAATAATTAATTTTAGATATTTTAAATTAAATATTAATTAATAAATTTATTTTTCAATTATTATTTAAGATAATTTTTTAACATTCTTTTTTTTGTTTTCTCCCTCCCCCCATCCTGTAATAGCATGTGATCTGATATAGGCTCTTCATGTACAATCATGTTATACATATTTCTATATTAGTCATGCTGTGAAAGAAGAATCAAAACAAATGGGGAAAACTATGAGAAGGAAAAAAAATCACAAAATCAAAATTTAAAAAGTAAAAATAATATGCTTTGATCTGCATTCAAACTTCATATTCTTTCTCTGGAAGTGAATGGCATTTTCTATCACAGGTCTTTTAGAATGTCCGATATTCTGCTAAGAAGACCTAACTGTATCAGAATGGATCATTGCCAAATGTTGCTATTAAGGTATGTAATGTTCTCCTGGTTCTGCTCACTTTACTCAGCATCAATTCATTTAAGTCTTTCTAGGATTTTATGAAATCAGCCTGCTCATCATTTCTTACAGAACAATCATATTCAATTACATTCATATACCATAACTTGTTCTGTCATTCTCCAATTGATGAGCATCCCCTCAATTTCCAATTCTTTGCCACTACAAAAAAGCTGTTATGAATATTCTTGTACATGTGGGTCTTTTCCCCCTTTTAAAAAATCTCTTTGGGATACAGTGGTCTAGCAGTCTAGCAGTGGTATTGCTGTGGTCAAAGGGTAGGCACAGTTTGATTGCTTTTTTGGACATAGCTCCAAATTGTTCTCAGAATGGGTGGATCAGTTCACCACTCTACCAACAGTTGGACCTGTTTATCTTTGACATGAATTTTCCATCAATTCTTGCACATAGTTTGTCCCTGTTAATATGCTGTAACCTCTTTTTGCTTCCCATTCATCTCTTCACTGCTCTTTATGTGGCCCACATATGTGTTTCTTTGGAGATTATGATCCAGGATTCATAGCCAGAAAATATCAATAGAAAGATATCAATGTTAATAAAAGATGCCATTCTTTGTCCACTTGGTTTGTGAATGTGTAGGCCTAACTTTTGAATAATTGTGATTTGCCTTCCTTCCTCTGCAGAGTTGCAGGGTTTGCTGGGAGTAATACAATGTCAACTTTAAAAAATATATATCTGGAGGACCTTTTCAGTATGAAGAACTAGAAGTTCATTGAATTAAGAGAAAGGGTGAGAAAGTGGAAAGAGTACTGGGTTTGGAGTTAGAGGTTCTGAATTCAAATTCCATTTACTACCTGTGTGAGCCTAGGTAAATTAAATAACACTTCTTGACCTCAGTTTCCTCAACTGTAAAATAAGACGATGATTTCTAGATGAGATGGATCTTTAAAGTCCTTTCCAGCTCAAAATCTATTATCTATGTAAATTATCTCTGTTGCATTTTTCAAGAGACCCTATATTATAATAATAGTAATATCAATAATGGCTCGTGTTTATGGTGCTCTGAAGTTGGCAAAGCACCTTATAGCCATTATCTTATTAATGTCTTCTAAGTAGATAATCAAGGTCTTAACATATACTTGGGAGGAACTTTTTGTAGGATTTTTAAGTATCCTTTTTATTTCCACTACCAAACTCACATGCTTTTGGGAAATAAATAAATAAAATATGGTATTAAAAGCATTATTTTTTGGTTGGCTGATAGTAGTGGATAATTTTATATAGCTTTTCAGGGTTTCCAAAGTACTTTTAAAATACTATATCATTTTATCCTTACAGCAACCCCAGGAAGTAAGAATTATTACTATCCCTATTTTTATAGATGAGGAAATGGAAGTAGACAATAGTTAAATGACTTGTTCAGAGTCACACAGGTAAGTGATGGAAAACAGATTTTAACCAGATTTTTTTTTTTTACTCCAGCTTCCATGCTCTATCTCACTGCACAACCCAGTCTCAAAAATGCCCAAGAAAATTGGGCAAAGACTGTAGTGTCTTACTGCCAGATCTACCAGATCTCAGATTATATTATAAAGGAGTAAAGCTATATGGTATGGATTAAAAATAGATCAAAAGAACAGAGTCCAGTGGAAGGGTCTAATGATTTGCTCTGTTTGGCTCAGAAGACAGAAATAGGAGCATCAGATGGAAGTTATAGATGTAGATTTTGGCATATTCTAAAGTAAGGTAAGAATCAGTGAACAGTTAGAGCTATCTAAAAGTGGAAGAGATACAGCTTTATAGCTGTGTGATTGTAAAGATAGACTCTGTTGTGGAATATGACTTATGAGAGCTTTTATTCTTTGTTAAGAATGACTTTAATCTATGTCAATCAGGGTGTCTGGACTATTTTCTACAGGTTTTGTACAGGTAAAAAAAGCATTTTTTAGAGGATTGTAATAATTCAGTGACATTTTAGGAAGAAATTGATTTAATCACAAAGTAAGTTACTGCAAAGTGACTCATTTTCCACCTAAACATGATCTTGTTCTCTTTGTCTAAAACTTGCAAATATACTGGTCATCTCATGCCATCATAAGTTTGATCTTTAAAGTAAAAGAAGTTGAAAACATGGTTGTCTTGAGAGAAGAGAAAGTTGTCAAGAGAAAGTCATTCTTCTCCTCAAATTAAGATAATTATAAAAAATACTTTTATTGATCTATTTTGCTTTTATATCATCTGTGCCCCTCCCATTCCCCATGTCTTTTAAAATAACTTCTTAAAATTTTGTGACAGTGAGAAATGCTATTTACAATAGGGATAAGTCTATTTAGAGAAACCACCACAAGAATAGAAACCAACAAAGAAATATCAAACTAAGACAGAAAGATTGTCCCCCCTAACATTTTCTTTATTCAAATTCTTCAAAGAACAAAACTTGCCCAACATATCCTGTTTTGTGTTATCAAGCTCCTATTAATATAAATAGGGCATGTTTGTAGAATTTGCATCAATTAAGATAATTTGATGGATTCACAGTATTTACAATAATAAACTAGAACTTTTAGTCCACAGCCCAAATGTTACTTTCTGAACTGGCTATTCCAAATAAGAATGTTCTTCTGATAAAGACATTTGTTAGTAGAAAGTTTTAGCTGTTAGAGATATTTAAAAATATTTACATTCTTTAGTGAGTGAAAACACTGATTTGTCCTAGGATTTCTTCTAATTACTTAATTTCCCAGGCTCCATGTGGATTGCCCTTTATCAAAATAAGATTATTCATATCTTAAAATTTAATAATGCTTTTTAATTTTAGGGAGTGTTTTCACAATGATTAGCTTATTTTTGATTCTCAGCAGCTCTGGAAAGTTGGAAAGGACTTGACTTTAATTTCAGTTGGGCACTAACTGCTACTCAGACATTCTTCTATTCATCTTTAATCATAACCCTAACCTATTCCCTACACCCATTATTCCAAATTTTTTCCAGGCTCCTTAATTTTCCAACTCTGCTCCCTTATTCTCAGCCAATGACCTCATCTTCTACTTTACTGAGGAAATGGAGCCATTCAGTTCAGACAACCTCAACTTTCTCCATGTTCTTGGAATTGTTCTGTTTCACCCATCATTCATTCTGTTTCAGAGAAAAATGAATTCAGAGCTAGAAGAGTACTTAGAGACTATCATGCCCAACCCCTTGATTTTAAAGTTGACAAACCAAGATCAAGAAAAGAATGATATCTTCTTTTTTAATCCATTCTTCCTTCCTTCCTTCCTTCCTTCCTTCCTTCCTTCCTTCCTTCCTTCCTTCCTTCCTATTTCCCTTTCTCTTTGCTTTGCTTTGCTTTCCTTCCTTTCTTTTTCCCTTTATCTCAAGGCTCTAGGGGCAGCTAGGCGGTGTAGTGGATAAAGCACCAGCCTTGGAGTCAGGAGTACCTAAGTTCAAATCCGGTCTCAGACACTTAGTAATTACCTAGCTGTGTGGCCTTGGGCAAGTCACTTAACCCCATTTGCCTTTCAAAAATCTAAAAAAAATAAAATAAAATAAATATCTCAAGGCTCTAAGCCTTGACCATTTAGGTTACAATTCAAAAAAAAAAAAACCTGTGGCTAGTCATCCCTCTCTATCTGGGAAGATGAAGGAAGATAGAGAATAATTTAAATCAGACCAATGGCAGGTTAGGAGGATCTCTTCTAGAACGCAGAGGAAAAAAAAAATCTTCATAGTCAGTCTCACAACAGGTTCCAGACAGTCTCAGGTCTAAGTCCCTGAAGTCTTTGAGTTGCCAAGTGAACTCTGGCATTTGAATGTCTCTCCTACCAGACAGGACCCTTCCTTTCCTTCTTTCTTTGTCATCCCTTCTTTAGATATCATACCATCAAGTGGATTAGATCCAGGAAATGGATCCATTTCAAACAGCTATTTGTCAGCATCCTTCCTCTTTATCTACCCCTCCCCATCCTGGTTTTGTTTTGACCTTGAGGGAAATGGACAACTGGGAGCAAGAAGCAGAAAGAAAGGGAAGATGGAACTGAGGAGAGAAAGGATGCCTTTGGAAGGAAAACAGATTTAGGACCTTGCAGATTCACAGGATTGGACTGTGCTAAGAGGTCACACTTAACCCTGATCTGTTGGGGTCCTGTCTGGTAGGAGAGACAATCAAATGCCAGATTTCATTTGACAACCCCAAAACTTTAAGGACTCAGACTGAGAATGCCTGGAACCTGTTGGTGAGACTGACAATGGAGATTTTTTTTTACTGTGATTTCTAGAATGGGTCCTCCTATCTTGCCATTGGTCTGATTTAAACTATTCTCTATCTTCATCTATTCTTCATCCTCCCAGAAAGGGATGGCTAGCCACAACCTTTTTTTTTTAAATTGTAGCCTAAATGGTCAAGGCTTAGAGCTGTTACCACCTTTAGAACATTTAAGAATAGTTTCTGAGGTTTTATTGTGTTTTGGAGTATTATTTTAAAAAGCAACTATCTTGTTCATGTCAAATTTATTTGTCTGAATTCACACACATTTGTCATCTTCAAGGAGAAAAATTTTGGAGAGAAAAGGGGTTTATTTCTTTGAAACACTTTTAGGTAAGATTATTGACTGGGGGGGGGGGAGGGGTCAAGGAGCCAAGAGAGAAGATTTCTTTGAGGGAGAAAGAGAATAATAGGCAAAGCCATTCCTAGCACAATCCAACTGGTTGGTGAGTGCTGCAGCAGTCATTTCTCCCTCTTTGCCCTGAAAGTTTGTGCTTGAAAGGGAAAGCCATGTCTATGAACTGGAGTGGTTGCCAGGAAACTCCACTTACAAAGAAGAGGAGCAAGTTCTGCCAATTCAGTGGGTTATTGACATTTTAGCCTGCCATGCTCCCTAGCCTGTCACTTAGTGGTTATGAATACTTACCAAATATTGACAAAACAAATGCAAGATAGCTTTTTTGGGAGAAAGAAACCAGTAACTAGGGGATCTGGAAAGACCTCATATAGGAGATGGATTTTTCAGTTGAACTTTGCAAACAAACAAACAGAGAAAAACCCTAGGGACTTTATGAACCTGAGATGAGGAGGGGAAGTATTCTAGAAATAGGAAGCAGATTCTACAAAGGCAAGGAAGGACAATGAAGATGAAGGCCTATGTTGGGGTCCTCAACTCTTCTTCCCATTCAGTTGAGCTCTTGCCCCACATCCCTATTCTGCTTCCTTTTCGTGGGCAACATAGTTTTAAATGTCAATTTCAAAACAGTAACTCCACTTTAGGCCTTTTTTCAGTGAAGAAAATAATTATCTTGTGTCATGTAAAAAATATTAACAAAATGAAAACTTTTTTCACTGAACCAATCTGAAATCATAAGCAGGGCAGTCAGTGGTAGAAAAGGCTATTTTACTTTATTAAATTAAAGACCTGATCCCTTGCTGGGAAAGGATTTAATTGGTAGAAAAATAGTATAGTAATTTAAATGGCAAGAGGCTTTTATCTAGCATGTACATTGGCTTGTTATTTTAGGATTGCTGAATTATTGGGAGTTGAGGCCATGTATGCTGGAGGCGGAATCCAATTCCTATAAGTAAATTTGGCATCTTAGTATCTGATCTGGATTTTATAGACAAACTAGGCAACTCCTCCAGTATGTTTTGTTGCAAAAGGATACTGCTCTAACCTTCCATCCCTGAATTCTAGTCTGAGAATTCCTGACTGTGGCTGCTAATCACTGTGATAAGAGACTGTTAGCACTTTTGCTCCTGCATATTTGTGTGACAGATTAGACCCTGTCTGGGCACCTCTTGGCAGGTCAAAGCCTGCAGTCCCTGAAAGGAGAAAGCAAGGAGCTCACCCAGCTTGGCCTCTGGCTCTCAAGCATCTGAGTAATCCCACTGAACCTGTTTGACAGCTCCAGAGCCAGGTACCTGCTGAAGCCTGCAGATAAGACCCTCTTGGAAAACCTGATAGCCCCAGTCAATAAGGAAATTACTGAAAGGGGCTGGGGTTTAAAAAAAAATCCACCCCATTTCTTGGATTTAGAAAGGCTTCAGACTTTCATGGAAATCTCCACATTTCAAATTCAAGAAAGAATCATCATAATTTTTATATTTATCTATAAACATTAATTATGGGATCTAATCTAGAAGGTAATGCAGAAACAGTCAGTTAATAAACATTTATTAAGCATCTACTATGTCCCAGGATCTGTGCTAAACCTGGGGATACAAAAAGAGGTCCAAGATGCTCTCTGTCCTCAAGAAGTCCATAATCTAATGGGAGAGGCAACAAGCAATATATATATATATAAATATAGGATGAATAGGAAATAATTGAGAGGGAAGGCACTCAAGCTAAGAGGAAGTTGGAATGATTTCCTGTAGAAGATGGGTTTTTAGCTGAGATTTAAAGGAAGTCAGGAGGGAGAGAAGTCCAGCAAGGAGCATATACAGAGAAAATGCCCAGAGCCAAGAGATGAACAGTCTTGCTTATAGAATAGCAAGGAATCCAGTGTCACTAAGACTAGCGTGTAAGAGGAGTGAACAGGTAAGGAGAGGGATAAGTTAGGAAGGACCTTGAATGCCAAACATACAAAGAGTGAAAAGGGAGGAAGGGGGCTAGGTTAGGAAGGACTCGGAATGCCAAACAAAGCATTTTACTGGAGTCTATTGCTAGGGGAGGGGCTGTCACATGATCCAACCTGCACTTTAGGAAAAATCACTTGTGGCTGAATGAAGAATGAATTGGGGAGAGGAGAGAGATGGGGCAGGCAGACCCACCAGCAGGCTATTGCAATATTCCAAGTAGGAGATGATGAAGGACTGCACCAGGGTAGTGGCAGTGGCAGAGGAGAGGGAGCATATCTGAGAGATGATACAAAGGGGAAACTGATAGGACTTGGTAAAAGAGTCCATATAGAAGGGGGAGAGAGGGGAACTGAGGGTAAATCTGATGGACTGGGAGGGGGCTATTGCCTTTTACAGTAATAGGGAAGGTAGGATGAACTGGGGGGAACAGATAATGAGTCCTGACTGAGATGTTGACTTTAAAATGTCTACTGGATAAGATGGTTAGAGATGAAAGATTGGAGGTCGGCAGAGAATCTGGGGCAGGATTGGTAGATTTGAGAAGTATCAGCATAAAAAAATGATAATTAAACCCTTGAGAGCTGATGAGGTCACCCAGTGAAATAGTGTAGAGGAAGAAGAGAAGAGAACCCAGGACAAAACCCTGAGGGACATCTATGTTAGAGGGCAGGATCTAGATGGGGACTCAGCAGAAGAGGCTGGAAACCATCACTCAGGCAAAACCAGGAAATAGGGGTGTCTTGAAAATCTAGAGATAAGAGAGTATCCAGGGGAAAAAAGGTGAGCAATAGTGTCAAAGGTTAAAGAGTGATTGAGGAGAATTAGCTAGAAACCAGTCATTTTTTAAAATGGGAAACAAAGTCTGGAATGGTAATGACATACCCAAGAACATATAGCTAGTAAGCAGTAGAAAGGGGAATTCAGTAAAAGAATAGGGACTGGACCAGTGATTTCAGTGGAACAGGGAATTTCCTCTACCAGTCCTAGTCAACCCTTTCTTTTTCATTCATTATCTGGGACAGCTAGGTATAAGGTGGATAGAGCACTGGTCTTGGAGCCAGGAGGACCAGAGTTCAAGTCTGGCCTCAGATACTTACTGGCTGTCCTTGAGCAAGTTACTTAACCTTCATTGTCTCTCATCCAGGTCCATCTCCAGTCATCCTGATCTATAGCTGGCCACTGGACCCGGATGGCTCTGGAGGAGAAAGTGAGGCTGGTGACTCAGCTCAGTCCCCCTCACTCAAAACTCAATTCATGTGCTTGGCATGGCATCATCTCTCTGATAGTGTGATCTTCCTCAAAAGTGAAGGACAAACATTATTATTGTTATCATCATCATCATCATTATATACTTGTTTGTCCTTTGTTCTCAAAGAGAACAAAGACATCAGGAGGTGATGTAATGGCCTGTAAATGAATTGTATTCAAGTGAGGGAGGGCTGTGTAGTCACCAGCCTCACTTTCTCCTCCAGAGTCATCTAGGTCCAGTGGCCAGATGTGGATCAGGATGAATGAAGAAGGATGCAGTGGGAGAACTTGACCTTTTAAAGCTAAGGTGTTTCCCAGGTCTCAGTTTAACTGAGGCAATGCCCATTCAGTGATTAGGGCTGGGTAAGAAATGAAGCAGAGGGGCAGCAGTGGATAGAGCAACAACCCTAGAGTAAAGAGGACCTGAGTTCAAATGTGACCTCACACACTTAATAATTACCTAGCTGTGTGACCTTGGGTAAATTACTTAATCCCATTGCCTTGGGGAAAAAAAGAAATGAAGCACAGAATAGCTTCCACTAGATGTGTGTGTGTGTGTGTGTATCAGCTTGGTAGGGGAAGGCCCTCAGGGTTTCTGGAAAGGAGAGAAATTAGCATTCCCCTTGATAAGTATGGAAAAGGTCCTATCATTTTTTTTTTTAAATGGCAAAGGGGTTAAGTGACTTGCTATCCACTGCACCACCTAGCTGTCCTGGTCCTATCACTTTTCCAACACATACATTTAAGGCATTTTCACCTACCATGTTCATTATCTTAAAGAAGTGCCTAAAGCTTCAAGCAGGTAAATCATATTTCCAGGGTCACAAAATCATTGCATCTCAGAGGTTGAATGATGAGATAAGTTGTAAGTAGGAGATTTGGAATTGTAACTCAGATCCTTCAAATTAACCCTACTGGGGGAAGGAGGAAGAGTGAGAGGAGGGAAGGAGTTAAAAGAAGGGAGAGGTAAAGGGAGAAGAGGAAAAAAAAGAGGGGGGAAGGTAAAAGGGAGGAGGGAGGAAGGACAAAAGTAGGAAAGCAGTGGGCAGAGAAAGGGGAGGGAAGTAGAGAGAGGAGGGGAAAGAAGAGGGAAGGAAAAGGGGAGGAGATCAAATCTTATCTTCATGATCTCAATTCTGCCCAGTTTGTTTACCTGTTGCATCATGGAGGCAGAATGAGTCACAAACCATTCCTACACCTTGTTACCTCTATCAACAATACTGCAAAAACAAGAATGAAGTTTCACCACTTCATTATTAGGGAGGCATTTTAGACCCCACTTTTGCACAAGGAGAAACTGCAGCACAGATTAAGATTTGCCTCCAGCTACAGTGAGGGAACAGAATTCAGCAAGCAGACCCATTTCTTCTATTCATAAGGTGAGGCTTTTCCTAGGTTCTGAAGCTGTCAGATTTCATGGGGTTCTAGAACCATTGCTAAGCTTCTAGTCAACTAGTCCCCGCTGCCTGATGATTGGGTAGAACTGGCCTTGCCCTGATCAGCCTCTACTGCTGACCCCACTTTCTCTTTAAATGGTGCGTTTGCTCTTTCTCCACCTTGGAAAGAATGTGAAATTTGGGGTCACCGGACCTGAGTTCAAAAACTATCCTAGCTCCTTGAAATTTCAGGATCCCCATCTGTAAAATGAAGGAGTTGGGGGAGACAGCCTTTCAGATCTAGATTTAAGAACCTGTGACTTTGGTGTGAGTGGCATCCTTTGTTTGAGAGGCAGGGAGGAGTTGGAGAAGGAAGCCTCGATTCAAACCAGATGCCAACATCTGGCTCACTGAATGCAATCTATCCCTGGGGCACAATGCTCATAAATGTCAGGGGCTGTCTAAGGCAAAGAAGAAAGAAAAAGGAGGTTGAGAGGGACGAGACAATGGAAAGAGGGCTGGAATGCAGGAACAGGAGGCAGGCAAGAAGAAAGATGACCTATGGGACCATCCTTGGAACAATTAAACTCTCTGTAGATGATCAGTCAAACCATGTGGTTAACTTCACCATCATCACTGGAAGCTACTGAAGAGCCCAAGGGGCAAGGGCTTAGCTATGGTTTTGAAAGTTTAAATGAAGATTTTTCACCTGCGAAAAAAAGTAAAATACATGGATTTATGCATGGACTTATAGCAAAAACTCAGAAAATAACGCAGCTTCTGGGGTTTGAGATCACTAGGATTCCATATAATGGGTTCAGCAGAAATAAGATTATCCCCCAACCGCATCAAAGAAAAGATGTCCTGGTGGGGGAATCGAATGGTGAAGTACTGTTTCTACCCAAATGAGAAAAACAGCAGGATATGAGGATGTGGGTAGCTGAAGAAAGTCAATAACAAAGACTTTTGGTAATAGAATAAAGAGAAAATAAAACTGGCAGGAAATGTGGCCTTTTAGGATCACTAGCAAGTTCTTAAGGTCTTTCAGCAAGATCAAAAAAAAATTGGTAAAACTAAAGATCATGACTCTCAGTTCTCTTGATCTAAGTTTGAAAATGAAAATCAAATATTTTTTTAAAAGGATGTTTTACAGTGTTGTTTTAATATAGAAATTGGATGCCTAATTCCACTTTTTAAAATTTTTCTTTTTAAGTCAAGGAACAAAATTAAGGTGCTAAACTTATCTAAGTTTTTATTTTAATTTTATATTTTATTCAATATTTATTAAGTCCTAATAAGTGCACAGCATAGTGCTAGGCAGGTACTTATGAACGAACTGAGATTTTCTGTCACATATCTTAAAATTTTTTATGAGCATAATAATTTCTTAAATGTGTAAGGTATTTTTATTACAATAGCTCTGCCAACAAGTATCATTAATCTCATTTACAGACAAGAAATATTAATAATAATATTATTATTAGCTCATTTGACCCTCACAGAGTCCTGGAATGTAGTTACTACTATTAGTTTCATTTTTGTTATTTGGTTATTTTTTCAGTCTTGTCTGACTCTTCATGACTCCTTGAGGTCATGGCAAAGAATCTAGAGCAGTTTGCCATTCCCTCACCAACTCATTTTACAGATGAAGAAATTGAGGCAAACAAGGTTATATGACTTGTCCAAGGTCACTCAATTAGTGTCTGAGACCAAACTTGAACTGAGGAAGATGAGTTTTCCTGGCTTCAGATTGGGCACTCTCTGTCCTATGACCCCACCTAGCTGCCCACTCCCATTTTACAAATGGGGAAACTAAGTCTCAAATAAGTTGAGTGACTTGGTCAGACCTCACATATAACTGATAAGCAAATAAAATGTGATTTGAACCCAGCTAGCTCTTCTTGACTCCAAGGTCAAGAATATAGGTACTTTCTCATACAACTTTTATAAAAAAAAAAAAATATATATATATATAATATATATATATAAAATGAGATTAATTCTTTTAAACAGTCTTAAGTATTTATGAAATATTTATTCTGTGCAAGACATTGGGAATACAAACACAGTGAATTCCTACTCAAAAGGGAGTTTACATTCTAATGGAGAAGACACATGTTTTTCAGTTGACATGGTGCTAAATTTCTTTAAGGACAAGAACTGTTTCACTCTGTTATGGTATCCCCAAACCTGTACAATGTCTGGCAACAGTAGGTGCTTAATAAATATTTATAGATTGGTTTAATCAAAAAGAATTTCAGTCAAGAATCAAGATTAGATAATTAGATAATCAATGTAGGTCAAGGTGGAAGATAATCTATCCTTAAGGGCACCTTGAAAACTCAGAGATATCATGGTACAGGTCAACAGAGAAATAATTAATGGTGCATATCATTTTGTTCTATGGAATTTTGAATTTTCAGAATTGAGATAGCAGGGAATGGATTCATTTTCTAGAACCATGCGCCTTAAGCTTAAGGAATTTTTGGATTGGAGTAAAAAACTCTCCAGGCTCACATAGTAGCAACTCTAATCAGTACTGTAAGTACTTAGACCAAAGAAGGCATAGAAAGCATGAAAATCTTTGGAGTTTTGACTCTGCAATCAGGAATCAAAAGCCTGGTAGAACAATCCATGATATGGTAATGGTGGATGATGATAAATTAATTCAAGATTTGGGCAAGGATGGAAATATAAAGTGAAAGAGATCCCTACAAGCAAAACCCTACAGTAATGCTATCAATTCTCCATCATATTGATCCCTTCCTCACCAAAAGTTTTAAACTCAATGAATTCAGGGATTTTTTTCCCTGTAGAAATGCCTGCACAATTTTAAGGTAGAAATCAATTTGTTAAATAGGCGTCACTTAAAGAAAACAGACTTTGCTGGAGCAAATCATATGAGTTAACACATTTCAAGCACTCTGCAATCTTTAAAACTATATTAATACTAGCTATCATTATTATGCTTGTTCTATTATCATTATTTTATTTGTTGTTTTGCTATTGTCGTTGCTGATGCTATTATTGCTACTTTTCAGAAAATGAGTGGGAAATTCAATTTTATCTCCAAGTATAAGAACATTCCCCTATTATACTCACTTTAGCCTATCATTAGGAAAATGTTCATTTTTGTAATCTCCTAAATCCTCTTCCCTCTTAGGCAAAGTAGGCAAAAGGTTACATGTTTCCTCTTTGTGTTTGCCATGCAAAAGAAGAGAGCTTTTAAAAAATAATAAAATCAAATTATTCTTAAATTTGTGCCCTAATAGTTTTTAACTAATCAATTTGGTCAACTTCCCAAATTCTCTTCCCTCTTAGTCAAAGCAGGCAAAAAGCTACATGTTTAGTTCTTGCGTTTGCCATGAAAAAGAAGAGAATCTTCAAAAAATAATAAAATCACATCATTCTTAAATGTATGTCCTACCATTTTAAAACTAATCAATTTGATCAACTTCCTGGTAATTCTAGAGATGTCTGTTGAGCTTCTCTAAGAGTTGCAACAAGGAAGACAAGTTTCTTCCATAGCTGACTGGAATTAGTTTTTCCTTGGAACTGACCCCATGAAATCATTAGTCATTTAGAGAATTTATAATCCTTTACTAATAAATGTGAACTCAATCACAAGTGGGCATTTGTTTTTCAATAATGAGGGTCATAAAAATTTTCCATTGCCCAGTTACTTTCAACAGACCTATGAATTTCAACCTTGACCATGCTTGACATTTCGATGGAGCTATGATTCCCTTCTGCCAGATACCAATCAAAACTCCCATCCCTCTCCACCCCACATGTTGTAAAATACCTGTCCAAGTTTTCCCATGAATGCATCCTAGATGATCTGGTCAAAATGCTTTCAAGAGATTTCCTTGTGCTTTGCCTCTCTTGGTGATACCAGTGATGTCTCTTGGTCTATCCCTATATTGGCTACCATTTTTTCCATGTGAGTGACCCACCTCCTTTTCTGGCCTTAGACATCCTCTGAGATATTTCTTACATGACTTTCTATGCCTAAATCGTTGTTGGTAACGTGCTACAACCTGATTATGCCTACCTTGAGTCTTTCCACACCTCCATTAAAGTCCTATTGTGATGTCTCATCATGGTACAGACATTATCCTGGGTTCTCAAAGGCTCTGTCAACAGATCACAAGCTCTAGCAGGTTCTACCAAGCTGGAAAGGGTTCAAGCATAGACCTGGTGACAGAATGTGTGTTTCTTATATGTAGACTAGACTAGCTAAATGCAGGGAAGGAGCATGATCAATGCTGGCTACACATGATGAACTTTTTTCAGTCGTGGCAACCCTTAAAACAGACAAAATATAAAATGACCTTCAGTCATATACAAATGCCTTCTTCCAGGGTGATGATAGCAGCATAATAGAAAAGATTGAAGTGTATGTGAGGAAAAAGGTACTAAAAGTTTACACAGACTTATTATTCTTCAGGAGTTTAAATCTTGTATGACTATTTGTGACATATTTGGAGTGGTTTGCCATTTCCTTCTCCGGTTCATTTTGCAGAAGGGGAAACTGAGGCAAGCAGGTTAAAGTGACTTGCCCAATGTTACCCATTTAGGAAATGTCGAAGGTCAGATTTGAATTCAGAAAGATGAGCCTTCCTAACTCCCTGTATCCATCTATTCCATCTATCCATCTAGACCAGTTACCTGGATCATGGCCTAAGCAATAAATATTCATTGCATTCTTACCGTGTTCTTGGACTGTGCTAGGAGATCTAACTTGTGTACATGTCTTATATTTTCTATTAGATTACAAATTCTCTTAATGCATGCACAGTATCTAGTGTAACTTTTTGTCTCTCTCTGCCTAAGGAACATAGTAGGTCCTAAATCAATGTGCTGATAAACAACTGAATGAATGATGAGAAGACATGATCCTTGACTTCATGGAAATTACAATTGAACTAAGGAGACAAGACTAATATGCATACATAATTGGACAGTAATAAATGACAAAGTATAATCTAGTGCTAAGTGATGTGGCTCAGACCATTAATTCAGCAAAAATTCAGCAAAGGAAGATGTTATTGGGGCTGAGTCAGTGAATAATGGCTTAATAAAAGAAATAGGACATTGACTGGACTTTGAAGGATGGGGAAGATTTAGCTAGGAGGAGAAGGGAGAGGGAGCCGTAATTCAGACTGGGAGACCAACATGAGCAATGAGAGATTGGAATTAGCATTTGTATATGTATGGGGGGGGGGGAACGGAAGAGGAGGGTAGGGTGGGGAAGACAGTATAGACCCAAGCTGATCTGGAGGATTCACAATGCCAAAGTGAGAGGCAATGAGAGACAGGCAGGGTGGGGATGGGTTTATAGAAGACCTTGAAAACTAAACTGATGACTGTAGCCTTGATGTGGTAGGTAAAGGAGAGTCATTGTAAATTACTAAACCCAAGAGTAAAATGATGAAGACAGGTTTTGGGAAGAGTTGTCTGGTGAAGATAGGCAGAGGAGCTAGACATATACTTTCTCAAGCCACTCCTTGGAATGAGAATCAGTGAACGAAAATAGATTTATTAAATGCTTGCTATATGTGCCAGCTACTATGCAAAGCATGGGATCAAATACAAAAGTGAGACAATCCTTCCCCCTGAGAAATTTTTATCCTTATGGGAAGAAACACACAGAAGGGATTGTTGGCCAGGGAATGAGGGGAGTTGGGGTCTGGGGAGTCGCAGAAATAATAGCATGTATTATTTACATTATGTAGAGTAGGAGACTAAGCAATGGCTAACAAATGTCCACTGAGCAGTGAGGAGGATGTGGTCCATCTTCCCTCTCTAGGATCACATGGCTAGTAAGATAACTCTAGATTTAAGCAGGTGATTGACCTACCCTGTTATATTAGCATGAGTTTGATGACTGTTGCTCCGAACAAGAGGTGGAAGGCAAGAATGTGGGGATAGAACAGATGACAAGCCAGACTTTGGTTTATGAATCTTGTCTATAGACTATATCAATTGACTACTTGACATTTGATTTTCTACTAAATACTCAGCATTGTGCTGGGAGTTATAATTTGTATATGAATCTTCTCTGACCTACTAGGTTATAAACTCTCCAAGGGCAGGGACTGGGCTTTTACATCTTTTTGTTTGTTGGTGGTGCTATCCAGTTGTGTCTGACTATGGTTTTCTTAGTAGAGTTAATGGAGTGATTTGCTATTTCCTTCTCCAGCTCATTTTACAGATGAGGAAACTGAGACAAATGGGTTAAGTGACTTGCCTGTTCTCCTAGCTAGATATGGCTGAGACTAGATTTGAACTTCCAAAGATGAGTCTTCTTGACTCTTTGCCTAGTAGAATCCCTTGACTCTACTGCATCATCTAGCTGCACTCAGCTCAGTATAGTCTCAGTAGTTCCCTACTGTATCTAGGATCAGATAAAAAAATCTTCTTTTTGGCATTTTAAACTCTCACAGCTAGGTCTATTTTCATCTTTCTTGTCTTTTTATACCTTATTTCTTTGCCATATTAGACTATTTGCTACTCTTCACACAGAACACTATAGTCCCTGTGCCTTCCAACAAATTGTTACTGGTACCTAGAATGTTCTTCCTCCTTATCTTCATATCGTGGCTTCCTTCTAGACTCAGTTCAGACTTCATTTTCCATAGCAGGTCTTTCCCAGTTCCCTCAGTTACTCTGTGGGCACCAAGGTAACCATCTCTATTGATTTATTATTGATTGGCCCACTTCCATTGTCAATCAAACAGTTCTTGGATGATGGATTTTACTTGACTTTTTCCATATTAGTCATCATTGCTTTTATGTTGTAGACTCTTTGTACTACTATATACCCATTCTTTGGGTTACCTGCAATTCTGACTCAAGAAAGATTGTGATTGTTTCACAATTTGCCATCATGTAGCTTAACCAGAAGAATATTGATGTTCAAAGAAGGGATCTTTGTTTTAGGGAACAGTTTATGATCACTGGAAGAGCTAGGCATATTCTCAATAGTAACTGAGCCTACTCTCTTGCTCCTGTGCAATTCTGGGCCAAGTTCATTATCCATCTGTAACAGTGTTTCCCAAAGATTATGTTTACTGATGAACTAACTCACTAGATATCATAGTATAGACCAAGGGTCACTAAACTACAGTGTGGTATGGTCAATGAGTTAAGAATGCTTTTAAAAATAATTGCAAATATAATAATATTTGATTCAAAAATGTAAAAACTATTCTTATTAACTGGCTATATACAAAAATGGTCAGTGAGCTAGATTTGGCCTTTGGGTCAAAGTTTAACTGACCTCCAATGGTCTAAACATTTTTTTTTTTATCTTATACCTCTATCTTTAAAAAAATTTCTGTAATATATATATCCTTATTTATTAATAATATGATGTACTACTCTACTAATAAATATGTATATTATAAAAACACAAAAATAGAAAATTTAAAAATATAAACTAAAGATCAAATAACATTTAATACTAAAGCTAAAGGATTTGAGTAGAGGAGTGACATGGTCAGACCTGTATTTTTGGACAATCACTTGTGAAAAACAGAGTCATCAAAGAGGTGACCAATAGGCCAAATGCATCCCACAATATTTCCTAGGGTGGTCTGAATCAGATTGAAATGTAATTGGGAAATATTTAATCAAATAAATAAAAATACAATAAGAGATATACAACATTACATTTTAAAATGAACTCAATAGCAGTCCATACAAATTAGTGTTATCCCCGCCCCTCCCCATTCCTTTTTGAGTTTGATATCACTGGTGTAGGTGTAGAGGAAATAAAGAAGGAAATAGCCTTTATTTCATACCATTGCTAGACATGATGCTAAGTGCTTTAGAAATATTATTTCATTTAGATTCTTACAACAAGCCTGGGAGGTTGTTGTTTTATATTTTAGGTAACTGTGTCAGGGAAAGGTTAAGTGACTTATCTAGAATCACATAGCTAGTAAGTATCTGACTCTAAATTTGAACTCAGGTCTTTCTGATTCCAAGGCCAGGACTCTACTGCACCACTTAGCTGTCTCTAATCAGATTAGAGAAGGGAGAGACTTGAGTCAAGGAGACCCTTTAGGCAGCCATGTAATAATTAAGGGAAAGAGATGATGAGACCAAGAGGCTGGTGGCTGTTTGAGTGGAGAGATTAGAACTTGTATAGCTGTGATGACAAGATTTGATTGAAAAGATGGCAAGAAATATTATGGAGATAGAAATGACAAGGATGGATATGTGTGAGGGAGAGGGTAGGATGTGGTCCATCTTCCCTCTCTAAAATTAGTCCATCAACACTTTGGAGTCAGGTGTGGGCCTCTAAGGCGACCAGCCCCCACTTTTAGAGAACCCTGGTCTAGACATCAATCATTCTTACTCATTTATTTTACCCTTTCTGTCTAGTCAGGCCAAAGTCTTTAGACTGGTTGCTGATGTCATGAAGTAGGCTGTTGGGTATTCTAGGACTTGATGTGAGCAATACAATGTCATCTGAAACTAAGATCATCAATCTCCATGGAAAGATTTAATGGAATCTGAATGCAGATTGAAGCACACTATTTTTTCCTTTCTATAATTTTTTTGTGGTTGTTTTTCCTTTGGGTTTCTGTCTTTCACAATATGACTAATTTGATAATCTATTTTGCATGGTGGAATTTGCTTATTGTTTCAGGGAGAGGGGAAGTGAGTGGGGGGAGAGAGAAAATTTGGAACTTAAAATGTTTTTAAAAAATGAATGTAAAAATTATCTTTACAGAAATAAAATATTATTTGATTTTCAAAAATGTAAGAGCATCTGGAGCACTTTGTTATTCTTAGGGAATCCATCTTCTATGTGAACTCTCTGCTCAACAATCTTGCAACACAATTGTAAGTATATGTCTCCTGCTTTAAGCTTCTCTTGATACTGATAATCAAAGGGTCACTAACAAAATTCTCTGTTGTGACTAATTTTAAGAAATTTTGTATGGGAGAGAACTTGCTAGAAAACAGTCTTCAAGATCGCATTTTGCTCTATTGAGTTTAATTTTAAAAATGAACAAACAATTCAATAATGAATTCTCCATTTTAGTTAACTTCATCATGGCGAAGATGTTTTCTGCTAGATAAAATTATGAAAGACTGCATAATTTCTTCTCATATCATCATCAAGGATATCCTTGATGCATAAGCGGATCACTCTCATCAAGATTTTATAGGAGATAGGAATAGGTAACAGGTAACTCCCAGGTGAGAAAACTTCCTCCATATGGCACATTCTCTGCAATTTATAGTGTTAAAAAGTTTCCTAGAATACTGAGAAGTTAAATTTCTTGCCCAAGGTCACAAAGTCTGTATGTGTCAGATATAGGACTTTAAACCAAGTCTTCCTGGTTTCAAGGCCAGCTTGTAAGACACTATGTCATCAGAAAAAGATTATCTAGATATGAAAAAATAAACTGAGGGTGCAGTTGGTCATTTTGGGAAAAAAAAACACATTGGCATAGGAATTTGTAATCCTAAATTTGAATTGGATCTGAATCCCAGATTTTTTCTTTACCATCTCTATAACCATGACCAAATAGCTTCTCTTTTCTTCTTCTTCTTCTTCTTCTTCTTCTTCTTCTTCTTCTTCTTCTTCTTCTCCTCCTCCTCCTCCTCCTCTTCCTCCTCCTCCTCTTCCTCCTCCTCTTCCTCCCCCTCCTCCTCCTCCTCCTCCTCCTCCTCCTCCTCCTCTTCCTTCCCCCTCTCCCCTAACTCTCCCTTCTCCTCCTTCCCCTTCTTTCCCTCCTTTCCCTTCTCTCCTTTCCCCCTTCCTTCTTTCCCACCTCTTTGTCCTCCTTGGTATCCTCCTCCTTCTCCCCTTCCTCCTCCTCCCACTCCTCTTTTGGTGGGGTGGAAGTAGTAGTGGTTCAAGTTCCTCATTCATAAATGAGAGAATTGTACTAGTCAAGACAAAGAAACAAATACTTATTGAGGGCCTGTTACAGGTCCAGTACTTTGCTATCTACCTAGGATACAAAGAAATGAAAAAACAAAAACAAAAGAAACCAGATAGGCCCTTCTAATTCTAAAACCTAATGATTATCTAAATATAGATTATTTTTATAGCACAGTTCCAAGAACAAGAGGGCTACAAAGAAAACAGAATATATATTTCAGTGTATATTTGCATGCTAACAGGAAAAACTAAGGAAATGAAGCTCTAATTTGGAATTTCAGCAAGAAGAAATAAGAAAAGGGAGTGTTTTCACATTCCTTTCATTCTTATGGCTAAGGATACATTTCTACAGTAATGTTGATTCTGTAGAAATAAAACCATAGAGAAGTCTAAATTATTCACCATTCCTTTAGTTGCCTTTGAATCTACCTTAGGCTTATCATGACTTGATGCAATAATTATCAATAATGCTAATGAAGGACCTGACCAAAAAAGCCCAAGGCTGACACATGATAGGCCCTCCATGGTATCAATGGAAACAAAACCCGAGGTGGTGGAAAGAGGTACAGAAACCCTGGCAGCCCAGATAATAGGCCAGAGCTGAATTCAGAGAGAGCTCTGCCTTCTAAATAAGTTAAAATACACAGGACACCAACCTAACCCTAGTGGGCAGAGTTTCAGGCAATGTTCCCCATATGGGCAAGAGTCTGCCAGGCAGGAGAGATTCTTCAGATCATCATCACTACCTGGCCATGCAGGTGAGAAAGCAGAGCTGGGAGAGTCTCCTTTCATCTCCAGCAATCAACTTCAATGGGACCTCAAGTCCTTACAGTTCAGAGGCAAAAGAACCCAGGAGGGGAAACCCTGGTTCCAGACAGTCTGGGGATTCCTTTTGACCACGAAGCTGTTCCCCCCAAGCGATTCACTGCTCCCTGAACTATGAAACAATCAAGAGAAATTAACCCTCTCATTTGTTAGCCTTCAATAGCATACTTTAACTGATCTGGAGCCACGGACTCTCAGATAATTGTCCTAATTAGTCTGGCATGGGGTGTGGAATGGGAAGGGAGAATTGGCATCCTAAGTCATTAAAACTGAAACTTAAGGGGGAAAAACCTAGTCATTTCCAGTTTTGACATATGGATTACAGATGTTGCAAAGAAAACAGATTCTCTAGGGGTTTTCAGGGGACTTTTGGAGGAGGGGAGCAAGAATAAATGGGTAAATGAGGTGGGGGGGCAAGGCAGAGGAGGGTGGGAAAGGGGGAGAATCTTGAGTTTTAACAGCCAAAAGAAAGCTCTAGTGAAACCTCTTATTTTTCCAACAGTAATAATACTAGCTAACATTTCAGTTGGTAAATCACTTTACGTATTATTTTTATTAATTTTTTCAATAAATAATAATTAACATTATGTTTTAAGGTTTGCAAAGCATTTTATATGTGCTGTTATTTCTTCTTTTGTCTATTGTGTTCCCTCACAAGCTCCTTAGGGAAGCAACTAGACTGTCTTGTTTGAATTTGTATTTCCAGTGCCTGAGAATGATTTTTTTTTTCTTTTTGACAAGGTAGAATAGGTCATTCTTTGCCTCATCTCTTACTTATCTGCCTTAATCATTGAATGGTCAGACAAACTGAGATCTAGCTTAAAAAGGCCACTGTATCCAGGGCCATCTCCAGTCATTCTGATTCATATCTGGCCACTAGACCCAGATAGTTCCAGAGGAGAAAATGAGGCTGGCGACTTAGTACAATCCCCCCTCCCCCTTCCCTTAAATCCAATTCACTTCCTTGTCATAGCATCACCTCCCTGATGTCATGGTCTTCTTTGAAAATGAAGGACAATGCAAAAAATAATTAATCTTCTAAACATGCTAAACACAATTGAGTATAATATTTGCCTAACTGTTCACCACTGAGGCAATGGGAATGGGAAGGGAGGGTAGAAGGAAATTAGGTAACCTAAAAATATGCATATGCATGTGGATGAATATTGAAAAACTTTCATAACATGTAATTGGAAAAATAAAATATAATATCAATTAAAAATGAAGGAAAAATATCATTTCATCCTTCAGTCATCATCATAGTTAATATTATACCTTAAATGCAAAGCATTTAACATGTATTAATAACATTTGACCCATGGGTCTTCTAACTCAATAACCAATCCTTTTCTAAATAGTCCCTTTCCATCCTGTTCTTCCCAATGAGGCAGCTAGGTAGTTCATAGGAAAGAGCATTAGACTTAGTGTGAGAAAGACCTGAGTATAAATCCTTTTTCAACATTCACTGACTATTGACCCTAGACAAGTCACTTAAGCCCTGCCTGCCTCATTTTCCTCAACTTTAAGATGGGGAAATTGTATTGGCTCTATTGTACTTAACCTCCCAGAGTTGTTGTGAGGATCACATGTGATATTATTTGTAAAGCATCTGAGACAATGTCTTTCTTGCAATAATAAATGCTTGCTCTCCCCACACCCACTACCCACCTCCCCCAAGTGGCTGAGGCACTCTGCCCCATGTGCCTCAGCAAAGCCCATGGGACACAAGAAGTAGATGAGGCTCAGGATCAGCACCTTGGACTTGTATCTGTGGTCCAGTCCCCAAGTATTCTCCATGGAGAAGGCTTCGATTCCATTCTCCTCTTCTCCCCGTTCATATAGCACAACACTGTGTACCATAAAGAGAATTATTATCCAATAATTGTGTGCCTACTATGTTAGGGGAAAAATCATAGAGAAACCTTTCCTGGTATCAAGGAGCAAATACTTTATTGGGAGAAGGGTATGAGAGGGGGATGTGATGTTTCCCAAAGGAAAAGAGTGTGAGTTATGGACATTTGGGTCTTAGTAAACAAGAGGACCTAGAGCAGGTTTTTTTAAACTTTCTATGTGTCATAGACCCTTTCAGTAGTCTGTCTGGCGAAAACTTGGGGACCATAGAGACAAATAGTTTTTAAATAAGGGGAAATAAATTTTTTATTACAAAAGAATTGGAAAAGAAACCAAACATATTTAAAGACCGCTATTAACCTATTAAGAAAATAAGTTCATAGACCCCAGTTTAAGAACCCTATGTCCTAGAGTGTGTCCCTCCAAGGAGTCATTTCTGATTACAGGCCTTTCTGGTTGTCGCTTTACTTTATCCCACACTTTAAAAAAACTCTTGTGGATTGTTACATTAAAATCCTTAATGCCAATTCCCTGCTGTGCCTGGAGTTGCATTCCAGTGCCGCACAGAAACTAAGAGAATGATGAACTTCTTCCCTGAACCACACAGAAAAATAATCATTAAACCAAAAGCACAAATGCACCAGTTGACCTGGAAGGGTTTTCACTAATGCCTCTGTTTGGGTAAATTTCTAGAGAAACCAGCAAAAATAGAGGAAACATGAATAGCCCTAGTTCTGGGTAACAAAACATGCTGAGATAATTAATACAAAGCTCCCAAATCTATGCCATGAATTCTTCTTCAGTTAGGTTTTATTGTTAAATCTAGAAACTCAAGAAAAAGACCTCAAAGTAGAAGGGATTTCTGAATTAGAAAGGAGTTTGGATTATATGACCTCACAAGGCCATCGACTTTAAGATTCTCTCAATCAACCAACTCACAAGTTTTTAAAAAGGCCTATTGAGATACACTGAAAGGCACCAATGATGAAAAGACCAAAAGAAGAGAGAGGGAGAGTCCCTCCCCTCCAGGGCTTATATGGTTTTGGAGGGAATAGCATATATGTTCATATATATATATATTATATATTATATATATATTATATACATTAAAATATATATATATATATGTATATATATATACATATATATATATATATATTCATTCTTCCCAAGTTTGGGACAACTCTACAGGACATTAAGTGCTATGTACATATGGTGCCTGGTTGAGTCAGGGAACCCTTCTTTGTAAAGGGGACACACATCAAGGAAGGGATTGGAGAAAGGCAATTGTGAGAGCTAAGAGTGGATTTTTGAATGACCAGGTTGAGAGATTCTCCAGCCATAGAGGCATCATGAGACCAGTAATCTCTCTGCCCCCTGGATTCTCAGTCTCTGCAACCCCAGAGATCGCTAAGGGCGGACAACCCTTAATGAGATTTTTCTCTCTCTCCTTGGTTGAGCTGTTAACATATCTCACTTCCATCCAAAGAACTCATTTGCTCCTGTGTATACTTTGGTTGATTCTAGTCTATAAAATTTCTCTGATTTCCATTAATTACTTCCTTTGTTAAAGAGTTGGAATAGATATTCAAGGGCTTTACTATAATCAACATTGGGAGGAAGTTAAACAAGGGATATCTTCCCTTTGAGAGTAATCAGTATCTTTAATTCTGAACCCATTGCACTCTTAGACTATCTTATTTTTTTGTGTGATAGACTGATATAACTCTTGACCAATATTCTTCTTGGAGATGAGAATGATAACCCTGGATCCTGCCTGTTCCTGCCCTGATGGGCTACTGATGGCACTATTACTGCCTCTTTCTACTCTCCACAAAGGTAGAAATTGTAGTCTTTTTTGGAGACAGGGTAGGCCAGATCTCATATCAGACATCCATTCATTATGCCATATGAAGGCCAGTTGTATTTATACTGGACAAGGTACAATAAAGTTTTTTGGTTGTTCGGTTGTATTCAGTCCTGTTCGATTCTCCATGAGCCTTTGGAACGTTCTTGGAAGAGATACCAGTCGTTCACCATTTCCTTCTTCAGCTCACTTTCCAGATAAGGAAACTGAGACAAACCAGGTTAAATGACTTCTCTAGGGCCACACAGCTGTGTCTGAGGGCAGATTTGAATTCAGGTTTTCTGCAAGGTGGTAAAGAGGATAGTCAGGAAGACTCATCTTGTGGGTTCAAATCCAATCTCAGACACTGACTAGCTGTGTGACCCTGGGCAAGTCATTTAACCCTGTTTGCCTCAGTTTCTCATCTACAACGTATCCCAGAGAAGGAGATGGCAACCCACTCCAGTGTCTCTGCCAAGAAAATTCTAAATGGAGTCAAGAAGAGTCAGACACAACTGAAGCGACCAAACAAAAATAAAGTTAGCATGAGGTATTTGGGAATGGGGAGTCATATTCATCCATCTATCTATCTATCTATCTATCTATCTATCTATCTATCTATCTATCTATGTTTCTATCTATCTATCTATCCAGAGAATCAGGGCAGGCCTCATGTAGGGGGTACTGAACTAAGCTTTGAAGGAGGCGAGGGAAACTAATGGGTAGAGGTAGGAAAGGAGTGACATCCCTGGAACAACAATGGTTACAGAATTGACAGGTCCTGGGTTTAAAGGCTTACCACCTACCTATGTGTCTTTGGACAAATTGTTTAATCTCTCTAAGCCTTGGAATTCTCATCCATAGAACAAAATAATGGATCTAGACAGACCTGTAAGTCCATTCTAGCTTTCTATCTATGATCTAGTCATGGGAGATATTCTTTTTTTTGGCAAGGCAATGGGGTTAAGTGACTTGCTCAAGGTCACACAACTAAGTAAGTATTAGGTATTTGAGGCTGGATTCGAAATCACAGCTGGTGCTCTTTCCACTGGCTGCCCCCATGGGGGACATTCTGTAAAAACAGAGATGGACTGTCAGATGTGAAGAGCAAGAAGAATGCCCAGGTTGGAGAGTGTATGAAAAGAGTAAATGGGTAATAAAGCTGGAAATGTAGGCAGGAGCCAGATACTTTAAGAATATTTTGTGCAATATTTAACCTGGTTCTGTTCCTGAATGTCTATGTCATCTTGGGTGAAACCTCTTACCCTCTGCTCCTTCTCAGTCTCCTTTACTGGATCACCAATCTGCTCCCACTTCAGTTGTGAATATACTTCAAGATATTTTCTGAGCCTTTTTTCTTCTTTCTTTACAATTTTTCCTTGTTAATGTCACCATGTTCCATAGTTCAATCATTATCTCTATATGAATGATCCCCAAATCTTTTTCTATTTCCCATGTTTTCCAATTGCCTACTACTCAATATCTCCACCTGGATATCCCAAAGGCTCCCCAAACATAGAAATATCCAAAATAGAAATAATTCTATTTGCTTCCAAACCTAGATTTCCTGCAAACTGCTATTTCTGTAGGGAAAACCACCATCCATCCTTCCTGTCACTGTGGTTCTCCACTGTGGTCATATTTGACTCCTTCCTTCTCTTTAGTCCCACCATGGCCAATCAATGGTTATACCTTGTCTATTTTACTTCCACCTTAGCTCTCTTAACTGTTTCCTCTCAATTCTTTGGATCTCTAAAGCCTCTGAGGCCCCCTATTCCCTCTTGGGCTATTTATAATATTCTTCTATTTATCTCCCTACCTACAATCCCTTTACTCTCCAACCTTTTCTTGATGTAGCTAGAAAGCTGATATTCCTAAAACATGTATCTGACCATGTTACCCCCCACTCAAAAATCTTCAATGATTATTGTCTCCAAGAATAGGCATGAAATCCTCAGCTTGGCACTTAAAACCTACTTCTATCTAGCTCCTATCTACCTTCTCAGTCTTATTCTATATCATTCTCCTTTCCGTGCTCCATTCCAAACTAGCTATCTCTAACCTCCATGACTCTGAACAGGTGGTTCTCCCTTATCTGGAATGTACTCCCATCCTCACCTCTGTGAGATATGATTCATTAGGACGCCTACTCTACCCCAATTAGTATTAATCAGTTTGGTATTTTACATAAATCACATAGGGATAATTAGATAAGATAGGTTCTTATAGTAAGCCTCAACCTTAACATAACGTTCACTACTTGTTTACTAGTTCATGAAACTCACTTGCGCAACCTCAAGAATGCTGACAAAGATGTTTCTATACTGTTTTGTTCAATTTTCATGTCCAAACCCAGTGAGGGTTGGAGGATTTGGTTCTTTGGGAAGTTCCCCAATTTATTTTTGTATCTCTGGACCAGTCTCTCTTGTCCATCATGGGCAGGCAACCTGACCATCTTATGACCACTTAGTTATAATGCCCCATGTTTTGCCCAAAACTTGACCTTCCCAGTCCCACTCTACCCCACCTTCCACACAACATACCATTCCTAGCTGATGTATCATTTTGGGTCCCTGAAGGAAGGTCTATCAACCCATAGGATTCTGTACTTTGTAAAGACAGTCTCTCTAGAGTACTCAAATATTATATCTTGTATCAAGTCTTATAAAAATAAGGTCCTAGAAGAAGGGGGACAGCTCAGATTGTGAGGAAAACCAGAAGTCATCAGAAGGAAGCATAACTCAGTGGTTTTTCTTGTAGACTGGGCAATTATAATTTTCACACCTTCCCCTTATAGGATTCCTAGGTTCCTTCAAAGTAAGGCTCAGGTGTCATTCCTTTCCTGCATCCTTCCCCCTTATTATATAACTTTTTTTTTGTATTTGTTTTGTTTTGCTTAATATATGAACATCCTGTTTTTTCCCAAAGAAAATATAAGTGCTTTGAGGGTAATCCCTAACTAATATTTGTCTTTGTATATCTGGTATGTAGCCTGGCACCAGGTAGGTGTTTATCCTATAGTGGCACTGTAAAAATCTTTGAAAAGAAACTCCCCAAGTGGAATGGATGCAAAGCAAAGGTTGCCTTTAAACCAAAACACTGATCTTGTTAGCATCTTTACACATTGATTTATACATTGATCCTTTTATACACTGATCCTTTTCAAATTCTGCTCCTCTCAGGAGATGAGACAAAACTGTGTTATTCATTTTGTGGTTACAGAGCAGAATTGTAATGTTCCAACAAGGGCTTTGAATGAAGTGAAAAACCCAAGGAGTCCACCCATTCCTAGAAAAACAAGATGGAGGGCGGGCAGAGGCGGCTCTTCCCGAGAGGCACAACTCATCTCCAAAGACAATGAGCTGGCTGGAGGCGGCCCCAGCTGTAAGCGGTTATGGAATTGGCATTGATAGACTTTAGCCTAAAAAAAGATGAGCTGTTTGTTCTCATTGGAAAGGAGTACAGAGAAGAGTCAACAAAGATGGGATGTTCCAACATCTGTGTAACAGAACCCAAAAAGCAGGCATTTTTTTATACAGTATGAAAAAGGAATCTTTTTTTTCTCTATGCTTTATTAGAATAATAATAACTGACACCTAGAGGCCACTTTATGTCATTTTATTTGATCCCTCACAACCCGCCTATAAAGCAAGGTTAGCTATCACTATCATACAGATGAGGCTCAGAAAGCTTAAGTGGCTTGCTTAAGATCTTGGCATAATGGGAAGATTGGACTTAGACATTAGAGTTGGAACATGTTGTGTATATTATCAGGGTCTTTATCTGTAAAACGAGGGGCTTCCACTCAGTTGATCTAAGTCTATGACATATTCAATCATCAAGCATTGACTTATGACTCCCATACTTTGTCATATCCTGTGCTAGATTCTAGGAGTCATCAAAAATGAAACAGCCTCTGTTCTTAAGGAACTTACTTTCTCTCTCTCTGAGTCCTCTATGCTTCTTGAAGGCAGAGACTGTTTCACAGACAAGTAGATCCCATATTTTTAAAATTTTTTTTTAAATCTAGATCCCATATTTTTACATGTAAAGATGAGGAAGGATCACCAAGAGTTGGACATGACCAAAATGACGGAATATTTCCTGGGGTGGTGAGGTGCCAGCAATTGTGTATATAAGGAAACAAATGTGTCCTGTAGGAGTTGGGGCTTGAGCAGACACAGCTGGTAAGAGCCATCGCTCTGTCCACTCCCCCAGGTTCACCAAACCAACATGAATAACCATCTGTATTTTCAGTGAGGTTTGATTAAAGGATAAAAACATTTTTTTAGTTACAGAAAACTGAGAATGTTGTAGGAGCAGAGTGGTACAGTGGAAAGAAGCTCAATACCACAGGTTTAATCCAATCTGATACTGCTGATAGGATCTAGGATAAGTCACTGAACCTCTTGGCCTCAGTTTACTAATCTGTAAAATGAATATACTCACAAGCATGTATATATACACACACACACACACCCCCCATATATTTACTTACACACACACACACATATACATTCAGGCACACATATATACCTACACATAAACACACATCCATGCATATATAACTACACATCATACACACATGTATATTAGATATGAAAGCTGGGTGGCACAATGGATAAAAGTCTGGACCTGAGGATTAGGAAGACCTGAGTTCAAATCTAGCCTCAGCCACTTACTCTCTGGATGACTGGCTAAGTCATTTCATCTTCCTGCTTCAGTTTCCTTACCTATAAAATGGGATTTATAATAGAACCTATATAATAACATCTGTATAATAGCTCTGGTGTTTACTTCTCAGGTAATCTGCTATAAGCTTCTTGATCTCTCTGTGCCTCAGTTTCCCCCTCTATAACATGAAAGGGTTGAGCTAGATGAACTCAGAAGTCTTTTCCACCTTTAGATCTATGATCCCATGCCTAAACTATATGAGCTTTCTTGACCTGAATGGTAGGGAATCTCTAGGAGAGACTGAGCTCAACTTTCACGTGGTCAGAAACCCCAGAAGGCCCTCTGTCCATCTGGTGAAAGGGTCTGGGATAGCTCAGGACTGGCAATGAGCAGGATGGTTGGTAGCCATTGCCTGACAATCTCCTGCACCTCTCACCAGGGGCAAATGCACCTCAGAGAAGAGAGGGCTAGTTCAATTGAGGGGCTGTTTTGAGGTCTCTGCCACCCCCTGCTGGTTGACTCAGAAAGTGTCCGTCACATCCAGTTCTGTCCAATTGTCAAAGGATACCTGCTCCTGCCCACAATCCTTTATCTCCCAAAGCTAGCACATAGCCAGAGACTGAACTGGATCTCTGGATATTCAGTTCAAGTCATTATAGCAAGAGAAGAAAGCCAGGAACAGATGATTGAGGGCAGGGAGGTCTATATGGAGACTTACTACCATAAGTCAGTAAAATGATCATGTCCTGAAGACAGTGAGCATCCTTTGCCCCTTCTTTGGAATGATGGATGGGTCTGTGAAGTTATGTGAATATAAACAGCTGCAGATTCTAGAGAACATATCTATCTCAACATTGCATGGATCTCTCAAATTCAATTTTATCTTCTCCAAAGCCTGCATCCTCATGCACCCAGCCTCTTAGGTTTGTGACTTTGGCTATCATCAGGTTATCTTGAGAAGCAGTGTGGTGAAACACTGAGTCAGAATAAAAATAATAATGTACAACACCTCATCCATACTGTGAGAGGACTAGGGGAATGTTAGTGAGAGAAATATATTTTATGTTAGCTATGAAGGCAGCTAGGAACCCTGGGCAATTGATGAATTGAATTTTGGAGTTATCAGTGATGGAGTTAGCACCCTGGTCATGTGATACAACTGCTTCTAAGAGTCACCTAAATAGATACAGCCCTCTTTGAAATCATTGTGATGATCAATCAGCTTGACAGGAAGGATTACAGAATGATGTTCCGTTGATTTCTGGTCCCTCAAGAAGGCAAGATAACCTGAAGCCACATAAATACAGATATCCCACCC
Source organism: Macrotis lagotis (assembly GCF_037893015.1). Taxonomy (NCBI): domain Eukaryota; kingdom Metazoa; phylum Chordata; class Mammalia; order Peramelemorphia; family Peramelidae; genus Macrotis; species Macrotis lagotis. Next base: position 44,164,003 of record NC_133659.1, on the reverse strand, counting down.
ATCAGAAAAGCTTCAGTGCAGACAATTCTGCTCACTAAACTGAGATAAATATGAGTTTGCATGAAATGACTTAAAGGCAAGACAGCCAATATTTAATCATGACAAAACTAGTAACAGATCAAAGCAGAGGCAAAGGCTTCATACAATCTTTTGTTAATGTTAAACCTTAGCTCTATACAGGATCATCCTATGTAACTTTATCCCTAAACCTCAATTAGATGAAATAAGAGAGAGAATTAAGGTGTTGCTAAAATCTGAAGAGTTGAATCTGTGGCCATTGAAAAAAACTTCATTTAATGCAAAGCCCAGAAATTCTATTCCAAAATTAAATTAATGCCAAAACAATGTCTCCAATGAGTTTGAAAAGGAGATGGGCCAATTTAGGTTGGAATTTCAAAAAAACTCTTTTTGAGTTCTGTTTTAAATCAAATCAGTGGACTAATTATTTAAAATGAGAGCAATTTATAAAAGCTAGCATGGTTATAAATATCATAAACAAAAGGATTCATCCACAATTTTTGACAGATTAAGATCCTAAACTGTTACTATCAACAGAAACATTCGCGTCAATAGCAATAGATTTTTAGATCATGAATTTGGTTTTAGTTAGGTTGAGTTTCAAGTTAACTGTGGAATTCTTTGGTAGAACCGTGCAGCTGGAAGTCAAGTGTTATTAATAGAACTGAAGTTCATGAGAGAAATAAAGACTGTGTACATGTATACATAGCTCATCACCAAGTATAACTTAGGTAGTAAAATTGAGAATAATGCTACAGGGGAGAAAATGGGACCTTTAATGAAATAGAGAATTTCCAAGCATTCCTGTTGAAAAGAACAGAGACAAAGAAACTCTGAAGTGCAAACACAGAACATAAAAAGATAAGCATAAGTAAAAACTCATAAGGGACTAAATGACTTAAATTCTCCTGTGGGGAGATAATATCTATGGATCCTCAGAATCTTACCAGGGAACATGGAGGGAGTCCAGTTAGAGGAATTGGGAATGTTCCGGTATGTTTTGATGATCATAACAGAAAAATGAAAAGGAAGGGGAAGAATACAATAGGCAGGAGCATGGAAGAAAAAGGCTAAGGAAAATTATCTAACATAATTAGGAAGTACAAGTAGAAATCTATGTAAACACAGAGGAAGGTAGAGAGGTAAGCAGTTGTCATTTGGACTTCACTCTCATCTGAACTGGACAAAGGAGGGAAAAACACATACAGTTGAATTTTTATTGTTGTTTAGTCATTCTAGGTGTATCCTACTCTCCATGACCCCATTTGGAGTTTTCTTGGCAAATATATTGAGTGATTCGCCAATTCATTTTACAGATGAGGAAATTGAGGCAGTCTTGCCCAGATCACCCAATTAGTAAGAGTGTGAAGCCAGATTTGAATTCAGTTCCTCCTGCTTCCAGGTTGAGTGCTCTATTTACTGTGACACATAGCTGCTCATATGTGGTTGAATTAAAAAAACACAAAGCACTTAACAGAGAAACAGGGAGGAAAGGGGGAAAAGAACAAAGGAAATAAGAGGGAGGGTAGATTAAGGGAGTGATTAGTTCTCAGCAAAACAAACTCTACAGATGTACAAAAATATTGATAAAGAGTTGGGGTGGCAAATAATTTTTTTTTAATTTTTATTTAAGGCATTGGGGTTAAAAGTGACTTGCCCAAGGTCACACAGCTAGGCAATCATTAAGTGTTCGAGATCACATTTGAACTCAGGTCCTCTTGTCTTCAGGGTTGGTGCTCTATCCTCCATGCCACCTAGCTTTCCCCAATGGCAAAGAATTAAAAACTTAAAAGGGAATTACACACCAGATGGGGAATAGTTGAACTAGCTACAGTATATACATATGTTGGAAAATTACTGGCTCTCAGCCTGTAAGATATAATGAAGGCAGAGTTTTAGGAAAATCCAGAAATATTTGTATGAGCTGATAAAGAATGGGATGTCATAACCAGAAGAGTAGTTTCCATTGTGACAATATTGTAAAGACCAACAACTTTTGAAATCTTAGGAACCCTGATCAATACAATGACCATCCACAATTCCAGAGGACTCATGATGGAACTCACCTCCTAATAAAGGTGATGGACTCAGGGGATAATTGAGACATATAGTTTTTGATGTGGGCAATATGGAAATGTAGCAAATTCTGGGGATATAAAGCATGTAAGGAGCTTTCCCTACCTCATCTAAAACCTAATGTAGCATTCTTTTTACAGGTATCTAATAAACATCTGTTAAACTGAACTAAATATTTCTGTGGATAGCACCATGAAACATGGGTAAGGACAGTAGCCACCAATTTGAATTTTTTCAGATTATGAATTTAACGTGAGGTCATGATAATATTGAATAAGCAATTTTATTTCCATGATCTATTTACACTGTACAAACATTTTGGAAAAGCACCTCATCAGTTCACAGTACATATACAATATAATTTACTTTTAAAATACATTCTGTTATAAAAGATTCCAAAAAATGATGCAGGTCAACAAATAACAAGTAATGAAATTCTCAGAGCAAATCACTAATTTTGTGAGGGCCCCAAGAATGATAATTTTGACAGTTGCAATGTCACAATATTTTCAATTAATTATGAATTTTAAATGAAACTTTACTCCTTCAGTAGAAAGTTTCAACTGCTGGACTAACTTGTGTGCTTTCCAAAAGGGAAAATGCTTTAATGGAAATTCTGAAAATCCCAATACTGTCTTGGATTTTGAATATCACATTTTGTACTCCAACTGTACATACTCTTTCCTATTTTTTCTTCTTCCCTTGTTCAGTTTCCATTTTACGCTTTTTTGAAGTAGGTTCGTCTTTTTCGTCATCTTTAAAAAGGAAAGAAAAATGTTTTGATCAGAAATTGTGATTATTTGTAGTTTACACCAGAAATTTCCTTCATATTTTTTATTACAGTGGCTAAGCATCTCCCAAAGCTAATTTGCGAAAAATGAAAACACATCCTTTTACTTCAATAAAGTAAAACATGAAAACATTTGAAATCTGAAATATTTTAAACACATTGTTAGATTTTTTCCCCCCTGAGCTTAATATCAATACAATATGTGCTTTTGCCAGACAGATCGCTATTTACATTAGTAATCTAGAGCTGGAAGGAGCCTTTCTATTGCAGTCTCCTTCATTTTTTGTAGATGAGAAAACAGGTATAGAGAAAGGAAGAGACTTGCTTAAGATCCATTTTCTTTCTCATTATACAAACTTCTTTTTCAATGATCTACCTATCATAGGATCTATCATGGGATCACTGATCTACAGCTGGAAGGGATCTCACTAGTCCAGATGAGGATCAGAGGCACAGAAGGTATAAAGATTTGTTTCAGGTCACACAGGCAGAAATAGGATTTGAACCTTGGATCACTGAGTCAGCATTTTTTTCTCTACTGAAGTTGCTCTTCTAACTTTTAAATGGTAAATTGGCTTTCTGTGAACAACCTTCCTTGTTTTCTCTGCTTCTCATAAGAAAAATATAAAATCAAGGGAACAAACCTTTACATTTTGGGTCTAGACTAAGTTACTCACAATTGGGGATTATACAATCAATCAGTGACATGCTATCATCCAGGTACTTGCTAAGTAATAACAGGTCTGGAGTCAGACTCCTCTTCCTGAGTTCAAATCTAGTCTCAGACACTTACCAGCTGGGTGATCCTAGGCAAATCACTGAACTCTTTGCCTCAGTTTCCTCATCTGTACAATGAGTTGAGGAAGGAACCACTTCAGTATCTTTGTCAAGAAAACCCCAAGTTGGAGTCACAAAGAGTCAGACACAACTCAAACAAATGAACAACAATCATGGTAAGTGCCAACACCAATTTCCTAACAATCTACATTGCATTTTTCCTTCTATAGAGAGTATACAAGATAAGACAGTGCCAGAATGTGTTCCCAACACACAGCGATTAGTCTAAAAAGTCAATCTCCTTGCATCCAAGTTGCCATGATTCAGCTTCTGAGCCAGGTGATGTAGGCCCTTGCCAGGTACTTGGTGTTTTTCCTACTGCACCTCATTTCTGGGCCGTTGCCTGGCTGTTCCCCACCTTCTCATCTCATCCACTTATGTTTCTTAGCTTCTTTCAAGACTTCTCTGCCTCCTGCAGAAGGCCTTTCCAGGGGGGCTGGGGCAGAGCCTTCCCCCTTTGGAGATTAGCTTCCTTCTTCTCCTCTCTCTAGAGCTTATATATATCAATTATTTACATAATGTTTCCCTCATTAGGATACAAGCTCATGGAAGGGCTATTTTCTTTGTAACCTTATACCTGGCTCACAAATAATTGTTTAATAAAACATGTTGAGGAACCAGCAGAAGCTCTCTCCAAAGTCACCCTCTTCATTCCTACACCTCTCAGCCTTTTCTCAAATTTCATTTTCCTTCAGTTTTCTGAAGCCCCTGAGTTGACTCTTCCCTATCTGTGACTTGGTTTCTATGCCAGTGCTCTCTCTGTTCATCACTCCTCAGGCTCCTCTTCTTCTCATCCCACCTCAGGCTGTGCTTCAGGCCCACAGTTCTAAAACCTCTTCTCTCTAAAATTCTCCTTTTGATCCCAATGTGATCCCACATGTTTAAGGATCACCCAACCAATCATTAGCCTCAGTTCCACTTTCACATTTCTAAGCACTTGGCTATTTCAAAAACACATTAAACATGTCAAAAATGGAACTCAAAAATCTGCCCTCTTCCCTGTGTCCCTATTTCTGACAATGGAATCATCATCCTTCCAGTTATGAGACCTCAGGCAAGTTCCCCGTGACAGACCAAGTCTTTAATCCTCTTATCACAATGTTTTCATGTGGCCTTTCTACCTCACAGTCACACCGAGATTCTAGGACTCATCACCTCTTCCTGGTAGCACTGGGAAAATCTAAATTGATCTCCTTGCTTCCTTTCTCTTCCACTCCAAACTATCCTACACACAAATTTTCCTTTTGCACAAACCTCTTCATGTGCTGCTTATAGTCAAATATGTGATTCCATATTGACTCCAAGATCAAACAAAACAACAAAGACACCACAAAACTTTTCAGCCAGGCATTTAGTATCCTCTATCTGGCTTCAACTTACCTTTCCAGCCTCATTTCACAATACTCCCCTCAAGTCAAATTGGACTATATGTTATTCCTCACACTAAACATAGGATCTCCCATCATAGGGCATCTAGCAGGTCATGCCTAGAATACATGTCTTCATTTCTATGTATTAAAATCCTTCTCTTCCTTCAGGATTCTTTTTGGTACCATCTCCTCAGTAATGGTTCCCTGGTTGGGATGGAAGGAGAAATATATATGGAAATGAATGTTATAAAAAAATACCAATTTTTTAAAAAAAGAAATGGGTAAATTGGGAAAAAGTGTTTCATTGAAAAAGCATTGAGTTTATGGAGGCAGCTTTGGTGGTACAGTGGATAGAGCACTAGCCCCGGAGTCAGGAGGACCTGAGTTCAAACTTGACCTCAGATACTTAATAATTTCCTAGCTGTGACCCTGGCCAAATCACTTAACCCTATTGTCTTGCAAACATCACCCCCCCACACAAAAAAAAAACCCAAACCACTTAATGTTTAACTATCAGCAGGACATCCAGGCAGTGATTCAGTGGAAAGGTAGTGGTGGAGGATCAAAGTTTAGGAAAGAGAGAATTTAGAGCAGAACACATAGATTTGGTAGTCAGATTCTGCAACTGAGTGCCTGAAAGAGCAACAGGACAAAGTGCTATGTGAGGACCAGGAGGAGAAGTCATTATTGACTAAAGGCTTACATTGACTTGAAAGACTTCAAGGAAGAGTGGGGGTTTTTAAAGTTATGAAGGAGAGGGAGTTAATTCCAGGGATCAGGATGAGGAAAGCCTAGAGGCAAGAGCACAAAGCACCAGAGGGAAACAGAGGAGGAGTTCAATTTAGGTGGGAAATATATTTTTTGAGAGAAATAACATGACTAGACTTTTCAGAAAAATTATTTTAGTAGCAACTTGAGACAGACTTGAGCAAGGAGAGAGTAAAATAAGAAATCCTATTAAAGAATCCCAGGAGTTCAAGAGAACTCAAGGCTCAAGGTCTCATCATCTCTTCTTGGAATATCAAATAGCAGTACATAGATGGTAATGAGAAGTCGACTAAGGTTGAGACAAAGAAAATAACAAAGAATTCAAGGAGAATTTTGGTTCAAAACTTATTCCAGCTAAATGAATCAGCTAAATATAACTGCAGAGATACCAGTAATAGTATATATTAATGTAAATTTGTTTATTTGTAAATTTTAAAAATTTATATAAAGTACCTACAATTTATATGAGCAGCATAACAAAGTTGTTTTATTTAGTCACTCACTTTAGGAATATACAATACTACTGTTATTCCTAACACTACTACTGAAAATATCCATCTATGGAAAAAGATTTCATCTTTTTATTTTTATTACCACTGTCTCACACATAGCAGGTGCTTAAAAAATCTGTTAATTCATTAATAGTCATATTCTACAAATCAGAATTGATCAGAGAATTCTAAATTAAAACTTAAAGGGACCATGGGAATCATAATTTTACCCGCCCCTGCCCTTTTCTCTCCTTAAAAGATAATTTTACATCACCTACATCACCCAATGTAGCTGGGCCCCTCAAGAGAGCCATTCTTTAAAGTAAGTTAAAAAAGAGAAAAAAAAAACTAAACAAGGTGAGCTGAATTAGCCAGCATACTGAAAAAAATTCTAACATTATCTGAGGTGTTCCACATCAACAGACACTCACCTCTGCAAATAAGGGACTGCTTGGCTATTATAATTTCACAGCACCTAAGATTCAATTGCTTTGTTTCTTCCTTTTACACTATAGCAAATCACTGCTCTCTCTCTCTCTCTCTCTCTCTCTCTCTCTCTCTGTATCTTCCCATGTTCCTCTGATTTCATCAATCTAGTTTCTTACAGCGAAGACAACACAGTTCATTACATTCATGTACTAGAGCTCCTCAATCAAAGGGTCTTCTTCACTACTACACAAATGCTGCTATAACTATTTAGGTGTATAAGAGACCTTTGTTTTTATTATTGGTTCCTTGGAATATACAGTTAATAGTGGAATCTGTTCACTTTCTTAGCATGGTTCTAAATTGCTCTTCTCCACAGTGGTTAGAACTATTCACAGCTCCAGGCTGTATTAAAAGTGTGCTCATTTTCCAGCAACTCTTAACATTAAGTATTCTCAATCTTGTCAACTTTGCCAATTTGCTGGGAACAAGATAAAATTTCAGTTGTTTTGATTTTCGTATCTATTATAATTAGGGATTTGCAACATTCTTTCATATGGCTGTTAATGAATCGACAGATCTTTATAAACACCTACTATGTGCTAAGCAGGGGAGATCCATGTACAAAGATGAACTCATTCCTATCTGAAAAGCGCTCACATTCTAATAAGAGAGACAAAATAAATATAGCCTAAGTTTGAAATTCTTCTTTTGACAACTGCCTTCTCTGACTACTTACCGGTGGGCAACTGCTTTTACATTGTACATTGGGGCTAGCTCTTTATAATGGCTGTCAAACTCTTATCAGAGACATCTGATATAAAGATTCTTTTTTCTAGTCATTCATTTTTTTCATCTTATCTCAGCTGCATTAATTTTATTGTTGCAAAACTTTTCAATGTCATGTAATGGAAATTGCCAGCCCCTCATTTTTTCACATTCTCCTCCTAATAGCTCTGTAAGGTAGTTTAGTGTTAAGTATTATCATCCCCATTTTAAAGATAGGAAAACTATAATCCAACATAGTAAACTGATTTGTACAAAGACATTCAGCTAGATAATGGTATAGTTTATTTTTAAATTACACCACTGAGATGTCTATTAGTGGTAAAAATAAATTTAGAAAGTACTTTTGTAACTGCAAAGTAATTACACTGTAGTTTTATTACACTTGAAAATGCTCTATTTTCTGTTGATACATGATATGTTCAAAGGACATTATAAGAGTACATAGATCAATCTGCAAATCTATTTCAGTTCAGATGACTACTACTCCTTGAGGAACAACTCAAAAAAGTCTTTCTATTGCTGTTATATCAATCTTATCTTCTTCCTATTAAAGGGTCAAATCCTTTTCAATTTAGAAACACAACCATAAGAGGGCTCTTCAGTTACTTTTACCTAGTGAAAGTCAATAAACATTTGCTTAGAGAATATAGCTCCTCAAGAAAAGTTTAAATTAAATAATATTCTATTCATTTTTATAGCTAACTATAAGCTATTTGATCCAAAGCAAGTGGGATTCAAATCAATTTAAACTTTTCTAATTCCAATAAAGTCAACTCCTAACTGTCTGACAGAGATCACAAGTCGTATTGTTGGAGTGGGTTCTACCTCTACTGATACGTGGCAATCTTTGCTTCCCAATTGATCTGCAGCCCAATTGATCTGCAGCCATTCAGAGCAATGGCCAGAGTCTTGGGTTCATCTTCACTCAAAGGCTTCAAATCAAATATCTATGAAATTTGGTGGACCTCTGACCAGACCTCCTATCTTGACATCTTCTTTATCCTGCACCCTTCCTAGACCTATTCTTCATCCTCCTAGCAACTTCCAAATACACCATACCTCCCTGCTTCTCCAGGCCATCAACTCTCATCTGGCTTCACTTTTGTCCCTTAAAAAGGTTATCCTACAGTTAATCAGGCCAACTATATTCTAGACTATCAACTAGACACTATCTTCTATCCTTGAGTCGCTTGCTACCTGTCTTACTGCCATTCATTCTTCTCTAACCTGCAGGCTCTAGTCTCAAATACCAATCTCTTTACTTGTACCTTTGATCTTGCCCCCTCTCTCATCCTCTCTAGTTTTCCCTTTTGAGTCAAGAGATACTGTTTGGTTTGACTTCACATAGAGTAAATGAGGGGGGGACAACCTAGATGAAGGCTCATCATCACTTCCAAGTACCCTCACCCCAGAAATGAAACATTCTGGATGTTTTGTATTTAATTTTCTATCTACATGTTGTTTCTCCCAATAGAATCCAGACTCTCTTCATAGACTATTTCATCTTTAATTACTGGAAAAACCTCAGATGCCCTCTGCCTTCATTTACATATTAAGAACCCGTGAGCAATAAGGTTAAACAACATGCCCAAGATCACCCAAGAAGCAAGAAATCAGAGGCAAGATTTGAACCGAGGATGTGTGACTTCAAAGCCAGTGTTCTTTTCACTCTCCACAGCAAGGAATTTATGAAGCATTTGCCGAATGAATGAAAGCAACCCCTTAGAATTTGGTAGATAGTCTTTCTGAGTTATAATGATGTAGTTGAAAAATCGCTATCAACCCAATGGTGAATCACAGGTCCCCTTAGACAGTCTGGTACTTAGACAAATGATTAAAAAAATCCTAGTTTATGTTTTTTGATCTTTTCTCAAGTTCATAATTTCGTTAAACAAACAATATCCTGACCATGTTTTCCTTTCACTCCATAAATTCTAGTCCCTTCCTGTTGATTCTAGGAAAATATATGAATTCCTATACCTACATCCATGTTACCTGCAACCGTTCCAATTTCAGTATGGATGTCTTCGTTGATGCCACGGGACCTGGAGCAAATATCTAGTATTTGTTGACTGGCTGTTGAATCCATTCCCAGACCCTGCCTGAAATCATTTCAGTTGGATGGCTCAATCCGCCTGTTCCTGCTGCTATGGCTTTTAAATATCAAGAGTTACCTCCAGGCTACAAGGATCTATGAGGAGGGAGGAGGGGTCATGACATGGCTAAAGAAACATACTCGTAGGGTACAATCCTCAACAGTGCAGCTACTTATGTCTTCTTTGTTTTTATTAAGGAACAAATGAGTTATGTTGATTGAGGTTTGTCAAGTTGATATTTTTGTAAAAGAAAATTTTGAGGGAAAAAAGGGGGATGTTCCCTTTTCTTATCTTCTTACTAATCCAAGGAAGTAACTGATAACAAAATAGTTTAAAGGCAAGCAATGCAATGGAAAAGGAGAAGTAACAAATCTGAAAAATGAATAATGGGAATAATATATTCAGCATCTGGATATCTCAGACTAGAATAGGTTTGGAGAAATCAAAAGATTAGAATAAGATTTTTTTTTGTGTGTGTCTTGGACACTTTTTTGGCAGTTTGGTGAAGCCTATGGCTCCCTCTTGAGAAAAATTGTTGTCAAATGCATAAAATATGTTGATTTACAAAAAGAACAAATTATGGTAAAATTTCTGTTATTTTTTCTTTGTTGTTGAATTGTTTCAATCTGGTTAAACCCTGGTGACCCCATTCTAGCTCATTTTGAAGATGAGACCAATAGGGTTAAGTGATTTGCCCTGGAGTCATAGGGCTTACAAATGCTTGAGATCAGTTTTGAACTCTTATCCACTGTGCCATCTAGCAGCCCTGTGATCAAATACAGCCATCAATATATGTGTACATATATTTTATTTTGTTTATATTATTATTACGTTTTTACATATTATATTTGTATGTATATGATATTATATACAAACATACATACAAACCCTAGGCTAAAAACTCCTAGGTAGAGGACATAACCAAATTTCACAAGCTAAATTCACTACTGTATTGTTGTCACTTTTGGCTAAAAGAGCTTTAATAAATCACTCTACCTAGATGAGTAACAAAATCTACTACTACCACCACTACTACTACAAAAATATCAGAAACTATTGAAGATGAAATTGATCCCAGAATTCATTAAGGGTGAAGAATGTGTCATTTAAACATAGTGCCCAGAAGGAAAAAGATCAAACTAAAAAATTAATGAAAATTCATTTTTTTTCTTTTCTTGCTAATTAAGTGTAGTGGATAGAGTACTAGCTCTGGAGTCAAACACCTGAGTTCAAATCCCAGTTTCATACATTTCTGAGTTGTATCTTGGTCTGCCTAAGTTTCTTCATCTGTAAACTAGGGATAATAATAGGGCCCACTTTCTAGGATTGTTGTGAGGATAAAAATGAAAATCTGTTAAGTGTTTTGCAAACCTTAAAGTGCTGTGTAAATGATAGTTATCATCATCATCATCATCATCATCATTATTATTATTGTTGTTTAGTAAGTAATTTTTTAGCTATGAATCTTATTAAATGTTTTTCCTACTGATTAAATTCTGCTTTTGTCTGTTCTTGTACAACTGAACTTCTCAAGAATATAAAAGAATGACATAAAAAAAAAGATAAATTTTGCCAGCTGTTTGCCTACAGCATACTAGAAGCACCCAGTTGGGAGAAACTGAACCTTTTGGTCTTTCCTTTGATTCAATTCAGGCCATCTTCAACCTATTATAAAACCTCAGTCTTAGTACCTTTATTGTAGAAATAGAGCTGTTTCCCAGGAGTTTCCAAGAGAACAGACCCTACAGGCTCTGCTTATTCAACAGACCATTTTATATAATTGTTAAAAGAACAAAACATCGTAGCTGTAGAAATAACTTACTGCAGCTAAGCTTTTAAAATTTCTATGAAGTTATGAACTTGTTAAAAATGTTTCTCAACATATTAAACATCAATTATTCATGTTGTTTCTGATGTGCCCTGGAAAAATGGACTAGAAAATGATCAAGGGAGAGGTGTCCTCTCAGTTGCTTCCTTTACTATCTACCCACAGGCATGACAAGAGCAAAGGAACCTCCCTTCATTTTGAAATGGCTAGAGTTGGCTTAAAAAATAATGACATTGTTTTCTCAGGCTAGGATAGATGGATGCATTTGTCATTACCTTCCTGTTACTATTTGGAGGAATGGTGTTAAGTTCATTTTTTTTCATCCTAATCTTAGGACAACTGCTTTAATGCAAAAAGGTGGCTTTAGTTTTTTCACAGCTACAGTCACAAGGAAAGAATAAATAATTGTGTCACCTTAACCCAGAACGGCTATACATCGTCCTTGACATCTTACTGTCCTGCAACAGTGACCTTGGACGCTGGGTCTCCAGTCATCATTCTAAACCCAGTTTTGATACACCGCTTGTACTGCAAGAATCCCAAGCCATCCGGGGATGCTCACGGTCTGTGGCCCCGGGAGTCCTCGTCCTGCTACCTCCTCCCTCTCTTTGTATCCTGAGGCCCGAGGGCCAAGGTTTCCGGGCTCCCCCCCCCCCCCGGCCGCGCCCCCTCCCAGCGCGGGGGGCGGGGCGGGGGCGCGGCCGCTCCTCACCTGACTCCGCGGTCTCCTCGCCCTCCGGCAGCAGCTTGGCCTTGGCTGCGGCCGGCGCGTCGGCGCCGTTGTCCTCGTACATGTCCGACCACTTGATGGCCATGTCCAGCTCGGGCGGCGGCGCCGGCTTCCTCTCCCTGAGGCCGTAGGCGTCGGGCGGCGGCACGCAGCTGGGCTTCCACACTCGGAACTCCTTGGGGGGCTGCGGGCGCGGAGAGGCTGGTGGAGCCGGCGCCCCCGAGCCCCCCCGCGCCCCGCCGGCGGGAATAGGGCCCGGCACCCCGGGGGGCCCCCTCGGGCCCCGCCTGCGCCCCGCGCCCCCCGGCGCCGCCTCACCTCCTCGGGCGCCTTCCGCACGTGCCGCTCCCAGTCGATCTGCTTGTGCAGCGGGTTGTAGAGGAAGGCCGGCCGGGACACGCTCCGGAACAGCTCGTCCGGCCTGGGCAGCCGCGTGGCCCCGGCGGGGGCCGGCCGGGCGGGCTCCCCGGCCCCGCGGCCCGCCTCCTCCGGCTCGTCCTCCTCGGACGACGACGACGACGACGACGAGCCGGAGTTGCCGCCGCCGCCGTAGGCGGCGAAGTAGCCGAGGGGGTCCTTGTGCTCGGCGGCCATGGCGGCCGGGGAGGGAGCGGCCAGCAGCCGCCGCGGCTCGGAGCGGATCCGCCTCCTCCTCCTCCGCGCCCTGGCCGGGAGGCGCGAAGCCGGAAGTGGCCGGCCGGAGCGGCCCCGCCCCCCCGGCCGGCGCCCTATAGCCGAGAGCCGAAGCGGCCCCGCCCCCGACCGGCGCCCTATAGCAGAGCGCCGAGAAGCCCCGCCCTCCGGGGAAAGGGGCCGAAGCGGAGGCGCCCCGGCTCCGGAAGCCCCGCCCCTCACGTGAGGGCGCCCAACCGGAGCAAACCCCTCCCCTCTAAGGAGGGGCGAAAAGTGGAGCGCCCCGCCCCTCGCGCGCGCCGCCGAAGAAGACTCCGCCCCCTCGGTGCGCCCCGGCCCGGAAGTTCCCTCTTATGGAGAGGGAGGAGGGGCGACCCGGGGCGCGGAAGGCGAGACGGGCGTGGCCTCTCGGCCGCGGAACCCGCCGCTTCTAGAAGCCTCCAGGAGGAGGGGCCGACGCCCGGCCCCGAGGCGCTGCCAGCGCCCCCTCCTCCCGAGCCCCCCCACCGCCCCGTTTCGGCAGCCCTCATTCCTTCCTATTTGCGGTTTGTCATTTCATCGATTGGGACCCTAGGGTATTGGAGCCTGATCTCCTTGTATGCGTTGCGCGATGCTGTTCACCATGCTCTCCTCCACGCTTCCTCCAAAATTGTACTCTATTATAATTTTCAATTGCAATCGTAGACCACAATTTACTTTGGTCATTCACTATGAACTTTTGTTTCCAAAAGGAAATGTTTTATATTAGCAAGTTCATCTCCTTTTCTTCTGATATCTTAAGCTAGGCAAAAGGAATGCTGTATGGGTCATTTTCTTCAACAACTCCGTTCCATCAGTCTATCAGCATATGGTTTTACTCAGTTTCCCCATCACTCTATTTTGTCATTTTTGCCAGTCCAAGGTAGAACTCCAAAATTGATTTAATTTACACTTATCTAGGTATTTAATCTTTTCCCCCTTGTGGTTATTGAGCTTGAATTTCTTCCTTTGAAAACTGCTGTTATATCCTTTGACCATTTATCTCCTGGAGAATGGTTTAATCTTACAAATTTGACAGTTCTTTTGTGTATCATGAAAATGATAACTCTATTAAAAATGTTGCAAAAATGTCACCTACTTCCCCTTTTCTTATATCTGCTTTTGCAAAAACTTTAAAATTTTATATAATCAAAATGATCCACTTTATCATGTTCCTTTCACTTGGTTAGTCATCAACTATTTCCTTACCCAGACATGAGAGGTGACTTCTCCATGGCTCCCCTAATTTTTGGTATATTTTACATCTGTCATTCATTCATTTGGAGCTAAATCTTGGTTCCTAATTACCTCGCTAATTAAATAGAATCTTCTTAAGCTGGAAGCCATGTAGAAAAACTGACCTGGCACTCTATTTCTATGCTGATTTTACAGAAACTATCTAAATGATGAATTCAACAAGAACAGAATTATATGTATAAATACCATCAGGTATATATCACTTAGATGAAGTGAAATCTTATTCTCAGTTGCTTTTTTTTCCTAGTATTTAACTCCAACACCTGCTCTTGAGGTCCATTATTGGTCTGATGGAAGGTAATGAATGGCAAAACACACATCACTTGAAGGTAAAAAAAACTTTACAAAAGTATTTATTAAAAAACAATTACATTTTATACCAAGAAAAATTTTTTTCCAGACTTTAATCAAGAAATATTTGAGGAAACTGACATTCAGACTTGGTTAATGCAGGAAAGTAATTTTCACACTTATTGTATTTTGAAAAATATCCCCACTAGATCATGCTAATATTATATCTGTCTCCAACTCTATTACATTCAATGCCTTGTATGCTATTCATTTCATATTTCTGTTTTCTAGTTAAATTTTTATCTGATAAAAACTGCTAAAGAAAACACAAGATCAAAAACGTATTTAACTTTGGATAATCTTATTTGACTAACTAGGAAATGTAAGGCACTTCATAATGGAAATGGAAATAGCTACTTTACCTTTTCAGGAACAATAACTATCTTATTAAAAACTTAAAGATAATCTGCTAAAACTTTACTAAAAATGATTCCTTAAAAAAAAACAACATGATTCTCTTACTCTGCAAGTCAATCAAACTGAAACCAATGATTAGCTCTGCCCATGGTCCAGCCAAGGCACATTTCAGAAAAGATAGGTAAATCACAAGGAAAGGAAACAAACTCTCAGGGAATATCCTGTGGTCCATGTGAATTTGACAAACTACTAAACACTTCACATCAATAGTACTGTTTCAATGACCATTTAGCCATTTTTGTATGTTCTTCAGATACCCCCTTCAATCAGGAACATTCTACTTAACTGAGCTTTAACTTAAATACTAAAAATCATAGAGTTGAGACCTTTTTGAAAATCAATCTACAGAACTAAGTTTTTTAATCCAATTATACCTCACATCCAGGTCAGTACAAATGTATTATGAATATTTTGAAAATGTGGTACATACTTAGTTACTTAATTTCCAGATAACTCAGAAAAAATTAAACTAAGGTAGAGTCATTTTCCTTCAGTATTAAAGGTCACTATGTACTAGGTTAGTAGAAAAATATAATCAATTTCTATTTTATAAACTTAAATGAAAATATTTTTATGTAGTAACCACTTAAAATTTTAGTATTTACATGATCTGGTATAGATATAAATGATTTTTCAGAATACATATAAAAAATAAATTGAAATAGATTTCATTTAGAAGCATGTTGTTTTCTAACTTGTATTGCTCCCTCTGCTGGGGATGAAACACAGACCAGTTAGTTTTTGACACATTAGGAAAATATTTGGACTCATAACAGCGAGAAACCTAAATAATTTTGTTTATTCTTTCATATTTAGTTCATGCCCAAATTATTACTTCAAGTAATGATGAATGATGAAAATGTCTGTTCCCAGATCTCCCCAAGTCAAGGAAGCAGGTGAGAGCTTCAATATGAAGATTTCGCTAGAAACCATGATCACAGGTTCCCTTCTGTGGCTTTGAGAAGTTAGAGCCCTTTGTTTCCCGAGTACAATTTTTTATAAGTTTCCAGTCAATAATTTCTAGTTATAAATTTTTAATAGCAGCAAATCTGGTCAAGATTAAGGTGGAGAGAAGGTAATATCCAACACAAAAATTTCTTCAATACAATTTATTGCAAACATTAAATTTCTCTATCAGTGCAAACTCCTGCAGAGAATGAATGCCTACCAAAGTTTCTTTGTAATTCCCATAGCACCTAGTACAGTTCTGTTCACAAATCTATGTTATCCATGGTTTCTCATCAGTCAGGTTACAAAAACCCCTTTCATCCAGTACTATGGTAAAGATAATGTGAACAGATTGGGAGGGGAAATGTTTTGGTGGGGAGAATTTATTACTGTTTTCAACTCAAAGAGATCCTAAGACGCTGACATGTGCTGTTTAACCAGATAGGATGCAACACAGGAGAGCAGCTCACTCTACCCTTGTTAGGCTATTATCTCAACTGATCCTAAAATTTAGATAATGGTTAGTTTTTAATAATTTAAATTTAAGTATTCTATAGGTCCTAGAAATCATTTCAGTATTTTAAAGGACTCTTAAACTTGAATTATGATAGCAGAAATTTTTCTTACTATATTAATAATTTATAGTTAACAATCCCAAATAAATGTCTAAGAACAGAATTTATAAATGGAATATTCCAAAGTACCCAAATAAATTGTGACTTTGGATTTTCAGTTGTCTGTAAAACAACACATTTAAACGTGATTTTTGACCTGAAAAAAATTTATATTTTCATCCAGAAAAGTGTTGACTTTTTTTGTGTGTGGGGGGTAGATACCATTAATCAAAATTAATCAAAAGAATAGTTTATACCTAATAGGTAGAGAAGGGAAACAACATAGACTCTAAGGAGTAGAAGTAAAGCTGAAAACTTTTCAAAGACCATATATAAGGAGAAAAATATTGATTATTTAAGGAACTTAAAACAACTATTCTGTAAATCAGCTTTTCTCTTGTAATAAAATGTCTCAAGTGGTCATGGGTAATATGTGGACAAGTATAATTTAATCTTCAGAACTGTTCTAAAAACATTGTAACAGGTCTTTTTTTATGGCTGACAATTCATAATTATTTCCCAAAAGTACAAATATCACAAATACTTGAAAACAAATTAGGCTTAGTATACTGCTCTAAAAATGGAAACAACCATTTGGATTCTTAAAGGAAATTTAACTTTAAAAAAAAAACAACCCTACAATATTCTTTTGGCTATATTATACTATTAACAAATACTGTTTTTCATATCTCTTCCTGTAAGACTTCACCAATACTAGTAATCCCATGGTATCAAGCCCCTCTGATTGAGGTGGGTACCCAGACAGATCATCATCTCTTCATTTCCCACCAGGCTGCATTCCTTTGAGTCTCTATCATGCCCCAAGGCTTGTACAACACTTTTCCACCTTCTCCTTTCTTCTTTTGAGCTTCCTTTTGGGTCCTGGCTTACCCCATTAGATTGCAAGCTCTGTGAGAAGGCACTTTTTCATGTTTAAATGCCCAGTCCTTAGCATAGCACCTGGGCACATACTGACTGACCAAATAGTATTTTCCCCACCTGTCTACTGCAAACTTAACATGGCTAAGAAAGATCTTATATGTGGAATTGATAAGTAAACAATAAAAAAATTAATTACACAAGAGATAAAATGTGACATAAATGACTAATGGTGGTGACATCCCATTACAATAATTGACAAGACCACATGACAAGATGGTCAGCAAATGCCCCACTATCAAGCAATGTTGAATAAAACTTAATTCATAAGAAAATAATTTGTTCTAAGATTTTACCCACACTCCAGACAACAACCTGAAGAAGCTGAAAGTACAGAAACTAAAAATGCCTCCATGAAATATTAATGATTGGTGTGTTACAAAATAGTTTTCACTTAGGAATAATAAAGAATCTAAGAACATAAGAGTGTCTTGAGAAAGGCATTAAAAGTCAATGATGATAAGCAAATCTGATCAAATTGAGATATTGGCACATTAGGTTAGATCAGGAGGTAGAGTCATTATATACATTAAAGGAAGACTATGTCTTTGCAAACCATGTCCCTTGGGCAAAAGCAATGCTGGTGCTGGTTAGCAGGAGTTTTACTGGCCAGCATCAGGTTCAATGATAGAAGAAAGCCAACTTCTGAACTCTCAAAATTCTACTGAGAGAAGTTTAATAGTTGGTGAGAACTATTACATTCAGCCCTGACCACTTCCAGCACACATCCCAAGATAAAACATTGTCTTAGTACAGCAAATCCAACCTAGCTGATCACATTATGAAGAAACTGTGTCCAGTTGCAAAAATTAGACTGCAATCATACCAAAAGAAAAAAAAAACCAAAAACCCAAAACCCCACACCCAAACCATCACCAACTAAAACTCTTACAGTGAAAAAAATAAACAGTATACATAATCAAAATATGCTTTGTATTTAATTCCCTAAAAATGCATTAACACTCTATTTACACAGCATGATAAAAATACTAAAAATGCTACAGTAGGTTGTTAGTAAGCATTTACAATAACTGTTCTCTTAAAATTTTATAAACTTTTCAAATATTTCTGAAATAAATTTTTAAAGAAGTGGTAAACTGTCATTGTTGGCAAAAAGAACGTGATCTTAAGGGAAGAAACGTATCACTGGAGTTTCCTTCTTCTTCTGGCTGGGGTTCGAGTGGAAGAGGAGGTGCCCCGGGGTCTCCAGGTCCGGGCAGGGGAGTTGAGGATAAGAGGCTATTTTCGTTTCTTCCTACCTCTACAATAGGTAAATTCAACGAAGTACTGCTAGAATAAAAGGAGGCTGTGCTGGTCTCTCCCGTTGGATGGAAAACAACCGTGGCATCTCCATCTTTCAATTTGTCAGAGAAACTGCACACATTAGAATCTAATCTAGATAGGCTATTTATTGCTCCAGGTGGAGGAGGCATATAACTATTATGGTGCAATCCTAAAATAAAACCACAGAAGATGATCAATAAACTGGTTAGTAAACCTTTTAATCAGTCAGTCAATTCAACAAACATTTAATCAAATAAATGTTATTACACTGCTAATTACTGTAACTTAATTCCAGAGACCCAATATTGTAGGAAAAAAGCCTAACATATAGAAGTCCTCTGAAACTTGACTTAAGTGTTATTACTTAAGGAAATCTGCTCAGAAATGAAGATAAATGGGGGCAGCTACATGGCGCAATGGACAGAGAACCGGCCCTGGAGTCAGGAGTACCTGAGTTCAAATCTGGCCTCAGACACTTAATAATTACCTAGCTGTGTGGCCTTGGGCAAGCCACTTAACTCCCCCTGCCCCCCAAAGAAGATAAATGTCTTTCAAATTTCTTCATAAAAGAAGTAGTTTTCAGAGCTATTACAAAGTCACAAGAGTTAAAGCACAAAAGCATAAGTGCCCAAATAAAAGGAAAAGAAACAGAATGTGTTTAATGTAAGTCATTTCAAATAATGTGTATCAGGGCTAAAGTTTATGAACTGAATAATATCCATTTGTGATGAGCAAAAAATAAGGTTTTTTAATTTAATTTATTTATTTAATCTTGTGTTTATTTAACTAATAGTTTTATACCTCTAGGGAAGTGGAAAGGGAAAATTCTTATTGAAGTCAAAGGATAAAACAATTAACCTGGCTCAGTAAATATCCAATGTTGATTGATGCACTAGCACATTATAATCTATTGATTTGCAGGCTGGTACACTGATCCAGGTTATTTCCTGTGAGTTTTTTTATCTTGAAGCTCAGGCAAAATAAGGATGGTTTAGTTGCAGGGATTCACCTTGAGTTTATGAACTATTTTCTCCTTAAAATCATTTTTAATAATAATGTGTGTGTGTGTATAAAGTTGGTTTCCTTTGTAATCATATTTTTATATGCATTTTAATTTTTGCAAGCATTGGGGTTAAGTGACTTGCCCAAGATCATATAGGTCATTATTAAATGTCTGAGTGTAGATCTAAACTCAGATCCTCCTGACTCGTATTATATCCACTGCACCATCTGGTTGCCCTCCTTATATGCATTTTTAAACAGTAAGTATTATGTGAAGGATTCCATAGCTACAGATATGAGGCACAACAAAGTGGTGGTGGACAGAAGGCCTGCCCAGGACCCAGGAAGCTCTGACACATCCTAGGGAGTCGAGGTGGGGCTGCATTGGCAGAGTCCCAGCAAAATCTGCTGACCCATTAAGCAAACTAATATCCCATTTAGCTAGCTGTATTTCAGGGGGAACTGTAGTTCCACAATAGAGGCATCAGAAATCCTCTTCCTTAGAATAAGCTCCATGCCTTTGGGAAGTCACTCAACAAATCTTGTTCTGTTTCTTCATTTTAAAATAGGTCTAATAATGCATAGTTCATTTTCTATCAATCTGGAAGGGAGTGATGTTGAACTAAATTCACACATATCAGCTTTGATTAAAGAGACAATCCCAGTATCTTTCTATTTTGTCAACTTAATACAATTTTCTAAAGCAGAAAAGGCAATCCTAGTGTAATCCTTCAGTAAAAAACTTCGGGGGGGGGGAATTAACTAGTGAGTGAATTGCTTTATTTTTCCCCTTTTCTGTTTAAATTGTCACCCTGGTATGTACATATCCCCTTACCTTTCAGATACTCAAGTTTGACGATCTTTAGCTTCTGCACTTCATCTGTGATCTTCTCTATAAGGAAGCTCTGTGTTTTCTCTCGTCGAATAGATTCCACCAGAGTGTCAAGTCCCTTAGGGTTTTCCTGTAAATAGTCCAACAGCTTACCAGCTCTTTTTTTACTCGAAGTTCTACAAGAAATTTCTTCAGTGTCCTCTCTAGTGAGTATTTTCTTTGCCCGTAGGTGATCAAAATGTCTCTCAGCTATAATTTTTTCACATAAATACACCCTCAGATTTTCTAAAGCCTAAAAGATATAAAACATATTTTAAGGTTATCTTAAATGGAAAACATTTTATGATTCAGTTGACTGTCAGGCTCTATGAAAAACTAGGGAAACTTACAGTCTTTTGATGAGAAACATGAAATACCTACAGACACACAAGATATCTACCTACCTACCTGTCTCTAGATATGGGAAACAACCTGACAACCTCAAAGGCAGGCATGGGATTGAGGATAAGAACACATCACAAACCCGACCAGAAATATAAATTACGTAGAAGACAGAGTCAATTATAGTAAATAAAATTGGTTTGCCTGATAATTTATCTGTAGGAAATCTAAAAATGCCTCTTGCTTCAATGAATGATACTTATGGTTACTTCTGTATTAAAAATACTTTAGAATTAGAGGTCTGGAAGTACCTTCTGAATTCAGGAAAAATTACACCTCTATTAACTAATGTTTTTCCATTCTCTCATCATGGAGGATAACAGAAAATGGTCAAACTACTCTGTGTACCAATGTAATGGTAAAAACTGGAAAAAAAACTGGAAAAAAAATCCAGTTTAGCTAAAATGTGAGCGTTTGGAAAAGATATTTCTAAGGTTCTTTCCATCTCTTAGGTGCTATATACTTATGTGCAGGGCAGTGGAGTTAGATTGAGCAAATGGCATAGTTTTATAAAGGGTTACATCTAGTTGGAGAAATAAATAACAATTCAAAATCTAATGCAAAAGTATAGAAAGAGAGTCATTACTCAGTAGGATAATTGGTTAAAGGACATGGACAATTTTCCAAAGAACTGAACATTCAAATTAAAGATTGCAAGACATGATAGAAGAAATGAAAATAAAAGCAACTCTAGGTTTTCCCTCACACCTGGCAAGCTGGCAAAGATGGGCAAAAGATGGGAATAATTAATGTTGGAAGAATTACGGTACACTAATATTCTGTTGATGGCTATGGTTTGATTCAACCATTCTAGAAAGTGAACTGGAAGGAGCAGTTAGTGCAGTGGAAAGAATGTCAGCCCTGGAGGTAGGAGGACCCGAGTTCAAATCCAGTCTCAGACATTTAATACTTATTTAGCTGAGTGACCTAGGGCAAGTCCCTCAACCCCATAGCTTTGCAAAAGCCAAAAACAAGAACAAAAAACCCCTCCAAACAAATGGAAAGTGAACTGAAATAATGTTAACCAAGTGATCGAAATGTCTACTATAGTATTTGACTCTAATGTTCCACAGACATATATATCCAAGGAGGTCAATGATTAAAAGGTCACAAAAACATCAAAATATTTGTAACTTTTCAGAGTACCAAAGAATTAGAAAAAGTCGATACCTATTGATCAAGCTATAGCTAAACAAAATGTGGCACACGAATGCAACAGAATATGTGCTGTAATAAATGAATATAAAAAACAGAGAAACGAGGGAACACTTATATTAAGTGATGCAAAGTAAAGAAAGTAGAACCAGAAAATAATATACATAATAATCAAAACAAAGTGTATGGAAAGCACAAGGAAACAACTGAAACTAGCACTATGTAATTATAATGATGAATGGTTACTTTTGCTGAACTGCTTTTCACCTCGTTTTATTCCTCTTTGTTATAAAGGTTGATCATAGGGAAGGTAGTAAAAAAGAATACACTTAGAAATGAAAGTGATAGTGATGAATGAGATCTACAGAGAAGGAATGCTGACAAATGGGCAGGAAAGTGTGGGCCATAGAAAAACATAACAGGATATAAGCCACAAAGGGATGAGTTTGTGTGTGTGGGGGGGGGTTCTTTAAGTCAGCATGAAGAATATGAGGCAACTGAAGTCACTGTAAAGTTTTTTGAATAAGGAAAAAACAAAAGTAAGAAATAATAAAGTGTTACTAGATATTTCTTCTAGTAATGGATATGGGTTTACATTGATCACCTACCCTGGAGTTAGGAGGACCTGAATTCAAATGCGGCCTCAGACACTTAACAATTCACTAGCTGTGTGACCTTGGACAAGTCCCTTAACCACATTGCCTTGCAAAAACTAAACACAGAGTGTACAGGTGGCCAACTGTATACATTAAAAAAATGGTATTGGGCTAGGATTTTACATTTTGAAGACCAATACTTTATGTTTACAAACATTCTAAAAATGGTCTAATTCATAGTTCTAATTCATTGCTGAACCTATTTTGATTGTAATACATTTTATAAGGACTTTCATAAAGATGGCAGACATAGAAAGAATAGGACAAATGTGAGAGATATTTAACAGACAGAATTGTCTGAAAAGGATGTGCTGAACTGAAGAAACTGAATCCTAGCAATCTTGACATTGTGGATATAAATGAAAGCCAAAAACAAAAAGGAGAGACAGTATAGAAAGGCAAATAAATGAAGTAGTACCAAGTAACATCACCAAAAAAACCCAAACACACTTCTCACCTCTCCCTGCATTTCACCCCCCCCCCCACATGATTCTATTTTAGCAAACAAAAAACAACTCATTGTGGGGGCAGCATAGTGGATACAGCATCGGCCTTGGAGTCAGGAGTACCTGAGTTCAAATCCGGACTCAGACACTTAATAATTACCTAGATGTGTGGCCTTGGGCAAGCCACTTAACCCCATTGCCTTGCAAAAACCTAAAAACAAAAAAAAAAACCCAACTCATTACTGAGTCATTACTGGAAGTCATTACTGAATCATCTCTGTACTGTCAAGACTGTCTTGTTAGGACAAATATCTAAATTGTTACAAAACCCTAAGACTAAAAATAAGAAGTTAATATATATTCAATTAAAACTCCAAAGTACTATATTTAAAACAGAGTGACAACTGATGGATAGTACTCGTGCTCTACAGAAATACCTGAATGATAATGGAAGGAACATGCTCCTGATAAAGATATGGGAGATCACAGACCAGTTGAATTGGGACAAATAGGCATGGAGAGGTTGTAATCTGTATGAGGAGAATTAGCATCACAATTCATGAGATCTTAAATAAGAATATGATATAGAGGCCATGGAGCTGGGTATATATCATACTGGGCTTGAAGCCTAGAAATCTGGGCTCAAATCCTAACTCTAACATTTATTATTATAATTAATTATTGCCTGACTCCAATAAGTCATTTAACCTACTGATGGAATCCTATCTCCTTTGAGTATTTTTATTAGTATGATATATAATTGGTCACTTCTTTTAAAGAGAGGGGAAAAAAGGAAAGATATTCAGATCAATTTGAATTTTTTTATTGTATTTTGAATTTTACAACCCCCCCCAAGAAGGCAGTGTGATAGTCTTTACATTGTTTCCATGCTATACATTGATCAAAATTGTGTTGAGAGAGAAATCATATCCTTAAGGAAAAAAATGTAAGAGATAGCAAAATT
This sequence comes from Macrotis lagotis, assembly GCF_037893015.1. NCBI lineage: Eukaryota > Metazoa > Chordata > Mammalia > Peramelemorphia > Peramelidae > Macrotis > Macrotis lagotis. The sequence goes on along the minus strand of NC_133659.1, from coordinate 44,139,827 downwards.
ATATAAGATACCTTTTTAAAAAAAATTTAAATTAAAGGTAATAGTCTTTGTTTAAACTCCACAATTCTTTCTTTGGATATAGAATGTCATTCTCCATCGCCGATACCCTAAAATTGTCCCTGATTGTTGCACTGATGAAATGAGCAAGTCCATTAAGGTTGATCAGATCAATTTTTTTGTGACAATTTTTTCATTATAAATGAACTTCCTTTTTTTTTAAGTTCATCAAATGGGGTTAAGTGACTTGCCCAAAGTCACACAGCTAGGTGATTATTAAGTGTCTGAGTCTGGATTTGAACTCAGGTCCTCCCGACTCCAGGGTTGATATTCTATCACTGTACCAGCTAGCCTCCCCGAAAGGAATACTTTTCAAAGCACTATGTGTAACTTTGGAATAAAACAGTGATGATACTAAAGAAAATGAATTATTATAGCTAGGAGTCTTTCATAATTATTATTAAGAAATTACTCAAAAAAAGATAAATTTAACAATCTGAAAAAGGATCAAATGAAAAACTTGTTTGAAGCAAGAATGTTAAGTTCAAGTGGAATTAATTTGTCCATTGTTTATCTTTTATCAAAATATTATAAAATTAGAACCTACTTTGAAAATTTAACAATTGAGTCACAATACCACATAAGAATATTTCTCCACACTACAACAATCAGGAAAAGGAACACTAGATGCCTGGAGAAATATTAGTAAAATTTAAAAAGTTCTGGGTCCCTACATCTTTTTAATGAAAAGGAAAACATTTTAGGTTTCTCTTTTTACTTCAATAGTAGTCAGAGTATCCTTTCCAATTTTAGTTTTATCTAAATACACCTTTAATAAGCATGTTTATTCCTCCTTCACAATAACTTTCTATTCACCAGTTGATATATCTCTAGTTTTCTCAACTATTATATGCTTCATCATTCTGGTCACTATCCTCTGAATTCACTTTAAATTTAAATCATATTCTATCCATTGTTCAAACACTATAAAAAATAGGGTAAATGTACTTTCCATCATCTAGACATTAGATTCTTGGCATATTTTATTCATTCCCTCTGTGTCCAGAGAACTTTCAAATCTAGATCATTATCAGTCTTAACAACTCTGGACTACTTTAGAAATGTCTGCGGCACATTTCTACCTGTCTGACCTGAAGACAATTCAAACTCACTAAGTTCTAAAATGAATTCATTGTCAAAGGCTTACACCTAGTTATTAAGAAGGATGATTCAGATTTAAGTTTTACCTAGACTAGGTACCACCTATCCTGTCTACCTGCCTACTGAACTGTCAATATAATTGGCTAAAGGGAGTCACATAATACAGCTTCTTGATTTTGATAGCCACCTTTAACTAAAATCAAAGAAAACATAGGACAGGATCCTCAAATCCTGTCACCAAATTCTCAGTTTCTTTAGATAATATTAGCATGCGACAAAATTCATCGGAGCAACAAAAAGGCAAGAAGAGCAAGAGAACTAATGCCCCTGGGATTAGAAGTCACTATTTGACAAAAATTGCAGGGAAAACTGGAAAATAGTATAGCAAAAACTAGGCATAGATTCACATCTCATATCCTATACCAAAATAAGGTTAAAATGGGTACAGGATTTAGACATAAAGAGTGATACCATAGATAAATTAATAGACCAAAAAAATAATCTTTCTGATCTATGAAAAGGGGATAAATTTATGACCAAACAAGAATTAGAGCCCATTATAAACTGCAAAATGAATAATTCTGACTATATTATGTTTTTTTTTTTTGTTTTTTAGATTTTAAGGCAATGGGGTTAAGTGGCTTGCCCAAGGCCACACAGCTAGGTAATTATTAAGTGTCTGAGGTCGGATTTGAACCCAGGTACTCCTGACTCTAAGGCTGATGCTCTATCCAGTACGCCACCTAGCTGCCCCCAACTATATTAAATAGTTTTTGCACTAATAAAAATCAATGCTGCCAAAATTAGAAGGAAAGCAGAAAGCTGGGAAACAATCTTTACAGCCAGAAGTTCTGATAAAGGTCTCATTTCTAAAATATAGGGAGAATTGCATCAAATTTATAAGATCACAAGTCATTCCCCAATTGCTAAATGGTCAAAGGATATGAACAGTTTTCAAATGAAGAAATTAAAGCTATATATAATCATATGAAAAAATGGTCCAACTCACTACTGATTTAGAGAAATGCAAATTAAAACAACAATGAGGTATCATCTCACTCCTATTAAATTAGCCGAGATGAGATCAATGTTGAAGAAACTGTAGGAAGATTGGGACACTTATGCATTACTAGTGGAATTGTGATGGATCCAACCTTTCTGGAGAGCAATATGGAATAAAACTTTTCATTCCCTCTGACCCAGAAATTCCAATTCTAAACCTATATACAGAAGAAATTATAAAAAAATGGGAAAAATACTACATGTTTCAAAATAGTCATAGCAGCTCTTTTTGCACTGGCAAAGAATTGGAAATTGAGGGAATGCCCATCATATGAATACTATGGAATAAGAAACCATAAAAAAGTCAGACCCTACAGAGGCATGGAATGACTTATGGGATTTGATGCTGAATGAAGGGACTAGAGAATATAGAGAACAATGTACATATCAACAATAACATTATGAGACGAACAACCTTGATGAAAGCAGCTCCTAGAAGCAGTCCAGAGAGCTGTATTTGAATGGTTATGGAGAATGTTATCCCCAACCAGAGGAAGAAAACCAAAACAAAACACACAGAAAAAACCAAAACAAAACAACCCTTCTGAATATGATGAACACTTTAAAAATTATCTCTTATGTATCTCTTTCCCTTAATCCTAATTCCTCATGACAAAAGTTACCAATTTGTAAACAAGACAAAATATGTTGGTAAAATGCTAGCCTGACTGTTCCCTGGGGAGGGGAGGGTGGAGGGAAATTTTGTAACTTGGAAATAGGTGTGTACATATGGATGAAAATAAATTTTTAAAAAAAGATAATATTACCATACTATCTCCACATCTTTTATAAATCTTTCCCATCTTTCCGCTCACACAGCCTCTATCCTTGTTAGTCCATTCTTCTATCTTGCCTGAACTACTATAACAGATTTCTAATGGGCACCCCTGTTCCCAGACTCTTGTCTCTAACCCATCTTCCACAAAGCAGACAAATTAGTATTCTCAGAAAATACATACTATGTCTCTGCCCTATACAAAAATCTTCAATGAATCCTTATTGCATTTAGGATGAAACACAACCTTTTCAGGGTGATATTTTACGAGTTCTTCACAATCTGGCATCCATCTCTTTCCAGACTGCTCTTATGTTCCCATACCTCCCACTCTTACTGCATTATCATTAAACTGGGTTACTAACTATTCCTCAGATTCAGCACTAGTTACTACTTTCTGGAATCATCCTCTCCTCAAAACACCCTCCACCTCTTGGACTCTCAAACTTCTTCCAAGGATTGACACTGCCTTTTCTATTCCTTCTAGTTGTCAATGATCTTTGCCTCCTAAAATTACTTTGTATACATGTTATATTCTTCATGTAGGATATAAGTTCCTTGAGGGCAACTGTTTAGATTTGTTTTGGCCTTTGTAATCTTAGAACATACTCTTCCAAAGATGCTTCAGAAATGTTTGCTGAATTGAATCCCCTCACTTCATAACTTCCTTCTATGTCTAAATCAATTCTATATATTCTGATGATTCTACTTGATCAAATATCTCTCACCTTTTTCACTCTCGTCAGTCATACTCTTGTATAGGCTCTTATAAAGAGAGTTGTGGTCTGTCCTTGTTCACAAAGAGGACCAAGACATTGGAGAGGTGAAGTCATGACACAAAAGTGAACTGGATTTAAGTGAAGGAGCACTATGCAAAGGCAATAGCCTCACTTTCTCCTCTGGATCCACCTGGGTCCAGTGGCAAGCTACAGATCAGGTTGACTGGAGATGACCCTGGATACAGTGAGAGAACTTAGCCTTTATGAACTAAGGTCTTTCCCAGGTCTTAGTTTGTCGAAGGCAAAGTCCACTCAGTGATTAAGGATAGGTAAGAAATGAGGCAAGGAAGGAATGTAGAATTCTGTAAGAGATGCAAGCAGGTAAAAAAAATTTCCATCACAAGTACCCAGACTCAGCATTCACTTACTAAGAGAACAAACACCCAACAGGAAACACCAAACAGAGAAAAGCAAGAGGGAAGAAAGGCTTGACACCATTAAAAAAAAATTGTTAATCACTGACCTATCTCCCTTCCTTGGAGATGCTTTTATGATTACTGACATATAGCAGTTCTGTCAAAGCTAATCACAGGCTCTGGTCAATTCTCTTATCTTTTCTGACGCTTTGTATTACATACCATAGGGGATCTGCAACCCTGGCTTCTCTGCCCATTACTTCTCCTTGGTTTGTGAACAGAACTAATTGACTTCTATGCTTCAGCCAGTATTGTTATATATTAACAAAATATACTAAGGAGGCTTCAGACTGAAGTTTTATCTAGGCTAGGTACCATCTACCCTGTCTGCCTGCCCACTGGACTGTCAACACAATTGGCTAAAGGGAGTCACATAATGTCGCTTCGTGATTTTGATAGCTATTTTTAACTAAAATCAAAGAGAACATAGACATTTTGGGGGATGGGGTGAACTAGTTTGGAAATATTCAGCAAATGCTTTTCACAATGAAGTTGAATTTCTTCTCCTGCAGGCCTAGAAGGCTTTTAGAACTATTATTAAGGAACAATGGCAGAACACATTATATAATATCTACATTAAGGTTCCAAAATGAAAGAATGTACTTTCAGGGAAGGACTAAAATAATGCCTTTGAAGAGCAAGGATTATATTGTCTGAGAAGGAAAGGATGGATTTAGCAAAAGGCTTCAAATAAATCTGGACTCTTTTTACAGTGGTCTAGGTGCAGAAGTCAATTTCCATTTCTAATAAGGCCAGAACAAGATCATCAATTTATGCTCTTAGGTTAATTTATCATGGCAGAGGGGTTGAAGGAGGAAGGGCAGCCATCAGTAACAGAACCAAAATTCCTCCTTCAGTAATGTATTTTTGAAGATCTTTTTTCCCCCAGAAAAGATTTAATGCACTCCAATCCAGGGTACCTAATAGGCAATTATGAATGACCAAGGCAAGTGATAAGGTGACTGGGGAAATATGGACCAGCCCAGGTGCTCTCTTGTTGACACCTGGCCATAGGGGCTAAATTGGGAATAAAATATTCACAATCAGACTAGCATCTGAGTAGATAGTCAAAAGGTTCTTTAACAAAACTTGGTTGCTGTAGGTAGCCACTACTGGGAACATTTCAGTGTAACTAAGAGGCTTTTGGCTAGCATAACTTCTCTAGGTGCCCCCTAAACTCTCTGAACAATATTCATTTTCTCACCACTCTTTGTTCTGTTTTGTTTCATAACATTTTAGACAGAAAACTTATTTTCTTGATTAGGAAAAAGAAAGGATAGCATTCTGAGTGGCATCATAGTTAAGGCAGAGTAGAAAATGTCATCCTTTCTGGACTCATGAGATTTAGAGCAGAGGGAATAATTCTGCTCAAATACATAACACATGAAGAAAAGATATATGAAAAAATGTAAAAATAAACATGGCAAGACTCTTTGGAATGGCAGGAATCTGCCCTTGAGGATGTGTCTACATTAGCTTGAGAAGGTGTTAGGCTTTCATTACCGTTTTCAAAAATTTTTTTAAGAAAGATTCATTTTGGGGTGGCTAGGTAGCACAGTGGATAGAGCACTGGCTCTGGAGTCAGGAGTACCTGAGCTCAAATCCGGCCTCAAGCAAGCCACTTAACCCTATTGCCTTGCAAAAACCTAAAAAGATTGATTTATTTTAAATTTTACAATTTTTTTCCCCAAATCTTGCTTCCTTTCCCCCCACCCCCTACAGAAGGCACTCTGTTAGTCTTCACATTGTTTCCATGGTATGCATTGATCTAAGTTGCATGGGATGAGACAGAAATCATATCCAGTTTTCAAAATGTTTAATAATCTTTTTGACCTCTCTGTTTAGATTTCACAGTACTTGGTACCAAATGTTAAGCATTTCAATTTAGTAAAATGATATGGAAGTGTTGGGGACACAATAAAAAAGAAAATATGGCAGAAAGCTATATCTTATTTAAAATATAGTTTACTAAATTTACTACTAGGTTCTGTTTTATTTAATGATATACTAATTATCCACTGCTCATTAAGTATTTTTTTTTAGTAAAAAACATTTAATTGGCAGTTTTAAGTCAAAAATCCTACTTGCCACTAGATAGTAAACATTTTTTCACAATGTTAGGACTCACAATTTTTTTTGAAATACCTATGTGGGGGTTGTATTTTAATATCACATTTTCACTGTCTTGAAATTTGTTTCCACAGAAGGAATTCAACTGCTGTATTTATCTCAAATTGAAAGTTTTTCAAAGAAAGTCCCAAGTTGCAGCAAGGTTATAAAAAATCTGATTTCAGTACTAAAAATTTCTCAATTCAATATGAAAAGAATTATTTTATGGTTTGTTAAAGAGTTGGAGTTCAAGGCTGCAAAGCATGTGACTATGGTGGCCCTGACAGAAACAGGGAAGTTAGCAGCAAGAGGGGCCGGAAAAGGTAATGAGCTCTGTTTTGGACATATTTAATTTTAGATGACTAGAAAATACAAAGTTCAAAATGTCTAATAGCCACTTGGTTAAGTAGGAGTGGAATTCAAAAGAGGGAGGAGGGCTAGATAAACAAATCTGTGAGGCATTTTGAGAGATGACAAGTGAACTCAAGGGGACTAATGAGGACACTCAATGAAAGAAAATGTAGAGAAGGAGGAAAAAACCTGTTCAAAGCCTTGTGAGAAAACCTACAGTAAGGACACAGTGAAACAAGGAAGGTGATCCAGCAAAGAAGACTGAACAGATATCAGACAGGAAGAACCACCAAGAGAAGGCAATGTCAGGAGAATTCAGAAAGGAGTGTATCCTAAAAGAGACTTTTAAGTCCTGGTATAAATGACTGACTAAAAAAAATTATGAAACAATATTAACTTATTTTAAAAAGAACAAAATCAAAATATGTATCATTTGGTCCCATGTTCCAATTATCTATACATATATTTCATCTCCCTGATTCAGTTATAAATTCTTTGAGGTCCAGTCATCTGTTCACCCATGCATCCCCCAAATAATTGCTGAATAAAGAGTTGGGAATGACTTACATTTGTTAAAATAATTCAGCTTTAAAAAAATGTTATTTGTAACATATAGAACACTATATCCTAATTATTCAGTTTTGGCTGCCATCTAGAGTCAAGGACAACAGGGAATTATGCCAGGAGAGGAAGGGTCCAAGAGATAATCACATTCAAAATTGATTTTATGAAAAATTTTGTTTTTTTTTAGTTTGTTTTGCAAGGCAATGGGGTTAAGTGGCTTGCCCAAGGCCACACAGCTAGCTAATTATTAAGTGTCTTGAGACTAGATTTGAACTCAGGTACTCCTGACTCCAGGGCTGGTGCTCTATCTACTGTGCCACCTAGCCACTCCCATTTTATGAAAATTTAAAAAGAGAACATATATTCATTTAATATCTTGTATTGGTTAGTTCTATACCTACTTTATCTCAGCTTGTAAATTGTGAGCCTCTGGGCTTTTAATCATCTTTTGTACTCCCCACTGTACCTGGCAGACACTTTTGTACAAAAATAGCCACATATTCAAGTTTCTGAACTAATCGGTGGATTTATCTTCCTGTTACAATATGAGTCCAAAGAGAGAAGGAAAGAGTTGTGGGGAAAGGGAGAGTAAAGAGACTGTACTAGATGAACTCTAATGTCCTCTGTAACTAGTAATCTGTGATACAAAGACACCTACAAATACTAATATGCTTCATTTCCTCCAAAAGGGACAGGTAATTGTTATTTTTATAGTGAGTCAAAAGCACTGAATCATACTCCGGTCTTTAGACAAAGTAGTTTAATCTTGAAAGACGACACTAACCTTTGTTCATTTTCCCTAGGATCACTGGCATATCTGTTCAAAGAAAGCCAAGTGTAAGGGAAAATTAAACAAAATCTAGTTCTGAATTTGTCACTAACCAGTTCTGGGACCTTGATCAAGGCGACACCTCTAATCCGTCAAACTGAAAAACATTTCAGTAAACACTTAAGTCCCTTCTTTTGGTTTAGGACATCTGATCTAAGCTATACGGCTAAAACACAGAAGCTCCCATTTAGTTCCAGAATTTGATGGATTCAATATACAAATACTATAATACGGGACCAGTAAGTGAGAATGCTGGCTGCTAACCTTTTTTCATATTTAAACAATGAGATGCAACATGATGGATAATGATTACTCATGCTTAAACACCTAAAAGAACGATCACTCGCAGGAAAGACAAAGGAAAAATGTCAACACGAACCCGACAAAAGATATTTCATTTACGCTCCAGTACAGTATGTACCAAGGAGAGGCCAGCTTGTCTACAGAAGCCAAATCATTCTACAGTTGTTTTTGAGGCAGTTTCTATGGATTTAACGGGCTAGAAAGATCAAAAGGTCTCATTTAAATGAGTAGGAGTTTTCAAGGTAGGGGAATCCCTCCAGCAGCCGGCTAGTCCCCGGGGACTGAGGCCTTTCCACCTCTGGGAGGCAGCAGGGCTTTGGCATCTTCCATCGCGGGCCTTCCAACAAGCGCTGCAGCCGCTCGCCGGGCTCCGGCGGCCTTCGGAGCTTTGAGGCTGCCCTGGCCCGGCAGCGGGCGACGCGACTGGAGGCGGCGCAGCGGAGGGGCACCGGCTCGGGGTCGGGGGCTCGGCCGGGTCACCGCAGCCCGCCTGCCCGCTCCGGGCCGCCTCCAGCCGTCCGGCCCCGGAGGACGCGCCTTCCTGGTCCCGCGCCGCCGCTGCACAGCCGGGGACGCCGAGGCAGGCGGCAGCGGCGGGCCCAGCTCGGGCCCCTCCCGGGGCTCCCCCGGCGCCCGCCCCGCCCGGCCCCCGCACTCACGTCCTTCTTCACTTCGGCCATGTCCTCCTCCGTCAGCGCCGGGGCGGCGGGCTCCATGGCGGAGCTTCGCGGCGCCCCCTCCCCGGCGCCCTAAGGGGTCAAGGGAGAAGCCAGAGCGGAGGGCTCGACGGCCCGGGGCGCAGCAGCCGCTTCCGCTTCCGGTCCGCGGCTCTACCGGGAGGCCGCGGCTGCGACCGGACGAGCCCGGGGCGAAACTCCCGCCCCAGACCGAGCTTCCGAAGGCGATTGGACGGCGCGGCCGTCCATCCGACTCGGACGCGGTGAGAAGCCACACCCCTTACAGGCAGATCACACCTCTTGCTTCCGGCGCCGCGCTCAAGCCGCGCCCCTTCCTTAGTTCCTTATCTCCAATCCCCTTCGACGTGAGCCACACCCCTAGAGGACCCGGCTGCCCCTTCGGAGAGACGGCTTTCGTCCTGCGCATGCTCACTTTCCGCCAGACGCAAAACCAGGGTGTCCGGATACAAGCCACGCCCCTCTCCCATTACGGCCCGCCCGGGTGGCCAGCCACGCCCCCTTCCAAGACCTCCCCTCCCGGAAGACGAGCCACGCCCCTTCCTGAAGACTTTCCCAGTATTCCTCAACCCCGCCTCCTTCCGGGTGACTCACAGGCACTCACTCCGAGGCAGAGGAAGCCGCCCTCAAGCCACGCCCCCCCGCGGAGCACAGGCCACACCCCTCCGGAAGTCCCTCCTCTCCTCACCCCCCGCGAATCCTGACCACGCCCCCTAAGGAGGACCGCGTGACTTAGACCGCGTGACTCAGACCACCTTGCCTTTCCATTATCGGCTCCAAAGTTTGAGTCCTAAGTTCCCAGTTTTATCTCTTTTGTGTTTGTGCGTGTGTGTGTGTCTGTGTATGTCTGTGTGTCTCTGTGTGTGTATGTCTATGTGTCTCTATGTATGTGTCTGTGTAAGTGTGTGTATGTGTGTGTCTGTGTCTCTGTGTGTAAGTGTGTGTATGTGTGTAAGTGTGTATGTGTCTCTGTGTGTAAGTGTGTGTGCCTGTCTGTGTGTGTAAGTGTGTATGTCTGTGTGTATGTGTGTGTCTCTGTGTGTAAGTGTGTGTGTGCCTGTCTGTGTGTGTGTGTATGTCTGTGTATGTGTGTGTGTGTTTCCATGACCCCTGACCCCTCCACATGGAACTTTCTCTCCTTACAGATCCCCGGGACCCTCATCCGTGAGGGCCCCAGGGCTGCAGGGCGCCCCTCCCTCTGGGACACCTGCCTCCCCTCCGTTGCTTGCCCAGGTCCTCCGCAGCTCCCCAGGATGCCCGCCCAGGGCCGGGCCTGCAGCTGTGGTTGTGCCAGGTAGCCCAAGTGCAGCAGTGAGCAGGAGCGCCCCGACCTCCTGCAGCCCCAATCTTCCTGAAGGAAGCCTACAGAAAGTCATTTTTCCATGAACAAACAAAATAGAGTTTATAATTTTTCTTTTTCACTAGAGGGCGATCTGCTCAAGCTTATTAAGCTCTAACACACTAATTAAAATCACATTTTTTTCTTTGGTTTACGTTCTTGGTTGAATGAAGAAAAATTCAAAGGAAGCTAACTATTGGAATGCTTCCTACAATGGTCCCACAAAACTCCTACGCATGTTGGCAGGTCATTGAAAAATAATAAAAAGGTGGGTACCGCTGCTGTCCATGGTCTAGGGAAGAGAGAAAGCTTTCAAATAGGGAAATGCTGACCAGGAGTCTGAATAGGTCTTTTCACTGGTCAATGAGTTGTCACAGAAATTGTCGGCGGACTGTTGCTCTGTTCTCCCCTTTGTACATTCATTGATTTCTATCTGAAATAGGATAGATCTCACCTCCACCTTCAGGGAGTTCTCTCTAGCCTTTACCTACTTCAGCATTTACCTCGACTCTTTTGCCCAGACTCCAAGTAGAGACCATAGTAAAATGGCAAAAACTGGGAACATTTCTCTTTCATCTCCACAACTTGATTATTTCTGCTTCAGTCTACATCAGCAATTTGGAAAGGAACCATCTGGTCCAACTACCTCATTCTATAGAGAAAAACTGAGATCCCAGAGGAGTAAAATGCCTTGGAGACAACTCTCAGTGAGCTTATAGTCTGATTGGTTTTTGCCTTTGTTATCAAAGAAGACCAAAATGACAGCACTATGTTTGAGATAAACTATAGAGTGTCTGTGGCTGACCAGCCCATTAAAAGCTCAGAGTGCTCTACCATAGATTAGGCACAAATAGTCCATGTGAACACCTGGGGTGAGTACTCTAAACTTATAGATGTCACGTTTCCTTTGAGCTGCTTCAATTTTGCCTTCCTTATTGATGAGGGCACACCAAACTGAGTGGTCCTGTGCCAGTGTTTCCCATGCTGTGCAATCCTAAAATTCTTCAATGAGACCTTCAGGGTGTTTCAGTATCAGTTCTTCTGACCCCCTTGTGAGCACTTGCCCTGTGTGAGTTCTCCATGAAATAGTTTATTTGGCAAGCATACGTCTGGCATTCTAACAATATAGTTGCACTCTCTGTAGTGCTGCTGGAATGCTAGGTAGTTTAGCTCAAGACTTCATTGTCTGGTATCTTCTCTTGTCAGGTGATCTTCAGAATCTTCCTAAGACAATTTAAATGGAAGAGATTCCGTTTCCTGACATGCCACTGGTAAACTGTCCAGGTTTCACAGGTATATAGCAATGAGGTCAGTACAATGGTTCTATAGACCTTCCAGTTTGGTTGTCAGTTTAATACCTCTTCTGTCCCATAGTTTCTTTCAGAGCCTCCCAAATCCTGAGCTATCTTTGGCAATGCTAGTGTCAACCTCATTGTCAACGTGTATCTCCTTGGAAAGAACACTGCCAAAGTAAGTGAATTTGTCCACAGTACTCAAAACTTCTCCATTTGCTGTAATCAGTGGTTCCATATATGAATTGTGTGGTGCTCACTGAGATGGTGAGAGTGACAAAGGCAACGTGTGGTGCAGAGTGCTGATTACAGACTCTTCCTCTCTAAGCAAAATATTCACATTAAACCAAAGTGATGGTCCCAAGGCAAAATGACTACTAGAAGAATTAATGTCAAGAGATTATCTATGAACAGGAACAGTTTGTTGCCAACTTGGAGGAAAAGCTGAGCCAACACATAGTTGGCAACAGCGGAGCAGAAAAAGAGTGGGAAGCTGGAGCAGCTAGGTGGCACAGTGGATAAAGCACCGGCCCTGGAGTCAGGAGTACCTGAGTTCAAATCCAGTCTCAGACACTTAATAATTAACTAGCTGTGTGGCCTTGGGCAAGCCACTTAACCCCCCCCCCCCCCCCCCCCCCGCCCCCCGTTTGCTTTGCAAAAACCTAAAAAAAAAAAAGTACAAGTACAAGTGAATCTTAGAGAGATGCAGAACTCTTCATTGGGTAAGAAGGCATCTGAAATTCTATACAGATAGTAACAAACCAAAATGGTTATATAATGCCCTAAAGACTATTTATGAGTCAAAGACATAAGGTGCATCTTAGCTACTCAGTGCTGATGGATCCACATTGATTAACAATAGGGATATGATCCTAGAGAGATGGGCTGAACACTTCTTAGCAGACCATCATCAATCAATGCAGAAACCATTGACCATTTACCTCAAATTGAAATCAATCAGTCCCTAGCTGAAGTTCCAACTGAAGATGAGGTTTTGAATGCCATTAGGCTCCTTTCAATTGACAAAGCATTTGGTGCTGATTCTATTCCAGCTGAGATCTACAAGGTGGGAGGTTCATTGTACATCTAGAAACTGAAATTTTCCATATTATATGGCATGAAGAAGTTATCCTCCAAGAATTCAAGGATGCCTCCATAGTCCATCTCTATAAAGGTAAAGAGAATAGATTGCCCTGTGACAATCACAAAGGTATTTCTTTTAGATACTGCTGTTAAGATTCTTACCAGAGTCCTTCTCAATAGGCTGAACCTTCACCTGGAAAATGGTCTCCTCCCTTGGAGTCAATGTGGCTTCAGAAAGAGTTGAGGAATAGTCAATATGATGTTTCTGCCCAACAACTCTAGGAAAAATGCCAGGAACAGAACAGAGGTCTGTATACAACATTTGTAGATTTGACCAAGACCTGTGATACTATCAGTCATGATGGTTTATAGAAAATAATGTCAAAATGTGGTTGCCCAGAGAAGTTCATCAGTATTGTAGGTCAGTTCCATTATGGTAGACATATCCAGGTTCTGAATAGAGGATGTTGCTCTTGAGATTTCCCAGTCACCAATATAGTAAAACAAGGATGTGTCTTTTCTCCCATATTTTTTAGCAAGATGTTTTCAGCCACGTTATCAAGTTGCTTCACTGAGGAAGAACATGGCCTCGAGGTCAGCTATTGCACTCTTGGCAAATTCTTCAACTTGAAAAGGTTACAAGCCAAGACCAAAGTAGAGGGAGTTTTAGTGCATGATCTTCTGCTTGCAGATGATTGTGCCCTCAATGCCGCCTCTGAAGCTGAGATGTAACAAAGTATGGATTGATTTTCTGCTGCTTGTGCTCATTTTGGTCTGACAATGAACACTAAGAAAACACAGGTGCTCCATTAGCCAGCATCACACCATCCATATAGACTGATGGGGAAGACAGACCCAAATTAAACGAAAAGTCATCTGAAAACAGTACATATATGAAAACAGTTGAAAAAGGATGAAGGAAGCTAACACGATAATGGAATCAGCATTTGAATTGCTTCTTAACAAATGGTCAGGATTTACAAAAGAGATTTTTCCCCCCCTTTTTTGCCAGCTTTATCTGAGTCACTACAAGCAATAAATTCTGTTTTGGTAGTATGTAAATTGTCAATTTTTCTGGTAATGGCAACTAAAAAAAAGATGACAGTCTACAACCTTTTGGCTAATTGCTTTCTAACTGAGGCAACACTGACAGGGATGGTGAAGTAATTTAGATAGAAGGTAATAATAATATAGGTCAATAAAAATACCAGGATTTTTAGTCCTGGTCCAAGTGAGTCCTACTTTTATTTATATGCAAGAAAAGACAAATAGAATTTCATTAGTTATAATATATATCCATTAGTTATAATACTATAGTGTACAAACAACCCAGAACCATTTGTCGATATTGATATGACCTTGTGCAATGATGGAAAAATAAAATATTTAAAACACAGGCACACCCATATATACATAAATATAAATTTGCTCACATATTTATTTGCATATGGATATATGTAATATATAATATATGGAGAGAGTAAAGATATGTAATATATAGAGAGATAATTAGGCACAGATATATGCATGTGCAATATGCATATATGCAGACCAGCAACTTCTCAGGAACTTTAAAAACTAATAAATCTAGAGCTGGAAAGCTAGTTTAACCCTTTCACTTCCCTGTGACCCAGGGAAGTTAACTGATTCACCTAAGTCACACAGGTAGTACCTATTGGAGATGGGATTTAAAGCTAGGTTCTCTGGCTCCAAGGGGCAGCTAGGTGGCACAGTGGATAAATCACCAAGAAGACATCCTGAGCAAATCCCTTAACTCTTTGCTTTAATTTCCTTATTTGTAAAATGAGTCAGAAAAAAAAATGCCAAGAAAACTTCAAGTTTAGTCACATAGTGAAGGATACAGTTGAAAATGACTCAACAACAGCCACAAAAATCCCTCTGACTTCAAAGCTAGTACTCCCTGGGTCAATGAGCAATTAGATGACTTGCTTTTGGTCACATGGCTGTTCTGTGTCAAAGACTCAGGACTTAAGGATTCCAAGGTCAGTTTTCTATTCCCTACTTAACACTCTCTCATTAAATTTACGCCTATATTTTGTGTATTATCTTGGTTTTCCTCATGAGCCCACCTATACTATTATAGGTTCAAAGTACTTTGAGAGTCTACATCGACTCAAACTCACGGCTTGCCAGCGCTTAACATTTTGTAATATCATTTCAGAGCAAATAACATTTTATCAAACCAAGTGACAATATAGATCCTTTCTCCAAAACACACAGGGCTATGCTCTCCCATAGGTTACCATTCCACCAGTGTAGGAGGAGACATAGGCAGGAACCATATATAGCCAGGTCAACCCCTCATGCTACAGAGCCTCTGGTAATATGATCAGGATGACTTCTGAGCTACTCTGTGATGCATTCACCTTAAGCTGCTCTTACTCTCAGCTGCCAGGTGTGGCTTATTCATGGAACAGAAATAGCATTTGGTAGGACTTCAACTCTGAAAAACCCAGTCTCAGGCTACAGACTTTTATGAGCTACAGACAGATTCCCACTCAAATGGACTCAATTAATGAGATAGAGTTAAACTCACTTTCTTTTGTTGCTCCTGTTCTTTCAGTCTAAACTCTTGTTTGACTAAAAGGGAAATTCCTTTCAACTTCTTTCCATTCCCATGATTCCTGAGTAAATTCCATGGTCTGTATAAATTACAGGGGTCAAAGGGGAAGAAATTGAAAGAGGTTGGTGACTTCTGACTTATTTCTCCCAGTCCTAGGGGCTAAATTGTTGCTTTTCCCATATTTGCAAAGTAATAGGTTTAAGGAAAGTCCTTCTAAAATACTAAAATTCCACTTTGTTGATGCATTCTTTCAGTTATTTTCAATCTCTGTCTCCTGCCTTTTCCCTACTGTTTATTGTAGTCAAGTCTCTTCTATCCTGGAAAAAACAAACAAAAACCTCTCACCTGCTCCTCTTGTCTCCACTCAGCACTCTTATCTACTGTATCATCTAGTTGCCCCATGTATTGCTTAAGCATTTATGCCAACATTGTACTAAGAGCTGGGGATATGAAGGCAGTCAAAAACATTGTCCTGTAAGATTTTAATGTGATAGACAAATGCAAAAATTATAAAAACTATATATACATATATAATTGGTTCAAAGTACTTTGAGCTCCACATCTACATCTACACACATATGTATACACAAACACACACATATCTATCTCTCTATAAACATATATACACATGTATACATACATAGTTTGAATTCAAGGTAATATCAAAGTGAAGTGACTAGCAGTAGCAGATGAGAAAGGACCTCATTCTAGGCTTGGGGAATAGCTAGCAAAATATGCAATTTGACATAGAGCATCATATCTGATGAACATTAAGAAAGCAATTCAGTGTTACTGGATTGAAGAATATATGTAAAAGGAGCAAAGTGTAATTTGATTGTTAAGGAAGGATGTGGGCATGTTGTAATGAACTTTAAATGTTAAGAGGGCTTTATATCTCTATTTATTCTATTTTTATTTAATCCTGGAGCTAATAGGGAGTTGCCAGAGATTATTGAGTGGGACCAAAGGTGACATGGTCATCAAAATCATTTTAGTGACTGAATGGAAGATAGATTTGAAACAGGAAAACCAACCAAAAGGCTATTGTAAGAGTTCAGGTTTGAGGTGATGAAGTTCTTGAGTAGTAGCAGAATCAGAACAGAGGCAGCAGAGAATACAAGATTTAAATAAAATGAACATGATTAGCTCTCTGGGTGGAGTGAGATAAAGGGAGGAGCTGAAGAGCCTGGGTGAGTGGTAGTCACTAATAAGAAAGTTAAGAAGAGAGGAAAGTTTGAGGATGGGGCAAGATAATGAGCTCAGTTTTGGAAATGTTGACTCTAAAATGACTATGGAATATACAGTTAGAGATGTCTATTAGGGAACTGATGATGTGAGACTGGAGTTCAGGAGACAGGTTAGGACTGGATATACAATCTGGGAATCACTTACATAGAGTTGATAATTGAACTCATGACAGCTAATGAAATAATCAAATGAGATGGTAGTGTCTGGGGGAAGAGAAGAGAACCCTGGACAGAGCCTTGGGAGACAACCACAATTAGTGTGTATGAACTGGATGAAGATTCAGCAAAGCTGAGTGAGGAGTAATTAGATAGGTAGGAGAGACTAGAGTCATGAACACCTAAAGGAGAAAGAATAACCAGTAGAAGAGTGCTCGACAGTGTCAAAGGTTGAATAGGATTCAAAAGGGATAAAAATAAAAATAAAGGCCATTTAGTTTTGAAATCAGACTTGATCATTGATTGCTTTGGAAAATAGTTTCATTTGAATAGCCATATCAGAAACCTGTCATTTATCAATATCTATCAATTATCTTTCAATTAATTAAATTAAAACACACAAAATATTGCAGATGGAGAATTAAGAAGAGAGGAAGTTGAGGTGCTGAATATAGATAACATTTTCAAGGTACCTGATCATGAAGGACAGGATGGTCTGTATCTTTCATGGTTAATACCTTGAAAAAGTCATAATAGCAAGTGGGAATGATCAGATCAAATAAGGGTTTTAAAACAGAATCTTACCTTGTAATGAAATAGGTACACTCAAAGCAGATCAATTTATTGGCCAAATCTCCCTCCTTATTTTACTATCCTCAGTTTTTCTGTTGAGGAATCTGAAGCATTCTTCACATCAAGTCCTATAAACTTTCAATTGCCAATAATTTTTTAACTGCTAAATCCCATGATCTTTTTTCAGTCCTCATCTTTAACCTCTGTAGCTTTTAATACCATTGATCTCACCTTTCACTTCCTTGATACTCTCTCCATTTTGGGTTTTCTTGTTACTGCTCTCCCTAGAGTCTCTAATTTCTCATTTCCCAAGTATCATCTAACTCCCATTCTATCAGATTTTCTCCTTGGTCCTCTTCTCTCCTTTCTTTACATTCTCTCCCCAGGTGATCACATGGTCTTTATTATCATCTTCTTGAAGATGATTCTCAAATTTATATATCCAGACATATTTCTCTATCTGTCCTGAACTTCAGATCCACACTTGTAACTGCCTTAATATCTTACTATCATCTCAATCTCAATGTGTATAAAATAAATGATAATCTCTCCATTAATCTTCATCTTTTTCTAAATTTCTCTCCTTTTGTTCCTGCCTTCAAAATGTCCCTCTCTCTTTATGGACATAGCTGCCATCTTGATACAGATCTTTATCACCTGTACTCTGGATAATTACAATAGTTTGTTTAACACTATTCCTCCCTTCAATTTCCTTCTTCTTCAATTCCTTTTCTTATTCTTTTTACATTGAAAGCCTTTTTAATCCTCTTTCCCTCCCTCTCTCTCTCTATACTACATTCCAGTTTCCGTGATGAGCCTTGATGGAGAAATTCATGAAACAAAGTTAATTTTACCCACTACATTTCATTCTCTTTTTCCCCACTGTATTCTTAGATGGTGGACTCTTTACCTAATAATATATCCTCAATATCTCATCTGTAAACTCAAGTCTTCCCTGAGTTTTGGAGTTTTGCCTTATAACAGCAGCCTTAACATTCAGATTAAGTTGGATTTCCTTTGAGGTTCCATTCTAACTGTCCAAAGGAATCAGAAGTTTATGATAAAGACAAGGGACAGACCACAGAATCTAATTAAAATAGACTTTCACAATCTTTTTTTTTTTTTAGGTTTTTGCAAGGCAAACGGGGTTAAGTGGCTTGCCCAAGGCCACACAGCTAGGTAATTATTAAGCATCTGAGACCAGATTTGAACTGTCCAGGGCCAGTGCTCTATCCATTGCGCCACCTAGCCACCCCCGAGATTGATATTCCAAAAGCACAGATCTGACCAGGTGGGTCACTTTCCTACTCTAGCCATATCTAGTGACTCCCTATCACCTCCAGGTGAAAATATAAGCACCCTTTATATCTTTCATTCTCCCTTCTATGCTGGCACACAGGATTTTTCTTCTTTTGATCTATGTTCCAATCAAAGTGGCCAATATTCATTCACACAAACCTCTCTGTGTTGTCCAAACTAACCTCCTATTTAGATCTCCAACTGCCTCCTCCAAGGGGTCTCGTTGTTAATATTGTTGCTGATGATAGCCCTGTTTGTGGTGGTAAAGAATTGGAAATCAAGTAAATGTCCTTCAATTGGGGAATGGCTTAGCAAACTATGGTATATGTATGTCATGGAACACTATTATTCCATTAGAAACCAGGAGGGATGGGAATTCAGGGAAGCCTGGAGGGAATTGCATGAACTGATGCTGAGTGAGATGAGCAGAACCAGAAAAATACTGTGCACCCTAACAGCAACATTGGGGCAATGATCAACCTTGATGGACTTGCTCATTCCATCAGTGCAACAATCAGGGACAATTTGGGGATATCTGTAATGGAGAATACCATGTGTATCCAGAGAAAGAATTGTGGAGTTTGAACAAAGACCAAGGACTATTACCTTTAATTTAGAAAAAAAAAACTGATATCTTATTGTCTGATGTTGCTATCTCTTTTAATTTATTTTTCTTCCTTAAGGATATGATTTCTCTCTCATCACATCCAATTTGGATCAATGTATACCATGGAAACAATGCAAGGACTGGAAAATTGCCTTCTGTGAGGGGTGGAGGGAGGGAAGTAAGATTGGGGAAAAATTGTGAAACTCAATATAAATAAAATCTTTATAAAAAATTGTTGCTGATAATGTTGTTGCTGCTGTAGATGCTATTGATAATGTTGATAGCATTGCTGATGAAGATGTTGTTACTGTTGGTGTTATTGATGATGATATTGTTCCTTTATTGTGGGAAAAGGTTTGTCCATGATATTACCAGAGAGGTCCACAATTCCCAAGTCTCCCTCCTCCTCCCCAACACCTTTCCCTCTATGCCACAAAATCCCAGCATAGACAATGAATAAGTAGGTGACCATCAGCCAGATTTTTATTATCAGACTTAGTTTCTTTTTCTGCAAAATGATCTCGGTAATAAGTACTTACCACTAAACCTCACAGATAAGGTCAACCCAGGTTCCAGTTTCCCTGTGGGTCTGTGTCCACTTGAAGCCATACTCTCAAGCCCCCACTAATTTTATTACGGAGCCAGAAGATACAATTAGTTCAAAGCAATTTAAAGATATTGCATAACAAAAAATACCAATAAAATATTTTTTACCCAAATCTGGAACACATTTTCTCAGAAATATATGCAACCTGAGGAGAAAGAATAAAAGTTCTTTTGCTCTTCCATTCAGAAGAATGGAAGGAGGAAAGGTGAGAAAAACTAAACTAAGCCTCCAGAGCAAGGTTGGCATCTCTTGACTAGACATGTAGGGACCACATTTTTCTTGTTGCAATGGGAAAAACAGATATTTGGAGTCATAGGTCTTGAGTTCAAATATTGACTCTGCCCCTTATTAATTGAGTAAACTCAGTCACTGGCTCTCTGGTCCTCAGCTACTCAACTGTAAAATGACCTAGATAACTGCAAAGATCCTTTCCTGCTCTAAGTCAATGATCCTCCAAACCCACCATCTAAAGTATTGCTAAGTTTATAGGATTATAAAAACATTCATTATTATAATTCTCTCTAGTAATTTTTTTCAAGATTTACAGTAGGGAATAGAGAAGCCCAGGTATTTGCTCATCTGCTCTTCCTTTCCACCTCCAGACAAATCACTTCCAGTATCCTTTAGTGTAGTTCCTTTTCTCTAAAGCAGGAATTCGGGTAACTTCAATTCTTCCAAAATCACTATTCCATTCTGAAAAGACACTGGGATGAGACTGGAGGAAAGGTGTCACGTAAATATCAATTTGTGAGAAATATGAATTCTGTGATCACAGAATTTTTAAAAATAATACAGGGCAGAGCCCTTAAAACATTGAATATTTCTTGCAAATTAATAGAAATTTTACTTAAAGTCCATATTCATGTATGGAGAAAATGAGATATTCTGCACTGTAGACAGGTCTTCTGAGATAATGCTACTATATAATATCTGCATGAGGTTCCTAGTGGAGAAATAAATAGTAACAGGAGAGAAATTTGAAGGACAGCACCCAATGGGAAGTCATGCCTTCACAGATGGAAGAAACATAGCAGTCTTGTAATGTCCCTACCAAATGAGATAAGCAAGATTCAGAGGGTAGAACTCAGAACTTGGAGGACGGGTGCATGGTGCTGTTGATCTAAAGAAGAAACATTTCCAACTTCATTTGCAATCTCACACTTCTGCTGTGCAGAACTGGGTACTGTGAAGAATAAATCTGAGACATTTTATTTTATTTTATTTTTAAAGAAAGAGTTTATTTATTTTGTTTTACAATTTTTCCCCCATTCTTGCTTCCTTCCTCCCACCCTCCACAGAAGGCATTCTGTTAGTGTTTACATTGGTTCCATGTTATACATTGATCTCAGTTGAATGTGATGATAGAGAAATCATATCCTTAAGGAAGAAAAATAAAATATGAGATAGTAAAATTACATAATAATATAATGCTTTTTTTCTCTAATTTGATGGTAATAGTCTTTGGTCTTTGTTCAAAGTCCATAATTCTTTCTCTGGATACAGATGGTATTCTCCATTGCAAATAGCTCAAGATTGTTCCTGCTTGTTGCACTGAAGGGATGAGCAAATCCATCAGGGTTGATCATCACCCCCATGTTGCTGTTAGGGTGTACAGTGTTTTTCTGGTTCTGCTCATCTTAATCAGCATTAGTTCATGCAAATCTTTCCAGGCTTCCCTGAATTCCCATCCCTTCTGGTTTCTAATAGAACAATAGTGTTCCATCACATACATATACCACAGTTTGTTAAGCCATTCCCCAATTGAAGGACATTTACTTGATTTCCAATTCTTTGCCACCACAAACAGGGCTACTATGCATATTTTTGTACAAGTGATGTTTTTACCCTTTTTTATCATCTTTCAGGGTATAGACCCAGTAGTGGTATTGCTGGATCAAAGGGTATGCACATTTTTGTTGCCCTTTGGGTATAATCCCAAACTGCTCTCCAGAAAGATTGGATGAGTTTATAGCTTCAACAACAATGCATTAGTGCCCCAGATTTCCCACATCCCTTCCAACATTGATCATTGTCCTTTCTGGTCATATTGGCCAGTCTGAGAGGTTTGAGGTAGTATTTCAATCTGAGACATTTTAATCATCTGGTTTGACATTGTATCATTCTCTTTAATTTTCTCACCTGAAGTCACCAGGGACTAACCATTTATTTATTCTAACTTGTAGTTTGAGAAAATGTCCCCTTTACCAAGGACCCAACAAAGTTTTTCCAACCTTTGCTTGACCATAGATCTCTAGGGAGAGAATGACCCTCTGGTCAGGACACAAAGCAGCCTGTTCTACTGCTCAGCTTCCTAGTCGCCAAGAGTTTCTTATTTATGTAAAGCCTATTTTTTTTCCTTTTGGAAAATCCATGAGGTTGGTGGGAATCAGTTCAGTGAGCTTCCCACAAGTCTTCTTTCCCCCTCCAGTCTACACCTCCCTGGGTCCTTCTACCAATTTTCAAATGATATGATCTCAAGTCCCTAGGCCATCTTGGATGGTCTCTTTTGAACTCTCTCCAGCTTTTCATTGCCCTTTCTAAACCAAGGTGCCCAGAAGTGAAGACAGAACTCCAATTGTGGTCTGACCAAGAAGACAGAGATACATACTTCTGGGCACTGTGCCTCCATTTACAGTCTTAAATCAACTTATGGTTTATTTTTATTTCTGACATATCACCGTTGGCCCAAATTTCTCTTCCAATCCACTCAGCCCCCATTCCCAACTCTTTTTTTTTGGATACACATCTGTCTAGCTATGTCACTCCAAATTGTATTTGTAAAAATGATCTTTGAATTCAAGTGTAAGATTATAGTTATCCCTATTAAATAGCAAGAGAGCAAGCATTTATTAAGAACCATAGGATTAGAAATACAAAGACAAGAATAAAACCTTTTTTGCCTCAAAGCACCTACACTATAGGAAAAACAATATGTGGTCAAGGTCAAGTGTGGGCCCTTGTGTACACATAGTGTATATGCAAGGTCATTTCTGTGATGAGTCATTAGTAATCAGTGAAGAAGGAAGTATGAGAGAAGAGAATCCATGGAGGAAGTGCTCCTTGAGTTGAACTTTGAAGGCCATTGGATGTGAGGCTTTGAAGAGCTGGGGATGAGGAGATAACCCATGCCAAATGATGGAAGTGGGTGGTGAAACACTGCAGGTGACTAAGGTTAGATCATTTTGTAACTTGAACCAGAATGAAATAGGATTGGGAGATAGTGAACACAATAAATAAAAATACAGTAGATTCAGAAAATGTTGCTGTGTGGTTTTCGAAGTCAGTGTACTGCCCCCAATGTGGTATAAAAAGCCCTGTTTCTATTTACATTCTGTACCACTGGACTTGATAGTTCAGATTTTCAGATAATTGGTCTGGAAAGACAGGCTAATGAAGTACTTTCAAAGCTCCACAGGGAAAGTACTTGCTATTTTCTTCTGGAGGTAATGGGAAGTTATCGAAGCTTCTTCAGATGGTCAGAACTGCAGTTTGGCCACTGTATGGAGGCTAGATTGGAGAGCAGGTAGAGCAATGGAGGAGGTCATTGCAAAAGTCCAGATGGGGGTGATGACGTTCTGAACTTAGTTGATGGGGAAAGTAATGTGAGTTGAGAGGAGATGAACATAAACAAGGAATGTTAGATTAGGCTTGTATAGAGCATGCTCTCATGTTCCATCTTTACAAGGAGGAGCCCTGCTCATGTAGCTGTAGTAGGTACAAACATGTGGAGAGGTAAATAAGTGATAATGTTAATTCAATTCTTTTGTTTTATTATGCTTCTGTTAATTTGGTTAAATATTTGTTTTAGGCATGCATTTGAAGCTTGAATAATTGAGGATTGCATATTGCTCAAAGCAAGGGTATTACCAATGAATCAAATGACTGATTGACATCTATCTATCTGTCTGTCTGTCTGTCTATCTATCTATCTAATTGCATTTAGCAATTTGTGGGTATCTGTTTGGATCAAGGCCACCCCATCCCCCATCCCCCCAGGCTGTATTCTTCCCAATTGTTAGGAGCCAATCACTAGAGCCCTGCTTCCATTTAGTCATTTCACATTGGTTACTTTTACAAAGGAATATTTACTTTAAAGCTATAGCATGAACAAATGTACAACATTCTCCCCAATAATTTCCAGAGCATAATCTCCCTGATTCAATCTTTGTCTCTGAGTGGGGGTGGGATTGGGTTTAGGCTCACACGCAAATTCTGCATAGCATTGATCCCATCAAGTTCATGTCAAAAATTAGTATTATTGCCAGTTTCTTCTTGGCTGGAGTTCCAAGGGTCATTTCAGATGATTGCTTCATAATCCTTAAAGAATCAAGATTGGGATGTCTGCATTCCTGGACTTTGGATTCCTGTGGCTTGTGCTGTAATCTTTGAAATTCCTTCCAGTGAGAAACTCTATATCCCTCACCTAGAATGGAAAAGAGTAAATTAAAAGGCCAAGGTGACATTTCTCAGGGAGTATATGATGTTGTAGGTGGGTATGTGGAGGCCCTATGGTCCTTTGCCTTATCATATGGTATCAATTGGATTGTGTAAAAGAAGTCAATTCCTTTTCAAGTTTTGAATACAGTAAATAGAAGTGGGTCAGAACTTTTTTTTTTTGAGGTAATCAGAGGGAAGTAACTTGCCCCAGGGTTGCACTGCAGTAAATGTCTGAGTTTGGATTTGAATTCAGGTCCTCCTGATTCCAGGGTTAATACTTTATCATATCCTTTAAAAGATAGATCCAGTTATGCATCTAGTGTAAAAATGTTCCTCTAAGCATGTGGCAGCCAACTGGAACCATTATAAAATATCCACATGTGATTTAGTTATCACAGTTCTCTTGGAAGTGGTCCCTACACATCCTTCACCTGTAAATGGAGTCTGTATATGTGCTAGGCCTCCCCCCCACTCCATTTACAGAGGTAAAGGTAAGATGATTTGAACAGAGAAAGAGATAAACATGCATGCGTGCACACACACACAGACAGACACAGAGACAGAGAGACAGAAACAGAGAGAAAAAGACAGAGATAGAGAGGGACTGACAGAAAGGGTAAATAAGAAAGGAGGTATTTAAGTTGAATATTAGAGGAAAATAAGAAATCTGAGAGTTAGAGGAAAGGTGAAAGTACCTTCCAGGAATGGAGAATTGCCTATGCAAAAAAATAATTGGGAATCAATTTTCCCAACCAAAAGTTGGGAAGATGGGGTGAAGGAATCAGAGGAGGTTTTGCTTATGGAAGGGAAAACTCAAAGGACATAAACATTGCCTTCAAATATTTGAAGGATTGTCTTGAGAAAGGTGGGTTGGTCTGGCTCTGCTTGGGTTCAGAATGTGGGACTAGGACCAAAGGGTGTTAATTATAGAGAAGTGCATTTTGGGACAATGTAAGGAATTATTCCCAAGGATTAGTGTAGTCTATGAAATGTAGGATGGGCTATGTTATGAGTTCCCTATCACTGGAAGGACTTCAAGAGAGGCCAGATGACCAATCCTCAGGACTATTATAGAGGACATGAATATTTCTGGCAATGGTTAACAAGGTGCTACATTGGATCTGGAGGTAGGAAGACTTAAGTTCAAAACTGTCCTTGGATAATTTTTCTTAGTTATGAAATGGAGATAAGAACAATTGCCTTAGGGTGGAGATCAAAAGAAATATTTATAAAGCCTTTAGCACAGATTTGGCCCAAAGTAGGTCCTTTACTGTTTGTTTCCCCTTATATCCTAGATTTCAGAATTCCCTTTCAACTATGAAATTTTCTGAGTTTGCCTAGAGCCATGGCAAAGTCATATAGGTGCATAGGAGGTAATTGCTAAATTTTGAGTGTATTTACACGGCAATCACTAAAATGAGGACTTCATTGTTTTCTTGATTTCTAGGCTTAAGAAAGTGATGTAGTAATAATGGAGCTTAAACTTAAAAGTGTGTCATATGTACATTTTTTTCCTTCAGAGAGATAGTGGTGGAATATTTACCAGCATATTTCAGGCTCCACCCCACTCACATCAATGAAAAAATCTTTATTTAATCATTTGATCAATCAGAATAAACCCATGATCAAGGCCTGGGCATCTCCTTGAAGCAGTCAAAAACATATCAACTAGGTGCTAAAGGAAGTCTGTTCTCATTGTGCAATGGCCTTGGTCTTCTAAGCTTTTACAAAATGAGTGAGGTAGTTTAGAATCCAGGAAAATTGAAGGTCTGACAGCTTAACTATTCAGGTTAAATCTGGAGAGGGGATTGATTGATGGGGAAGGAGGCTCAGATCTCAGCCTGGACCTCAATCTCCTTCCTTTCTTTTACCAAGGGAGGGTTTTGTAAATTTTGTAAAATTTGGAGATTTCAGACTCCCCAATTTGCTCTGGAATAACTAACAAAGAGTCTCATAGAAAATCTACCTCAAAACTGAGAAGAACATAATGAAGACTTCTGGAAACTGCATGTTACTCCCTTTGCCATTTGTGCTAATACCTGACTCTTTTCCCTCTGGAAAGTATATGTACTTGTGGAAGAGCATATTATACTTAGGAAATGTTTTGTAACAAATGTTCTTATACCACTCTAG
This sequence comes from Macrotis lagotis, assembly GCF_037893015.1. Taxonomy (NCBI): domain Eukaryota; kingdom Metazoa; phylum Chordata; class Mammalia; order Peramelemorphia; family Peramelidae; genus Macrotis; species Macrotis lagotis. The sequence goes on along the minus strand of NC_133659.1, from coordinate 44,113,429 downwards.
TAAATTTTTTGTTGTTTTGCTGTTCAGTTGCTGTTCCAACTCTTCATGGCCCCATTTGGGGTTTTCTTGGCAAAGATATTAGAATGGCTTGCCATTTCCTTTTCCAGGTCATTTTATTTTTATTTTTATTTTTAATAGTTTTTTTTTTACTTTTCCCATTACATACTGTAAAACTTCAGCACTCATTTTTACAAGATTTGAGTTTCAAATTTTTCTTCCTGTCTCCCCTCATGCTGGTAAATGTTTCACCACTATCTCTTTGAATAAAAAAAGTATATATAGCATACTTTTAAGCTTAAGTTCCATTATTACTACTACATCTCTTTCTTAAGCCTAGAAATTAATAAGCCTAATAAATCAAGTCCTCATTTGTAGTGATTGCCATGTAAATACACTCAAAATTTAGCAATTACCTTCTAAGCACCTATATGACTTTGCCATGCCCGTAGGCAAACTCAGAAAATATGGTTTATTCATGTGTCTAGCTCATTTTACAGGTAGGAAGACTGAGGCAAACCCTTGCCCAGGGTCATACAACTGGTCATTGTTTGCGATTCAAACTAAGGAAGAGGAATCTCCCTAACTCCAGGATATATCTATTGTACCATCTAGCTGCCCCTATAAGAATTAGCTAGTGTTAAGTATTTAAATAGAACAGGGTTACTAGTCATGGGGGGAGGAGGGGAACAGTCAGTAGGGGCTGAATTGATGGTGGTCGAGTAGATACTTTGACCTCCCTTCCCACCAAACCACCCTAAAACTTGAGGTGTGAGATGTAACCAGGTTGGCTTTGGAGGAGAGAGCCATTGTGTACGGTATACAAGCAGAAGAGAATTCAGTTGCGTATGATCAGATCATAGAACATGGTTGGGACTGAAGTCTAAAAATCTTGGAACAGTAGAGAGGGACCAGGGTGTAAAGAACTTGGTTTGATCCTGGAGGCTACTGGAGTTAAGTCAGCCAGTTTATTCACATTTAGTTCTATGCTTTCCATGTAGGATATTGTTAGATCTTTGTTGTTCCTCAAAATAACAAATGGAAGCTCTACTCCCACTTCTGTCAGCCTCCTGTGGGAATAAGTGATGAAACAGTAGTGTAGTCACATGGTAAGTATAAAGGCATCTTATTAGTGTCATTCTTATTCTTGGCAGAATCTGTATAGAGTAACTTTGATTACTTTGGCCCTTGCTGCCTAAAAGCAAAGGTCTGGTATATTTCTACCTCTTCTCCAGGGGTTTTTTGGTATTCTTGGGGGAAAGGGGAGTTTCTCTGTGCCTTCCATTCACCCAAACCCTCATTAAGTGGGTTTCCTCGAGTTTTACGGATCTAAGCACCCCAGTTCCATTTAAGCTTTTATGAATCAGATTACCTTCTATAGAAGAGTATTAATTTTAAAAGTATAGCTGGAACAAATATATGATTATTCCCCCCCCCCCCAAATCTCTCCTTCTCTGGGGGTGGAGGGAGTGGGAGAAATGGAAGGTGGTTGGGAGATTCATTTCAAAGTCCAAAGGTCACCTTGGGCTTGTAGCTTGGGACCTTGAGTCTTTAAGGATTTCCTATTGAGATGGTTGCTACTATACTATCTGAAATCCTAGGTTCCAAGATACTCAAGCTTCAGTTTCCCTGGTTGGGTCCTCTACCTCCCACACCTTTTGTGTTCCCCAGAAAAGCATCAACAACACAGACCCAAACATTTCTCAGGAAGGGAAACTTAGCCCTCTGGACCTTCTCAGCTTATACTTCATAGTGCTCCTTTGTGAGTGAACCAATAGCATCTTTGGATTCTAAAATTCACTGGAGAACCAGCAGATGGCATGAGTGACTCGCCCAGTGTCACCCAACTAGTGATTATCAGATAGAATTTTATCTTCTATGTGGCACTATCTACTCTGTAGAACTATTAATTATTGTTGTTATGTATCCTTGGAGTCTAATGCTTTTGTACACTGTAGCCAATTAAATTTTTTTTAAATTGAATTAGTAAGAAGAGGTAGAACTCAGAGAAAAAGTTTGTAATTGTCATGTAATACAGTAGATATAATGGTAGGAAAAGCATTGATTCTGGAGCCAGAAGACTTGGATTCAAATCTCAACTCTTAAATCACAACCTCTCTGGGCCTCAGTTTCTTTTTCAGTAAAATGATGAGCTTGGTTGAGATGACTCTAAGTCATAGTTCAACTCCAGATTCTATGATTCTATGCTATCGTCACATCATGTGATTGACTGATAATACGCTCTTTCCATTTTGATGAAATAAAAATGATGATCTGTAAGTATTTGGAAAAGGTCAATGTTGGGTTAGCTCATTTTCTTAAAGAAATATTTGTTTGCACTAGAGGTATCAGTAAAAGTATTTACAAAAGATGAGAAAAAGAAATTTCCTTAATAACTGATCAACAACTTTGTTTTATATAAGTAAATCATTAGACTCAAATTTTCTCAGGAGATACTTTAGGGTTCACTGACACCAAACATATCTGTCATCTTATTCCACAAACCTTCAGGAGGTAGTTTGCGTGTGAAACAGTGTCTGACATCATTGTAATTTGTGTGCTGACCTTACCAGACAGCATTTCTCCCTTAGAAGAATTTATGGATGGTGCCAGAATCAATCTGAATTATAACTGGATTGTTTTTATTCCAATTTGTTCCTAGGGATAAATCCAAGACATGTTTTTGATCAGGGACATTTATCCTGATTGACTCTAAGAATAAGACTAACTCTCATACTTGGGCTCAAAGATCAGCAAAGTGATTGATTGAATCAAATATAGTGAAAGATACAGGCCTTATGAATTGGTCATGTAATTGTCCTCCAAAGAAGGTGTCATGAGGTTCTTTAGAGATAATATATTTTTCCCTGAAATTTCCTTGAAATAGTTGGGTTCATATATAGGTAGATCAATCAGTCAGTCAATAAATATTTATGAAACTCTATGCTAAGTGGTGTGTGTGTGTGTGTGTGTGTGTGTGTGTGTGTGTGTGTGTGTGTAGCTATGAATGTTGGAAGGTGACACATGAATTGTTGTTAGACCCCCAAACATGCAGAAAGAGGAGAACAGTGAGCTACTTCTGGGTCCTGCTTTCTTAGACAAACTAAATAATGCAATATTTTCCAAGTTACCAGGTCAGGATCATTAATGACTCAGCAAAGATTCAGGTGGTTCATTTTACTCCAATTCTCCTGAACCTCCATGAGATATTAGAGGATCTAAGCCAGTTGCTGGGTCAAGGACAATTTAAAACATAAATAAATTCAAACCTTCAAATTAATAGTCCTTGGATCAAAGGGTTTTGCATAGATCTTGAGTTAGAAAAGACCTCAGGGATGATCTAGTCCTCCCCTCTCATTTTACATTGAGCAAACTAAGGAACACATCTCATAGGCAGAAAACATCAGAGATGAGATCTGAACCCTAGTTCTTCAACTCTAAATCCAGAAGTCTGGATATAAGTTCAGAAATTGCCTAAGAATTGACTGAACCATTAAAGGATCATCAGTTTAGACCTGGAAGAAAACTTGGAGTTTGTTTAGTCAAACTTAATTACTTTAAAGATGAGAAAACTAAGTTTTAAAAAAAATAAAGTGACTTGCTCACGATCATCCAGATAGTATGAAGCATGAGATTTAAAGTATGAAGAGGAGATTTATACCCAGGTTTATGGACACACTATATTTTTAATAATTCAACAGGTAAAAAGGATAAGGTTGAGATTATCCATCAGTGATTGGATGCAGAAGTTTGCTTCCCAGTTTCTTGGAATTGTGGAAAGAATTTGTTTTTTTCCCAATATAAAACTTCTTTGAAGTTTTTTGTAAACACCAAAGTAGAGTAGAGAGTTAATTTGAACAACACTGTGAAGGGCTTATTCCAAGCCAAATGGGAAACCTAGCAGAAAATTGGAATTGATTCAAGCAGCATATTGAGAAACTTTTAAGTAAAGTTGGATTGTTGAGAAAACAGGCTAGGTGACCTTTCCTTGCAGGGCCAAGATGTGTCCATCCAAAGAGTACAAAGCTCTAAGAAGGATGGGGGTGGGGGGGTGGGGAGAAGGGGGAGGATTTGGCAGCAATCACTGTATTAGAGGAAGCCAAGGAAGAAAGCTTTAAAGAATGAGCAAAAACTCTTTTTTTCCCTAAATAACTACTCCAAGGTCAATGTGAACTCATTGATATTTATATAAGTGATCAAAGGTGAATGCAATTTTTTTTCCCATGACATGACTCATTAAAATAGAATGAACTTTGGGTGGAGGGGGAGCTACTTTAGACAATGATTAAGTTGGTCATTTACTATTTGAGGCAGCAGATTTGATTTTGTCAAGTGATACTAGCCAGAATGGAGTCCAAGAATGATGGAAAAATCACCAGAGCATGTCCATGTAAAAGGAAAAGAGGAACAGGTTGTTTCCTCTAAAAAGTTTAAAAGGAAATTCTCCAGTCAAGCAGATGTGATCTGAATGTTGTCAAATAGCAATTGTTTGTGAGTAGGTGTGTGCTTCCGAGGAGCAGGAGGAAGTGACTAGCAGTGGTGGGAGGTGAGAATAATAGACAAAGCTAGGCTTATGGTAAACAGGAGACAGAATCTGGAAGAGGAAAAAAACTTCAGTAATATTTGAAAGGAGAGTCGGAGAGAGAGAGACAATGGAGACAGAGAAAGACAATTGAGACAGAGAGACAGAGAGAGAGAGAGAGGAAGATGCTCAGCAAGATCTTGAGCAATAATTATGAAAACAAGATGAGAAATATTAAGCATGAAAGTTCACTTTGAGAACCAAGGTTGTTTCATATGGCATGTGAACAGAATTGTTAGGAAATGCAAATCAAAAACTGTTCAAAAACCTTGTAAACATGAAAGGAAATGTCAACAGATATTGAATAGAGCAGACAAAAGGGAAAAGATGAAGGAAATTGGAATCTGATGTCAAGGAATGTAAGTTTAGGGAAAGCAGGGAACTGGAAATACAGAATAAAAAGTTATTTGCACAGGACAGTTGGGAGGCACAATGGATAGAGTCCCCCCCAGCCTTGGAGTCAGGAGGGCCTGAGTTCAAATTCGACCTCAGACACATTTAATATTTACTTAGCTGTGTAATCTTGGGCAAGTCACTTAACTCCATTGCCTTGCAAAAATCTAAAGAAAGAAAAAAGTTACCTGTTCCATCCTACCCTACTCTAGTTTTACCAAGTGAAATTCCAGAATAGTTTGCATGACCCTACTAATTATGTTATTTACTCGTCCTAGCCCCAAAATCAGCCTGCCCCAGGAAGGTCAGAGTTGAAGAAGAGACAAAATAGTTTTTTTTTTTTTTAAAAACCCACCAATAGTCAAATCAACCACCAGAATTCCTTTGACCTGGGTCATCTGTTGAGCTGTCAAATCTCATACTATGTCCAGAAACCTAGGTTTGAGTAGAGCCTCTGACACCTACTTACTCTATGATCATGGGTGAGTCATTTAACCTATCTCAGACTCAATCTGCTCATCTTTCAGGTCTGGGTAATAGTATATATATTCCATGAGACATTGTGTTATAGTGAAATTGGATACAGGAAGGTCTTGAGTTACTGTCTTTTACTAGTTTACTGGTTATTTGGCCAGGGGCAAATCAATTAACCTCTTAATTCCTCAGGTGATTGCCTAGGATTTATCTACTAAGTCAGAGATGAATATACTCTACATTGGTGAAGAGAGCTATGTGCATTCATGAAATCTCAGATTCTTTGTATTACAATACCTGTATCATAGGGGAAGTGTGAAGATCAAATGAAAAGCATGTGTAGAGTGCTTTGCAAACCTTAAAATGATATATAGATATAAGCTATTATTAAAATAATGGTGGGACTGACCTCCAAGGTCTAGTTCTATTTTTTAGAGTATGCATATTTTCTGTCTATTGCCAATTCATGCAGTGTCTTGGTAAGCGTGCTTTTGTAATTGCATGATGGAGGAGTTCTTTTGATCTCCACTGCAGAGTGGTGCAAGTATTCTCCAACTGTTTCCTTTTATCACTGCATGATGACAAAAAATCTTTTAATTGGACTGCTGAGTTAAAACTTAAGTTGAGAACAGAAAAACGTTTTCTCTTTTCCTTGACAGTTTTCAAAGAGAACTTCTGTTAGCTTCTGGCTTGGGGAGCTACTCTTTCCTTTGTCTTGCCTTTTCCGTAGCTGAAGTACGGTGTCTCAGTTTTTTTTTTTCTGTCCCTATTGTGTTTCATCTTTCCTGGTCTTAGGTGCATGAGAATTAGAGACATAGTGGGCATGAAGAGATATGGTGGGAGGAATGTTTTGTTTCAACTACTTTGTTTGAATCCACTCATCCCAGGGAGCAGATATAAAGAAAGAAAATTGTGCACCCCTTCTGGGGTGGGTGGGGTAAGAGATATTTTTGTAGTTTGGTACTTGCTATTCCTTCCTAGTAAATATTTCTCTCTAATAGTTAATTTATATTATTGAGTTGGTTAATATTGGAGAGATTGTAAGTGGTCAATTGCTATTGGGGGAATATGGCAGATGGAAACTCATGAATACCAGCTATTGTTAACTAAATGGTTGTTCTATTCTTTAGAGCATGCACAATATTTTCTATATTTTAATAGTATTACACAACTCTAATTCACTCAGAGTTACCCCTCCCCCAGAACTTTGAGAGGGAAGAAGTTAGCTATCCTCTGGGGACCTGACTTTCTGTCTGAGTAGACTTGGAGAAAAGGAGCGTGTAGTGCTTGGGTTAATGTTTTTCACCTTACTTTTCCAACAGAGTTCAAATAGAAATGATTCTAGGATGAGTCATACTATTATTATCTTTATGTTTAATATTCTATGGACTATATAATGCAGGTAGACAAGGTAGCTGCTTTTTGCAATCAAATTAAGACTATTAGGATGGAAGTTTATTGTGTATAGGCTCAGGAAAGCATCTTCCACCCCATCCCAGTAACAAGATGAAAGGGAATGAGATATACCTTCTTTGAATCTGCTTTGGTTTTTATTTCCTCTTCCAGCTCTCTTTGTTTTACAATCTTTTTGTTTTATGTAACTTGGAGAAGATAAGGGTGATAGTGATTTCTATACATTTCTCTTTCCCCATAGTAATTCATCATGGTGCTCACCTAGATTCTTTCATATTTTACTTGTCTCAGCTCATTCCCACTTCCCTCTACTGCTATTTAATTCTCATTACCTTACTTTCCAAGGAAGTACAACATCTAGATACAGAACTTTGGTATATTTGGTATAGTTGATTTTACTATTAATTCTATGGATTCAGTCCATAAAGAAGTCAGGTGAACTTGGAGTCATGAAGTCATAAAGACCCATATTCAAATTCTGTTATAGACATTTAATCTTTTTATGCCTTATCTGTAAAATGGAGATAATGAGATCCTCCAGCTCCAAATCTACTACTTTTTCCATGTTTTCTGTCATAGGCAAGAAAGCAACTCCAATTTTGGGCTATTGTAAAAGTTATTCCTTTGCTAGGGAGGGGATAGTTCTGAAGTACTTTGATCTGGCCAAATCACATATAGAATATAGTGTTCCACTCTTGGTACTATACACATACACACACACACACAATATATACACACAATGTATAGCACATACGTTGTAAGGTTTTCGTGGAGATCAAAGGAAATATAAAGCATTATACAAACCATAAAGTATAATTGAATGCTAGCTCTTACTATTATTCCCTCAGAGCTTTATAGAAGAATTAAACAAACAACCCCAAACAACCCCTAGATTCAATTTTGCTTTTCCGTGAAGTTAATCAATCAATATTTGTTGAGTTTTTGCTATATAAGGCCTCTGCTTCCCCTTGAAGTTTGTGTGTGATGTAGTGAGCAGATGACCAACAGATGACGGGGCAGAGCCACATGAATTCCACAGAGACAGAATTTGGTGTTGCAATAGAATGGAATAAATCTCAGGATTAATTTGGCCTTGATTCTTGATGGGTGTGATATTAGTTTCTGTGTGTATATGGCAATTTTCCATTAACAACATCAATTCTCATAAATGATTGTAACCCACATCACTTCTACAGAGCTCAGCAAGACTAAGTTTTATTTTCCTCTCTGTTAACTATCTCTCATGATAGGATCAGAGGTCTAGACTCTGGGAGTCCTCAAAGCCCATCTAATCCAACCTACTCATTTTTAGATGAGAAAACAAGGAAGTGAGATGACTTGCCCAAGGTCACCCAGGCAAGCATCAGAGGTAGGATTCAAACCTAGGTCTTCCAGCTCCAGATTTAATACTTTTCCCATTGCCAAGAAAGTGAATCTAATTTTGGGCTACATTAAGTTACTTCCTTTAATAGGGAGGGAATAATTCTGATCAAATCATATATAGAATATATCATTGTAATCCCGACATTCTATTTTAGGGTAACCCATGACCCAAGACCAGCAAGATCTGTGAGCTTACACAGATCAAATCCCATTCTTTGGATTTGACCCTGAAGTGGTCTTCAGAGGCCACCCACTTCAACACCCTTATTTTATAGATAAGGTAAGTATAGGAGTTACTCTGGGAGGACTAGCGCCTCAAGTGTGAGGGCTTTGCAGAGCCCTTTGAAGGGCTGCTCATCCATCAGTGTCTACCTTTCATTTGACTCTCATCTGTGACTCCAAAAAACTATAGCATGTGTAGTGGCCACACTGAAGGAAAACCATCTTGGCAGATGAGTTAAACCAGGTTGAAGGTAACCAAATGGCTCAAACCTGTTGGTGAGTTAGCGAGATGTCTACTCCATGTATATGATGATGTCCAATGGCAGAATGAGAAGATGAAAACAATTTGTCCCAATGGCCATGAAGTTGGTTGAAGCAGGTAATTTAGAGTACTTAGAGCTTGGTCAGACACAAAGATGCCAAAGTCATCCACTCCATTTTGAGCCATCACCTGTAACTCTGACTTTAATCTTGCCACTGGAATTTGATGATTCTGGAAGAGAAACTGAGGTTGACTCTGCCTCACTTGAATTCTGCCTAACAGTTCACACCCAAGTCAAACCATTACCCTAAGATGTCATGAATTTTCTTCAAAAATGAAGGATGAATAATATATAGAAGATAGATAAGGAAAGGTGATTTGGTGGGTTGAGTACCTTGTCTAAGTTTGACTAAGAAGCAATAGGCAGAACTAGTATATCTGACTCCAAATCTAGGTTTCTTTCCATTTGAACCAGGTGCTTTCCCTTTCTACTTTATAAATTCTTCTACCTCTCAGCCTTCTTTCTCTCTTTTATATTCCTGATATATACATACTTGATTGTGAACATCCTGCACTCCCCACCCATTGATATAACTTCTTTGGCAGAGATATTTTTCTTTTCCCTGTAATACAGCACAATGTCTTTTCCATAGCACACAATACTTTGGAGTCATCTATACTGGGTTCAAATCTTGCCTTTGATGCTTACTGCTCGTGTGATTTTGGAAAAGTCACTTAGATGCTTTTAGCCTCAGATTCTTCATCTCTAAAATGAGGGGCCTGGATTAGATGGCTTCTTCCAGTTGCAGATCCTATAATGTACTTGCCAATGAGACACTCCATGTAGCCACTTGAGGCCGCCCTTGCTCCATTGGTATCAGCCACTAAATTAAACATGGATATTATAGATGCTTTAGTTTCTCCTTCTACAGAGATTAGATCAAGAGACTCCTGTCAGGCAGATCTAATCAGTAGAGGGTCTCAGATTTAGGTTAAAGTTTTAAAAAAAAGCTAAAAAAGACAATGTATATTATGGGGGGAAATGGTTTTATCACAGCTTCCTTTAACATTTATATTTTATAGCATTAAGGTTAGTCTTTTTTTTTGCTCCTCCCATTGTTTTTCCTGTTAATATTAATGTAAATAATAAAAAGAGACCACTAGTTCCTAACAAATTCAATAGGAAGTTAGATTATAGTTGAAATATACATACTAGGATTAGAGGAAAATCAATGCTTTTCATCATTTGTAGTTAGTGGTATTACTCAGGCAATTTAAGAAAGGGAGATTTTCATCGGGTGTCTCCACACCTCCTCACATGTAAAATAGTGCTTTTCTCCTGATATATTCATATAATTATTGAAAGAAAAATCATCAACTTTGAATTCTAGTCTCAGGTATCCACCACTGTCACGCTGCAGTTTGGCGTAAATGCCTTCATTCTTTGAAATTTTAATCTTCTTATTTATCCTGCTGTTAATCAAATTTCAGACTAATGTCAAAACATGAATAAGGTGATTTGAGAATTGTATCTGACAGGAATCGTGCTGCAGTTATGCAAAGTCGTACTAGAATTTATGTAACGGGAACTTAACTAGAATCAAGTGTTAATTAAGTATGGAGTTTTGGGAAACATGCACTAAAATTATTATTTCTATATCTTAAGGACAAATGAACCTTCCATATTTTCCAACTTGCAGAACTTTACTGAAAGAAAGGTTTTACAAGGACTGAGAGGTCCCTTCTGACTCTAAACCCTATAAAAATGTATGTAAAGTTCTTTGCAAAAGTTTTCATGGTATAATAGAAACTCAGTCGCTTATCTGCAAAATGACTGTATTGTGCGACATGACTTTTAAGTCCTTTCTAGATCCAAATCTATGCTCTATGATCCTAAGATAGATCATAGATCTAGGTCAATATAAGCAAAAAAGTGATAATTTTGTTGTATCTTTGTCCATGTTCATTTCTTTTTCTTGTTTTATTGCTATAGCTAGCATATCTAATATATTGAATAGCAAGGATAATAATGGACAAACTTGCTTGATCCCTGATCTTAATGAAAAAGCTTCTTACAAAAAAAGCTTCTTACATCTCCATTACAGAAAATGCTGTTTTTTGGTAAGATCATGAATCTAAGAGGCAGAAGATCTGGATTTGAGTACTAGCCTTGTGGCATATGAACTAGAATGCCAGATCCGAAATTAGGGCTATCCGACGATCAACTCTTTATAGCTGTGTGGTTGGATCTGGTCAGATCACTTAACCTTTCTTGGACTCAGTTTCTTCCATTATGTAATGGAAGAAACTGAGTGTGTGTGTGTGTGTGTGTGTGTGTGTATATATATATACACTATATACTATACAATAGTAGCACCTTCCACAGTTTCTGTGAGGATCAAATGAGATAATAGTAGTAAAGTATTTCACAAACCTTAAAGCAGCACATAAATGATGAATATCAAATATCAATGTAAATATCATCATCATTTAAATTATTCATATTATTATATATGATCATATAATATATTAAATTTCAATAAAATTATTATAGAATCATAAAATTATTAATTACATTAAATTTTATTATTTATTACATGGGATGATGTTTGTCTTCATTCTCAAAGAAGATCATGACATTAGGGAAGTATTGTCATGACAAGCACATGAACTGGATTTGAGTGAGGGGGTTCTGTGCTAAATCACCAACCTCACTTTCTCCTCCAGAGTTATCTGGGTCCAGTGGCCAGATATGAATCAGGACAACTAGAGATGGTTCTGGATGTGAGGCAATCAGGGTTAAGTGACTTGCCCAAGGTCACACAGATAGGAAGTGGCAAGTGTCTGATTCTGGATTCGAACTCCCATCCTCCTGATTCCAAGGTCAGTGGATCCTCTGCACCACCTAGTTGTCCCACATGGGAGTAAAATATAATACATGAAGCAAAATTTAATTATTTATAAAATGGTCATAGTAATGATTCACCTTAATTTAGCATGTGAGTGATTGCTTCATCTTCTTATCATATTATCTGTGAGCTAGACTCATGAATATTTTTATCCAGATTTTACATAGGAGGATCATCCCAGGAAAAGGTCTGATAATTTAAATGAATCACTTAGGAACAAAGAGCTAGTCAATGTTGGAGATAGGATTTGAATCCCATTCTTTTGAAAGTTGATGTTCTTTCTGTTTATTCATCAGCTCTCTGTACTTACCATTTTGGATTCTTAGGGAAATTAATTAGTTAATAGGAGGCAGCTTGGTATAGTAGATAGAATGGTGGACTTGGAGATAGGGAGACTTGGTTTAAATCCTGTGTACAAAACTTATTAGCTATATGATATTAGTCAAGTCATGTAACCTACCCGAGTTTCAGTTTCCTCTTCTGTAAAGTGGAGGTAATATTATCCATAGTGCTTGACACATGGCATCATTCTGATAATCAAATGAAATGGCTCATGTAAAGAGGTTTATAATCTTAAGGAGCTATAGGAAGGGGGGTTATTTTAAACTATGCTTATGTAAACTATGTATCTGTAAATGATAACATGCTGGGCAAAAGAGGCAGCCAATTTAAGGTTTTCATTTTTGTCATTGAAAGCTAACTATTAAAGAAAAGTAATTCTAATAGTAATTTTTTAAGGAAAGTTAGCATATTGGTTGGTGGCAAACAGATCAAGTTTCGTGTGCTGAGATGACTCCTTACCTTCAAGAACACTCAGCTGAATACTGCTCCCCAGGAACTTCATTTCCAGTGATTAATTCCAATAGAGGCAGCGAAGTTTACCTTGGAAGATGACTGATACAAATCTGTCAGGAGACTAGAGCAAATCTGACTAGATCTTTGGAGTAGTGTTTAGGTCATTGTCATCATTATCATTATTGCTACCACCATCATCATTATCAAGAAAGCATTTTGGATGGTGCTTTAAGGTCTGCAAAGTACTTTATAAATGCTATCTTTGATTCTCACAACAACAACCTGAAGAAATCAATGCTATTATCATCAATCCTTAGTTTATAGATGAGGAAACTGAGGCAGAGATTAAGTGATTTGCCCACTTTCACATAGCTAGTGTCAGAGGCTAGATTTGAACTCATTCCCGGGCTTGGGCTCTATTCACTGTGACACTTCAGTTAAAACAATAAAGAATCTCGTTGGTTGAGAAGAGATGCTGGCGGGGAGGCTGGTGGGAATGTGATGACTACCTTCCTACATGTGAGAGTTGTCAGAGGCATCAGGGATCATAGAAGAAGAGTAGGAAGGGGCTTCGGAGTCATATTATAGATTAGGAAACAGACTCAAAGCAGTAAAGAGCCTTATCCAAGGTCATACAGGCCATGTCAGGGGCAGAACTTGAACCCTGGTTCTTTGTCTCCAGAATATTATTTCCACCATACCACACTTGATACCAGAAGGAAAAATTAGGAGTAATGGTTGGGGTGGGGACAAAGGGACAAAGATTTCAGTTCTATATAAGGGAAAAACCTTCTAACAACTGGAACTGTTCATAAGAGAAATGAACTGCCTTGAGGGAAAGGTCAGATGCCCAGATGTCAGGGGAACTTCAGTGGAGAGGTTTGTTCAGGTACAGGGTAGATCAGGTGGCTTGCCCTCCCCTGCTCCAACTTAGGGATTCGGTGATTCTGAATGTTTGCATCCTACCATGGCAACATAAACACCAGAACCCAAAAAAACCCTCACACCTGTCAAGGTGGGTTAGCCCATGAGACACAAAGTGAAATACAGAAAACAAATTCTCTGGAAACCTTGAAACACCCCAGTGTCATCGGAAGGTCACTGACATGCTTAAAAAAGACAACCTGCGGGTTTGGTCACCAAGGTCTCCAGAGACTCCTATGTATTTTTAGAAGTCACTGAGTGCTTACTAAAGAGGTTTGACACTCACAGATCTGGAATTTGAAGTTACTTCACTCAGAACCCACATATACAAACTGTTTTTTTCTGTTGTTATGGCTGGGGGTTTTCCCCACCAGCTCTGGTCATTTCCCGATATTGAGATTGAAGTCAGCTTGGCCATGACCTTTCAATTCAGCATCACATTTTAGAATCTGGCATCAATAATCACAGTTTGAATGATATGCCAGAGGAAATTCTTTCATGATATGGTTAATGGATCATAGTAATAGACTCAAATGCCGATATCATGTTGCTTTAAATATTGCACACTTGCTTTGATCCTTTTATCAATTCATAGAGGCCAGAACATGTTTTGCACTCCTACAGTATTCCCAAAGCCTGATGACCTTAGGTGACATGTTGAATACTAAAATAGAGTAAATGGGAATAGAAGAGAAAAGAGTTTGAATTTGGAGAGAGAAGATCTGGTTCCAATGTTGTCTTTGCCTCTTATTAACTGGGTACCTTTATTTAAATTCTGCAAGGATTTGTACCTTTATTGATGTCAGATTCAAATCCTTCCATAGCTGAGCAGACAATCTTTGTGAGGAGACAGAATAATGTGAATTCCTTCAAGTCTTTCTTGAACCATTAGATTGAGAAACTTTGCAAACTTTAAAGAACTATATGAATGAAAGTTATCTTAATGCATGTAAAAAAGTCCACTGATAATACTCTAGAAAAAGGGCAGCCAATTTAAAGCTTTCTTTTCTGTTTTCAAAAGTTAATTATTAAAAAAAAAGGAATGACACTCTTAAGGAAAGTTGCTTTCAATGCAGTCATGTGTTGATCAGTGGTAATCCAGAAACAGCAGTTTCTGGTGAAAAGATAAATCAATATTTTTCTGCTCCAGAAACTTCATCTTCTTTCTATTTCCTCTTCAATCAAATACAGACTCCTCAACCTGGCATTCAAACCCCCCGATATAATTTCAATCTATAGTTCTAAAAGGATCACTCCTTCCTCCTTTACCTGCAGTCTAGTCCATCCAAAAAGATCTACTTACCTTCCATTTCCCACATTCCCTCTTGTGGTCAGTCTGGAACACACTCCTCCTCACATTAGAGCAGCTGCCTCCCAGAGTTGTTGTGAGGATCAAATGAGATAAAGTTTCTAAAGGGCTTAGCAGAGTGTCTGGTTCATAGAAGTTGCTTAATAAATAGTTGTCCTTGCTTCATGCTCAAAGGACAGCTCAGGAATGAGATCTTACAGAGATCTTACAGAATTCCCATTCATTAGTGTTCTCTTGTCATCTTTCCATTTCCCTAATCCTGTAATTACTTTTCTCTCTATTTTCTACATACATCTAGGAATATCTCCAGTCATCCCAATTCCTCTCTTGCCATTGAACCCATATGGCTCTGGAGGAGAAAGTGAGGCGGTGACTTAGCACAGTCCCTTCTCACTTAAATCCAGTTCATGTGCTTGTCATGGCATCACCTCCCTGATGTCATGGTCTTCTTCGAGAATGAAAGACAAACAACAGTCACCTATCTGTGTACATATTGCATCTACCCTAATAGAATGGCGACTCTTTGATGGCAGGGTCTATCTTATTTTTGTCTTTGTAGTTCCAGTACCTAACTCAGGACTTTACCTACAGATTGTTGACTTGAACTGAATGGGTTTCTGTGACAATAAATATCATCCCTGGGTGCTCTGAATTCCGGAAATGTATTTTTTTTTTACATCTAATTACAGTGATCCTTAGATGAATAACAAATTGCAATTGGCCCTTGTTCATTCCTTTCCTGCTTGGTGGGACGTGTCAGAGATGAATTTCATTGGTATACCTTGTGAGAACCAGAGTCCTTTCCTTAGAAGATGTGGCATCAGAGTATAGGTTCAGTAACTTTGCCACGGTCTCACTGCAGGTAAGTAATTCATAAGAGCTAAATTATAACTTAACCAGATCAAAAGTGCTTTTACTCCCTGTTACCTTTGAATGAAAACATAAGCTCCCCAAAGGGTTGGTCTGTTCCTAGGCAGCTCTAGTGAGATGGACCTGAGAGCCAGGAAGACCTAGGGTTAATATCTGCCTCTGATATGGACTGGATTCATGGGAAAGTCCATTTCTTTCCTTTTTCTAAGTCTCAGTTCCTCATCTGTAAAATAAGGGGATTGGCCTAAAGGGTCATTTTGGCTATGAATCTAAGATCCTATTGTTTCAAAAAATCATATTCATCTGAACAAAGGGATATGTGATATTTTTTTAAGGGGGTAAGAAGCTGTTTAAATAGTTGGTTTTTCTCCCCAGAAGGTTTTAAAACCACTTCCCTGAGTTCTTGGATTCCTTCCAAACACATTCTGATCTCCAGAAATCAAAAGGAAAAAAAAAGATGACTTGCTTCACATCACATTATTGGAATCTGAGATATGTCCAAAATCTGTGAATCACAGTTTGTGGAATCAATTATTTCCACTAGAAGATGGGCAACCAAGGTTATACTCCATGGAGCTTGCTGCCAGAATCAGGACTTGCCTAATTCCTGAACTTTCTGAGGACCGAGGGGGAACATTTTTGTAATTGGTCAGTCCCCTTGAGAGCATTGAAGACAGCATGGAATCATGGTGAATTTTTCTCTATATAATTTTAGTCAGCAGGGGCCATTCCAGAGTCCATAGCCTGCCCCAATGTAGGGCTGCCTCCAAGAATTTTGGATTCTGCCCCTGAACCATTCTAACTTCTGACAGGTAGCCCTTCTTTCACCTTATCTCAGGTAAGTGAGTCTCTTAAACATTCCTATGCAACAGTCTCACACTATGTCCGGAATGTGTCAACCATCCCCTACTCTCCAGCTTCACTTTATGTGCTGTCTTTTCCTATTAAAATGTCAATTCTTTAGTTTGTCTTATATTTGTATCTTCAGTGTAGGCAATAGCACCAACACATAGTAAGCACTTAATAGAGTCTCTCTGTCAATCTCTTTCTCTGTTCTCTCTCTTTCTCTTTCTTCCTTCTCTCTTTATCTCTCTCCATTTTTCTTTTTTTACCTCCCCTTTTTCCCCTCCCTCTCTCTCCCCTCCCCCTTCTCTTTCCCCCTTTGTCATATATATATATATACATATATATATATTCTTATTCAATTCTAAGCATAAGAAAAAAGAACTTCTTTTCCAAGGATTTGGGCTAATTCACTCTATTTTCTCCATTTGGATGAGAGAAACATGAATAATGAATACTTAGTGTGTTGAGAAACATCTTTAACAAATGGATCACTCCTCTGAAATTTAAAGAACTTAGCTGAAGTGGATATTTATAGAAAGACCAAGATTTTCAAAAATTATATAAATACACCCTTATTGAATTAGCAGAACCTGTAGGGTTTGCTCTTAACAAGCAGCTGTATCTCTAGAATTCCCTACACTGAGAATGATGTTTCATAATGGAGAGCTATATTTTTGAGGTTGGAGATGGCCTGTTTTCTATCAAAGCAAATGGCAAAAAGTTAGGCAGAGTTTCCAGCATGGTGTTAGTAAATAGCAACAGGACTTCCCAAGTACAAGGGCTGATCTGTCACTGCTTTCAGGCATTGTTTATGTCAGGTAACAGTATGAAGCTATATCTTATCAACTGGTATAACTGTTTGAGGTTTTTATTTATTTATAGTGACAGTGACATGGTTTACACTTGTACGTTTCCCCCAGAGTTTGATAACCTCATTTGTCATCTACTATAAGAAACTCAATTTACAGGGAAATATGGTAAATAGGAGCAGAATAGGAAAGAATCCTGGTTTTAGAGACAGAAGATCTGGTTTTCAATCCTTTCTCTGTTCTCTACACTCTGGGTACCCTTCAGCTAGTCACGTTACTTTTCAGGTCTCAGTTTTCTTATCTGTAAAATAAGGTGGTTATGGGGCAGCTAGGTGGCGTAGTGGATAAAGCACCAGCCTTGGAGTCAGGAGTACCTGGGTTCAAATCCGGTCTCAGACACTTAATAATTACCTAGCTGTGTGGCCTTGGGCAAGCCACTTAACCCCATTTGCCTTGCAAAAACCTAATAAAATAAAATAAAATAAGGTGGTTGGACTAGATAATCTCTGGAGTCTTTTCCAGCTCTCAAACTATAACCCTCAGGTTCTTTTGAAAGAAGGAGGACAATGAGAAAGCTTGGGACCATTAACACTTTCCTTTAGTATGAATAACTCTTGTGTGCAAGTGTGCAGTTTAATTTGAGGGCTATTCTAAATTGATCTTGACTTCTTCCCCCCAAGAAAATTTGAAAAAACTCTCTTAATTGCATATTATAGTATATTGATATTTTGCCTACCTTTCCAAATTTATTAAACATTATTCAACTTAATGCATTCTAAATTCCTTCTAAACCAACCTTTTCCTATTGTTCCTCACATTCAACCTTCTATCTTCTATTTCTGCATCTTTGCACAGACTTTTCTTCTTTCTCACCTGATTGAAAGGGAAAGCAACAAATGTTGGAGGAGATGTGGAAAAATCAAGATACTCATTCACTGTTGGTGGAACTGTGAACTAATCAAACCAATCGCAAAAAATTTTGGAGAGCAATCTGGAATTATGCCCAAAGAGATTAAACTACCTATACCTTGACCCAACAATACCAGTACCAGATCTATTTCCAAAGATGATTAGGTAACAAAGGAAAAGAAAACCTTTGTGTTCTAAAATATCTATACAATCTCTCTTTGTGGTGACAAAGAACTGGAAATTTCAGGGATGCTCATCATCAGGGGAATGACTGAACAAGTTCTGGTATATTATTGTGATGGAATACTACTAAGCTATAAGAAATGTCAAGCTTGATTATTTTAAAAAGCATGGATAAACTTGCATGACATAATGAAGAGTGAAATGAGCAGAACCAAGAGAATAAAATATATTGTATACAGCTTTAGAACTACTTTGAGTAAGTCATTTGGATTATTAGAAATATCCAAATTAACTACAAAGAACCTATGAAGGAGGCTGTCATCTTCATTCAGAAAAAGAGCTGATAAATAGAAGTATTTATAGAATGATTTTACATGTATTTTTACATATCTGTGTCTAAAGGTATCCATTTCTGGGGGGGGGGCGGTGAAGAGGAAAGAAAAAAAAGAAAGTTACACAATAACTTTATTATATATTCAAAAGGAATAACAAGTGGTGCTTAATGGATTTGCAGTTTCATGTTCAATCATCTTTTTTTTTCTTTCCTATGTTATGGAAATGCCTGTTTTATGTCTTCAGTTCAGAGCAAAAAAATAAAATTTAAAAATATTTTTAAAAAGTTGAACTATAAAAAAAGAGAATTCCTTGCTTTTTTCCAAGTCCAGCTCAAATGCCGTATTCTTTATGATCTTTTTTTTAGGTTTTTGCAAGGCAAATGGGGTTAAGTGGCTTGCCCAAGGCCACACAGCTAGGTTTGAGGTCGTATTTGAACTCAAGTCCTCCTGACTCCAGGACCATTGCTCTATCCACTGTGCCACCTAGCTGCCCCTATATGATCTTTTTTTTTTTTTTTGGTTTTCTGGCTGCAAGTGCCTTCTCTCTAGTCCACCCTTCTAACCTTATAGATAATTTATATATGTCCTTTATACATTTTTATAAGCACATATCATCTATCTTGAGACCTGTACATGATGCTAGGTTCATAGCTCTAGAGTTCGATGAGTTCGATGAGTTCGATAGACTTCAGAAACCACCTCATCCAAATTCCTTTATTTTGATGAGTTTTATTGATGCTTTGTCCTTCATTTTTCAAAGAAGACCATGATAATCAGGGAAGGTGATGCCATGGCAAGCACATGAATTGGATTTGAGTGAGGGGGCCTGTGCTAAGTCACCAGCCCCACTTTCTTCTCTAGAGTCATCTGGTTCCAGTGGCCAGATATGTATCAGAATGAGTGGAGATGGCCCTAGATGTGAGTCAGTCACGGTTAAGTGACTTGTCCAATGCCACACTAGTAAGTGACAAGTGTCTGAGGCTGAATTTGAACTCCTGTCTTGATTCCAAGGCCAATGCTCTATTCTCTTCACCACTTAACTGTTCTTCCCTTTAACCAGATAGGTTAAGTGATTTGCTTAAGACCTCAGAGGTAGTAAGCTTCATAGGGAAGATTTTGTTCATCTATGGTGGCAACTAAGTGGTGCAGTGGATGGAGTGCTGGGCTTGGAATCAGGAAGACCTGAATTCAATTCTAACCTCCCATACTTATTATACCTAAAACTCCATAGATGCCTCAGTTTTCTTCACTTAAATGGAGTAATACCTATGTTATAGGTTGTTGTGAGGAACAAATGTGATAATATTCATAAAGTACTCAGCCCAGTGTTGTGTATTTAGTAGCTCCTTAAGAAAAGTTGTTTTTTTCTCTTTCCACTATACTAAGCCCTAATCAGTATGGACTAGGGTCAAATAAAGGCTCATCCTCATCTGCAATTTGTACCATACAACAGCAGAGGGCATTCTAATTCTTAATCTGTTCTCACTTCCAGAGCTAGTTACTTTTTCTCCTGAGTTTTGCCCTTTGAGGGAGGAGAAAAAAAATCATTGAGAAATGTGAAAATTACCAAATCATTATCTAGACTCAGGTCTTTATTAGGAAAACTCCTCCCAGTCATTCACCTGGAAGCCAAGGGTTTACCTGGCAATCTTGCTATCTACCCTTTCTCCCTCCTTCCATTTTCTGTATCTTTAATTGAAAACAGTTATCAAAGCAATCCAACCATTGTTGCTGCAATTGGCATATCCATTGACTGACCAGTTTCTCTCCTCATATTGCCATCTTTCATCAGAGCAAAATTCCTTTCCTTGGCCACCACTTCTTTTGAGGTGACTTCTTATTGATAGGGGCAGTTAGATGGTGCAGTGGATGGAGAACTGGATCAGAAGTCAGGTAGACCTGAGTTCAAATCCAACTTCAGATACTTACTAGTTGTGTGACCCTGGGCAAGTCATTTAACCCTATTTGCCTCAGTTTCCTATCTGTTAAATGAGTTAAAGAAGGAAATGACAAACCACTCCAGGACCCTTGCCAAAAAACTTCAAATTGGGGAATGGGGAGAGGGTTATAAAGAGTTGGACATGATTGAAAAAAATGACCAACAACTGGAGTATCCATTATTGTCTCCATTGTATATGTATCACTGCCTAGCATTGGGTCTTGCCCATAGTAAGCACTTAAGGTTCTCTTATTCAACCATTTATCACTTGTATGTAATTCTCTGATTTACTTCTACTCAAAGACACAGACATTGTGTGTGGACATCCCATTCCAGCACTGCCATTTTACTTGGTTCAGGCAGCAGTCTTTCTTAGTTTTTCCAGCCTGTCTGTCCTTATGGAGTTATTAGACCCTTTAATCCAGAGGAATAGCATACATTTCATTCTCTGAAAGATTCTGCTGTTGGAACTCTTCTTACTCTCAGATTCCAAGGTCATGCAATGATAATGATGATGATGTTGAAGATGATGTTGATTACTGTCCTTCATTCTCACAGAAGACCAGGACCTCAGGAAAGTGATGCCATGACAAACACATGACCTGACTTTGAGTAAGGGGATAATGTCTACATCACCAACCTCACTTTCTTCTCCACAGCCATCTGGGTCCAGTGGCCAGAGATGAATCAGGAAAACTAGAGGTGGCCCTGGATTGTGAGGCAATCAGGGTTAAGTGACTTGCTCAGAGTCATACAGCTAGTAAGTGTCTGAGTCCAGATTTGAATCTGGTCTCAGACACTTGTTCAATTATGTGATCTTGAGCAAGTCCCTTAATCCTGAATGCCTTGCAAAAAAAAAGCAAAAAAAAGTAGTTTCCTTCCAACATTAAAGTCCTATGGAATGCCCAATCAACTAGCATTTGTTTTTAATATAAACATTTTTATTTTTCCAATCATATGCAAAGTTTTCAATACTCATTTTTATAAGATTTTTAGTTCCACATTTTCCTCTTTCTCTCTCTCTTCCTTCCCTCTCCTCTCCTCCTTCCCCTTGACAGTGAGTAATCTGATACAGGTTCTGCATGTATAACTAATTAATATTTATTAGGAGTTCACTCTGTGGGGTGGCTAGGTGGTGCAGTGGATAGTGCACTGGCCCTGGAGTCAGGAGTACCTGAGTTCAAATCTGACCTCAGACACTTAATAATTGCCTAGTTGTGTGACTTTGGGCAAGTCATTCTTAACCCCATTGCCTTAAATAAATAAAATTAAAAAAAAAAGAGTTCACTATGTATCAGATACTATGCTAAGCCCTGGAGATACAAAGTCAAAAAACCCAAGAGACCCAAAAAACATCACAAAACAGTCCCTACTCTCAAGGAGTTCATAATTTAATGAGGGAAACAACATACAAACAAAACAAAAACTATGGACAAACAAAATATAATTAGGATGAATTAGAGATGATCTCTGCAGGAAGGCATTGAGATTAAGAATAATTGGGAGGGGCAGCTAGGTGGCCCAGTGGATAAAGCACCGGCCCTGGAGTCAGGAGTACCTGGGTTCAAATCCGATCTCAGACACTTAATAATTACCTAGCTGTGTGGCCTTGGGCAAGCCACTTAACCCCATTTGCCTTGCAAAAACCTAAAAAAAAAAAAAGAATTATTGGGAAGAGTTTCTTGTAGAAGATGGGACAGTGGTTCAAACATGAAGAGGAGTTGGGAGGCAGAAAGGAGAAGGGAAAGAGTTCTTGCCAGGAGGATCAGTCAGTGGAAATTTCTGGAGGGAGATGGAGGGTTGTAGAGGTCACAGTCATTTAGTTGTGATCTGAATGCCAAACAGAATGAATATTGGATTCTGGAGATATTAGGAAGTCACTGTGGTTTGTTGAACGGGTGATTATTTGATCTGCTCAGACCAAGATCATTTGATAACTGAATGAAACATAAGTGGGGTAGAAACTTGAGGCAGGGAGACCAATCAGCAGGCTATTGGGTAGTCCAGTCATGATAAGGGCCAGCACCAGATGAATACTACCTGTGCAGAGGTACTTACAATAATACATAAACCCATAACACAAACCTTACCTGTCTCCAATCAACTCATAAAACACTTTGCCTTGTGTTCTTGTAAACACTGCTGTGAGATGATTCTAATCACCTAAGGCTGTCTGTCTACTGTGTGTTTAGCATTTCCTAGGGTCTGCATGACCCACCATTGCTGTTTTCCTTCTTCTAAGTGAGGTTTGGGAGGAGAGATGGCGTAAACATTTGATAAAAGGGACTTCCTAGTTGTGGCTATGGAGCAGCTGTGCCTGCTGGCCAATTAACACCCTGTGAATTCATTATTCAAGCTGTCAGAAGCACCAGAGACATCAATAATGGAAATCTTGAGTTATTTCTGGACTAGATGATTGATTTGATGTATCTAAATGACATTTTGATGGGTTCCAGACTTGCTGCGAAGGGAGTAATGAGGATAATGATGTTGGTGATGATGATGAAAGCATGATTGATATTACACCTTTCTTCCAAAGAACTCTGAGTGTTTTCATTCCTTTAATCTCATATTTCTTCCAATACTCTCTCTAAGGAGGGAGGGATAGGTGGGTTGGGTTTTTTTAAATATGCTTTATTACACTCAAAAAATAAAAGGATGTTCGGAAGCACATAAATAATGTAGAAATCTCATAAAAGACTCATAGTAATCCATACACAAGCAATGCAATCCATTTTCTCTTCTAGGAAGTTTTTGGCACAACACAAAGAACCGAGTCTTAAGTCTGAGGACCTGAGTTCAAATTTGACTTCAAATGTTCTGTGAGACCTTGGAGTAAGCTTTCTGTGGGCTTCAGTTTTCTTATTTGTGGAATAAGCAGTTTGCACTAGATCACTTCTGAAGGTCTTCCTTGATCTTGAACTACACTACAATGCTATGACATTCTGAACTCTTACCGCCTCCTTGAGCTTTGGCTTTCTATAAGAAGGGAAGAGGACCTGGTAGAGATTGGCCATTATTACAGGCAAAGTAAGTGGGTAGGGAAACCATGGTACTTCCTTTTCCCTTTTTTCCCCTTTGGTTAAAGAGCTTTACTTTCATCAGTTAGAGTAAGAAATAAAAATAATGTTCCATTTAATAATCCTTCTCTGAAGTCTTATTAGTTGCCTTTTCTTGGAAACCCAATGAAAACCCAATGCCTGCCGAATTCAGACATGGGCGGGTCCTGCTAAACTGAAAAGGTTTAAAGTAGAGAGACCTGGTATATGTATGAAAAGGCTGGCTAGATCTGGAGGAGAACCCTAATCACCAGGATTGGCCACCAACCAATGAGATTTTTAGCCTAGCAATAATGGAAAAGCATTTACTAAGTCGTAGATGGGCTATGATCTGCATTTTGGTAGTCCCCTCACTGATAAGAATTTTGGATCCCTATAATGTGTTCATATTTATATATCAATGGACAGTTCAAAAGAATTTTCACTTCCATTATCTAATTTGATTCCCAAAATTTTCTAAGATAACTAATACTAAGATTTTTTTTTCATGATGTATGGGGAAAAATTAGGATTATAGATTAAATGATTTATCTCAGGTCACAAAAATAGAATTGGAAAGCTCCCTAGGTCTAAAGTTCTTTGTACCATATCTTTTTTTTTTTTGCAAAGCAGATGGGGTTAAGTGTCTTGCCCAAGGTCACACAGCTAGGTAGTTATTAAGTGTCTGAGGGCAGATTTGAACTCAGGAACTCCTGACTCCAGGGCTGGTGCTCTATCCACTGCACCACCTAGCCAGCCCTGCATCATATCTTCTTGTCTTGAATACATGCTGCTTTTGTCCAAGTAAAACAGAGGAGGTATGGTTTAACCTTCCCCCTGCCCCTCTATCCCCAGATATGTTCCCATTAAGACTAAACAGGAGTGTTGTGAGCAAGGAAACTGGGGCGATTTGGATTAATTTTGCTTTCACTTACATTGATCTGGGACCCAGCTGTTGGCCCTTTGGGTAAAAATACAAATGATTTTTAGGGCTTTGGCAGAGAGTTTCAGAGATCCAAGGCAGCTTCTCCATGACAGCTTTTTAAGCACCTAGTTGACTGCTTTTAACTTCCCTGTTGGTGGATGTTAAATGGTTTTATTTTCCTAAGTTGCTTTTTAACTTTGGGTACTGTTTTCCCCTTTAGTACATGGGTTTCCTTTGACTGATTCCTGACATTTCTTAAACAATAAATTGAATTAATCCAAGAGTATCTATGAAACACCTACTATGTTCAAGGCCCTGTAATAGCTCTGGGTCTATAAAGACAGACCAGAAGCAATCTCTACTGTCAAGTACCTGATACCCTATTAGAGAGACAACATACCCAAATACAAACACATATAAATTAAGTAAACACAAGCTAATTCAGTGGGAAGCAGTAGTAATCTGGGATCCTAGGAATGACTTCATATTCTTAAAGATAATGCTTGAGTCAAGCTTTGAAGAACACTTTCAATTCTAGGACTATAAAGGCACAGGTGAAAAGGGATTCTAGGAATTGGAGAGAGTCTGTACAAAGTCAAGGATAAGGGAGACAGAAGGTCTTATGGGAAGGCTAGAAGAAAGGCCAGTTTGGTCGGATTGTGGAGGGCAGGAATACCTGCCATGTACCACAATATGACTGGAAAGGTAGGTTAGGGGCAAGTTTCAAAGGGCTTTACAAGTCAAAGAGGGGGAGCTGGTATTTGGCCTTAGAGGAAATAGCCTAATGAGTGAATAGGAGAGTCAGAATGGTCATATATATGCATTAGGGAAAGCATATTGATAGTTTTGTGGAGGATGGATAGGAGAGGGGAGACTAATTAACAGGTTCTTGCAATAGTCTAGATAAGAGATCAGGACAAGGGAAGTGACAGAGTAAGCAAAGGGAATGAGGTTCTGTTTTACCATCTGAGTAAAGGACTTGCTTCTTTCTCTATTTTCTTGCCTCATTTTTCTTTTGTGGATTGTGACCTTTGCCTAGAGCTAGATGGATTTTTTGGATTTTTATAATCCTTCTTTAACATGATTTTTTCATGTCTTTTCCCCAAAACAAAGATAGCTTTGAAGTCAAGCTCTAAGTAAAGGTCCTGCTTTGGCCCAAACTGGCAATGTGACCCTCCCCCCCTCAGTCTCTCAGGTCAAGTGCAAACTCTTCTACTATAAATTGCAGGGAAGGTTCCATACTGGATTGGCAGATGGAGTGTCCTTAGTGTTCCTTTTAGATTACCTAACCTTTGATGGCTTTTTTAAATTGAAGGGTTCAATCTATTTGCAACCCAAATAAAATAAATCTACCTACCCCAATTTAGAGGGTGAGAGAAATGAGGTTTTCTCTAAAGAATGCCAATTTAGGTCGGTGTTCATTTGTACCCCTCATTCTTGATAGGATAACATTAACTCGAACTGATTCTCAAGCTGCAAAGACCTGCTTGTTCACAACTAGCCTTATGACCCCGAGGAGCAAAAGGGCAGGGACACCTGGGTACCTAAAGCATATAGTTGTCAAGAATTCATTTGGATCACCTCCTAGCAGTAAGATTCTCCAATTGTTAGAAATTATTATGTGGGCACTGGAGGAATGGTTTTATTGCTTATGTTATGAGTCTTCATGATATGCCAAGAGCTACTTGAAAGAAATGGGCACCAGAGGCAGTCATTCAGGGAACATCTTATGGTTCTGTCAAAATTACTTCTTTTCTGTCCCATTGTAGTATTTTACGAGTGTATAAAATTTATAAATGCCTGAAGAGTGAGTCATCACTTCAAAAGTGATTTGATGGTTCTTATCCTAGTCTCTGTACAGGTATTTCTAATCTGGGTCATGATGGCAGGCATGGATAGGTTGAGATTTGCATTGCTGAAGAGAATATCCATCTGAACGAGATCACAGATCCCTTGGCATATATCCCTTAAAAAGGATAATTTAAAGAATTCAACCCCCTCCCTTGGCCTGATTTTTGATATCACTTAATGACTTTGAGAATGAACCTGATTCACAACCACTTTCCATTGAAAATGAAAAGCCAAGACCCATTTGCAGCACAATGGACACTTTATTCCATAATAATTGGTTTACATCGAAGATTGGAATTGCAAGAGACTAAAATCAGTGCAGAATTTCTCTGGTCTAAAGGATTAGGATATTTATGATTTTGGCACACAAAAAGAGGCTAACAATATACTGTCTGGAAGAACATGATCAGTAGGAGAGACTGACCACATCTAGAGACAGATTGTAATCCTATTTGCAAGCTGTACAACAATGCAATACTAAATGGTGAATAATTATAAAGATTTACGTGCAACTCTATACAAGTTACATTATTCATCTACTAAGTATTTTTCCTACGAGCTGAGATAGCCTTAATATTCTGTTCACAGTAGATAAAAAAAGAGCAAAACAACTGATAATAGACCTGTGTTTGTTGGTTTCTATGATTACCTGCCACAATTGAAAAAATTCTGAAGACATCAAGACATTTCTTTGTATTCCCCTTATTTGATTTGATTTTGCTGGTTAAGTAATTCTGTTTGAAGTTTCTATTATTTGAATAAAACACTGACTTGATTGTGTCAAAGGAAGTTTTTGTTACAGTTTATCCTTAAAAATTCACCATCAATCACTGTGGGGGACGTTATGTGGCTGGTATTAAAGAAATACTGTTATGCTCTGTGTGTGTTTTAAACATTACAATAGGCAGTTCACAGAGCATTACAAAAAAGGAAAATGTAATGTGTGATATAGAGGTTTATTTAAGAATTTGGGATGAGGCTCTGGGGAAAAGATGTCCCAATTTTAAGTCATTTCTTGAGATAGAGGGAGAGGAGGAAAGAAGAGAAGAGAAGAATAATAAAAAACTAAAGTTCTGGAGAAAAATTGGTTTAGAGAAGAATTCTATTCACCTTGAAATTGACTAAAATTATGCAGGGTTATAAGGTTATCAAAATGTGATAATGGATGGAGGTAACAGAAGTTACACTTACAAAACTTGTTTTCTTCCTTTCTTTTTCTTTCCTTCTTCCTTTCTTTCCTTCTTTCCTTCCTTCCTTTCCTTCCATCCCTCCCTCCTTTCTTTCCTTCCCTCTTCCTTCCTTCCTTTCTCTCTCTCTTCCTCTCTTTCTTTCTCTCTCTCTCTCTCTCTCTCTCTCTCTCCCTTCCTTCCTTTCTTTCTTTCTTTCTTTCTTTCTTTCTTTCTTTCTTTCTTCTTGATATGGAACCCTGAAAATCAGTCCTTCTTTTGTCTCTGGTCACATTTGACATGAAAGGCTTAACAATTTCCATTGGTTTCAAATTCTTTCTTGTCTCCCCCAACATATATGGTCAATATTCTCTCCCTTGTTGGTATGATACTTCCCTATTTTGATCTGCATTTGGGATTATTCACCTCTGACAACTTGAAATAAAACAATGACCAGCAAATGTTTCATTTACAGGATATACATGATCAGATGTCTGCATATGATAAGAATTAAGAGGTTGAGCAATGAGGATTTGGAGAAATTTCCTCTGGTTCCTAGGCTAAATAGAAAAGACAAATAGTTTAAGTGGTAGATGATATGTCTTTGTTTTCTTAGTGGTTTATCAAGGTTGAGTTCTTCTGGCTACCTATTAAGAGGGCCATTGAATAGTCTAGCTAAAGTATTTGTAGTTGGTTCCATATGGGTGAGGGAAATAAGGATGAGAAAGGGTGAAATAATATGTCTTTTTTTGCTGATTGAGTCAAAACATGTAAGTTGGCAAGAACGAAATAGCTGGACAGAATAAAAATGTAACAAATGTTTTCTGAATTTTTCTCATCCCCAGATCTACAGGA
Organism: Macrotis lagotis; assembly: GCF_037893015.1. NCBI lineage: Eukaryota > Metazoa > Chordata > Mammalia > Peramelemorphia > Peramelidae > Macrotis > Macrotis lagotis. The sequence goes on along the minus strand of NC_133659.1, from coordinate 44,085,040 downwards.
AAGGTAGAGGTGAGTAGGAAGTTGATAGCATGTTGAAACCAGCCACCATTCTATGGAAAATAGCATTTCTCTCTTCTGTGTGGGGGCAGACTTTTTCAAGTTGAAGAAAAAAGACAATGGTTTCTTACTTCAATGTAGTGTTTTCCTTTGTGCCTGAGTCAATCTGAAGGTTGTGCAATTTGAGAGTTACAGGACAAATGGGATTTAATTGAATTCCATCTTACATATTCATGGAAGTCTGGAAAACAAAATAGTCTATTATGTGAGCTGGTCTCAAGTCCAAGTTGGCCATGTAGGGACTACCCAATCACTTCTTTTGTCAAGGACATGATGATCCGTTCTCTTTGAGTTATGCCCCTAGCATGCACATTCCTTTTTTGTATGTTATTTTTTTGTGGGGGGAATAGTATGCTTTTTAATTTTTTAACAGTCTCTTGGGAGAAAAAAGAACAGAAGCAGGAATTGAATAAATAAAATAAAATTTTCTTTTAAACTTAAAAAAAAAACATACCTCCCAAATGATCTGGATTTCCATATGAGAGGGAATTCCTTAGGATGCCAAATGGACCCCTGTAGTGAGTTTGTAGGGGGATATAGACAAGAATCATACAGGAACAGACAGAAATGAATGGGTTGAGGCTTATACACTGGGTAAGGGACTACTCACTTCAGTGAGATCTCATATCCAATGGAGTATTGGGGTACCCTTCAAGGAAGCAAGGGCATGCAAATGTAAATATCCTCACAAAGATGCAAAGTGAGTATAGTATTTCCGAGATATCTCTTGTTGGTTCTCCTCATTTCTCCTTAGCATGTTAATGCTTGGACTTGCCACAGTCACTTGCATTTTCATGTAGGGAATCTGAGTTATCATCAGAAGACTAGGTTGCAGCTTGCCTAGGTATGGACCTCTAACTCTTCTGGAATTTGAATCTCTGGGGCCAGCCCTGTCTTGGTGCATCCCTGCATAGTAATGCTTTCCCAAGTTGCCACCCAGATTTTAGTCGTGATTCTGCTTAGGAACCTGTTTGCTCATTCCTTAAGGCAGAAGTTGTAATAGTGAGGCAGATTGTATTGAGGCCAGCGTGGAATTGCATGGTGGTGTAATGGCTAAAGCTTTACTATCCAGAGGCCCAAGATGAGTCAATGTCAAGGTGGCTGTGAGAGGAAAGGGATAGGCATGAAGAAAAAACAAACAAACCAAAAAAACAAAGAGAGAAGGCCTCAGTTTCCTCATCTATAAAATGAGGTCATTTAAGACTAAGTGTTAGGGATACAAAAAGAGGCAAAAGTTATTAAAGAGCAAAAATCTAGAAATTTTAAAGAGAGAGCAGAAATATAGGAAAAGGAATTCTTTAGGAATATTACTATATGTGTGGATGATATATAGAAAAGAGAGATTATCTGTCCAAGACATTCTTCTGAATATATATAGGCATCTCAAAGGATTTTTTGTAAGTCATTAAGATGAGTGTTTCCCTTGCTCCAATCAAATTTTAATAGTTTGTTAAGACTTAAAGTTTCCAAACATAGTCAGCTATCAAATCCACAGGTTAAGTACCACTTGGGGTGGGGAGAGAAGCAAATGACAAAAAGGAATGGAAATGAGAATCAACTTTTGTAAACACAGATTAGTAGCATCTGGCACAGTAGATTGTCAATCAAAACAAGACTGGGTAGAGAGTCATCGGCGCCTTGCGTATACATTATTGCCAGTGACAAGTAGGGGATTCTGTGGACTCACAAGTCTACCTTTTTGTTAATCAAAATTGAACTACACGTGAGTAGTCCATCCACCTTTTCCAGTTCTGTATTGGTGACAGGGATCAGCATGTGGTCCTTCAGTTTTTCAAACACCTATGGTGGGAATAAATGAAAAGATTGAAAAAGAGGATCACATCATTTTTTGCAACTCCTTTCAACTTTTATTCTATCCTGAATCAAAAGATTATTGGAACAATAAAACATTCAAGCATTTAAATCAGTATACATGATTAATCCTGTCATTAATTTTAACCCCAAGGTATGGGTAGGTTGGGGTCTCTCTCTCTCTCTTTCTCTCTCTCTCTCTCTCTCTCTCTCTCTCTCTCTCTCTCTCACACACACACACACACACACACAGACACACCCTTCATGGTCAAGTAAAGTGGTAAAATGGTTTTTCACTCACCATTTTGAAACAACTAGGTAGCTTAGTAGATATCCCTATAGTATTATTTTTTAAGCCAAGATTGTGTTATAATTTAGCTTAGTATTGATTGAGTACATCCTAGGTACAAGGCATAGTACGAGTTACACACATACATACATATATATATATATATATATATATATATATATATAGAGAGAGAGAGAGAGAGAGAGAGAGAGAGAAAGAGAGAAAGAGAAAGAGATTTATTTTTTTAAATGACACAGTATGGTACCAATCCTAAAACTAAAATCAGATGACCAGAATTTGAATCTTGGGTCAGCTGGTAACTACCTTGTATAACCTTGGATTTGTGTCTTCATCTGTAAGATGAAGGGATTGGACAAGATGATCTCTGGGGTCCTTTTTTTCTCTCAATCTACCATCAATCTATGATTCTTGCCTTTAAAGTACTTGCTCACCTTCCACTGGAGGAAATATGAAAAGAAATGGTTAATTTTAACATAAAGCAGGGAATGATAGGATCAAAGAAGATGCCAAAAGGTTATTGAATCTTTTGGGAATTCTGGGTCCTTTTGACATCTGGGAAAGGCTAGACATTCCTTCTTAGAATTATGTTTTTATATGCATAAAATAAAATATTTAGACTAATGAAGGAAACCAATTATATTGAAATATATTTGCTAGGGGAAAATTTGAAGGGTAAAAGAATACTTTTAGCTTAAAGAGGTTGGATCTGTATGGAAAAGGTGAACCTTGAAGGAAGACAAGATTGTGAATGGAGAGATGAGAAGGGAGTCTATTTGTAAAATTATTACTTTTCCAGGGAGCCATTTTTGGTAAGCAAACCACTTTACTGTCAATCAATTCAACATTTATCTAATGTATACTATCTGCAGGGCACTGTGGTAGATGCTGGTATGAAGACATAAACACAAAATGGTCCCTGCCAATAAAGGGAATTGGGGAGGGAATGGGGGTGAAATACATCTTGCCCACATATATAATATGACTTGTTCACATGGAAATTAATACAAAGTAATTTCAAGAGGGAGACAGCATTAGTAATTGGCAGAAAGGTCTAAATTATGCTTTTTTTTTTTTAGGCTTTTTTAGCAAGGCAAATGGGGTTAAGTGGCTTGCCCAAGGCCACATAGCTAGGTAATTATTAAGTGTCTGAGGCCAGATTTGAGCTCAGGTACTCCTGACTCCAGGGCTGGTGCTCTATCCACTGCCCCACCTAGCCACCCCTGAATTATGCTTTGAAGAAAGAGTTCCTATGAGAAGAATGGATTTCAGCCATGGGGGACCACTCAAGTAAAGGTAGAGATGGTTGCTGTTTGTCCTTTGTTCTTAAAGAGATTCATGATATCAGGAATGATGATCAAGATAACATGACTAGCAAGTGAATAGGATTTAAGTAAGGGAGGGCTCTACAAAGGAGCCTCCCTCTCTCCTCTGGAATCATCTGGGCCCAGTGGCAAGATATAGATCAGCATGACTGGAGGTGGCCCCTGGGTCATAGAACATCCTTTCCAAAGAACAATACATGGGTCAGTTTGACTAGAATAGCAGAAAGTAGACTTTGATGAGAAAGTAGAATGTATGAAAGGGAATTATATGAAGAATTTTTTTTTAGGTTTATTTTTATTTTTATTAGTTTTTTGCTAGGCAATGGGGTTAAGTGTCTTGCCCAAGGCCACACAGCTAGGTAATTATTAAGTGTCTGAGGCTGGATTTGAACTCAGGTACTCCTGGGCCAGTGCTCTGTTCACTGCTCCACCTAGCCACCTGAAGAATTTCTTGAATCAGTCTTCTTTTCTTAGAATGACCCAGATTTTATCTGGTTATAGTTTAACCAGCTATTGTTCCAACAGTTTTTGTTCTTAGTTGGAATGAATATCTCTCCAAGCTTTCTCACCTATTTCCTTCTAGTCAATCACCTCTAATCTAATCCCTCATGCCATCCCCCCTTGCATACTTTCCTCACATTTCTAATCACGTGAGTTGCCCTAAGCCTCAGTTCTTGGCTTACCTGGTCCTTTACTCTTTCCATTCTGTTGTTCCACTACTCCCTCTCTGAAAATGACTATCTACCATTGATCTCTTAGTCTAGCTCCAGTCTCATATCTCCACCTACCTCCTGGACATTTCCATTGCAATGATCTGCCATCATTTCAAACTTAAGCTGTGTGTCCTAGAAAAAGACTTGGAGTGTAAGGGGAATGAATGACTAGGGAATTGCATGAGTTTATTAGAGTGCCATATTTGGATTTCTCAAATTTCTCAAAGGCTATATATATAGGAAGTGTTCATAGGTTCTGGCAAATTGTACCACTCAGGACATCTTGAATTCTAATTTCTTTTCCTAGAACCAAGGGTGGATAGCCAAGAATAGGAGTTCATTACCAATAGGGTAGTCACTGAAAATTCAGGTATAGAGGTTGGCTTGTGTCTGAAATGTGGCTCCATGGTTATTAGAAATGACTACCTTTACATCATCAATAGATTTGAGGTGAGTTAAGTGAACATGTGAGTCTCTATTTTGTAGTGAATTTTAATTTGATTAGAGAGAAGTAATTTTACTTTGATAGTTCTCTACCTATATTACTAGAAAATAAAACACCATTTAGATCAGGGGTTCTTAATCTTTTTTTTTTTAATGTCCTGGACTCCTCTGGCACTCTGAGGAAGGCTATGAACCCTATTTCAGAATAATGCTTTTAGATACATAAAATAAAACACGGAGGTTGACCAAGGAAGCCAAGTGGTTAAAAATTCCTTGGATGATGGATTTCCACCTAAGTTTGCTTTAAAATGGCAGCTGAGTTTTATCTAACACTAAGAAGGACAAGGTAGCAAATTTGAAATTTATATTTACAATGGAAAAAATATTGTGAAAATCTGAGAGTTAAAAAAAAATCAATCTTACAAAATATAATTTCATTTTGCAAAAACAAAAACTAATCCACCCACTTTACCCAATACCTCCAATGAAACAAAACACCAGGAGCGCAGTTCTCTAGAGTGACTGCGGCTGCCACTGTTGTTTTTAAAAAATAGTCTTGGGTAATAGAAAAGCAAAAGATATTTTGAAACAGGAATACTGCATATGGTTGTAATTCTATAATAGGGAATAGGGAGTGACTGCAAATCCAAAGACCTAGCCAATTTCTTGGGTGAAGAGCAGCAGAGAAGCCACTCAAAGATCTTGGTCTGACCAAATTAAAAGGCAAATGAAGATTAAGGAAAGTTTTGGGGTTGGTAAGAGTGTGATCTGTTTGAGAGTCTTCACCAGAGAGAAGACTATACTTCTGGCAGCATTTGCTTTCCTTCTGGCCTATACAAACCTTATCCACTTTAACAACTGCAAATATTTACTAGCCCAATCCACAAAACTTTCCTTTTAACTGCTAAAAAAAAGGCTGGGTGGGGGGTTATAGGTGGAAATTACTTTGGGACTACAGTAGAGTGTAGGTGTCCTGAGGGCAAGCACTTTTTTCCATTTATATTTGTATTGCCAGGGTCTAGCTCAGCACCTGGAAGATAGCAGGCTCTTAATAAATACTTACTGATTGACTGAGTAGTGTTAAGTAACCTGACAATAACATAGTATTAGGAAATGTTTTGATATATTCCTATAACTTAAGATGTCAAGAAACAAAATTCAGTAGTAACTTTTGAATTTTATACCGAACTATTCTTCCTATTCTCTTTGGTAGAAATATTTTATTTGATTTTCAAGGTGCATATATAAGCATACTTTTTTGCACAAAGCCTTCAGGCATGTTTAACAGTTAAACGGATTAAGAACTAGAAAGCCAGACATGTAGTGATTCCTGCTTAACAGGATTAACAAGAAATTACAAAAGTGGAAAAAAAGACATGTCTTGAAGTTAAGAGAAGATTCTTGGATTAGGAAGGGAATTCCAATGTAGCCCTTGGGGAAATTCCTTAGAAAATAAATTTAGAGACCCCATAGACATAGAAAGACCTTTCAGTTGACTATGGTGCATAAATGACAAATGGTCAGAAATTTTTATTCCTTCACCTTTTATATGCTTTTTTGCCCCTTGGAAATGTAGTTTCTGATTATGTTAAATATTGACTGGGACTACAATGTCTCCTTAGGACACTCATACAGTTTAGAACTCTGAGTCCTTCTGCCCTTGTTGCTGTTCTTCCCACAAGATACACCATATCTCTTATCTCCTTTCCTCTTTGCCTCTTCCCCAAGCCTATAATGTACTGCTTCCTCATAATCTTTTTTTCTTCCAAATTCTGCTCGTGTCATAGATGAAGCCTTTTCTGATGCTCTCCAAGTTATTAGTGTTTCACTAAATTTATTTTGTTTTTATTTTGTATATACTCATCAATGGACTATAACCATCTTGAGTGATTGTTTCACTATTTTTGTATCCTCAGCACTTAGGCAAGGTGGACTTCTTATTTAAGTTAATGTCTTTATCTGTACCCTCTAAGCTATCTCATCTCGATGCCAGAGAAAATGTTCTAGGGTTGCCTAGTCTAGGGCTTGAGAATGTGAATGAATTCACTTAAAAAACTGACTCTTGACCCAGAGGATTTTAGGGACAAAAAAAGTTTATTCATGCATTACTATGATTAAACAAGTAAAGAAATTCAATGGTAATACAGGATGGATTTTTTTTTCTTTTTGTAAGGCAATGGGGTTAAAGGACTTGTCCAAGGTCACATAGCTAGGTAATTATTAAGTATTTGAGGTCAGATTTGAACTCAAGTCCTCCTGACTCTAGGGCCATTGTACCACTTAGCTGTCCCCAGGCTAGATTTCTTGGGAAATTTTAGTAATAGCTGGGGGTGGGGGGAGAGAAAGAGAGGGGGAGAGAGAGAGAGAAAGAGAAAGGGCAGTTACAAGGTTATTGCACCTGAGCTGCTCCCCTAAGAGGATAAGCAGCAGCTAGGGAATATGGTAAAGTAAAGGAAAAAAGTAAGAACAGTTTGCAAGTTTATTGCAACTGGACTGATAAGCAGCCACTAGCAGAGGACAAAATATATAAAGAGAGAAAGTTAGGACAGTTGCAATAATATTGTATCTGGGCTGATCCTAGGGGATAAGCAGCAGCTAGCAGGGGAAAAGGCCAAGGTTTATATAGAGTATGTCCTGGGAAAGGGGTAATGAGGAGTTAGGGCAATGCTGAGGGATTAAGAAGTAGGTAGCACATAGATTGCAAGTATCCTGAGGGGTCAATTTAGTGTCTTCAAATAGTTCCTCTAAGATAGACAATGGGATGAAAATATGGGCATATAGATGGGCTTCAAGTAATTTCTGTAAAATAGCTTTGAACAATGGGTTGGTAATATGGGTGTCTTCTCTGTTATAATCTCCTCATCTGATCAGATCCCATCCCATCCCACTTCATCTCTATCCTATTCCATCCTCCAAAATTATTTCCATTACTCAACTCCATTAATCATTTCCATCTCCATACAGTTTAAAATATTCCCCCTACAGGTTACAAATACATTTGGTATTCCTTTTAATTTTCCCCCACCCCCACAAAAGACCAATGGCTTGACCTTAATACTCTTTCAAACAATTTCCTTTGCTTTCTTTCTCATGCTCATTCACTGCTTAACTTTTGGAAAAAGTAGATTACACTGCCTCTGATTCCTCACCATCCCACTCTCCTCAGCTGCGTTTAATCTGTCTTTCCTTCTATTGAAACATTTTTTTCATAAGGTCACAAATGACCTTATTGACAAAATCCACTGATTTCTGTTTTGACCTCCTTCACTCTGCCTTGTATTTAATATTCCAGATACTCTCCTCTGCTTGACCCATCTCTTTTCCTTTAGATTCTCTAGCATTTATTTCAAGATTTTCTCCTTAAGGCTACTTATCTTCCTCTTATTCTTTATGTAACCATCCAACTAAACCTGGAATGGTTTTTAATGTTGCTTTGTATGTGGAGGAAGATGTAATACCTTTGTAAGGGATTTACTGTATCTTCAGAGAGACAGAGAAGGGAACCCTCAGGTGAGGAGATTGAGAAAGACTTTGAACAGAAATGGCAGTTTCAAGCATGTAGACATGTCCTCTCATCATGTTCCTAAACTTTAGGGTTTACAATTCTAGACTGCTGAGAGAGAACCTCCTTGGGTGAGATCATTCTTACTCTCTTGGTTTAAGCAGAGATCTTATCTTGCTCCAAATGAAGAGTTCATTTATACTTGTGCCTCTTTTGGCATATTCTAATGTGTTAGAACTGTTCCAATTCCTATTTGCTCTTTTGCTTGGAAAAAATAGGGCTTATTCACTGTTCACTATTTGTGTTGGTCTTTTGTGTAACTACCTTTTTGGTGAGGAGGGGGCTAAGCTGGCAAGTGTGAGCTAAGACAGTATCTTTCCCTTAAGAGTAATCAGGGGTCTTTGCTCTGAACCTATTGCAAGTCTAGAACAGAGACGGGGTGGTAGGTGGATACAGTTCTGGCCTAATACTCCTCTTGGAGACTACAGGGATATTGCTCAACTTCAGTTGTCCTAGACCCTGCTAGGCCTTCTCTCTGGCTAGGTTGCTGGTGGTAGTAATATAGTCTTTTCTCTCTTCCTTTCTGCAGAGTGCGCCAGACATTAAATCAAATCTAGTTATATTGTTCTTGCAGTATCTAAATATTTGGATAACTTGGAACACACATACACATAATGCTTCTTTATGGGTGTTTCCCAAGGCTCTGTTATAGACTCCCTTTATTCTCTCAACTTTCCTATAATTATCTGATCCATTCTCATAGTTTCAATGATTAATTGACTCCCATATCTCTATCTCTATCCCAACTTCTCCCAAGAGCTCGAATCCTATGTTTCCAATTGACTGTTGGCTAATTCCACCTGGATTTCTTACCATCACTTCAACTTAACATGTCTTAAACCAGATTCATTCTTCCCACCCTCATCAAACCTATCCAGTCTCTCAACTTTTCTGTTGATGGTACTACTAACCTTTGACTCTCCTAGCTTGCCTTGATCAACACAAAGACTTTCTGTCACTCTCCATCACCTACCTGATGCATAAGTTTAACTTTGATTTTGGAATTCAAGATCCAAATCAACATTACCCTAACCTATTCACCCAGTCTTATGTCTTACTCTTCTCCATGGCAACCCGGCCAAATTGGACTTGTGTGACCTTTTATTTTGTCTTGTCCTTTCCTATATACCAATTTTTGTTCCTGATGCAGACTATTCTCAGCTTTACTCTTTGTCTTTATCTTTTGAAATTCATTTTTCTTTTCAAGGGTCTATTGAGATATTATCTTCTCAACTTCTTTCTCGTTCCATGCAGCCAAGTGATCTTTCTTTCTAATTAAATGCAATGAAAAAAAGATACTGATAATCCAGAGAGTATTCAGGGGAAGACAGCCAAGATGAGGAAGGACTTTGACTCCATATCACAGGACGACTGGTTGAAAAAACTGGACCTCTTTAGCTTGGAGGAGGGAAAAAACTTGAGGAAAGAAGGAAAATGACATGACAGCTAGCTGTCTTCAAGTATTTGAGGCACTGGATTTGTTATATTGGGCTCTAGAAAGCAGAATTTGGAGAAGTGGGTGAAAGTTATCAATTTAGGGGTCAATTTAGGCTTGATGTTAGGAAAACCTTCCTTACAATGAAAGCTGTCTAAGCATGGGATGGCATGCCTGGAGGGGGGTGGGTTCCTCTTTTGTGAAGGTCTTCTTGCAGAGGATGGATGATCACATGTTGGATAACATGTCTTGGTGGTTCTTTTCATAGATGAATTGGAGTAGATGGCCATTTGAGCTTCCTTCTTACTCTCAAATTCAGTGATTTTTGGAAAGTTCTCATAGTAGTTGTCCTGGTTCTTTTTTGATCCAACCTTTTAATTTCCTTATTTATATTTGTGTACTACTCCCAGTATTGGATAAGAAGTTTCTTGTGTTCACAGATAATCCCTCTCCATCTTTATATCCCCAGTACCTGTCAGAGTGCTTTGGTATTAAATAAACATTTGTGGAATTGAATTGACCCCCAAGAAGATAGATCGGAAGCTTTTTGGAAAGATTTGCCACAAAAATGTGAAGTTCATTAAAAACCCATTTTAAAATGAATGACTAGATTTTGGAGGTACATTTATGCTGCCAGAGACAGGAGAACAGACTGAGGATCAGATTAAGAGATTCATAGAATGACAGAGTTGAATTTACTCCTATTGTATAATATCCGAGGATTTAGATTGTAGAGGAAATCTCAGAGATCACATTGCTCAGTTTCCTCACTTTGCAAGTATGAAACTTAAGCAAACAGAGATGAAATTTGATGAGGAAAAGCAGTGTAGTATAAGGGGCTTCGACTTGGTCTAGGGAATTCAGGGATATTTCTCTTTCAGCTCCCTCTTCTATAAAATGCTGGTGGCATCTACCTCACTGGGCCTCTGTGAAGTTCAAGTGAGGTAATGTAAGTAAACCAATACCTAGATAAATGTTGGCTATATGACTGTAATTTGCCTGTTATTTGTCACTCAGATAGTAAGAGACAGTTGCAGGATTAAAATCCAGGGGAGATTCCAAATGTAGAGTGTTTCTTATTATAACCATGGTGCCTCTCCCCACCACTCCAGAAGCTTAAGAAGCCTTGAATACAACTAGTCAGTTAGTCAACCAGGATTTATGAAGTGTTTATCATCACTTTTGAAATACCTGTATCCCCACATACACACATGCGTGCATATATATATATATATATATATATCACACATACAAACAGATACATACCACACACACACACACACACACACACACATGCACACACACACAATTTCATCAGTGCAAGGAACTCCTATCATTGATGTAGTCCAATAACTTTTGTTATTTATAATCTATTAAAATAAGATTTTCATAATATTTATAATAGAGCTACCTGGGATACTATGAGCTCATATAGCTAAAATGTGTTTAAGTTAGAGCTTGAACCCACACCTTACTGACTTCAAGGCATGTTGCCTCTATACAATATGTATTTTGTGTGAGTATATATGCTTATTAAAAACATTAGAAAATATAATGGCATTTTGAAAAAGAAATAATTGGGAGGCTTATTTAGGAAATCTAATAAAGAAGAACCTTTGTCATTTAGTGACTGGTCTTAGAAATGAAAATCCACTAGTGATGGTGGTGGGGTTTCTCCAGTATATGATGGTTGGGACAATTTGCATTTACCTTGGCGCTCTCTGGGTACTCTTCTGGGGCTCGGTGGAGCAAGACATGCCCTTTGTTTGGGATGTTTAAATATACACAGTTTGCGGCCACATCATCAGGTACGGTCAGTTTGTCATAGCGATGGTCACTCATCTGTTGCATGATCTATAAAGAGAAACAAAGAGGTCCCGTTTGGACTAGTTACTGAAGGCTCTTAGGAAGGGTCCACTTCTCATCCCCAAATAATGTTCTAGGTGAGGTCCAGGAATATTTCTCTCTATGAAAGGTCTCTTTTAGACCACTGTTGTCCTACTTGAATCATACTACGGTCCAGAAAAATATTTCAACTTTCTGCTCAGATTTCTGCAGATTTAGCAGATGGTTCTCAAAGAAGGAGGTGCACTAATTAAGGAAGGCTATCAGCTCTATAATCATGAGATACTGGGTTCAATCTTGCCTCTAATGCTTCCTGGGAATTTGGGCCTCAGTTTACTCATCTGTGAATGAGTGTAAAATGAAGTGATTGGCTCAAGGGGTCTCCAAGGTTCCCTCCCAGATTTCAATTTATATTTCCATAGCCTGCTTCACACTTCCCTGTCTCTCCATCCATAGAAAGAAACAGAGAAGTTCAGATCATATTGCTTTATGTCAACAGAAGAAACAATCAGGATGTTTTGGGGGTGGAGCCAAGATGGTGAGAAGAGCGGATTGTGTCTTAGGCGCTCTCTCATAAATCTTCGAAACTAAGGACTCTAAATTTTCAAGAGAGAACCCACAGAGGGACCCAGTGAGGCAGTTCAACTTGTAAAAGAGCAGAAAGGTTCTGCTCCCCGGGTCAGAGGAGTGGCCCACCAGAAGGGTGACCTGCCAGAGCGAAAGAACTTCAGCCTCCCAGAGGCAGCCCTGGGGTTCTGGGAGCTGTGGCTTACAGCAGCGGGGAGTTTCCTGACCTATGCCCCAGGGAGCACCAGGCACAAATTGGAGGGACAGCCGGGGAACCTCTGCCAGAGCGAGCATGTGGAGCCCAGACCTCAGGGCACACAGAGAGCAGTGTAGCCACCACAGCCCAGATCCAGGAACAGAAACAGGCGGAGCTGGTGAGCAGGAGCCCCCAGGGCATGAGCCCATTGAACCTAGGGAGGGGAATGAAGAGAGAGACTGCAGAGCTCTGCAGTCTAGGCCCCCTCCATAGAATAGCAGCCCCCCCCACCTGCCAGTGGCAGAGGGGGGCGCATATGGTCATTCACAGACCAGGAGGGAGGACAGAGCCTCACACACTGAGACCATTGTGGGAGTGTCCCAAAAGCTCAGGAAGCACCCCCAAAACAGGCTTAGGCTGGGAAAATGAGCAAGCAGAGAAAAAAGAGGAACACCATTGAGAAATACATTATCTATGATCCCAAGAAGAATCAACATACTCATTCTGAAGATGAGGAAGCACAAGCTCCTACATCTAAAGACTCCAAGCAAAACAGAAATTGGGCTCAGGCTCAGGCTCAGACAGAGCTCAAAAAAAACTTTGAAAATCAAATGAGGGAGTTAGAAGAAAAATTGGGAAAAGAAATGAGAGAGATGCAGGAAAAACATGAAAAGGAAGTCAGCAGCTTAGTCAAGGAAATACAAAAAAAATGCTGAAGAAAATAGCATGCTAAAAACCAGCTTAGGTCAAATGGATAGAACAGTTCAAAAAGTTATTGAGGAGAAGAATACTTTAAAAAGAAAAATTGGCCAGATAGAAAAAGAGATAAGAAAACTCTATGAGGAAAACAAATGCTTCAGACAAAGAATAGAACTCAGAGAGATTGATGAATTTGCAAGAAATCAGGACTCAATACTTCAAAACCAAAAAAAAAATGAAAAATTAGAAGAAAATGTGAAACATCTCTTTGAAAAAACAACTGATATGGAAAACAGATTTAGGAAAGATAATTGAAAAATTATTGGAATACCTGAAAGTCATGATCAGGAAAAGAGCCTTGACATCATTTTCAAAGAATTTACTACTGGAATATTGCCCTGATATCCTAGAAGCAGAGGGCAAAATAGAAATGGAGAGAATCCACTGATCCCCCTGAGAAAAAGATCCCCCCAAAAAACAACCCCTAGGAATATTACAGCCAAGTTCCAGAACTCCCAAGTCAAAGAGAAAATATTACAAACAGCCAGAAGGACACAATTCAAATATCGTGGAGCTGCAGTCAGGATCACACAGGACTTAGCAGCAACTACATTAAAAGCTCGTAGGGCCTGGAATTTAATAGACCGGAAGGCAAAAGAGCTTACAATGTAACCAAGAATCAACTACCCAGCAAGGCTGAATGTCCTCTTCCAGGGAAAAAGATGGACTTTCAATGAACCAGGGGAATTTCAAATGTTCCTGTTGGAATGGCCAGAGGTGAACAGAAGGTTTGATCTTCAAATAAAGGACTTAGGTGAAGCATAGAAAGTGGAGGAGAAGGGTAAAATATGAGGCACTTAATGATCATGAACTGCATGTATTCCTGCATAGAAAAATGACACTGATAATACTCATATGAACCTTCTCAGTTAATAGAGCAGGTAGAGGGAGCTTTTATAGTTGAAGCACAGGAAAAAGCTGAATTTGAAGATAAAATGGAGTCATAGAAAAAAAGGGAAATGTAATGGGAGAAAGAAAAAGGAGAGGGGGAATAGGCCAAGATATTCCATATAATAAGATTTTTCTTTATTACAATGATATGGAAGGGGGGAAGGCAAGGGGGAATGAGGGAACCTTTTTTCTCATCAGAGGTGGCTAGGAGAGGAAACAGCATATATACTCAATGGGGTATAGGCATCTGGAGTAAGAAGGAGGAGGGGACAGGGGGAAGGGGGGGATGTGAATGATGGAGGAGAGGATAAACCATGGGGGGAGAGTGGTCAGAGATAACACATTTTCTTTTTTACTTCTTGCAAGGGTCTGGAATTGGATGCCCTGTCCAGGACCATAGGGCCAGGTGGATTCTGGGCCTAAGGGGTGGTATGGGGGCTCAGGGCCTCTTGGCCCCAGGACCAGGGATCTGTCTGCTGCATCACACAGCTATCCTACAGCAGAGTCAGAGTGAAAGGAGAGAGAAAATATAGTACATGGTAGTGGAGAAATACGGAAGGAGGGAGTTGCGATCAGCAATGGCAATGGTGGAAAAATATGGAAGTAACTTTTGCGATGGACTTATCATAAAAAATGTGATCCACTCATGACAGAGTTGTTGGTGTTGGAACAAAGACTGAAGCACATTTTTTATTATTATTATTTTTTGGGGGGTGCTTGCATAGCAGGGTGATCGTTGGGTGTCTGAGGTCAGATTTGGACCTGGGTGCTCCTGGCTCAAGGGCCAATGCTCTGTCCACCACCGAGCCACCCCTACTATTATTACTATTTTATTTTGGGTCTTTTTTTTTTCTTTTTTGGTTTTTTGCAGGGCAATGGGGTTGGGGTAGTTTGCATGTCACATGGCTGGGTGATTGTTGGGTTTATGGGGCCAGATATGGGCTCAGGTGCTCCTGGCTCCAGGGCTGGTGCTCTGTCCATTGCACCACCTGGCCATACCTACAATTACTACTATCATTTTTTTAATTTTAATTTTTTTCTCTCCCCTTTACTTTATCGCTCAAGCGAGTCTATATTTTTTTGGGGGGGAGGGGGTATTTTGTTTAATCTTAAACAAGAATATTTTATTAATGTATTAAAACATTATTTGTACAAAATGAGAATAAATATTAAATATAAAAAAGAAACAATCAGAGATTTTTTGTTTGATTATTTTTTCAATTGGTTTAAGAAGTAAGGATTTTGGGTGCAATAGATATAGTGCTGGATCTGGATTCAGGAAGACATTTCCTAGCTGTGTGACCCTGAACAAGTCATTTAAAACTATTTGCCTTAGTTTCTTCATCTCTTAAAAAGTATGAGGGGCAGCTAGGTGGCTCAGTGGATAGAGCATTGTTCCTGGAGTCAGGAGGATCTGAGTTCAAATCTGACTTCAGACACATAACACATATTTAGCTGTGTGACTTTGGGTAAGTCACTTAACCTCGAAGTCTTGCAACCCCCCCCCCCAAAAAAAAAACCACAAATGAGTTGGAGAAATGGCAAACCATTTCCAAGAAAATCCCCAAATAGGGTCATGAAGGGTTGATCGGACACAACTGAAGTCAATTAACAACAACAATTTTTTAAAAATGTCATTTATTCATTGGGATGGATACACAGGAATATTTTTCTTTTCCTCCAGGATCACCATTTTAGAGCTGGGAGGCTCCTTAGACTGTCTTCCAGTCCAACCATGCTCATTCATAGCTCTGGCTCAGTATCCCCAGGACTCTCCTTTGCTTCCTCTGTGTCTTTGATCTATTTCTTCTGCCTGGAATACCTTAAACTCTCAACTCTAGCCCTTCTTTAATGGCTTAGATCTTTAGTCCTCTGTAAAACTGCTCTGCCCTGGAAATGATCATAATACTTGGACCATTTAATGAGCATTTTTCACTGCTTCCTGTTGCGAGTTATTTTTTTTAAGATGATATGTCCTGTTATTTGTTATCTTTTCACAAGATCCTCTTCAAAGTTGTTAGAGAGCTGGTTTATATGAGTAACCTTGTTCATGTCTCCATCTAAAACCATAAATATGGGAAAAATTTCTCCTTTTTACTGATACAGGGAACATTTCTCATAGCATACTGATAGAGGAGAACTTTGGTTCCACTCCTCCAAAAAAATTCCTTTGGTATTTGGCAATATTAAGGTAGGTTTGAAATGACTTGGCTCTACAGTTGAATTTTTATATTTCTTTAAGGACTTTCACTAAGCATTCAATAGCATTTATTAATTACCCAATATCTGTACTGGGAGAAGGCATGACAAACAAAACACGCAGGCGCACTGCTCAAAGGGTCTACCATCTGCTGAAAGCTTGTGTCTGCAGGTTTACATTAGTACCACTTAGGGTGTGAGTCATGTTAGAGATTGGAAATGGGAAACACAATTAGTCATACCGAATGTTGACAAGAACTCAGTGAGTGTTCGGTATTTACCTTCTTTTGTTTTCTCTTGACCTCTTATTTTCCACTAATTTCAGAACAATTTTGGGAACAAATACGCAGAAGAATTTTTTTTTTTTTGCTAAGTGCGAACTTTTCCTAGATTGACCTTGATGAAAAATTTTTGTTTATAGGAAAATTCAAAGAAAAATTTCATATGGAGACATTTTTTCCTACATGTTATCAGACAATGGCTTCTAAGACATAGTAAATACTTCACTGAAAAATAGTAGACTTCCATCTAAAATTTCCCAAACAAAAATTTTATTTTATTTTATATTTTTTTAGTTTTTTGCAAGGCAAACAGGATTAAGTGGCTTGCTCAAGGCCACACAGCTAGGTAATTATTAAGTGTCTGAGGCTGGATTTGAATCCAGGTACTCCTGACTCCAGGGCTGGTGCTTTATCCACTGAGCCACCTAGCCACCCCCCAAACGAAAAATTTTGTTAACAAGTACTGTATACAAAAGTTCTACAAGCAATGTAGGCAATCATACAACTTCTTTGAAGAGAGATATTTAAGAGAAGAAAAACATCTAGATACTAGTAGGGTTCTACTATCTTCTATCCTACTCAACTGACTATAATAACTATGTCCATTAAAAGAGAATAAATACTATTTCTAAGTCATTAATTCTGCCATGGAGATTTATTATTCTCTATTTTGTATGCTTTGGCTTTTAGCTTCCCTTTGAAAGATAACTACCCTGAGGGCAGAACTTCTGAAATTTTTTTTGCCTCAGGCTTCCTTTATACCCTTAAAAAATCATTAAGGACTTTCTAAGGAGCTCTTGTTTATGAGGGTTATACCCACCATCTTCATATTATTAGCAAACTAGTTTTGACCTTGTGGACCTCTTGAAAGGGTCTTGGGGGTCCCTGGACTACATTGAGGTCTGCTGTCCAATGGAGTCAGTCCTATGGACTGTGCCTGAGTTCCTAATAGCCAATGAGAAGAGCCTTATTTTCTTCTGGCAGAGGTCTTTGTGTCTTCTTGATTTCTGCTCCTTTTCAAGCATTCTTATTCTAAAGTATCCTCTAATTAATCAACTGAAAATATATTTATTAATTGAATAAGGCACTATGCTAGTATCTTAGAGACCAAAGATAAAACCTTTTTGCCCTTAAGGAGCTTATGATCTAATGAAAGGGCTGTAGAATCTAAGGGGTTGTAGAAGGGATATGACAGGAGGAAAGGAGAGATCAAGGCAAAGTGTTCTTAGAAAATTTGAGGATGGAGAATCACTTTTACCTGGGGATAAAACTATGATTTGGAAACCATTAACCAAGATCAAATCAACTCTGCCATGGTTTCAGAAAGGGGGCATTATTCCTTTAAAACCACATTCAGAAGCCCTATAATTCTCTGGACAAAACTAGTGGTGGAGATCAGGAAAGGGAGAGGTGACACGAGCCAGTCTTTGAAAGAAGAGGTAGATTTCAACAGCAAAGAGGAGAGAAGACATTTTAGGCACGGGGTGGTAGAGCAGCCTGTGCAAAATGCACAATAATTGGAGAAGGAAAGAAAAGAATATAGAAGCCTAGGATCATAGAACTAGAAAAGTTCTTAGAGGCTACTTATTTCAATCTTCTCATTTTACAGTTAAAGAAACTTAGATTCCCAGAGAAATAAAGATACTTGTCTAAGGTTACACAGCTAATAGACTCAGAGGTAGGAATACCTAGCAGTTCAATGCAGTTTGAATATAAAGTTTGTTCACCCTATTGTGTGACTAGGTGAATATAAATCTGGAAACATAGGCAAAAGTTGGGGGCGGGTTAAATTTCAAGGTAAGGAGTTAGTTTCCATTTTTTATTCACAGCTTTGTTTGGTTTCAACTCAATGGGACAAGATGATTAAGCTAGTTACCCTCTGGTGTGCATCCATCTCCCTTTCCTGCTTCCTTTATGTGCTCTCTGCCCCCACTGGATTGTTAATCTCCTTGAGGCCAGAGGCTCTCTTTAAAAAAAAAAAATTGCTTCCCCAGTGCCTAGCAGAATGTCCACTACCTAGTAGTGCTTAAATCTTTATTAAAGTAAGTAGAACTGGGCGGCTGGGTGGCGCAGTGGATAAAGCACTGGCCCTGGAGTCAGGAGTACTTGGGTTCAAATCCGGTCTCAGACATTTAATAATTACCTAGCTGTGTGGCCTTAGGCAAGCCACTTAAGCCCAGTTGCCTTGCAAAAAAACCTAAAAAAGATAAAAAATAAAAAAAAAAACCCAAAATAAGTAGAACTGAACAAAAATCAAGGGACAAAACATCGGGGAGGGGAGGTCAACAAGTGTTCAAGTTATATTGCTGCTATTTGCCCTTCATTCTTGAAGAGGGCCATGACATCAAGGAAATGATGCTATGACATACAAGTAAATAAGATTTAAGTGAGGGAGGGTTGTGTAAAGTCACCAGCCTCAATTTCTCCTTCAGAGAAGGAGATTCCAGTGGTCAGATATGGATCAGGAAGAGAGAGAGATATTCAAAGGGCAACTCCCCCTGAGGAGATGGAAAAGGATGGGTCATAGCAAAGAATGATGATTGTGGCCAGAATAAGGGGAAGGGACCAGCAGAAGGGGAAGAGAATAAAGATAAGATAGAAATAAGGAATGAACAAGGGAGCAGATACTGGAATCTAGAGGGGAGATGAAGAAGCTTATGACAGATGACTTTAATCTTCATAAAACAAAAAAAAGATTATCTGTTGAGACAAGTTGGGAGTATAATGTGGGAAGTTTGAGGTCAGACAAATAGGCTTGGAATAACCACTGTGAGAAGAGAATAGGAGTCAGTGATGAATAAAAGGACTGCCATTTGGTGGTGAAGGCCAAGTTTATATTAGCTTGAATTTGCAGTGAACCCAGCCCAATCGGCAGTTTCCTGTTTCCTCCAGGAGCAGATGCTGGGGATAGCCAAGGATTAGAAGGGTAGGAATAGAGAAAGAACAACAGGGCAAAGGATTTGAAGACAGTGCTCTAATAAAATGACTGACTATAGGGTCAAGAAGGAAAGGAGAAAAATGAATCCATATCTAAAAAATTAATAGATGCTTTTATATTTCCATGGCCTGCTTCTCACTTTCCTGTCTCTCCATCCATAGAAACAGAGAAGTTCAGATTATATTGCATTATGTCAACAGAAGAGAGCTAGAACTAGATGAAGTAAATTTTGTTATTGTTCAGTTGTGTCTGTTTCTTTGTGATGCCATTTGGGTTCTTCTTGGCTAAGATACTGGAGTGAATTGGCAGCCCATTTTCAAGATGAGGAAACAGAGGCAAAGAAGATTAAATGACTTGCTCAGGGTCACACAATGAGTGTCATAGCCAGGATGGAACCCTTTTCCTCAAAATCCAGTATGCTTTCTTCTTTGCTAAACTGCTGAATGAATGTCCTAGGAGAACAGAGAGGGTCTGAGAGATGGGATGTCATAGTGAAAGAAAAAGAGAAATAGAAGAGTAGTGAGGCAATGGGAGAAAGAATAATCAGAAAAAAGAATTTCAAGTTAAATTGGAGATGGAGCAGTTTCAGATGATGATGAAGTTAAATTCCAATCATCCTAAAGGGTGCCTGAAGCAGAGAAGGTTGAGGGCTCTGATGAAGTTAGAGAGATAAAATTATCTTGAGCCATAATGTGAATGTTAACATCATTGAGGATGATGGTGGGCATCAGATTGGATGGTATAAATAGGAGTCAGTTGCTGAAGTCAATGAGAAAGGTTAAAGACTGTCCTAGAGGTTGGTAGGTGACAGTGATAACACTGGGAAATTTGAAATGGCTAGCAAGAATATGAAAGGAGGGGATGAGAAGGGCTGCTTCTTTTCTTGCCCTGTCCTTGATCTCTTGTGGGGCTCTCCCTCAAATCAGAGTAAGAGAACAGTCACCATTAGTAGAGTTTGGGGAAGTGTAGAAAGGGACCAATATATCCTCTCTTACCATGACTGTATCCCTTTTTGGGCTTTCTTCTCCTGGGACTCATCTGCCTTTTTCCTAAATTGAAAATCTTTTCCCTCTGTTATCTCTTTCCACATCTCTTTCTTATTTATATTCAATTCAACCCTAGTCTTGTCCAGTCCCCACGCCATCTGCCTTCACTTCCTCTAGGAACCTCTTCATCCCAGATATCTTTCTCTTGCATTTTTTTCCTCCATTGGATTTTAAGCTCCTTGAGGTCAGAAACTATCTTTTGCCTCTTTTTCTATGTCCAGTGCTTACCACATTGCCTGGAATGTAGAAGGAATTTATTAAATGCTTACCAATTGATTCCAACCAAGCAGGACACCCCCCTCCCCTAAAGTCACTAGTAGAGAAATCTTTTAAATCACTGATTAACCTTGGGTCGCTAAAAATAAATTTGACTGCTTATATTCAGCTTAGTTGATTTCCTTTGTAATCTTCTGCTTTTTATGTCCTGTATTTAAAGATATTATTCCGAGAAGGGATCCATAGATTTCGTCAGGCTTCTAAAAGCAGCCATAATACACAAAAAATTAAATTCCCCTGTTAAAACCATGAGATTAAAAAAAATAACAACTTCTTTAAAAATAAAAAGCATGTTCTTCTAGCAATGTGGCTGTTTGGACAACAATTCCCCAAATCCTCAGAAACGAATACTGTAAAAATCATTGTCAGGTTGAGAGATCCATAGATGATTTTTACCACTGCTTGTGGCCAGAATATGGAGAAATGAAATTGGATTATATAATGAATATGGAATTGGATTATATAATGCAAAAAACTGGTTAAAATCAAGGAGTTAAAGGTTTTTCCCCCTTTATTTTTGGTAAGCAGTCTTTAATAATAATAATAATGGCCAGGTAGCAACTAGCAGAACAGAAAGTTGTCTTTGGGCGGGAGGATATAGATCCAAGTTTCATCTGTGATACATATATAAGTTCTATTGGTTATCCCATACACTTGAAAGTAATTAACTTTGTTAGGTTGGACTTCTTGATTCATTGAATCAATCAGTCAACCAATCAATCAATTAAAACATAAATAGAACCAAATAGCTCTTGAATCAAAGTTATTGGATGAGATTGGGAGAATGGGAGCCATATGGACTTGAGGATCATTATACTATGCACCCAAATCCCCTAAATTGACCTAATCATTATAACTGGCTATACATGAATTACTGATTTGTAGATGACATGTAGCACATTAAATTATTTTGGGAGAGATTAGAATTGCAGTTTCATTGACACAGGAAACTTTTTCTACCAGTTTGGGTTAGCAGTACTGAGAGGTTTAGCCATTTGTTCAAGATCACACAGTCAGTCTGTATTAAGGGAAAACTTGAACACAGAATCCAGGTCAGTTCTCTATTACATCCCCCAAGTCTCTCATTAAATGATTACACATAAAGGAAAAAAAAACAAAACCAAAACCAAAATGGATTTTGTCAGAATTCTCTCAGTATTTAGGCAAAAGTGATTTCTGTGTTGCTCTCTCTCTCTCCTTTTTTTTTGGCCTAAGAAATTCAAACTAGGTTATTTTTTTTTGCTGTCCATTTTCACTAGAAACCAAATTTCCTGTTATTTGCCCTCAACAGACCATGGATAAAATCATTAGTTAAATCCAGCCTCAGACACTTAATAATTGCCTAGCTGTGTGACCTTGGGCAAGTCACTTAATCCCCTTGCCTTAAATAAAAAAAATTTAAAAATTCATTATTTAAAAGGAAGGTACCAAGGGGCAGCCAGGTGGCACAGTGGATAGAGCACTGACCCAGGAGTCAGGAGGATCTGAGTTCAAATTCGGTCTTAGACACATAAGAATTACCTAGCTGTATGACCTTGGGCAAGTAACTTAACTTAATTTATAAAAACAACAACAAAAAAAGGAAGCTACCTCTCCCCCAACATAGTTATTACCAAGACTTTACAAAAGACAAAAAAAATTTTCCTAAATTTTTCTTTACAAAACTTTAGTATGTTCAGAGCTCTATTAAGTTAAGAAAAACAATTTCCATTTATAAAGGAATTTAAATTTATTAAGTTGAAAATTAAATAAAACCTTGGCATATCTAGAGTTACACTAAAGACAACAGCAATAATTTTCATTTATAGGGAATTTTTCTTCATTTGAAAAGTATTTATTAAATTTTAATGCAGGCATTGAGCTAGGCCCTGGGAAACCAAACCAGCTCCTGCCTTCAAGGACTTTATAATCTATTGGGTGAAACAACTTAGCAAAGTGAATATGACATAATTTGAGGTGAGGGGAGGGCCAGAAAAGTGGGGTGGATCCAGGTATATGTGGGTACCAACTCCTGTTAAATTTTCAGTGTGAGCATTTCCGCCTCAGAAATCAGCAAAGGCTTTTGCTGATAGAAAAGATTTAAGAAAATGTCAATATTAAGGATGAGATTTAAAAGCATGTCATAGGTGCACCCCCCCCCCCCTCCTTCCAGAGTGCTAGTTTTTAAATGCTTAAACTTGTGGTTGCATTTGAATTGACTTTTTTTTGTGGGAGATAGTTCTTAAGCTGAGCCTTGAAGGAAGCTGGTTAGTCTCAGAGACAGACAGGGACAGTGACACAGAGGGAGAGAGAGAGAGGGAGAGAGAGACAGATAGACAGACAGACAGACAGATATGAGAGACAGGTAATTTTAAAGGATTGATTTACAGTGTTTTATGTACATGATGTCATTACAATCTTAAAACAATATTGTGAGGAAAGTATTTCAAATATTATTTCAAAGAGGGAACTGAGACTCAAAAAGGTTAAAAGATTTGTATAGTTACTTGATTAGTGAATGACAGAGCCAGAGTTTGATTTCAGGTTCCATAATTATGGAAGCTAGGTGATCCCAGGCCTGGAAGACTCATCTTTGTGAGTTCAAATCCAACCTCAACACTTATTAGCTGTGTGATCCTGGATAAGTCACTTCACCCTGTTTGCCTCAGTTTCCTCATCTGTAAAATGAGCTGGTAAAGGAAATGGCAAATCATTCCAGTATCTTTGCCAAGGAAAGTTCAAATGGGATTATGATGAGTTGGATACAACTGAAATGACTGGACAACAAAAACAACATAAGATTAATAGATTCTATTTAGAGCTAGAAGAAACCTCATAAATTATGTAGTCCAAACCTCTCATTTAATAGATGAGAAAAACCCAGAAATTATTGTTGACATATGTTTGTTTATTATTTTACTTATAACTATTTATTTGTTATGATTAGCATTTATTTATTATTTTATTTTAATTTATGAAATAATACAAGTATTTCACAATATAATAGAATTTAAAAAAAGGATGACTGCACAAGAAACTACAGGATACTTATGAGTGATTTCCCTAATATCACTCAGGTAGTCAATGACAATATGGGATATGAACACTGTGGACTCTGTCCTTATTAGACCTGCATGGTCCTCCCCCAGTTCCTTGAGAAGTCCAGATACATTCCACACATTGAATCATACAAGTCCATTGAATACTGTGAAATGCAAGTGTGGAATGCTATACTTTTAAGGAAGTGTCACTAAGAATTCCTATTATCTACAACTTTTTGTTTATTATACAAAGAACAAACATTTCAATCTCCAGGATTACCGTCACTTGAAAAATAATAGTGAGGTCGTTGGAGTAAACAGTCAGAGAGGGCCTATATCCTTTCCTGTTTTTAACTCAGCC
This sequence comes from Macrotis lagotis, assembly GCF_037893015.1. Classification (NCBI taxonomy): domain Eukaryota; kingdom Metazoa; phylum Chordata; class Mammalia; order Peramelemorphia; family Peramelidae; genus Macrotis; species Macrotis lagotis. The sequence continues at coordinate 44,061,006 of NC_133659.1, read as the reverse complement.
TTTGGATTCAGCCTTTGCCTTGTCCTCTTCAATCTGAACAATCATCTTCCATTTCCTCCCTATTTGTTGATCTAATAATTTCTTAATTGAGCTAAGGATACTGCTTTGAGATTCTGAGCATTCTTTCTGGTGTTTTTCTTGTTTTTTTAACTCATTTTCTCCTATTTCCTTTTTCCTTTTTTCATGTTTAATTCATATTTTTTCAAATTTTTCCCCATCTTGCTTTTTCATTCTTTCTCATTTTAACTCATCTTTTTCATTTCATTTCATTTCATTTTTATTTAAAATTTAGTTATTTCTCCTTGGTCATGTCCAATACCATGACTTGCACCTGTAGGGTCAAAGACACTATCTCAGATGGTTGGGGACAATTTAATACTTCTATTATTGGAAAGCAAGCAACTTTAGTCTCTTTTCTGTGGGTAGAGTTTGCTTGTGGGGAAGATATGCTATGATCCATTGTTAAATTTTGCTGGGTGGCAATCTTAAAATAGTTACTGTTTCAAAGACCACCTGAATCTCTACTCTGTGAGAAATTTCAAAATTAATTTACCAGAGATTCACAGCTCTTATTTCAAGCCAAGTGAAAAAAAAAAGAGCCAAAGGAAGTTACCTCTAATGTTTTAGATGGGAGAGAAGGACTCAAAAGGAACAGAGAATAACCATACTGTACATGAGAAAAATTAGAGATAAAAAGCCTCTGACAGATGGGTTAACCTGACTGAAAGGATAGAGGAAGTGGTAACTGTAGGAGCCAAAAATAGAAAGAAAAAAAAAAGAAAATGAAAAACACTCAAGGTGACTCTGATTAGCTTACTCTCTTTCTCTCTGTACAAAAGCCATTTTAGGGACTCTGGCAAAAATTCAACAAATTCAACAATTCAAGAAACAGATATTGGAAACTTATTCTGGACAAAATGAATGAAGTATAGTTTTTTTTTTTAAATTTAATTAGAGTCCCTAACCTCAAGGAGCTTATCATCTGTTAGGGATGTTATTGCATTTACACAGAAAAGTATGATGCAAATTAGAGTATGAAGAAAAATATGAGGGATCCAGCCAAACTGAGTGCACAATGTAAAGGAGAGAATGCTTTGAGTTGGCGATGGGTGTGGAGGGAAGGTAGGGAAGGCTTCAGAGAGAAGGAAGCAACCTAACCTGAGCCTTGTCAGGACAGAAGGATTTTCAGCCAAATGAACAGTTCTTAGTAAATAACTATTTTTCATTTTATTTATTTGAATTGAATATTTTTCAGAAAAGAAAAAGAATATTTTTTGTTTCATCCTTGTAAATTTATGCACCATGGGACATTAAATGACTGCATGTTGGATTGGATTCTGAATGATATAAAAGCATTAGGTTCTTGCAATGTATAGAACACTGTGTAAGAAGGAATTGTAAAGAAGAAATTTCCTATTTTCTCTCAGGCAACAGCCTTCTAATTTTGTATTACATACTCTTATGAATAATACAGTGTGCCATTTTTGATAGCTGAGCTTTAGGAGATAAATGCGTCCCCAGGGTCCTGCCACCCGATCCTGATGGGGCTTCAAAGAGAAAGGCGAAGAAGAGATCTCTCAGTATGTCTTTATCCTATTGAAGCCAGATGAGATGGTAAGGATGTGCTCACTTGGAAAGCCAGACAGGGTTTGGGGAATTATGGACATTATGTCAGCAGTGTTGGGGCTTGGGTTTTGCTTTTGCTTGGAAGATGAGCATCAATTCAAACATCCCGAGAATGCAGCTGTCGGGCTACATTAAATTCATGTTCTAACATTTTTTTTCCTTTGAAAGGGTGGAGGTGGTATTTCTCCAGAACACTATGAAAAGAGTTCTCTCCTCACCCTTGGGGCTGCACTTCCTGTATCCATGGCATTATGAGCCAAGGCGGAAGGGAGACAAACACCTAATGAACAAGGGATAAAAATTCCTGTCCTGGAGAACAGATTACTGTATATCCGCTTGAGACCTTTGGGACCATCACCTTAAAGGACATAGAAGGAAAAAGTCAAAATATTTGGAGGAGGACACTGAGAAATGTTATAGCTACCATTTGGTATTTTCTGCCAAAGTATCATTAATTTAAAGTACATATCGTACATGGGGCAAGTTGCTGCAATGGTCAGGAAGACACAGCTTTGTGAGTTCAAATCTCACCTAGACCGTGTGACCCTGGGCATGTTACTTAATCATGTTTGCCTCAGTTTCCTCATCTGAAAAATGAAGGAAATAGCAAACCATTCCAGTTTATTTGCCAAGTAAGCCAAAGTGGGGGCACAAAGAGTTGGACTTCATTGAAAACAATTAACAACAAACACATATCTTGCAGGGAACAGGTGTTCAATAAGTCTTTGCTAAGTGAATTAATGAATGAATAAGTGATTATATCCCTAATAAAACTCAAATATATTGGGTGGTCCACCATATTTCAGAAGAGATATTCCTAGATCTAAAGCCAGAAGGGACTTGTGATTAAGTTATTAAGTTCCACCCCTTCATTTTTCACATGATGATTATATTACCCAGGGAACTTATATGATTTCCTTATGATCACAAAATTAGTAAACATCAGAGGTGGAATTTGAATCCAGGTCCACAGAACAAGTACTCTTTCTACTGCACCAATTCCATGATGTCATTTGTCTTTTTTTAAATGAAGAAGTATATAATCCTATCAAACACTGCTTTCAGAAGCCATCATGGCTAAGTTGTTTGTGTCAAATGAGCAGCTGTTGGTTTCAGAAAACCTGCCTGATTCATAAAGGCTGTTGCTGTCATAAAAATGGAGTGGGAAACTTCTGGCTTCCTGCCCAACAGCATTTACATGACCAGAGCCGTATTAGCAGCCAGGCATTTCCGGTGGTTCCTCACATTTCTGGGAATTCTCTAAATGGTTGGAAAGCAGTTTTTGCAGTACATTGTCTCAGTTCTTAGTCATATTTTCCTTATATTTTAGTAATTACCAAAAAAATGCTGTTGTTTCACAGATGATCTAGGTATACTTGGGGTCTTGGTTAAATAATAAAGCAAAGATGTGGAAAGTATTTCTAGACATTTCAGAGATCCTCAAGGCACATTTTGGGACAGATGGTTTTGGTCTGCCGATGGTTAATTAGCTTCTCAATGAAATGCAAAGATGTGCTGGTACCAAACATGTCAAAACAAAATTAATATTAAGAGTAACTTTTTATAGTGTTGCTATTTAGATATGCAAAGTGTGATGCTCTATCACATCTCTCATTCTGAGCAACCAAAATTATGAAAATAACACAAAGATGTGGCATTTGACTTGAGGCAAAGCTAGCAGAGGTACAGCTCACTAGCTTGCAGAATCAACCATCTATTTTCATTAAAAAATACGTACACATAATCTGGGTAAGTCTGACTAAAAATACAGAACAAAAGCCAGAGAAAAAGAATCAGTTTTTTCTGGGTTTGTGGAAAATTCTTGCCACCAAGTAAGAGAAGATTCTAGAGAAAGCCATTCATTGAAAGATCGTGTTAACTACCATTTCTATCTTGCCTTCTAACATTCAGGTGTTATCTTCTCTCTACTAGGGATGAAGAAAAGAATAGTAAGAGATGATAACAAGAATCTTCCAAATATTTTAAAGGTTTTTATGAAGAAGGATTGAGCTTGTTCTGCTTGGTCCCTTGGTAGGAAGGGTCATAGAGGCAGATTTGGACTGACTGTAAGGAAGAACTTTCTAGTCATTGGGCCTGTTCCAAAGTGGAATGGACCACTTTTCCATTTACTGGAAAATTTGAAGCAGATGTTAGATGACCATTTCTAAATGAGATTCTTCATCTGGGCATGAGCTGGATTAAGTTGCTGTCTTGAATACCTTTTATGTCTTCATTAGGTTTTAATTTTTATTTTCTCTTTATTCCTACTGCTTAGAACAGTACCTAACATTTAATAAAGAGTTAAAAGAAGCTTGATAACTAAGATTCTAGGTTCTTGGACAACCTTCTGTACTCTGCCACTTATTGGAAACCAAATTTAGTATTTTATTTAGTTCCCGGAACTACAGTTTAAGAAGACCACTGACCAATCCTTGGAACATAGACAGAAATGATTCAGAGAGTGAAAATGATTTAAAAGTATGTTTTTCCTGAAGTGACTGAAGGAGCGAGGATATTTTTCCCTAATTAATCAATCAACAAAAAATTATTATATATCAGACATTAAGTTCTGAGAATACAAAAAAGGACAGAAATAATCCCTGCCCTCAAGAAGTTTATAGTGTGGAGAACACATTTACGTATGTTTTCTATATGTATATTCATACATATTAAGTATTATACATTATATATTGCATATATTTATCTATATTGATATTGAAAAATATAAGATACATGAAGACCAGATGGACCTTAGAGGAGCTAAGAGGAAAGAGAGAGGCTTTCTGCAAAACTTGATATTTGAGATGACAGGTGAGGAGGGAGAATATTTCAAGCAAGGAGGACAACTTGTATAAAGGGAAGAATATAAAACATGGAGTATCCAGATCAAAACAATATCAATGAGGCTTATATAGCTGGATCATACAGAATATTGGAGGGCAGAAAGGAGAAAGAAGATCGGAAAGAAAAAAAATGGCTAGATTATAAAGAGTTTTAACTATCCAACTTTAGTAGAACTTTTAAAATACCAAACAAAGAATACTTTATCCTCTGGAGGTGATGGGAAGCCATCAGAGTTTTTTTTTTGAGTAACTGAGGATGACAAGGTAAGATTTGAACTTTAGGACAATCACTTTGGCAGCTGGATGGAAGATGATTAAGGTAGAAGCATTTGAAGCACTGAGACCAATTAGGAGATTATCAGAATAGTACAAGAGAGAGGTGATGAAGGTCTGAAGGTGGTAGCCATATGAGTAGAGAGAAGGGAACAAAAATGAGATAAATGAGATAAATGATAATATTTATCAACTAATTAGATATATGGGATGAGTTAAGAGTGAAGAAGATGACATTGAAGTTGCAAACCTGGCTGATTTGGGAAGGTGGTGTGGTCTTCACAATATGAGTTTGGGATGAAAGTGGAGTGAAATATGGGGAAAGGAAGGGCAAGGGATATATATTTATATAGTGTTTAGTATGTGTTGTACCCTAAGCATTTTTATAAACATTTATCTCTTCTGATGCTCACAACAACACTATAAGGTGCTGCTATTATCCTATTTCATAGCTGAAGAAACTGAGTCAAACAGAGATAAGGTGACTGTTTGAGAGTGACACAACAGGCCCAGCTCTAAATTGAACTATAGAGGACAGCTAGGGATAAGATAGCTAACTTCAAATTTGTTTAATTTCTTTCTTTTTTTTTTAAGTTTTTGCAAGACAATAAGGTTAAGTGGCTTGCCCAAAGCCACACAGCTAGGTAATTAAGTGTCTGAGGCTGGATTTGAACTCAGGTACTCCTGGCTCCAGGGTCAGTGCTCTATCCACTGTGCCACCTAGCTGCCCCCAAGTTTGTTTAATTTCAAGGCTGACATGTATGTAAAAATAAATTGAGATTTTTTTTTTCTATTTAACCCCAAAGGGCAGAACTGGAAGGAGTGGGTAGAAGTTGCATAATGATTTTGGCTTGATGCAGGACAAAACCTCTTAGCAAGTCTTGGGACTCTCCAATGACAGAGTAGTTTTCCTTGGGAGGTGGTGAGTTCCTTGTCATTGAATGTTATTGGTATGGCAGGATTATGACTTGGATTTGAGATAGATTAGATGGGCTCTGGAGTCTCTTCTAATTCAGTGACTTGTTGATTCACAAATAACCTCAGTAACTACTCATAACTCCTCACCTGAATTTATTCCATATATTCAGTCGATCTATAAATACCCTTCTTTCCTCTAATGCTGCCACCAGCCTCATCTGAGGGTCTGAGGGGAAAGTCCTCATTGCCTCTCGACTGGACTATTGCAAGAGCATATTGGTTGGTCTCCCTGACTCAAATGTCTATTCTAGTCTTTCTTCCACTTGGAAGTTCTTCTTTCACTCAAGTTCTAGCTAAAGTATAGATCTGACTATCTCACTCCCTGCTATGTAATAACCTCCAGGGGCTCAAGACCTTTTAGAACCCTTAAGAACTTGACTCCTTCTTACTCTGCTTGTCTTATTACATGACACTCTTCACATACTCTATAATTTAGCAAAATTGATCTTCCTGTTGTTTCTTGCTGTTCTGCTCCACCTCCTTTGTTCTCAAAGATCACGTCATCAGGGAGGTGATGACATGACAAGTAAGTGAACTGGATGTGAGTGTGGACTTTGCTGTGCAAAGTCATGAGTCTCAATTTCTCCTCTGGAACCATCCGGGTCTGATGGTCAGCTATGGATCAGATGGCTGGAGTTGGTCCTTGATGTGGGGCAATCAAGGTTAAGTGGCTTGCCTAAGGTCACACAGCTAGTAAATGTTAGGTGTCTGAAGCCTGTCTGAGGACTTGGGTCCTCCTGAACCCAGGTATGTTGCCCTATCCACAGCACCACTTAGTTGCCCAACGTTGGCTCTACCCTATGCTGGTAATGAGTTACTTCCTCACCTCTGTCTTTTAACTTTCTTCAAGATTCAGCTCAAATCTTACCTTCCACATGAAGGTTCTACAGAACAAAGATTGTAGAAATGGAACAAAGAAAACAAAGGAGTGTAGCTAGGTTATGTAGAAGATAGAATAACAGCCCTGGAGTCAGTAGGTCCTGAGTTCAAATCTGACCTTAGATACTTGCTAGCTGTATGACCTTGAGCAAATCACTTAACCCTAAATGCCTCCAAAAAACAAAAAAGGAAAAGAAAAGAAAATGAAACAAAGAATACATATCTGGGTAAGGAAAGTCTGGACAGTGGAATTAAGGCAGAATAAAGCAGAGGAGGTAGTTAGGTGATACAGAAGGATAGAGGTCAAGCTTAGAGCCAGAAGATTCTTCTTGATGAGTTCAAACCTGGTCTTAGACACATACTAGCTATATGACCCTGGGAAAATCTCTTAATCCTATTTCCACTTTCCTCATCTGTAATATGAGTTGGAGAAAAAAAAATCAAAGCACTCCAGTATCTTTGCCAGGAAAACCTTAAATGGGGTCACAAGGAGTTGGACATGACAGTAATGAACAACCACTACCTATTTCAAACATATACTAAATAAACAAATTCAATAAAGTTGACCATTCAACTGTAATTATAATTATAATTATGATTTCATTCACTTGGTTTTTGCTGTATGGATGATTAGGACAAATTTTAAAATTTTCAGATTTCTCCCAGGAGAATTTTGTAGCATTGTAGACCTTGTCTCATTTAGTAGGTTAGCATCTGCAACAGGAGCATTTGGAAGACCTCACCATTCACCAGAAATCCCTCTTCATCTTGGACTTTGTGCTAGATTTCCTTCATAACAGTGTCTGAAACTCGGGCAATTGTATTGCTTATAGTCAATGAACAAGATTGTTCTTTCAAGGAATCTTGAATAACTTTGATCATTCTCTAGCTAGAAGTTACCAGCATAGAGAAGACCTATTTCATTCCATATTTCTGACCTATGTTTTCTTCTCTATTACTAACATTCTAATCCATTTGGTATTTTGTTCGAAGAGAAGGAAGTTCTCTGTTCTCCTGAATCAATGAAAATCATTATCAAGCAATAAACTTGGGGAATTTGGGGTTCTTTATAACTTTTTTTAGGTTTTTGCAAGCAAATGGGGTTAAGTGGCTTGCCCAAGGCCACACAGCTAGGTAATTATTAACAAGAAGTATCCCAGGGTTGTTATAAAGATCAAATGAGAGAATATTTGTTCTTAAATATAGCCCCTTGTCAAATGACCCTTCACACAGCTGCTAAATTGATTTTTCACAAGTTAAAACCTGATCATAGTATTCCTCCACATGGCATTCCTCCATTCCTCCTCTGAGGTCGGATTTGAACCCAGGTACTCCTGACTCCAGGGCCGGTGCTCTATCCACTGCACCACCTAGCTGCCCCTTTTTACATCTTTCTATCAACTAGGTGACAGCAAACTGTGGTCTACTGTGGAACATCTTGCAAAAAGTCTATCTATTCTCTATTATTATCCTTAGTGAGGTTAATTTGAAATGCATAAAATTATTTTCATAAAAATGGTAACAGAGCAGGACTATTTGTTGGCAGTATTAATGTTCTCTCAATCAACTTTTTGGGTATTAATTATATCTGAGATTTTTTTTGTCTGCATCTTTGGCATCTTCTCCTCCTTCAAACACCTCATCATTGAGAAAACATCAGTAACTCCTGCCTTATATTCTGACTTTCCTGTCTATGTTACATTTTTATGGAAACTGCTGATTCATTGTGTGGAGGAATACTATGATCAGGTTTTAACTTTTGAAAAATTAGTTTAGCAGCTGTGTGAAGGGTCATTTGACAAGGGGCGATATTTAAGACCAAATATTCTCTCATTTGATCTTTATAACAATCCTGGGATACCTCCTGTTATTCTCTCCATTTTACAATTAAGGAAACTGTGACAGACGGGGTTAAGAGACTTGCCCAGGTATCAGAAAGCAGGCTCTCTAAATTGGAGCAAATACAAAGCAGACTCCCCAACACACTAGGAAAAATCTCAATGACAGTTTCTCTTCTAAATAATCCAGATCATTGATGAGTCCATTTGACTCATTAACTGACTATAGCAAGGAAGTGTCCTTAATCTCATCAATCAGGAAAACCCATCTATCTCAAATGCTGAGGCATTAAAAGCGCGGTGGATAGTTTTGTAACAAGTGCCACAGAAATTGGCATCTCTTCTCCAAAGAGGCTCTACCACGTCCATACCTGCCACTTAACACTTTCCTACAAATTCCTCAAAGCTGGGAGGAGTAGAAATACATGTCTCTCTATTTCCACAGTACCAAAACATCTCTTTCTGGCCTGTACAATCTTTTTTGTGAAGCCCCAGGCTACAGTGTTTTCACTAAATTCACTGGAGATAAAACCTTGAACTCTGAGTCACATGAAATGTGTGGTATGTTAGATGTAAACTGTAAAATTGGGTCATCAAATCTCTCCTGCTGGCCCAGAGACTGACACTTTATGGAAACTGGGCAAGGAAAACAGCAACGAGATTTCCAAAGAAATAGCAGATTTACTTATCCTCTATTTCTGAAACACCAAACATCTCTGCCAGGAAATGGGTCGGGTCTTAGGGAAACATCTGTTGTCCCTGTTTATCTTTCACAAGAGGCCATAATCTCCTATGTTAGATATTATAATTACTGTGTAACTACTGGGCTAAAGCTCATTGAGAGGCAATATGGTCTCTTGGAAAAGCACTCAAATGACTGGGTCATAAGAGTTGTGATCCATCCTTGCCTTGCCATGGGATTCTAGGGAACATTATTTTTTACATTTAAAGTTTTCCCATCTCTGTTACCCTTCTTTTGGAAATGATTTTCTTTTGGAGAGGATCAGCTTGTGTGAATGTATTGAACCCAGATGATTCTGGAGGAGAAAGTGAGACTGGTGACTTGGCACAGCCCCCCCCAACAATTCACTTGCTTGCCATGGCATCACCTCCCTAATGTCTTGGGCTTCTTGAGAATGAAGGAAAAACAACTATGCTTGTCTTACACATACATAGTTTCCCCCCATTAGACCGTGAGCTCGAGGGAAGGGACAGTTCTAGCCTTGTTTTTACTCCTCCCCTGGAGCATAGAAAGAATTTAATAAATGCCAACTGACTCATTAGTGGTTCAGGGTTTGAGTCTATTCCTTAGCATTATCTCCTAGAACAGTAGAAGCACATGAGGATCCAGTGACCTCAAAGAGAAGTTAGTATTATCTGACCCCACCAACCTGTGAGATAGGTATGGAGGCAGCCAGGTTGTGCTGTGGATAGCCTCTAGGCCTGGACTCAGGAATTCCTGAGTTCACATCCAGCCTCAGACACTTACTAGTTGTATGAATGGGAAAAATAAGCAATTAATAAAACTCAATTAGAGTTATCAAATTTTAGAGTTGTGATAACATTCAGAGAGCACCTAAATCTTTTCATTTTACATATGAGGAATATGAAGCCCATAGAGGTTACAACCACTTAGTACCAATGCTAGGTTGAGAAGTCCTCTGAATTTTAGTTCAGTGCTCTGCACTTATTTGTTTAAAGTATATTTTATTTTACCCTAATTATATGTTAAAACAATTTTCTAAAGCATTAAAAAACATTTTAGGTTCTAAATTCTATCCCTCCCTTGCCTCTCCTCTCTCTGAGACAGAAAGCAATTTGATATAGATTATACATGCATTGTTCTACATTTAAATCACACTGCAGAATTCTAATGTCTGACTTAGGAGAGGGCTTGAGATGACAGCATGCATAATCATAATAATAAATTAACAATAGCTAAGACCTGCTGTGCTAAATGCTTTACAAAAATTATCTTCTCTTTTGATTCTTACAATAGGATGTAGGTGTTATTATTATTCCCATTTTACAGTTGAGGAAACTGAGGCAGAGGTTAAATGACTTACTCAGGGTCATAGAGCCAGTAAGTGTCTGAGGCTGGATTTGAACTCAGGAATTCCTGAATCCAGGCCTAGAGGCTATCCACAGCACAACCTGGCTGCCTCCACATCTACCTCACAGATTGGTGGGATCAGATTATACTAACTTCTTCTTGAGGTCACTGGATCTTCATGTGCTTCTTCTCCTTTAGGAGATAAAGTTAAGGGAATAGATTCAAACCCTGGACCACTAATCAATCAAGCAGCATTTATTAAATTCTTACTATGTTCCAGGGGAAGGGAAAAAAAAAGGCTAGAATTGTCCCTGCCCTCAAGGAGCTCACAGTGGGGGAGATAATATAGGGAAAACTTTGTATGTGTAAGACACATCTGGTTGTTGTTTCTCCTTAGTTCTCAAAGAAGACCAAGACATTACGGAGGTGATGCCATGGCAAGCAATGTGAATTGGATTGGGGGGGGAGGGGCTGTGCTAAGTCAACAGTCTCACTTTCTCCTCCAGAGCCATCTGGGGCCAATGGTCAGATATGGGTAACTCTGGATTTGAGGCAATCATGGTTAAGTGATTTGCCCAGGGTCACACAGATAAGTGGCAAGTATCTGAAGTCCTGAATCTAAGGTTGGTACTCTATTCACTGTCCTACCTAGCTATAGATATACATATATGGTAAACAGAAGAAAATCTCAGAAGGAAAGGTACCAGTGGGATGAGGAAAGGCTTCCTTCAGAAGGGAAGAAAGGAGTTGAAATCTGGAGGAGGCCAAGGGAACCCGAAGAGGGATGCCTAGCAAACCACCTATTACAGACCGATTCTTGAAGTCATTCTAGAAGGACCTACCAGAAGCATGGTGACAGAATGGTGGATGCCACTTCTTACTTGGGCAAACCATTCAGCCAAGAGAGTTTGGGGTTCTCTAAAATTGACTTAAGAAACCCATAGTCAACTCTATCCATGATGAAGTGTCAGCCAGGGACCTAAAGGTAAGTCTGCTCTGTTTTGTCTTAACTTCAGAAAGAAGGTTGCCCTTATGAAATAACTCTACATGTTGCTTTGTTCAGTTGTTTTTCAGTGGTGCCTGACTCTTCCTGTCCCTATTTGATTTACTCTGCAAAGATACTGGAGTGGTTTGTCGTTTCCTTCTCCAGCTGATTGTACAGGTAAGAAAATCAAGACAAATAGGGTTAAGTGACTTGCCCAGAATCCCACAACTACTGTCTGAGGACAGATTTGAGTTTCCTTATACCAGATCTAGACCTAGCTCCTGAAAGTTATTGCTTTTAAGTCTCAATCTGAATTTTTTTTCATTGCTTTTCAGGGAAATTTTTTGAGAGAAAGAGGAAAGGAGGGAGGGAGGGAGGGAGGGAGGGATGGAGAGAGAGAGAGAGAGAGAGAGAGAGAGAGAGAGAGAGAGAGAGAGAGAGAGAGAGAGAGAGAGAGAGAGAGAGCACATTATGCATACAGAGGGAGAGGAATATATTACTCAGATTAATCCACCAGCTTAACTTAAATTGACCATAAAAACAGGATTATCTTGTATAAGCAACATAGGCAGATCCCAACTTATGAATGGTTTGTTTTAGAAGTTCATTTATAAATGTTTGGAACTTGAGAAGAAAACACATTTTTCCACAGTAACAAAGTTATAAATGGTGGTTGGATTCCCAGAGCAGACCACAAAAGCCTTTTTAACTAAAAGGGTAAGTTGGATTATAATGCAGGGTGTCCCCAAAGTCTAGTATTTACACTACTGACTTATGGTCTTGGTTCTGAAAAGAGGCCATGTGCTATAGAAGGGAGGGAAAAAAAGAAGGGTGTTTTCTTCCCCTTTCTTGGGTTTCTTCATCCAACTGGCCAAATTTGATATTGATATGAATGACAGCCTAGCACAGGAAATATAATAGCTTCTGCTAGAACAGAAATCTATCTGTTGTTTTTTTTTTGCAAACCTTTGCTTCTTGAATTCCAACAATGAATCAATCAACAAGAAATTATATGTCAGGCTCTGGATTGGTAGTAAATAGTGGTATAAGGGTAAAGTTGATGTGGTCCCTGATCTCAATAGTCTTACATTCCATAATAGCATAGTCATAGATATGTAAACTGGATACATTAAAAAATAAAAATGCAATGATTTGGTAAAGGATGGGTGGGGTGGGGGAATAATAATGGGGTATATCAGTAAAAAGTTTTTGAAGGCAACAGCAATAGGAATACAATGGTGATAGAGATGTAGTCTGTTCAAATATGACTTGACTTATTTTATTTTTTTAAAATGTATTTATTTAGGCCAATGGGATTAAGAGTGACTTGCCAGGGGGCGGCTAGGTGGCAGTGGATTGAACACTGGTCTTGGAGTCAGGAGTACCTGAGTTCAAATCCAGCCTCAGACATTTAATAATTACCTAGCTGTGTGGCCTTGGGCAAGCCACTTAACCCCATTGCCTTGCAAAAAAACTAAAAAAAAAAAAGAGTGACTTGCCCAAGGGGACACACAGCTACGCAATTATTAAGTGTTTAAGGCTGGATTTGAACTCAGGTCCTCCTGACTCCAGGTCTGGTGCTCTAGCCACTGTGCCACCTAGCTGCCCTGACTTGAGTTAATATATCTACAAGACTGATAATCTAGGAGCCAAGTTTGTCTTTGTCTCTCTCCTATCTTTTTTTCTGCACGAAAATCCCACATTCTAGTCCTCCTATTCCCAGGTCTTTGTGCTCAGGATTCTTCTATTTCCTTACAATCCCCTTGGTGATATCCTACCCAGTTCTTTAATCTCACAAATACTGATCTCACAAAAAAGATCTCATCCCTTTTTTTTCTACCTTCCACCAATTACTATTTTCTCCTTACAGCTCTTCTCTTCTAGGTGATAAGATGAAATTAATAGATTTAAATTATGACCCCATAATTGAACCAATTCATGCTAATATATAAATGGATGCTTTGTTCACAGTGGATACTTAATAGATGTTTGCTTATACTCTGTCCTCCCCCCAACCATTTTTTAAAAAGCATACTAATTAAACCAAATGGGTTTTTAACTAGTAAAAGTTCAGACATTATGAATAAATAAAATAAAAGTAGTCAGAAGATTTGGGGAAAAAATGTTTTTGCCAGACCTGGCTGCCTAGGAATCTGCTTTAGGGAGTTGATCTCCCAAAACTTTTCATTTGCAGTGCCATCCTCAATTTCTATAGATCCTTTCAAATGCCACCTTCTATGGGTAGCCTTTCTAGGATCCCTCTCCTAACCTCCATCCCCTAATGATAATGTCTTTTTACTCTTAAAACTTAGCTTCCACTTACTTTGTAAATATCTTCTAAGGTAACTATCCATTTTCATGCTATTTTCCTCATTAGAATGTAAGCTCCTTGAGGACAGAGACAATTTTTGTCTCTCTGTATGTTCTGTGCTTCAGGACAGGGCTTGGCATGGCATAGACACTCAATAAATTCGTGTTGGCTGCCTTTCTAACTTTAAAGTCTTTAAGGTTTTTAATAATGGCATTGGGTGCTCTCCCAGTGTTGAGAGAGTGTGGGCAGTGTTTGGGCAACATTAAAGTATAACTAGATGGTAAATTAAGGATTGTTTGTATTTCTCTTCATAGAACTCAATCACACATTTGTTCCCAAATTACAAGGGTCTTGACTGAGTGCCTTCCAAGTGTCCAGGGACAGCCTAAAGAATAAGGAATGCCAGTAAGTGAATTCTGACTGTAAGAGGGTAATTCTGTCATGGGAATGTTTTCAACATGGAGAAAAGTGATAGAAGACAAACAGGATACATTGTCTTATATTTTTATAAGAATTTTGTGGAAGAAACCTGCTGTACACCTGTTTCAGACTAAAGATGAGCATTCCATCTATTTCTAAAGGGTCGTTTTAAATAAAAACCATTTCTTTGAGTTGCCAATTATTTTACTCGAGGACATCCTACTGAATAGCTTTCATTGAGCTCTTTTTATGTTCAAGGATTCAGCAATTTGCTTTTGAAATGTTTTTCTTTCCTGGACTTCAAGGATTTGCAATTTCAATGCTGTGGGTACTTTCTCCAAGGGCACCTTTGTATAAGATGGTCTTTGAAAGTATGGTGACCAAAAGGTTCATAGTATATCATTGGTTTGGCCCTAAAGGGAGGTTAGAGGTCTTAACCTCTCATTTTACAAATGAGGAAACAGATGTTCACATAGGATAACTTAATATCATAGGATCACTGAGGTGGAGCAGAAGGGAACCTCAGAGATCAGGAAGTCTAAGTCTTTTTATTTTTTACAGATGAGGAAACTGAGGACCAGAAGGATAAATTGACTTGCCCAAGGCAAGAAAAGTAATGAGCATGAGAGATGGGATTTGAACTCATATCCTTCCACTCACTGAAGGTCAAAGGATTGTAAATAAAAGCTGCAAAGTCACCAAGTTGAGCATTGTTCCCTGCCTCCAGATCACCTGGGAAAACCAAAGTCAGAGAAACGGTCCTCAGATGACAGACACATTGGGTAGCCTCGTACTTGAAACCTGTTTATCCTGTGAGGGTCTGCTAGAACCTGTCTCCTGCCTACACAGCTTTGAGCATTCCAGGTTACCTTTAGGTCAAGATGAGCTTCTCAGGGAGCCTTCAAAACAGGATCTTTTTTTTTTCTACCTATAAATGTATATTGCACCTAGAAATTTGGGGCTAATTTCCAACACAGAATACTTGCTAAAGTGGGCAGTGGTGAAATTTTTTTTTGCCAGTTTCTAGCTTATTCCAAAGGAAAGAAAGAAGAAAAAAAAGGGAGAGAGAGATAAGGAATAAGAAAGGAAGGATGGAAAGAAGAGAGGAAGGAAAGAAGGAAGATAGCAAGGAAGAAAATAAGTTGGTCAAATACTGCTAAATACTTTATAAATATGATCTCATTTGATCCTCAGAACAACCTTTTGAGAAAAATACTATTATTGCCTCTATTTGATAGTTAAAGGAAGTGAGACAGAGATTTAAGTGACCTGCCCAGAGTCACAAGCAAGGAAATGACTGAGGTTAGATCTGAACTTGGGTCTTCCTGACTCCAGAGGAGGGTCTGCAGATCTAGCCACCATGCTAAACTTGAGGCCTGGAGAAAAGTGATTAGGGTACTTTAAAGTCAGATGTGAATTTTGCTGCCAATGGGTGATTTTTAGAATAAATAAAAAGCATTGGAGTGCCTTGGGAAGCTCTCAGAAAAAATTCTCAGAAAAAGTGCCCAAAGAGACCCAAGGTCTATATGCAAGTGCCAGCATGGTCAGTGTATGACCTGAGGTAGTCTGTCTTGGATTCTTTATCACAGAGATGATTCCCACTCACTCTTCTTAATCTCCCAAGCCATGTTGCAGAGATGAATCCTAATAAAAAGCTTTGAGCTTTTGGGAAGAAAGGTACTAAAGGGACATCCTATTTTATTTTATTCTTTGATCATCATATCTTCAGGTGCTAAATTAAATCACATTAAATTCAAGAAACATTTATTAGGTGCTAATTATATGAGGCACTGGGGACACAAAGATGAAAATGAGATAATTCCCCATTTCAGGGGGGTTGCGTTCATTCTGCAAAAGGACTATTAGTGAGTGTAGAGAAATAAATACAAAGGAACAAGAGGAGGAAAGAGAGAGGATCTTTCTGGGAAGATTTAGGAAAACTTAATGGTGGAAGTGACACCTGAACTGAGTCTTTATGAGAAGAATTTTAACAGGTAGAAATGGAATTCTGAGGTTGGAGATCACAGTTTGACTGATATATTGAATATGCGATGGGGAATACCATGAGCCAAGTCTGGATAGATAAAGTGGAGTCCAATCTCTCAGGGGCAACAGTAAGTTGCTGAAAGTTTTAAGTGAAGGAGTGACTTGGCCAGAACTTTGCCTTTGTTAGGTTTATGTTGACAACTGTGTGGGAGGATGGACTGAGAAGGTGAAAGACCAGAAACTGGAAGACCAATTAGGATGCTTTTACAATAGTTCATCTGGGAGGTGATGAAGGCCTGAACCCCAGTGGAAACCAAAGACCTGTAGTGAAATGGAGAGAGACATGGAGAGAGGAGGGCAATAGTTGGCAATCAAATGGACATGGGTAGAGAGAAAAAGGAAAGACTGAGAATTTTAACTGGGACAATTGGGAGCACAGAAATTAATAATTAAAAACAATTTTTGATATGTATGTGTGTGTGGATATATATATATATATACATACATATATATACATATATATATATATATATATATATATGTATATATAGACACAGAGAGAGGGAGGGGGCATATGATTTACTTTTTGCACGTATTGGTAAAGAGATTTAACAATTGTTGACACTGGACTGAATTTTAAATGAGATTAGGAAAAGCAATGACAAATTTGGAAGTCATCTGCATAGAGATGATAAAAAGTCTATGAGAGTGGATGAAATCATCAAGGGAAAGAGTGTAGGAATATAAGAGAAGAGGACACAAACCTGGAAAACACTTGTAGTTAAGGGTAAGGAGTAGATGATGATTCAACAAAAGAAGATTCAGGAGTAGACAGAAAGGAATGAGAAAAACCAAAAGGTGAGTAGCATCACAGAAGACAAGGCTAGAGAAGGCATCCAGGATCATGGAATGTTGGTTGCCATAGTGGTAACAGTTGTAGGAATATGAAAGAAGATATAAACTGGAAAAAAGTCTACTGTATTTATCCAATTAGAAATCATAGTCTCAGGGGCGGCTAGATGGCCTGGAGTCAGGAGTACCTGAGTTCAAATCCGGCCTCAGACACTTAATAATTCCCAGCTGTGTGGCCTTGGGCAAGCCACTTAACCCCATTGCTTTGCAAAAACTAAAAAAAAAAAAAAAAAGAAATCATAGTCTCTCACTAAAAGACTATCAGAAGAGCAAGATCCTGGAAGTTAAATTGCAAAGCAGAAGTGAGTAGATGATTGTGAAAGAAGGTAACTTTCTATAAGTTGTCACTGAAATTGGAAAGAGACAGAGGATGTTAGCTTGAATGTATGGCAAGATGAAGTAAAGGTTTTCATTTTCATTGTTGTATTTAATTAGATCTCATGTTTATAGGTAGTAGGAAAGAAGCTGGTAGATAGTGGGAAAGGAACTGGTAGATGGTGTGTGATGAAGGGTGAGAAAGAGAAAGGTTAAGCTCCAGGAACAGGCAAGAGGGGATTGAATAAAGGGCAGAAGGTAAAGAGCCAACTCTAGCTAGTGGCCACTTGGCAAGTGATAAGAAGCTGTTTCTCAAAGACTGGAGTAAAGGAGGTGTCAAAGACTCAATATATTAAGTCATGTATGGACCACCTAGGATGGATCAAATAGTATGCCCAGATATCATGGATGTAGAAACTTGAAATAATACTTTTAACTTTTCTTTTGCATTTTTCTTTGATCTTGAGAAGAAAAAAAATTGTGTAAATCAATTTCACAACTACCTTATACTTAACCAGTAGGAAATGGCATTTTTCTTTTTGAAACTAGACTTAGAATATAGAGGACCAAATTATAGGTTTCCCAATAGCACTAGATTTTACGTTTTTAAATGTTAAAAGCTTATGTATATTAAGTAATAACTTAAACTACTGAGGAAATAAAAGAAATGGGGAAAATGTCCAGAAAAGGCTATTTCTCAGAAAGCAGGTTGTTGAACCAAAGTCCTTAATAAAGATTGAAGCTTTGCTTAGGCATCTCCAGTGAGGTATACTCTATTTCTCCAATTATTTTATTCTATATTTGGACAGCAGTAATTGGTAGACAGTCTATATTTTTCTCTTGGCTATTTTCACCTGTTTATTGCTCCTACTCTTGCCCTCTAGGATTGAGCAGAAAACAATTATTCTGACTTCAGTGGACAGGGCTTCAAAAACTTGAAAAAAGCTATCCTTATCCTGTGCTCTCTCCATTCACCCCCTTCCATTCCCCAAGTCTTCTCCAGATTTTAGCAATAGATTCTGGCAAAATAGGAGAGGAATGGAGACTGGTGGGGCCTATTATTGATGAAACCAGGCTGACTAATTATGATCACTATTCCCTTCAGTAGGTTGAGATAGAAACAAAGAGGCTTTAGAGAGTTGTTTTAGAGTATCTGAATGGCTTCTTTAAACATTCATCTAAAAATCACTAGTAAAAAAAATAAATATTAAATGAACTGATTGATTTAAAATGTTCTTAAACATTACTGAAAATACACCTGAGCATATTTTAAAATATTCTGATTTAATGAAGCAAGTGAGGAAAACATAACTGCTTTAAAATAGAAAAATGATTGCTTTCCTTCCTGTTTTGGGGGATGGCTTACTCTGATCCTTCATTGTGATGTGATAATAACTATGAATTTCTGAAGGTGAGGCCAGTAGGGAAGCAGTCCTGGGAAGTTCTAAACTTCAGGGAAAGGTCATGGAATGGACTGTATTTCTCTGGTCCAAAGACCTAACTAGCTAATGTCCGAGAAATTCAATGCTTGGCTTCAATGTTGGTTTCGTATTAGAGATGGCAAATCTATCACAGATTGGATTTTAACTTTTCTCTCTTTCATTTCATTATTCTAAATCCCCAATGTCCTAAGTTGGGGGTGATAAATTGAATAGATATGGATTTTTAGTATAGTACCAAAATCATAGTGGTTCATGATAGAATGTATGCTTTCAATACTTGGGGCAGGAATCATTCTTCCATTGAACTAGAATGATTAGTTTGAGAAATAGACTCTAGTAGAATCATTATTGGATCAAGAGTCTGGAGACCTGGGTTCAACTTGTACCCTTGCCTTCTTCTTGCCTCTTACTCTTCTTATTTGTAAGAACAGAAGTAAATTGCCAAATCTCACAGAATCTTACCCCCCCCCCCCAATTTTGGTCTTTTCTTCCCCCAGATAGAGTCAGAGGTATTATCAGATCCAGTGTACTTTAATTTATTTTGTCCTCCAGATCAGAGAACTGGCTGATACTCAGCAATTCCTAGGAACAAAGAAAATGTCATAAGACTTCTGATCAAGAGTGACCATGTAATAGATTCCATTCATCTAATGATTTAAAGTTTGCAATGGATTTTTCCCCCCATCAATCTGCTGAGGCAGATAGCATCACTGTTCTTCCCCCTTTTTGGACAATCATCTGAAACTCTGACAAGTTTATACTCAAATAGTAATTAACTAATTAATAAATAGTAAGAGCCTTAGGCAGGAGTTGTTCACAGGTCTCCTAACTCTCAGACCAGTTCTCTATCCACTATAGCCATCATGCCTCTTCTCAAACCAATTATACAATGAAATGGAAGCCATGGCTCTAGCATCCTATAAGCTTAGAAAATGGATATCTGAATCTAGTAAAACATAAATAAATTTATTATTAACACCTTTTGTTTTTATGTCAATTGTTTCTGAATACAGCTCTCTCCTGTCCCCATTCAAATCTTCTCTTATAGCAAAGAAAAGCAGTTAAGCAAAAAGAATGAAAATTGTGTTTGGAAATGCATATAACATTCTGCCCCATAGCTTCAACCTCTCTAAAGATGAGGGATGGGTATTTCAATTGGTTTTCCAGGACCATGATTGTTTATAATAATATATCCTTCTAGCTATGCTATAAGTATGAAAAAAAGACTGAACTTGGAGTTAAAGAGATGTGGATTTGGATCTCGAAAGGAAGCACGGCCTCTCAAATGGAAACTTAAGACAAGAAGATTATATTCAAATCTTAATTCTGATATCAACTAGCTGAATGACCCTAGACAAATCAACTCTCTTAACCTCAGTTTCCTCATCTGTGAAATGATGGTGAGAAGAAAAGACAGTCTCCAATATCTCTTCTAGCTCTTCAACTATAATCCTATTAATGCTTCTTTTAAAGTATTCTTTTCAGTGATGATAGTATAGATGTAACAAGGATTTAAGAAATGCCATCTTGAATTTTATAGTTCAGAAGCAAAAGCATTTTCTCTAATCCCTAAGACTGATTTGGTACTCTTGTGATCTCTAAGTCCAAAGGCAGCTTTGAGTAATGCAGAAGGGTCCTTAAGAGGAATTACAGAATCTGCAAAAATCAGAATGAGAGGAAAGAATAAGGACTACAACTGAGAAGTTGAAGTAGGAGGGAGCAGACACTTGGGACTTAATGATTTCAACTGAAAGAATTATGGCAAAATAGAAACTGAAAAAGGAAAAAAACAATAGTAGGGCTGAATCATGGCAGAATTGGATAAAAGTAGAAGTGGGCCATCAAGTACTAAAAGCAGCTTAGAACAGAGGATTTGGATTGAAACTATTGCCTGTATTTACCTCTTCAAGAACTGAGAAAACTTCTTCCACAAAGCTTTGCTCTTTCCCCAACTTTCCCTCTCTGTGCTTCTCCAGAAGTAGACATTATAATATATTCTGCTTACCTCTTTTATTTAAATGTTTCTTATTTCCTTAAGAGGCTAGAGGTGAACTAGAGATTCACAAAAATTTAAATTAGGATTGAGAATCAAACAAACAAATGGTAGGAATTTATTTTCCTAAATGGGGGCTCCAAGCTATTAATTTGTATAAATTCCAAAAAGAAAGAAAGAAAGAAAGAAAGAAAGAAAGAAAGAAAGAAAGAAAAAGAAATCATATGAACCTGAAGTTGACTGTATTGACCCTTGGCTAAAGATGATGAGCCTGGTAGTATAACAGGATGTGGTTAATTAAATCTCTAATCTCTACTATGAGAAAGGAAAGAGCAGTAAGGACAGAAATAGGTAAGATGCAGTGTAGATTCAGCACTACTCTTTCAAGGAAAGAGAAGAAAGCAGGAAGGATTAAGGACTTTCCCCAGTGTCACATAGAAATTGTATATTATCCTTTTTTTTGGGGGAAGTTGAATAACGCTTTTGGGAAAAGTGATAAGGTGTCAGTAAAAGCAGTAAAGTAAGACAAAGGGGCATGAATTTGTAGTGGACTTAATCAACAAAGTTTCATGCCTTCTTCCAGGAATTCTCTATTCCTTGAGAGTAGCAGAGGAGAGGTTAAGATTAAGTATTAGTAGCAAAGGAACCAGCTTGATGGCTCTGTAGATAGAGTGCTGGGTCTCTTATCTTCTGAATTCGAATGCTTACTAGCTGTGTTATTCTGGGCAAGTCATTTCACCCTGTTTGCCTTGGTTTTCTCATCTGTAAAATTAACTGGGGAAGGAAATGGCAAGTCACTCCTGTGTCTCTGCCAAGAAAACCCCAAATGGGGTCAAGAAGAGCTGAACAAAGATGTGTGAATGAATAAGCGACTTAGCTGCTCTGAGTTCTGATTTCATCATCTGTCAGTTGGAGCGAGTGGAATGGGATAAGCATCTATTGGACACCTCTTAGGTATTAGACAAAATGGCAAAGGGTCATGCTTACTGGACTCTGACCTCCAAGTCGTAGGGCACATGAGTGAAGCCTGCCTTAGAAGGAAGGAACTAAGCTAGAATTCACCTGAAAAGGCAGGGAAAAGTAGCAGATGGGGCTTCATAGTTGAAGTCAGGAAGCCTGGGTTCACTGTTAAATCCTTTCTAAATAGCATATCATTTAATCCCATTCAGGGGTTCTTGCCAAAGGGGTCTGTGGATTAATTTCAGGAGGTTTGTGAACTTTGTTTTTCATTCACCTCTAACTGAAATTTATCTTTTCCTTAAATTATTTAAATATATCATTTTGAGAAGTCTCATAGGCTTCACCAGACCATCAAAGAGGCCCAAGGCACAAACAAATTTAAGACTTCATGGTCTGGTACTTAACTCAAAGGGTTTTTATGAAGCATATATAAAATCAATCACTCAATCAATAGACATTTATTAAGTATCCATTATGTATTAGGCACTGGTGATAAAAAGTCAAAAATAAAATGATAGCCTGTGTTCTCAAAGAGTACAGTCTATTGGAGGAGACAAGTAAGTATATAAATAAGTATAAAAAACCAAATACAAGGTCAATGTATGTGAAGTGTTTTGCAAATTTTGAAATGCTATGGGATGAATGTCTGTCAATATAAATGATACAGGGTGTCCCAGAAGTATTAGTTTGGTTTAAAAACTATTAGTTTTTGGTTTAGTTAGGCTAGGCAGCTCTGACCTGGAGACAGGAAGACTTGTTTTCCTGAGTTCAAATCTTGTCTCAGACTCTTACAGTTTGTGTGACCTTGGGCAAATCATTTAACCAATCTATGTTCTAGGAGACTCTCTAAGACTCCACACAGCACGGAGGGTGCGAGTGGAGAGTTTTTTCATCTGGAAGTCTTCTAGGTCAATAACATCACAGGGCCCATCACTATTTCTATCTTATTATCATCATCCTGAAGAGCTGAGGACCGGATGAATGGAAATAATTCCCTTCCTACATTTCAGTCCCCAAACAGTCCCAGGTTCTTTCTGTGATTTGGAAGTAATGCAGAATGTGCAAGGATTGGAAATATCAGAATTATTAGCAAGAACTATTAGTGGGGCCAAGTTTGTAAGGCAAATAGGAATAGCAATAACAGACATCAAAATAAGTACAATAACAACAAATGGTAATAAAAACAATAATGACTCACATTGTTGTATTACTTTAAGGTTTGTGAGAAGCTTTCATCACAAAACCATGTGGGGAAAGCAGTATAAACATTTTCATCCCCATTTTACAGAGGTAGAAACAGATTCGAGAAGGCTGAGACTCTTACCCATGGTCATACAACTAATAAGAATTAAGAATTTGGATTTGAATAGAGATCATAACCACTATCTCAAGCTTTTACTATCTCAAGCTTTTACGAGTTTTTTTTTTTATATTTTCTTTGAAAGGCAATGGTAAGTTTAAGTGACTTGCCCAGGGTCACACAGCTAAGTAAGTATGATGTGTCTGAGGTAGGATTTGAAGTCATGTCCTCCTAACTCCAGGGCTGGTGCTCTAACTACTGTGCCACTCTCTCTAATTTTCTTTCTTCCTCCCTACCTTTCTTCTTTCTTTCCCTTTCCCTCCTTCCCTCCCTCTTTTTCATTTGAAGTTAAATGACTTGCTCAGGATCACATAGCTGTTAAGTGTCTAAGGCCATATTTATTTATTTATTTGTTTGTTTGTTTATTTATTTATTTTTAGGTTTTTGCAAGGCAAATAGGGTTAAGTGGCTTGCCCAAGTCCACACAGCTAAGTAATTATTAAGTGTCTGAGATCGGATTTGAACCCAGATACTCCTGACTCCAAGGCCAGTGCTTTATCCACTATGCCACCTAGCTGCCCATAAGGCCATATTTAAACTGAGATCCTCCTGATTTTTCTTCTGTGCCACCTGGATACCCTTCCTAGGTTTCTTATCACCCTGGGCATTGTTGAATCCAACAGAAATGAATTGAAGTAACATGTTCTCTCCACATGGTGCTCTGGCCTGGAGGGGTCTGACCTCTTAGAACTGGACTGTGAAATGTAGATTCTTATTCTTGCTTGTTAGTGATAGACTTAACTTAAAAGGTTTCTCGAAGAAGGAGGAAAACAAGTCTGTGCCAGCTTTTACACACAGACAATTTGAATCAGAAGAGGGCAAGGTCACAGGTAGCGAATAGGGGAAAGAGTTGGAAACGCAATCCATAAATTTTGATTTTGAGCTCTCACCCTCAGCTCTGGCTGCTTAGACATTTTGGCCTGGTGGACAATTATGCTTCCATAGCAGAGCAAACCTAAGTCCCTATTCTTAGCAGCATGTCACCCAATCTCAGAGTTTGGTGTGAGTTGAACATGTCTTTTTCTCATTAGCACAAATCCTCTGGCTTCTAAAAAGAGAAGGAAGGTGTCACTAAATCTGTTAGAGGAGGGAAATGCATGGGACCTAGAGCTGAATGCATGTTCTGTGTTCTCAAAATATGGTAGTACTAAATATTAAATATTTAAAATATCTTTTAGGTCTTCTCTGTGCTTGTGAAATCCTCTTGGGAGTTTGAAAAACACACTGCTCATTTTTCCTCTCACTAAACCTCAGTTTCTTCATCTGTAAAATAAGGGGGTGACATAAATTATTCCTCAACATTCATTTCAGCTTCAACAATCTATAAGCCTCTGCTTATTCTCAGGGACACACGATTTCTTCCTGCATTAGAATGAAGCTGAAATTAAACATGGTGATTTTGGCTCTGCAGCTTCAATTTACTTAGGAGCTTATTGTGCCAATACATTTTTTTTTGGCTGTTCCAGCCTTGCTGGCACAAGGCTCTGGGAATATTGCTTGAATAGGCTCCTAGGAAAAAGGAGCCTAAACATTTGTTGCAAACTTGAAGACTATTTGGTTTAGTTTCTTAATTTCTTAATAAAGGAATGTAGATTTAAAAAAGAAACCCCCCCAAGCCTATTGTTCTGGAGATTTGGGCCAATGTGCCTGAAAGCGACAGCTTACACAATGAGGGTGAAGTTACCATAAATGAGATCTTAAATATGCCTTTGAATTAAGGAATTTCAAAGAGGGAAATTCAGTGATGACAACTGGGACATGAAAAAGTAAAAAGTCTCTCTTTGTTTTTCCCTATCTAATTCAGTCTATTGATCTGAGTTATTTCTTGATTTATTAGTTTTTGTTGCTGCTATAGTCCCAGTTCACATTTAGAAAAATTCAAGACAACATTCAACATACAATCCAAACAAAAGGATTGTTTTTTTTCTCATTAAATGAAATATAACTATCTGCAAAATAAGATGAACTTTTTGGATATTAAACCAACCCTTCTGCCTGGTCATAATGAGAGGAAAAACTTGGTGAAATGACCTCTATTATAGATGTTGGCCATTCAAGAGAAAAAAAAAACTAACTTGTGTAATTTAGATTAGCTTCTTTGCAGCTTGTATCCTCATCCAAGGCATCTTTTAAATGCAGTAGCTTATTTCTGCAACTAGATAATGGGCCTTAAAGATATTTCTATCATGATGTATTGCAAGAATTTTAATTTAAAATTCTAATTCTATTGGAAATCCACTTATGGGATTTCTGAGTTATTTGCATGACAAAAGCACTAAAATGGAATTGTGGTTCCATTATAATTCCTTTTCCTCTAAGTTTTTTTTGCATTCTTAAAGTATTTCTAATAAAAATTCTTTGTTATAAATGAGGACTTAAAACACACCCTTACATACACATACATACACAAAGAAACACACACAGAGCACAAAACCCAAAGTTGAAAAACAAAACAACAACCCCCCTCCCCCGAAAGCCAAGGTTCCCAAAGAAGAAAAATCACTTTGTAGGCCAACACTTGAGGTGTTGAGAAGGTGCCTCTTGGTGCCTCCAGCAGGTGGCATAGACTCATCACTGGTCATTCTGTAATGCACCTAAGACTCTGATCTAATTCAATAAGTTTCAAAAAATCTTTAGATAAAACTTTGTTCAAATGACTAGGGCCTGTCTTGAATCCCTAATCATTATAACTTTCTCCCCAGGATGATCATTATAGCTTACTTAGCCTCCTGGGACAGATAGGATGAGATCCCTTCAAGCTTCTGAGGAGATGACACTTTTAAAAATGGTTCTATATAGGAAAATTGTAGGCCATTGCAGCAATTCCTGCATAGCTTTCTTCTTTCCCTTCTCTTGTACTTCTTCCTCTCTGTCTCTCAATCTCTCTGTCTCTGTCTGTCTCTGTCTCTCTCTCCCCCTTTTCTCATCTCCCCTCCTTCTCTCTCTGTCTCCCAGTCTCCCTCTTTCTCTCTCCTTCTCCCCTTCCTTCCTTCCATGTAACTCAACCATCAATGAAAGTTCTTCTGTCTTCAGTACTCTATCCACTGAGCCACCTAGCTGCCCCCCCAAAAGATGATTTCTTAAAAGAAAAATCAGGGCAGACTTTCTGGAGGAGGAAACCCTCTAGTGGGTAAGATTTCAAGTGGAATAGATGTGGCTGGGAGGGCAATACAGTCATGGAGAACAGAAGCAGCAAAAGTGGTAAAGTGGAGAAATGGTTTGGAAAAGGTGAATAGCTTCATTAGTTTCCTTAGACTATATAAAAACATAACAAAAAAGTATTACTTTTATCTCTATAATATGTCTTATAGTGGAAGAAGCAAAACCAAGACAACATTATATACATTAATAACTATCATAGATGCAACTCTCAGCAGTTTGGAGATCAAGGATAACTCCGGAAGAACTGTTATGGACAAAGCCTTCCACATCCAGGGGGCAAAAACAAAACAAAAAAAACAAAACCACAGATCTGAATGTATACTTTACTTTTTAAAAAACTTCTCTTATAGCTTTCCTTTCCTTTTCCTTTCTTTTCCTCTTAGTCCTAATTCCTCTTACCTAAAATGACTAATATGTAAATATATTGAACAGAAATGTACATGTACAACTTTTACTGGACTGTTTGATGCTAAGGGGAAGGGGAAGGAAGGCAGAGTAGTAGAAAAATGTGTAACTTATAAATTTACAAATGGATGATTATTGAAAAACTACCAAAGCATGTAACTGGAAAAATAAACTATCAATTAAAAATGTCTCATAAAACTCCTTCTCTTGGCCCACATATCTTATTCAGGATTTATCAGATCTCCCATAGATTACTATATGAAAGGCAGCTAGGTGTTTCAGTGGATAGTGCACACTGGATTCAAAAATTCAGTTTTGAGTTCAATTGGCACCAGAGATAGTGAATGGACAAGCCACCTAACCTGTCTGCCTCAGTTTTATCATTTGTAAAATGCAGATAATGATAGCATCTACCTTCTAGAATCAAATGAGAGAATAATTATAAAGCATTTAGTACACAGTACTAATACTACATAAATGTTAGCTATTTATTATTATTATTATTATCATTATTATTATAACCATTTTTGTTAACTGAGGGCATAGCAGACTGAAACAATCCTGGCATAGTCACCAATCTGCTGTGGATCCACTGGTATATAATTGTGTTGATTTTCCTAGTACAGTAAATATTTACATCTCATATAGTGTATATAAAGGGCATAATTTATTTTCTTCCACAATTCTCATTTTAACATCCAGTTTGAAATAATCCTTTATCATTGTATGAATTTCAGGTAAAAGTAATATAGTAAGCCAGACAATGATGGTGGTTCATTGCATGACAAAGTAAGTAAAATGAGCATGGCATATTTGGATGTTGTTATAAACCAATTAATGGTATACATGCTGAAATCGTTTACAATTTTCTGTATGACCAGCCAGATATACAGCTTTAATGGCAAAAAGATGACAAATTGCATCTGCTTTACAGAAAGCCTTCTGAAAGGTTGTATATAAATCAAAAATAATTTAATTGAATCATATTTCAAATGCCCTAAGAAAGCTTCTCAGTAAATTGTGTTTCCTAATGTAAAAAAAAAATTTCTCATTTATCCTTTGTGAATATCAGAAAGTCGGTATACCTGTATTGTAACACAAATTTGAATATTAAGTGAATGCATGCCATTACCTCCTTCACTGCCGGGGGAGATGGGAGGCAGTCAGGTATGGAGTTCTGGCTCCAATTATTAGCTCTGATTAGCTGTGTGACCTTGGGGTGAATCATTTAACCTCTATAAGACTTGTTGTCCTAATATGTATAATGGATATGGTGAGACTTTGTCCACATACCTTTATAGAATTGTTTTGAAAAATTATTTCAGTACCTCATAGGCCCGTGACAGACTCTCTACCACCATGACATGGCAGATTTTTTTTTTAACCAATAAACATTTATTTAAAACAAAAAAAAATTGGGAGTCATTGGACATGGCAAAATACCCCCCAAAACGAATGTTTTAATGGACAGTAAGTGAGTGATTACTGATGTAAGAATCTTTCTGAAATCAGCTGCCAGGGTACAGTTAGACAACTGACTTCTTAGAGCAAAGGTAAATTAGGAGGAAACTGGAAGCAAGTATGAAGAAATGGTTTAGAGATGGTTTGTATTCCAATTAAAAAATTAAACCATACCTATTGAAATAAAATTTTAAAGCTAAAATATGGGAAATGATGAGAAAGAAGCAACAATAATGTTTGGTTTTAGGGGTTTTTTGAGACAAGTCAGTTGGGTTTAAGTGGCTTGCTCAGTCACAACTAGTAAGTTCAAATGTCTAAAGTTGGATTAGAACTCAGGTCCTCTGACTCCAGGACCAGTGCTCTATCTACTGTGCCACCTCATTACTTTCCTGGGACATTCTTTTGGAGGATTGTAGTAGTTGAAGAAGGCCTCTTTCCATTATGGCCAATCCAGTGATGAATCTCTACCCTCTTAGCTAGATTGGTCCTTGGATATAATGCACAGTCTGCCATTTTTCAAAATAGCAGGTCCTACCAGAGTTGAGGCCCCCTGGCAAAATTCTTGAGTACATGGGGTCATCTCCATTCCATGGTGAGGCATCAGAGGTAGAGGTTAGGTGAGGAGTCATTAACTAGTTGTCAGGCAATGTACATTTATTTATTAAACACTATCAGCCAGGGGTGGCTAGGTGGCACAGAGGATAAAGCACTGGCCCTGGAGTCAGGAGTACCTGGGTTCAAATCTGGTCTCAGACACTTAATAATTACCTAGCTGTGTGGCCTTGGGCAAGCCACTTAACCCTGTTTGCTTTGGAAAAACCTAAAAAAACCCCCATCTCTGGTATCACTGGGGAAGGCAGTGTGAGATGAAAGAAAACTGGAAAAATGAGGGTGGGGAGGCAAATTATGAAGGGCTTTGAGCACCAAATAGAAGATTCTATATTGGATCCTAGAGGTGGCAGGGAGCTCCTGGCATTTGCTGCATAGTAGGTTAATATAGCTAGACCTTCACTCACATGGAGCAGCACTTTCTCAGTCACTCAATGAGGGTCACACAGCAGTACCTCTCAAAGGCCTTATTTAAATAGACCCACAACTTTTCACTCCATCCCTAAGTTTTAAATTTTTTCATAAAAATGACAACTCATACATGTATTTGAGCCATTACAAAAGAACTTTTCTCAAAGAAGTCCACCTCCAAGGCCTTCTAATTCTTTGGGGGTGACTCTTTGAAGGTAACCAAGACAGTGTTAGCAGAGCACGGGTTCTAACAGGTCCAGTCACAGGGTCCCAGTGGCCGTGATTTAGGAAGAACATTTTGATAATTGAATAGAGAATGACTGACTGGAATAGGAGGAATTAATGCACTTCCATCGCTAGGTTACTGTTATAGTCCAAGCATGAGCACTCATGATGAGGGCCAGCATCAGGTCGTGACAATGTCAGAGGAGACTAGGGAACATATTTGACAGATGTTATAGATAGGATAGATGGGACAGCTTGTGCGAGTCGAGAAGTTTGTCTTGACAAAGGCACGTGAGAGTGATGAGGGAGGAGATAATGATGGAAGATCTCTGGGTCATATGAAACAAGGAAGTGGGGAGAAGACAGAGCTCTCAGAAAAAAATCTAAATTTATTTGGTCAAATATGAGTTTCTAAATTGAGAGAATAGGAGGAAAGGAAGTCGGGGGTTTGAAAAAAATTGAAAAGATTTAGAAGAGATACTTTGATGGATGGGATAGTGAATTAATTTGATGCTTGTTCATGACTCCATGGACTGTAGCATGCCATACTGTCTAAGGGGTTTCCTTGACAAAGATTTTCCTTTTCCAGTAAATTAAGGCAAGCATAAGTATAATGACTTGCACACGATCACACGCTATTCACAGATATTTTATATATATATATGTGTGTGTGTGTGTGTGTGTGTGTGTGTGTGTGTGTGTGTGCGTGCGCGCGCGCGTGTATGATGTTTGTCTCCATTGTTAAAGATGGGAAAATTGAGACAGAGGTTAAAGTAACTTGCTCAGGGTCACATAATTGGTAAATGTCTGAGATTTCCCTGCTTCAGGTCCATAGTAAATCACTCCAGTGTTTTCGCCTAGAAAACTCCAAATAGGATCATGGAGAGTCAGATATAACTGAAATTTATTTACAATATTAACAACAAGAAAACTGGGTTTGAATTCTGGCTCTGCCATGAGCTTTAATACCTCCACTTCTGCTCAATATCCATTGAGCTATCTTGATTAAGGAAGTGTAAAAAATTTGTGAAAACCCAGCTGAAGATAATTAACATAAATTCATAGGGGGATAGGGATTGGATCATTGAGTTCATTGGTAAATGGAAATCCTTAATAAGGAAACTGAGCAGAGAGCAGCACTTTCTCCATCACTCACTGAGGTCATAGCCAGCATCTATCAAAAGCATTATTTAAATGGATCCACAAATTTCAACTCCATCCCTAAATTTTAAGTGTTCCTCATAAGAATGACAACTCACATGCGTAAAGGTATTTTAGTCATTATAAAAGAACTCTTCTCAAAGAAGTCTACCTCTGGGGTGACTGGGTGGTGCAGTGGATAGAGCACCAGCCCTGGAATCAGGAGTACCTGAGTTCAAATCTGGCCTCAGACACTTAATAATTACCTAGCTGTGTGGCCTTGGGCAAGCCACTTAACCCCATTGCCTTGCAAAAACAAAACAAAACAAAAAAGAAGTCTACCTCTATGGCCTCCTCATATTTCAGGGGTGACTTTTTGGAGGTGACTGAGATAATGTTAGCAGAGGATAGGTTCTAACAGGACCAATCACAGGGTCACAAGGGCAGTGATTTAGAATCTAGAGGTCAACAAGAAAAACTCCCTCATTTTAAAGAACAGAGAAGTGATGGGGACCTATATACATTCACATAGCTAAAATTTCATTTAATTAATTTTTATTCTTTTTAATTCTTTAATTAATTCTTGATTTAATTAATTTAATCATTTAATTGCTTGGCTAAAGGCCAAGAAATGTAACATGTAGAGAGACTCCTTCTCAGACTGGCCTTAGCTCAGTAGAGCTTTTAGTCCCAGACATGATGGATCTCTTTCTCCTTGGTAATCTCAAACTAGATATCCCATAGACACCTTAGACTCGATATGCCCAAACTCATTGTCTTCTTCTCCAAACCTCCCCCTTTCTGAACATTCCTATTTTTTGAACATCCATATTATTGGCACCTCCATCCTCCCAGTCACTCAGGCTCCCAAATTCAGAAACATCTTTGATCTGTCCCTTCCACTCACCCCACATATTCAGTTCACTACCAACTCTTCACAAGCCTCTCTCCTAAAAGTGCCCTACTCTGCTTGTACCTCTAAGACCCTAGCAATCCCAGATCCTTATCACCTCTCCTGAGGACAACTATAATAGTCTTCAAAGTGGGCTCCCTGCTTCACACTTCCTCATTCCAATGCATTCTCCACTTAGCTTTCAAGGTGATTTTTCTAAAGCATTGGTCACATCTGACTATGATCCTCACTTGCTGTGATTCCCCATCATCCCCAGGATCAAATGTAAAATCTTTTATGGCTTTTAAAGTCCACTACAAGCTTATCCCTTTCTACCTTTCCAAGATTTTTACATTTTACTCTCCCCATCCACCATATAGTCTAGTTTTATTGAATTACTTGTCATTCTGCAAACACAACATTCCACCTTCCATCCCTGTGTTTGTATTGACTATTCCTCCCATCTGTATTGTTCTATCCTCTAACCTCTACCTCTAAGTTTCCCTGGCTTCCATCAGGCCCAATACATATCTCACAAATATACTGTAGGAGACCTTCTCTGCTCTATGCAGCAGCTAATACCTCCTCCTTATATATTACTTTCATCGTCTCTGTATATATCTTATATGTCTGAGGTGATTACATATTGTCTCCTTCAATTAGAATGTATGCTCCTTGAGGAGTTATTTGCCGATCCTTGAAATACTCAAGGGGAAGCTCACTTCAACTCCCATTTATATAATATTGGTCTGATCACTCACAATTTGTCTCTCTCATATCATTTTGGTCTTTGGTAACAAAGGACAAGAACCAACCATATGGTGCTGTAAGAGTGCCTCCTTGTGAAGAAGGAAATACAAAAGAGAACAGCACCATTTTAGTGAGCTGTCCATGGTAATAAAGCTCCTGTCAGAGCCAGAGCTTGAACCCAATTTTCTTGTTAATATTGTAAAGTCATTTCAGTTATGTCTGACTCTCCATGACCCTATTGCAATTTTTTTTGGTTATTGTTGAGATACATCCATCAATTTACAGATGAGGAAACTGAAGCAAACTGGTTAAGTGATTTGCCCAGGGTCACATAATTAGTAAGTGTCTAAGGTCAGATTTGATGATCAATCTTCCTGACTCCAGGTCAGTACTCTATCCCCAGACCACCTATCTGCCCAGCTTACTTGACTTCACTTCAAACATTACAACTACCTCTCACATTATAAAAGAGGTTTCAAAGATACTGAAAATAATGCTTGATTTATGATTCTATTACTCCTGAGTTTGTTGGATCTCACCTTGTGGGAAATAATAGACTTAAAAGTTAGAGGTAGCTAGGTGGTGCAGTGGATAGAACACTGAATCAGGATTCAAGACGACCTGAGTTCAAATCCAAGTCAGATGCTTATTACTATGGGACCCTGGGCAAGTCAGTTGAGCTCTTTCTACCTCAGTTTTTCCATCTGTAAAATGGGGATAAGAATATTGCCTACCCCCCAGGGCTGTTGTGAGAATCAAATGACATCATGATTGCAAAATGCATAGCGTAGTACTTAACACAGAGTGTATTAGTTATTATAATAGTGATCTATATTAGTTACGCTAATTATTATTATCAGTGCAAATAGCTTGGAGACTCAAGGTTGGTTTTCCCAAGTGCTTAAAGAACTTTCCAAAGGTAGAAAGAATAGTCACTGTAGTTTCTGTTCTCAAAGGTGACAAGTTGCCCCCCCCCCCCCTTTTCAATGTACAACTATTTTTGGAACCCTTCTTATATAATGAGTACTTTGTTAGCAGGTACTATGAAACTAAAAGTTCAAGTTTCCTTCTCTCAAGGAATTTTCAATCTATTTCATGTATGAGCAATCCAACCCACTGTACATGGCAAAGAATGTGGATACTGATGCTGTTGTCACTACAAATAGTCCCTTAGTAAACTGCTTCACTGTAGGAGGTGATTCATCTGTCAGGGGCTTTGGCACCTGTCAAATAAATCACTATTTTTCAACACACCCAGTGATTTGCTCCCAGAAAATATGCTCACCCTTCTCCAAATTAAGCAGAACTAAACCAACATGAAGATCTTCCAAAGAAACTAGGAAACATACATTTACTAAACAGAAGTTGTGCGTAGGGCATTGTGTTAAGCACTTTACAAATATTATCTTATCAGATCCTCACAACAATGCTGGAACAATGCTATGATTATGCCCATTTTACAGATGAGGAAATTGAGGCTGACAAAGGCTAAGTAACTTACCCAGGGTCACACATCTAGGAAGTCTCTGAGACAAGATTTGAACTCAGGTCTTCCTGATTGTAAATCAGAGCTATTCACTTTTCTACCTAGCTGCCTTGGAGAATAAGCCATTATGAGGCAAAATCCAAATCCAAATGTTGAGACAGATTCAAGCCAGTGACAGGAAGCACTCTGATATAGTATCAGAGCAGAGAAAAGGAAAGGATGACTGAAGACAGGATATATCATCTTTTATCCAATGCAGAGAGGGAATTCAACTTGGCCAGGGGAAAGCCAGCTGTTTCCAAATGGCAGCCACCATGGGGGGGGGGGGTCTTAGGAAGTTGCCATGGCAAACAGCCACCACTGAACTTCTGTTCACTCCTTTTACACCAAGAGGCATTTCTACAAATCTCTTGCCTTTGAGATTTTAATGGTGGATTCTAAATAAACAATCAAGGGAATAGAAGAGATTGAGCTATTCAGGTGCTTCTGAATCAAGGCACTCTTTGAAGCGAGAAACAAGTGAGAACTGAGTATCTGCTATAATATGGATCTTTGCCTCTTGAAAAAAGCAGTTTCCTGGTGAATTTCCCTTATTACAATGAGTTAATTAGAGTAAATGAGTTCATCCCAGGTGGCCACAATGCTGGTACATTGATTAATTCTCCAACTTGGGGTTTTTGGTTTTGTCTGAAAGCAGGCAGGTATTAGAAAGAAAACACTGAGCATCTCCCCACACCTTATGGGAGGGCATTCCAGTCTCTTACACTCTACCTTGAGAGCCTTTTGTGCAGGTTCACTCGAGCCAATGGCGATCAGGTTGGGTCCAGCCATGCTGCAGAAACTTTTCAGATGCAGATTATCGGCCACTGGCACCGTGGAAACAGCATAATCCTGTGAACAAAGCAGAAAATTATTTCGTTTTGTAGCTTCTGAGTTTTATCAACATAAATTAAAATTTAAAAATCCCCCAAATCCTATCTGTCTGTATAAAGGCTGTTATGGGAGATTTGGAATGTCTGCAGGGAAAGCTAGAATTTGGGGGGGGGGGGAGGGCAGTATTACTCAAATGGATCTGTGATCTCATGGATTTGGGAGTTCCCTTCAGTGATGCAGATCACTATCCACCCAGGCCTGCCCATCCCAAATGGCTCTTGTCCATGTCCTCTATAATTTTGGTACACAGGGCCCACCCTTCTCGCTTGAGGCTTTCCTCATTTTTCTTCTGAGGTCATCAAGATACCAGAGGAATCCTCAAGCTGTCTACCTCTCTTCCCACACCCTTGCTACTTGACCAGCACCCATTTCCCCCCATTGACCTTCTCAATTCCATTCTTCTTCAAGGTTCTTTGGGTGATATTGCAGTCTGCTCACTTCCACCAGATCCTTTGCGGTGTGATGCCCATTTTTTTAAAAACCTTAAAGACTGTAGTGTTATGTAGCTCTCAGTCATGATATATAATCTATGTGATCCTTATTCTTAATTCTCTAGACACTGGCGTGTTCCATGACTCACAGTTATTTAATAGCCTGAGTAGAATGTCAGCATGGATCTTTGTTTCTGAGAGAAGTTGGGGGCTTATTAATCAGGTAAGTTTCTAAGAAGAAAGGATGGCATAATGGGATATTTTAGAAATCAATCAATTCTTTAAATTTCTGCATGTTTTGGGGGACCTGGGAAAGAGGGTTCTGAAAAATCAAAAATACAACTAGTTAGAGCATTAGCTTAAGATTAGGAGACCTGGGTTGAGATTCTAATGTTGTTCCATACTAATTTTGGTCAAGTCATTTGACCTCTCTGAGTCTCAATTTTGGCTATAGCAATGGGGAAAATGAAACTATCATTACTTTTGTTAATGGAGTCATTCTGAGGATCAAATGAGATGTGTGGGAAGTATTTTGTAATCTAGGTGTTAGTTTAAACAATTCCTGTACTGAAGACCTACATCTCTGGTATTATTTAATGTTCCTTATGGGGCTTTTTCCTCTTCAAATATTTTGCAGAGATGAAGTATCCCCTGATTCCTTATGTCCACAAAGGGAAGGAGGAGGCTTCACCAAACATCCATGTCTTAAATAGTTGATATTTATCTTTTATGTCATTCCACTCAGTTTGCTTGGAATTCACTAAGAATCTAGTCTGAAAATATCTCCCTGTCATAGTCAATTCAGGTACCAGATATTTAAAAATGCCCCTGGTGATATCATGAGTATGTGCCTTTTCTAGATTCAGACTATAATTTTATGACTATAGATGCAGGGGAAAATGGACCTCTAATCTCCCCCCTCCTCCCACAAACAAAAAAAAATATTGATGTGACTATGACAACCATATGCTAAATGAAAGGGTAATGGTTCATTAAATATGTGTGGTTGTCAGCTCACACAGTGGCTTGGAGTCAAGGAGGACCTGTGTTCAAATCATAAGTTGGATACTTCCTAGCTGTACCACACTGGGTACTGCCAAAGACACTTCCTAGCTCTGTGACTGGGCAAGGCATTTAATCCTCTTGGCTTCTTAAGTAAAGTGGAGGCAATGATAGTGCCTCCCCTACAAGGCTTTTATGAGCGTTAAGGAAAGGGGAAAATATATTTATATAGAACCTACTAAATATCTGGCACTGGGCTACCTATCTTCATTGTCATGACAATTCTGGGAGGTAGTTGCTGTTATTATCCCCATTTTACATTTGAGGAAACTGAGACAAAAGGGGTTAAGTGACTTGTCCAGAGTCATACAACTAGTAAGTGTCTAAGATCAAATTTAAACTCAAGTCCTTCTGACTCCAGAACTAGTGCCTCAAATGAGATAATGCACGTAAAGTGCTTTGCAAATCTTAAAACAATATAGAAATGTGAGCTTTTATTCTTATTACTATATATCATTTAGTCTAGAAAATTAATTAAACACATATATTCCTCTGGCTAGCATTTATTGAACACCTGCTGTTTGCAAGGCACAGCCATCCTTTTACTCACCTTGAAAGTGTCAGCCAGGATTTCGGCACCACGTTGATTTGTTCTTTTGGAGAGGCCCACAAAAAATTCCCTGCCTAGATAAAATGACACAGACTCAGTCAGGGGTCCTACCAACTTAACAGCAATTTATTTCATTGAAAAATAATTAAAACACAATGCAGTGTTCTCTAAGCACAGTATGCCATTCCCACCCCATTTATTACTACTGGCTCCAAACATCACTCCATTAAACAAATGACTAAATTAGCTTGTAGAATAGAATAAAATTATTTTCAGAAAAAAATTTTACAATATTTGAAATGTTTACTTTGGCTGGGTTTGAGATCAGAAACTTTACATGTCAATGAAAATGAAAATTGCAATTTTAAAGAAAAATCACCTTATAAGTACTGGGTATTTCTTTATGAAAACAGTCATCTTTCTTTAAACCCCGTGATGGACTTTCAGAAAATGTAGAGAGCAGCTAGTTTGTGTAACTATGTCACTGAGGGGTCTTTCAGCTTCTTCCCAAATCTGATAAAATGCAAACTTCTCAAAAGCAAGTTTTTTCTTTTCTGTGATAAAACTCTTGTGGTTTGGTTGTTAAAGAGGCAACATAATATAGATGGAATAGTGCTACACTAGGAGGCAGAAGTTGTGGCTTTGAGTCTCAAAGCAGGTTTTACAGACATTAGTAGCCTGGAGATAGGATACAAAAGACAATACAAATTGTTTTACCCATATATGGGGGGGAAAAAGTGGATTAAGAGGGGATAGGATTGCTGTGTGAAGTGGATGGGGAAAATGACAATTGATGATGAAACAACATCAGAGCTGACCAACTCGTAGGTTGTTTTTCTTTACTCTCTCAAGGAGTGTTATCTTGGGACTGGAAAGGACAAAATAAAAAGAAAATGAAAGTCAATAAACCCAAGACAAGTCAGGAGATAGCTAGACAGCAAAGGACAGCTAGTAGGAAACACCATAGTGGGAAGAGTACTGGGCCTGGAGTTAGGAAGACCTTAGTTCAGACCCTTGTTAGCTGTGTGACCCCAGAAAAGTCACATTGTTGGTCTCAGTTTCCTCATCTATAAAGTGAGTTGGAGAAGGAAATGGGCAAACCACTTCAATAGCTTGCCAAGAAAACCCCAAATGGAGCCACAAAGAATAGGACATGACTGAACAACAAAACAAGAGAGCTTGCCATTGAAAAGTTAAATGGATCAGGCCCAGATGAACTATATCCCAGAGGGCTAACAAAACTGGCTGTTGTGAAGGTTGTAATACTGCCAGTGATATTCAAAATATTATGGATGATATTGGAATTTGGACAGGATTAGAAAAGGGCAAAAATTTCAAAAAAAAGAGTAGACTGGAGCCAGAAAACTATAGACCAGTGGCCTGGAGTTTGACATCTGGCAAAATTTTAGATGGGATTATTATTATAATTTTTTTTTAGGTTTTTGCTAGGCAATGGGGTTAAGTGGCTTGCCCAAGGCCACACGGCTAGGTAATTATTGAGTGTCTGAGGCTGGATTTGAACCCAGGTACTCTTGACTCTAGGGCTGGTGCTCTATCCACCTAGCTGCCACCTAGTTGGGATTGATACTGATACTTTTTGTCTTTAAGCAATAGACAATAGACACTTCTCACACTTCACAACTTCCTCTCATTTATGCCCCCCAATAATTAATTTATCCATTTTCAACAGAAATTTGGACAACATGGTACCAACATTAGCTACTTGTATCTGAGCAGGGTTTTTGTTGCCTTTCCATGTTTACTTTATTTTCATTGTTGCAATCACTGTGTCTATGGTTTTTCTGGTTTTGCTTTTAGTCCTTTGTATCATTTCATACACAGTTTCCCTTGTTTCTCAGTATTCCTAGTAATCATTATTATTTACAGCATAGTAGCATTCTTTTTGGTGGCAAAGTGGATAGAGTGCCAGGCCTGGAATCAGGAAGACTCATTTGACTGAATTCAAATCTGGTCCCAGAGATTTACTAGCTGTGAGACTTTGAACACGTCATTTCAACCTGTTTGCTTCAGTTTCCTCCTCTGTAAAATGCTCTGGTGAAGGAAATGTCAAATCACTCTAGTATTGCTGCCTAGAAAACCCCAAATGGGGTGGGGAATAGTCGGACACAACTGAAATGACTGAAAAACAAAAAATGTATCTAGCCATTCCCGATTACTGGTCCCATACTTTTTTTCATCTTTTTTCTTTGTTTGTTGGTTAAAATGCTGCTATGAACATTTTGATATGTGTCTTTTTCCTGTCAAAAAAATCCCCTGGGGCCCACAGTTCCTTGTAGAGGAATCTCTGGGTTAATGAGTACGAACAACTTAGCAACCTGCTTTACATAATTCTAAATGGTCTTTCAATAATATTTGAACTAATTCACACATTTTTCAGCATTGAATTATTCTGCCTGTCTTTTTTTTAGACTCTCCAAGAATGAATTCTCATCTTTTAGCACCTTCTCTAGCTTGGTGATAACCTAAGATTGCCTTGTCCTGTTTAAATAGTGTTTGATAATCATGTTATATTTTAGAAAGACAGGGCTGAAAAAGGCAGCTGTCAGTGGCCCTGGTTGTGATGGACAGTTATGGTTACCTTGCAGGGGCTGAAGGAGTTAGAAGACAGATTCCTAATTAGATGATAGTAAATGAGTTAGACTGTAGGTGGGAAGGGAGCATAGAGAACACGAGTTAAAGCTAGAGGCATCTCATGCTCCATTTCCTGCTCTACTCGTCCTAATCAGTGAATAAAGATGAAACAAACAGATAATGTGGATTCTACCCTTCTGGTGTCTAATCCAGTTTATCTCTAGAGGCATTTATTAAATG
The DNA here is from genome assembly GCF_037893015.1 of Macrotis lagotis. Lineage (NCBI taxonomy): Eukaryota > Metazoa > Chordata > Mammalia > Peramelemorphia > Peramelidae > Macrotis > Macrotis lagotis. The sequence goes on along the minus strand of NC_133659.1, from coordinate 44,021,483 downwards.
AGATGGAGGGCAGCTAGGTGGCATAGTGGATAGAGCACCACCCTTTGAAAGCCTTGGGTTCAAATCTGGCCTCAGATACTTACTAGATATGTGACCTTGGCTAGTCATTTAATCCTGCTTGCCTCAGTTTCCTCATCTGTAAAATGATTGGAGAAGGAAATGGCAAAGCACTCCAGTATCTCTGTCAACAAAACCCCCAAAGGGGGTCACCATCAGTTAGACACTGAAATGACTCAATACCAACACTAGGTATGAGGTCTGAGGGTAGTTCAAAGACAAAACAAAAACCATTCTTTGTACATTCTTCTGAATGGTTACCACCTGCATTCAGAGAAGTATAAACATAATCTTTTGAGGAGGAAGGAGAGAACATTAACAAATAAGGGGACCTGGAAAAACAGGGGTGGCATATGAGCCAAGCTGTGGAAGGAAATAGAGATTTTATTAGATTAAGAAGAGATTAGAATTCATTCTGGGTATGGGTATGGATATGGGAGATGGAATATGGAGTTTAGGGAATAGCTTGAAGGTCAGCATGGTAGGAACAGAGAGCATAAGAAGAGAAATAATATGCGTTAAATTTAGAGCCAAATTGTGAAATGTTTTAAGTAATAGTAGCCTTTATAGAATAATCACTAGCTTTAAGTTTGCAAAGTACTTTACTTGTGTTATTCCATTTGGTTCTCACAAAGAACCCTGTGAGGTAATTGCTGCTATCCTCAGCTTACAGATGAGGAAACTGAGGTTCCCAGAGTAATTTGTTTTTACAGAGCAAGTACCAAATTCTAAGCCTGTTCTTGCTGGCTTCAAATCAGTACTCTATCCATTGTGCCATTCAGCTGCCTCTAATACAAACTGAGAAGTTTGTATTTGCTCCTAGAGGAAATAGGGAACCATTTAGTGTCTTGAAGAATGGTGTAGCATGGTAAATCTTGAGCTTTAGAATGATTATTGGGATGCAGGAGAATTGGTTTTGCTCTGTCAGTATGGTATTGGGACTGGCTAGTCTGCTTAGAAAAGAGTAGCTACAATGACAAAAGGCAATTTATGATCACAATCTTATGTATGATCTTGCTGCCTGTAAATAAAGAGGAATTGTTTATTTCTGTGCTAAGAACAATAAATCTTCAACCCATCATGGTCTCAGGCAAATATATATCATCTACAACAAAAACCCCAAGCAGTTAGCTAGTTGAGAGATTAATGTTATCCCTAGCTGGTTTCAAAAACAGCCCCCTCCCAAGTCTCTTGGCTTTGGTAGGGAAGTAGGGAGAGAAATCCTAGGGAAAGGAGATATTTTAGAAAGGAGAGGGACCTTAAGAAGCATCCAGTCCTACTCTTTAAGTTCCAGAGAGTGTAAGTCACTTGTCCCTAGCAAATTAGTGACCATTTTAAACCAAGTTTCTTCACTCCTTGGCAAGTGGTTCTGAACATGATACATTGATGTCTTTGTTAAATGGCTGCTATGTGAATTTACAGTGCTATGTTTATTTTGAATTCTTGCTTCTGATGGCCTTCATACATACCAGGATGCAGTTATATTTTGTATAGCAGTTGTATCTTGTTAATAACTACAGAAAAAAATATTCTTTGTTTTAGACTCCTCAATATTCCACTTAATTAGAGACAAACAGGGTGGTAGCAGGTCTATGCACAAATGGCATCAATGATAAACCTCAGATCCATGGGGCCAGGTGCTTCTGAAGAATTTCCGCCTGGTAGGTGCAATGTGTGTATGTTCAGTGACTTGATATATCACAGATGGCATTAAAAGTCAAATAATCTGACTTTGGTATTTAATATCAGACCTAGGACTCAAAGTCAAGAATGATGATTTCAGTTTCTATATTGTTATGATTACCCTCTTCCCTCCTGGCATCAGGTTAGAATGTGCTAGTGATCCTGTATTCCTTTGGGTGACTGGCAACAGATGCTCACTGTTAGATGTTTTTGTAAATAATACTCTCTTACCTTTGGCTTTGAACTAAAAATAAATTTTGATTTCTTTCTTCACCAACTATCCTAACTCCTAAATTGATTTGTGCCATGGACACTACTTTGATGGTCTGGCAAAGTCTCTTGTTATTATCTGTTCTTCATTCTGGAAGAGGTCCAATGACATCAGGGGTGATATCTTGACTTGCAGGTGAATTGGATTTAATTAAGGCAGGGCTATGCAAAAATCATCAGCTTTACTTTCTCCTCCAGAGTCACTGGAGTCCAGGGGCAAGGCAAAAGTCAGGACAAGTAGTCTTAGTCCCATAAGCAACAGGAGACCCTTGTCTTTCTAAGCTGAGATCTTTCTCGGGTCTCAGTTTGTCTGAGGCAGTGCTCATTCAGCCACTAAGGAATGGATAAGAAGTTAGGTAAAAGATGACCTGGTTACACAAAATAGTCAGTCTGGGAGGGGAAGTCCCTCAGAGTTTCTAGTCAGAAATTGCTATTTACACTCACTAAGGGACATTCTCTCAGAATAATGAGGTTTTTTGAAATTATAATTGAAAGAAATGCTGAATTTCATTCGAAGATTAATGAAATAAAAGATGCATTTCAAGTTCATGTGACCCCCTGAAATCTTTCCACAGATCCCTTCTATAGTATGGAAGAATCCTTTGAGGACTTGGGGCAGCTGGGTGTTGAAGTGGATAGAGCACAGACCCTAGAGTTAAGAAGTCCTGAGTTCAAATGTGACCTTAGACACTTAATAATAATTATTACCTAGTTGTGTGACCTTAGGCAAGTCACTTAATTCCATTGCCTTGAATAAATAAAAAAATTAAAAAAAAGAGAATCCTTTGACTTTGACCATCATGAATTTAGAGCATGATTTTACAAAATACTTACATTATAAGGCTATGGTGAGGATCATAGGAATAATGTTAAGTTCCTTGGAAATTTTAAAATAATAATAAATGCATTAATGGATATATCATAAGGAATTAGAATAGTTATTTAATAGGTAAAAACATGGTTCCTTTAATGACCACATAATAATCCAAAGAAGCAATTTACTTTTACCCAAGAAATTGCCTGAAGAAAATTAATATTAATATTAGCTATTTAGATTTAATTTAGTATTACTAAACATGGTATAGAGGTGAAGGTAGCATGGTGTAATTGCTAAGAGAAATGGCCATGGAGTCAGGAAGACCTAAGTTTGAATCCTATTTCTGACATACTGGATGTGTGACTTTGGGTAATTCATATACATTAAGCAACTTTCTAAGACTATATGTTGCAAAACAAATTAATAATATTTATTGGCAGCGAGGAGGCTTCCTCATTTAGCAATTCTCTAGCCCAGTGAAATCATAGATCCATTTCCTATTCTTAATTCTCAGTACTACAATTGTTACTGTGGTATCAAGTGGTATCAAATTATGAAAATTCACTTTGCCATCTGGGAAGAATATTATCTTTATAGCATTTCATTGTTGAGTTAATCACCTCTCAATTAGAAATCTATTTTAAAAAAGGGAAGTTCTCTCTCTCTCTCCATATATATATATATATATATTATAGATATAGATATATAGATATACATATTATCATACCTGTGAATAAAACATCTCCACCATCCAAGGTTGCGTTTTCATCTGTCATTTCTACTATGTTGAGCTGAAGATTTTCTAATGCTCCTTTCACCATATCAACCTGTGAAAAAAGAAGCAATTTAGTATCTCAAAAACCATCTCACTGTTTTCCAAAAAGAGAACATTTTCTCCTTCTACATGAACTCCAAAAAAATCATACAGAAATGGCCCCAATCACTAAATCCACTCATTTCCTTTCACTGGTAAGAAAGAGGAAGTTTTCCATTAGAAACTGTTCATTTTTAAGGGCGGCTAGGTGGCATTTTTAATCCCTTTGTATCTCAAGGCCAAGTTATTTTTGTATATACCCCCGCCTCAGAAGGGTGTCTATCTCTGAAACATCAGTAGTGAGCTATGAAAATTGATTTATCTCTTCAAAGGCCTAAACCCTACTCCCATGCCTGGGCAACAAGCATAGGATTCATTTTAAATTCCTACTTTAGGAATCAAATTTTTACAAGACTACAGATATATATATATATATATATATATATATATATATATATATATATATATATATATCATCAGTTCAAAGGGTCATTTGAAAGCATGGACCAATATAAAAAAATTATTCTGTTTTCTATTCAATGTTTTTGGGGGTATTGAATTGAAAGTTTTCCCCTAAATTTGAAATAGTCTTTCCAGTTTACAATCAAATAGATAAAAGAGCAATTCCAACATTTTTGCTCCCTGTTGATCAGAGCTTTCCTATTTAGCTACATATGTCCCTCAAAACTCCTAAGTGTGGCCAGATTAAATTAAAATATAATTGGGAAATGTTTAAGAAATTCAATAAAAATACAATAAAACACAGATCATGTAAATTATGGTTGTCTAAGTCTACATACAAGCTGCAGGATCTATTTCTGTTTGAGTTTGACTCTGCTGCTACAGATAATTAACAAATATACTGAATGTGTTCAAACCAAAAAACTTTTTTGATGCTGCTTGCTTAGATTATGTCCAGAGAAGAGGCAAGATGTAGCTAGAGGAGTGACTGATGAATATCAATGGAGCTGGCCCCTGACTCCAAGGGAGTTTAGTTTACTTTTCTATTATCTACTTAAAACTGGTTTGTGTTTAGTTTTCTATTACCTACTCAAAACTGGTTTGTAAAAGACCATCAACTCCTTTTTTCTACCAAAATACAAAACCCCACAGCCCCTAAGATATGAGGACCATTCAGTAGTTCAGCTGTGGTTTGGATAGAGTTGCCTTCTGGGAACAATTACATGGGAAGTTTAATTTCCTGGGGTTAGACAAAGATGAGGACCCAGTGAATAGGATGGGACTGTCTCCTTAGATGAGAACATCCACATGGGTTGCATATTATTCAATGAACTCTAAAGCTAATTTAAGGTGTACGTTACTGTGTTCCTGTTCCCTGAAATCATAAACCGACAATTTTGAAATGAAATTTTGAGTCTCTATAGGAATCCAGAATTCACTCTTCAAAGCCCAAAGATATTCTGATCTGAAGCCAATCTGTCATACAGACCATTTCCAGTGAAGTTTACTTAATTACAATACCTAGAGACAGAAACCAGGAGGCATTTTAAAAATACAGCAATGCCTTTTGAAATCCTTAATTTAATACAAGACTTTGCATGGGAAGCAGCCAATTAGTCTAAACATTTTTCTAAGGTCTGCAATGCTTCCAGCATGGCTGAGAGACATAGGATGAGAAGATGTAAACAGGGATGGAGGGAAAAATACAAAAACACCAGAAAAAGCATCCAGTCCTGCCAAATCACAGACACTGAGCACTTACATAGTGAATTGTGAATGAAGACTTCTGTAGACATAAATATCTCAGTGATTTCTAATGTAAAAAAAATATGGAAATACTTTAACAAGGCTTATATTCATGCAAGGAAAAAAAACTTTCAAGAGGATACAAAGTAAAATAAATATATCATCTCACCCTCATTTTGGAACTCATGTAAAGATTCCACAAACCCAAGTGACTCAGAACAATAAAAAAACTATTTCCATGGACGAGATGGTCTTAATGGAGTAATCACTACATCGAATGACCTCTCTCAACAGGAGAGAATTCTGCCCTGTGTCAGAGGAAGTGGAATATTTGCTATAATATGAATGAAAAAAAGAAGCAAAGCCATATTTACCATGACTTGTTAAGTTCTGCTGAACTCTGGAAATTACGCAGCTGTCTTCCTTTGGCATTGCTACCATTTATGTGAATGGAAAATACACTGAACTGAGAGAGAGCATGAGAATTGTAGTATGGCTGTTTAATGTCCCTATTAGGGAAGTGAATGCTTCTTTCACAGCCTCCTTCCTTCAGAGACTCACTAAAAACTTGATCATAAAAATACAATTTGGTCTCAGAATTCTGCATGCACTGCCTCCAATCCAGAAACAATAGTTTGTTTTTTCTCCTGTAGAAAAGATCTTCAAGGATACTTTCCCTATCCCTATTTAAAGATGAGAAAATTGAGGCTCTGAGAGGAAAATGACTTGCCCAAGGTCATTCATCAGGGGCAGGACTAGAATTTTCATTGCAGTTCCCATTTTTCTACTCTGTAGCAGCCCATTGTTTTTGATATCATCTCATTATAGACTTAGAGAATGAGAGTAAGACCTATAGGAAAGTAAAATGAACAGATCCAGGATAACAATATACATGATGACAACAGTCATATAAATGAAATGGACATTTAAAAAGCTGAATTGTATAATGAAAAGTCAAAAATTATAAGGGATGAAAGTTACCATCATTTTCAAACCCAGTCACTGTAATGGTTAATTTTTTTCCTCCTTACTCTGAGAGGATACAATTATGGGGTGGGAAATTAGGGGAGTCTAGGATTTAGAGGGGGGTGTCATGTCCAATCTTAGAAGCTAAATAGGGTTGGACTGGGTTAGTACGTGGAAGGAAAGCCTGCTTCAAGTTTTTTAAAAAGAAAAGGAGAAGAAAAAAGCCTGTACTAGGTTCAGAAATAATGTATTCCTGTAACTTTAAAACTATGTCCTCTGAAATTATTATTAATTTTTTGTTTTGGGGCAAAACCTCTGTGGTTTCTGAAAAAAGTTAAAACAGCTGCCCTGGCATACAAAACTTGGCTCTTGTGCAAAGATAGTAATTTTTTTGGTAACACTCAGTCACATCCATGTAAACAATGACATTCTGATCCTTCCACACCACAACTGAGTGAAGGGGTGGGATGGGTTGAGGTGAAAGTGGGGGGATGCTACTTTCATGCTTAGGCTTCATAGGAGGGCCTTGTTATCAGAAACACTAACAAAAAAATTCCATGTTTCTGGTTATGAGAACTGAAGGAGCATAAGACACCAGAGTGACAAAACAGACCCCCAAGGCAGTCTTTCTGGAGAAGTGGGAGAGGCCCTAGTAGGCTGCCCATTGAAAACCACATGCACTTGGCCCCAAGACTGTGGTGAATCAGACAAACTTCGGGTACAAACAAGCTCCAATGCTATCCTGACAGGGATATACACAGCAAGCCAGTCATGTAGGCAGCCAGCATACTAAATATAGCTATAAAAGTGGAGATTGTTGAAGGAAAGAATCCAAAGCCCCAACCTTCAAGGAACTGCTTGTCCTGAAGTCTCATGTCTATGGTGAATATTGTTTCAATTAACTTCCAGAAAACAAACTCAATACTCCCCCCAAACCCCACCCAGCTTTTCATCGAGACAGTGACCCCATCAAATGGAACTTAGCATTCATTACTCAGGGTGGAGAGAAGTGTTTAGGAAAAAAAAAACCAGAATGTCTTCCAGAAGCTGGAATTTGACAATGGGTCATTTAACTCATGAAAATGGAAAGAAATCGAAACTATGGTTAAATTAATTTTGTCCTAAATTATCTCATTTTCCTTATTCCAGCCCAAGGAACTGCACACCCTTCTCACTGAGGGATAAAGCAAGTACATGAATAAATATAAGACGTAATGTGGCTCAGCTAGATGGAGGAATGAGACATTTGGGAGGGGGAGGGAGGGTATAATTCTAACTGGGAAAGAAAGTGGGAGATGGAAAGATGGAGGGAGGGAGATAGAATTGAAGCTTATCTTTGTATTCAAATGGGTGAAAGAATGGAGGAAGATCATTCTAGGCTTGGGATGGAATAAAGAAATGGAAGGAGATTGGGAAAAGGAATTCAATGTCAAGAAATGACCAACTATCTAAAAATGACCAACAGAGAAGAAGCAAGGGGAAATTGCAATAGGGGAAAAAATAGGGTGGAACCAAACTGAGGAGGACTTGAATATTGGTATTCAGAATTTATATTTTATCCAGAAGGCAATGAACTGGAGGTCATTCAAGGTTTTGCCCAAGGGAATAAGGTCCATTAGAAAGGTTTGCTTGAAATTTGTGATAAGGATGTGTTTATGAGACTATAATGGTTCTATTGAGAGGTACCATCAGGATGGTAGCGGTAAAAGTGGAGAGAAAGGAACAGATGTGAGATATATTTCAAAGGTAAGGTTGAGAGGGTTTGGCAACGGATGGGCATCTGAGAATGTAAGGGGCAGTCAAAAAATCAAGAATGCCTCTTCAGTTTCTGTCTGGGCAACTGGTAGAAGAATGACAACATTAACCAAAATGGGATGTCTAATAGGAGTAATTTGATGAATTTTCATCATGTTGAATTTGGTGTATTAAGCTACCTAAATGGAAATATGTAGCAAAAACTAAGAACTGAAATTGGAACTCAGAGGAGAGGGGGAGAGGGGAAGCAGGGGGTGGAGGGAGGGAGGGAGGGAGAGAGAGAGAGAGAGAGAGAGAGAGAGAGAGAGAGAGAGAGAGAGAGATTGATTAGGTAGAGGGGATAACTGAAGCCAGGAGTGATGGATAAAATTTTCAAGAGGGTGGGAAGAAAGAAGATAAGAAAGCAAAGGGTTAGGAGGCAGCTAGATGGTGCAGTGAATAGAGTGCCAGCCTTGGAGTCAGACCTGAGTTCAAATGCAACCTCAGACACTTAATAATTGCCTAGCTGTGTGACCCTGGGCAAATCACCTAACCCCATTGCCTTGCAAAAATTAAAAAAAAAAACAAAGGGTGTCTTGGGTGATGCTTTCATTTGGAGGCAACAGAAAGAAGAGGGACCAAAGAGCATAAAGAGATGTCATAGAGGCAAGAGAAAAGATCAGGGGAAAGAGGACCAAAGATGGAAACTATATAATGAAAGGGATGGTTGATAATGCCTCTTACAAATCAATATACTCTCTGATTTTGAAATAGGTACAACAACATGGGAAATGAGCTATTTTCAAGAGTCATTCAATATACTTTGGTATTTAATGTGGTCATTAAAAGAACAGAGGTTATACTTCCTAATTTGAGTAAATTTTATAATGTTTTCCTTAAGATGTTGAGTAACATGCAATTTTATTTATTATCATCATCACCATCTACAATCCTAGATGAATTCCCATTGCCTGGTTTGCCACAGAATATTGCACTTTTTAGTCACATGACTGTTTACTAAGGTATTGGGGTTGGAAAGAGGATACTGGAATCTCCAGGGAAAGGGAGAATACCTATACTGGTGAAATCATGGATGCTTTAAGTATAAAATAAATATAAGTATAAAATGACCTGTGTTCGCAATAATGAGAAGTTACTAATGTAACGTAATGAGGTTTGGCACATACTTAGATCATCTAAGATGACATCACCCAGATGGAAGATGCTGGGCACTTGTTTCTGGAAAACTGGAGAGATGAAGCATACAGGGTCAATCTGCCTTGACCTACCATGTTGTCTGAAACAGCTTTTCCCTTTTCCTTCCCCCACTCCCCCCCACCCCCATCCCCCAGTCTTCCCCTTGGCTACATAGAGTAAAGCACAGAAGCTACATGGTGCAGTAGATAGCGTCCTGGCCCTGGAGTCAGGAGGACTTAAGACATTAACCCTGTTTGACTCAGTTGCTTCATTTGTCAAATGAGCTAGAGAAGGAAATAGCCAACCGCTCCAAAATCTTTGCTAAGAAAATCCAAAATGGGTTTACAATGAATTGAACATGACTGAAATGACTGAACAATAATCTAGCTGAACACTGGAACATTGGTTATCTTTAGATTGCTCAATAGCCACTCTGATGACTTTTCCTGTATTCAAATCTGAGAGTAAAATTACTTCTTCACTTACAATTAATGATACTATGCTGTTATGGAGAAGGACCTGACAGCTGCCTGCTTTCTTCATTCCTTTTTGGTCACGTGGTTTGAGAAATGGACCTGGGATTTTGGACTTTTCCTTCTTTTGCTTCTGTTCTAGGTGCAAGGATGCCTGGAAGTTCAAGTCATGGAGACCTGGGAGGCCAGGGATGTAGGTGATGTAGCTAGTCCAATATTTTTTTTTTTTTGGTCCTTTATTCTCGAAGAAGACCATGACATCAGGGAAGTAATGCACATGAATAGGATATGAGTGGGGGGGGGTTGTGTTGGGTCACTAGCTTCATTTTCTCTTCTGGAGCCACCTGGTTCAGTGGCCAGATGTGAATCAGTACGACTGGAGATGGCCCTGGATGTGAGGCAAGCAGGGTTTAGTGCCTTATCCAAGATCATATAGCTAGTGAGTGGCAAGTATCTGAGACTGGATTCAAACTCCTCTCTTCCTGATTTCAAGGCCAGTGCTCTATCCACTGTGCCACCTGGCTGCTTAGCTCCTTTCTAAGGAGAAAGGGTCCAGAGATACTAACCTAGACTTGAACTTGGTGAGGCTAATGCTATGTATGAACTGTGAGCTTCATTCTACTCCTTTCCCCAGAGACCAAGGTGATATGGGAAGATGGGAATTATGCCCACTAGGGAAATGGGGGACATATTAATATGTTTGTTCTTGCCATGGCTTTAAAGAAAATATTCCTTTGAGGTAAAAGCTAAATGACATGGGGTTGCCAATCACTAGGCTCTTAAAATGGGGTCTGTGTAAGAGTACAAACCATTCGAAGTTGGAACTGATGGTAGAGAAGACAGATTATGTATGACTCCTTCAGGACACCAAAAAAGTCAAAAGAGGAATAAAATACAACAGGCATGGTGTTGAAACAGCGAAGCCAGAGTAAAATCATTTTGTACTAAATAATTACATTATCAGACTAACATCAACATTACTTAGATAAATCAATCACATGGGTGATTCAGTCTCACAACTTTTCTTTCTCATATTCTCTTCTCTTCTTTTCTTATTTCACCTCTCTTTCTTCTTTGATATTCCCTCCTATAGGAGACCCATATTCCTTTTTATTCTAACAACTTGTCTATTGCCTGTTTTTCTAGTCCTTCCCATTAACCTTTTTCTGCACAGTTATTTAGCTGCCTCATAGTCTGACCTGAGACTTCTCTCAAAGGAATATCACTAGCAGATCCACAGATGGCTAAGACAAATAAATATACAGGAAATGCATAATAGCAACTGAGAATTATTTTTCACTATGGAAAAACAACAAAAACCCTCCTTTGGGTTCTTTCATTTCTCTCTTCCTTACAAAGAATTTTAAAGGTTTGCTATTAACTGCAGAGAAAACATCCATTTTGGCTTATATAATATTAGCATTAGCCCATTGTTCTATACTTGATTTTTACTCAGAGGTTAACATCAATCGGTCATTTACCATAATCTATTGTTTGATCTTAATGTTATAGAGACATTTTGGACAATGCTGACATTTATTTGAATTTGAATTTGTCTATTCATGACTACGGCTCTTTGCTACTGATGGCAATAACTTTTATTTATCTAAGACTTGTTTTCTGATTTTTTGTTTTTGTTTTTGTGGGGCAATGGGGTTAAATGATCTGCTCGAAGTCACACTGCTAATAAATTTTCAAGTGCCTGAGGCTGAATTTGAACTCCAATCTTTTGACTTCAGGGTCAATGTTAGAGATCCTTGTGTATGAAAGTGCTGTGAACTTTCATCACCTGGTGTCCTTGAGCACCAGAGCCTTGTTTCACTAAGTGCCATGGGAGTGGGAGTGGATTAGAGACTGGGAAGGATATTTATAAGCACTGGTATTTGGTTCAATAAACGGAGACCTTGGAGACCTTGGTGTATAGGGAGAAACTTGTCTTCCTTGTCTCCCGCCCCCCAACACTCACCTGGGGAAAGAAAAGGCAGTCCAGAAAGGGACTCAACATATGACATCCAAACTGGGACTCAACAGGTCAATGCCTTTCCTATTGGGCCAGCTAGTTGCCCCCGTCTTGTTTTGGCCTGGTAGAATAACAGTTGCTTTGGCTTGTACATAGACAGCAGTAAGCACATGTGTTTTCCCTTCTTTGTGTTTCTTTCCCTGAACACGGGTGAACAAAGAGAGATTCTGAGATGGATGTGTATCTTTAATGGATACCACATAAGGTCGAGAGCTCTTGAGTCCTGGTGCTAGATTGCAAGAGGCAATCTCCACAACTTCTCAGAGAAGATGACCACCACCACAAAGATACTACAATTAAAGCATTGAGAAAGTATATAAATGAGTTTAGGCAGATTTGTCATTTTTATTAAACTGACCCTGCCTACCCAAGAACAATTATTGTATAATAACACAATTGTATAATAACACAATTATTTAAATATGATCTTATTTGTAGAAAAGTTTTTATAATTTTGTTTTTATAGTTCCTGGGTTTATTTTGGCAGGTGTTTTATTCTGTCTTGAGATATTTTAAATTAAAAGAAAATAAAGTCCAATTCAGAGCTTGGTCCTCCTGGAGATCTAGGGTTAAATTTCTAAAATAGTGTGGCTGTCGATGATCTTATAAAAGTGTTTCATATATAAAGTCTGGTCTACAGTCTTATAAAGACTGGTCTACAGTCTTAGAAAATGTTTCATGTCTTAAGAATCAAACGTCTGGGAGAGTATATTAGAAGTGATGGATTATTACTTTACATTTTAAGAATTTGTCAGTGCGTACTTAGGAGTCTTTTGTGTTTCAGGTATTAACTGCCCTATATCTGACATCATCTTCTTGATATATAAAGTAATTTTCCAGCAGATAAACTGTTAATCCCTTTTATGGGAGATGCTGAACAGGATTTCTACCTGCCCTCTATTTAAGAGATTTCCCCCAAGAGTTTTGCTCTGGGAGGGGGGCATTAATGAACTAGGGAATAAGAGAAAATCCTGATTCCTTCTCTTTGGGGTTAGATTCCTTTAAAGCCACATCCAGAGCCAAGGGTCCTTGATGAGAAGAGTAGTGCCCTCCTCCCCTCCCCCCAGTCCCAAGCTGCAGGTTGCTTTATACATCATCTCATCTGATTCTCACAATAACTCTGTGAAATGAGTGATGTTATTATCCTCACTTTACAGATGAGATAGCAGAAGAGCTGCATGTTGAAGTGACTAAGATATAGCTAGTGTTAGAGGAGAGATTTGAATCCAGGTCTTCCTGACTCTTAAGTCCAGTATTCTGATTACCAGACTACATTTCCTTTCCTATTTATGCACATGTCTAGCTCAGAGTTGATGTACAGTAAAAATGTTTCACTCATAGGAAGTTAGTTTACCAGCTGTGTGACCCAGGAAAAGTCACTCTGAATCTTTGTTTCTTTCTCTATAAAATGAAGAATTGGATTTAATGACCTAGAAATTCTTTTCTAAGAGTCTGGGAACTTTTTGTTGATCTTATCTTGCTTTTTAAGCTAATTGAGACATGCCAATGGTACTATTAGGAGGTTGATGATAGAACATTCATTCTCAGGTGAACAGTATTTGGTGGACTCATAGCACGCCTGGAACCTGATGCCATATTGAAGTCATGCAGGATTTCCCAGACTCCTTAATTAAAAATGTGATAGCTGTCCTTAGAAAATCTCTATTTTCTTTGCTAATTAGCACACACTTTGGCAGGGTGGCATAGCTTAGATTGTGCACGTCCCCTCTTGATCATGTTGATAATATATTCCATTTGTTTTGCACATTATTCAATTCAATAAATATTGAGCATCACCTATGTGCAGAGTGATGTTAGGTGCTGGAGATGGAGGTGCATATAAAGTAGGGATATGGCACAGGCACTGTGTCCTTATGGAGCTTATAGCTTAAATGCAAAAAGGTCAAGGTCCCTCCCATTTGCATTCAGGACTATCTCCAGTTATCCTGGTTCATATCTGGCCACTGGACACAGATGTTTCTGGAGGAGAAAGTAAGGTTGGTGACTTATCCCAGCCCCCGCTCACTTAAATCCAATTCATTTGCTTGTCATAGCATCACCTTCCTGATGCCACAGTCCTTTTTGAGAAAGGTAAACAAGAACAAAAGAGCTTAGGGAATGAAAACATTTATAAAAAGCTTCAAGGATTATAGAATCCAATACCTACAAAAGCCCTGCAAGACAGGGGATGCAAATATTATCTCCCCCATTTTGCTGCTGAGAAAACTAGAGAAAAGTGAGATTCAGAGAAGTCCAGAGAAGTGTACAGGCTTGATGAAAGAATTTTGGAACTAGAAAGGATGTTAAATATCATTTAGCTCAATGTTTTATTTTACAGATTCATTTAATGAGCATCTATTAAGCAATGATTCTGTACTAGATAGAAGGGACAGTATGGTCCTATGGATAGAATGCCATATTTTAAGGTAGCAATACCTTAGTTTATTAAAACTTGTTTAAACATGGAAAAGTAACTTAAGCCCTCTGATTTTCTCATCTAAAATAGTGTTGATAATAAGTTGGTTGGTTGGTTCTTGTCCTTCATTATCAAAGAAGACCAAAATGACATCATTCTGTTTGAGACAAATTACAGCATGTTCGATTGTGGCTGATCAGAACAAAATAAGTTCAGAATGCTCTACCACAGGTTGGGTACATATGAACACCTGGGGTGGGTACTCTAAACTTACATACGTCATATATGTTATGCATGTCTCTCTCTCTCCAGTCAATTATAAGACTACTTAGTTGACAGAGCTATGTGAGGATCAAAAGTATTATTATGGTATATTACAAGTTGTCAAATACAATATAAATATGAATTATTATGGTTAGGTAAGGGTAAATAAATCATTTCTTAATAGAAGGCACAGATCTGACCCTTGAGTAGCTTCACAAGGTAGCAGGAGAATCAAGATCTTAGCACATGACAAATGTAGGAGAAATTCTACCAAAAGCTTTAAATGGCCAGGGTTCCTCAAGTCTGACAAAGACAAACCTTTAAGGCAGGAAAGATGCTCAGAGGAAGATTTAAGAGGGGCAACATAAGGTGACCCTAGCCATTTTTAGTCAACTTCCTGGAATCAAGGGTCATATAGTGTATCAGCTACACACCTCACACTATTCATGAATTCTGTATGCAAGGAAATAAACAGGAGAACATATATAACATCATGCAAGATGAAGAATGGCCAAGTTTGCTGTTAAAATTGGATTGCCCATTGTTGCCTATTCTCTTCACTCATTCATACTTTAAAACATCTAGGGTCATGGTACCCCATTTCTTCTGTCTCACTCTCTTAAATGCCCTGGTTAGATAACTGAAGACTAGATGGAAGGGTTAATATAGTCAGTCCAGTATTCCATTCCCTGTGTATTCTGCTGTTCCTCAGAATTCCATTGCATGTTATTCTGACAATGTCATGAGAAATTTGAGTGGGGACAAACCCCTTCCAGCTGAGGGGATCAGGAAAAATATTGAGGTGGCAACAAATAAACTAAGTAAAGATACAGGAGCCCAAACAAGTTAAATGACTTGCCCAATGTCACATCAGCCTTCACAGCTTGTAAATAATGAAATTAAGACTAGAACCCAAACATTCAAGCATCTGCTCAGTACAATATGCCAGGCTGATTTGTCCAAGGTCTCCTTAGACATCACCAACATCAGGCTTGGGACATAGGTCTTCCATTTTGAGCTCTGTGAACTTAAATCTACTAAGTTTTACAAGGTCATGTACCAGAGGGACCTTTGTGTCCACATTCTCTTCATGTTTGAGATGAATGGTATTTCTGTGGATTAGAGACCTTGGATACTAAATTATACTCTGATTAAAGATTCTGGGTAAACAAGATACAGAATGCAAAAAGCTTGCCAGGAACATTCAGGAAGGTCAGCATACATTTGAATGATTAACCCTCAGTTTTTAGGACCTGAGAACGTTGGCACAGTGAGACAACTTTTTCCCTTATGTTGATTAAGTTGAGGAGGGAACCCCTCATGAATCACCATATCTTTTAATTAACTAGAACCCTTTTCTATATTTTTATCTTTAGGAGACAGGTGAAAATAATAATAAAATAGGCTCTTAGCAAGAGCTCAGTTAAAAAAAATAAACATGGCACCTTTAGTAGAATACCCCCCCATATTCATTCTGATTGTCTGTAATTTTTATAGCTATATCTATCATACTATGTAATGAAAGCTGATGTTTGGAATGACCCTGGGTCAACGAAATATCTTCAATCACCGATGAAAGAAACTGTGCTAGTAGCTTAGATAGAAAAAATGAAATCTGAGGAGATACCTAGCAATAAGAGACAGAAGTCAAGACCTTAGGATTGAAGTCTAAAGATCCCAATTTGTACTTAACTTATGATTAAATGACAGTATATTTGTACTCTGTTGTGTTACTTGGGACAAATGATAATTTTGATATATTTTGTTTCACTTTGTGACTGCCATGATCACATGTATATACTAGACTAACTCAGAATGTATGTCCTTGAGGGGATGAAGCCAGATTTGACTGGTTTTCCCAATTTTAGCTAATGTTCCCCTCCACCTTTTTTAAGTTCCATTGTTTTATAAAATGATCATTATTCTAATAAAATGATCAAAAAAATAATAGTTCCTGAAGAGTACACTGGTAAAGTTATTGAAGTAGCTATTATTCTGGGAAGTCAAATGTTTCAAGGTTCATTCAAGCCTACAATGAAACATAATTATTCAGACCAAAAGACAAAGGAAAGTGTACTGTTAAATAAAAACCATCACCAAGAGTGACAGGCTATTGCTTAGAAACTGACTAATCTTCAGAAAGCAAGCAAAGACTTTTAGAGGAATCTGGAAATTGGATGAGTAGTTACTAATTTCTCTACCATGTAGCATAAGATTTTTCACTGGAAGAACAGCAGAAAAGATCAGGAAAAAAGTTGATAAGCATTGCTATAGAAAAAAGTCATAGGAAAGTTGTTATAACTGGTGAAATAATAAAGATGGGAAGAAGGTAATTTTTACTGATGAAATTCATTTTTTTTCATTCAAGACTATTTAAAAACTATCATCAGATGATGTTCAGATGAGTCTAGAAGACCTGAGTATCTTCAGAGTCAAATGGGAATTTTTCACTTCTGGGGGGTCAGAAGTTTTATTCCCATTGCAGGAATGATAAAATCAAAGAAATCTGTTGATAAACATAAAAATAGAATTGTTCTGAACTTGCAGAAATTCCCAAATAGAGATGATCCTGCAAACAACTTTCTGTCATATGATATATCATGAAAAATTAAGAACTATATTCAAGAGATGGAGACAAGTATGTTTCAATGGCTTGGAGATTTACCTGATTTAAAACCTACTGAAAATTTATGGGTAATAATTAAGGTTAGACTTAGAAAAAATAGCCAGTTCATCAAAAGTACAATTAGTAACCAATGTAAAATGTGGTTTCATGATGAAGAATTAAAGAATATGTATTAAAAATCTTGTTTAAATAACTTTCCCAGGTCACACAGTGATCTGAGGTTGGATTTGAACTCAGATTTTTCTGGATCCATGTCTACCATTCTATTCACTATAACATCTAAGAAGTTTTTTTAAAGTCTATTAATTTGGGGGTGGCTAGGTGGTGTAGTGGATACAGCACTGGCCTTGGAGTCAGGAGTACCTAGGCTCAAATCTGGTCTCAGACACTTAATAATTACCTAGCCGTGTGGCCTTGGGCAAGCCACTTAACCCCATTGCCTTGAAAAAGTCTGAAAAAATAAAAAATAATAAAAACTCTATTAATTTGCATACCATTAGAATAGTGCTCTATGTTTTCCTGTACATCACCTCAATTGATTCCCAGAGTCAACATACTGATTAAAAGATTGATCATCATTCTCATTTAATGAGGATGAGGAAATGAAAGCTAAGTGACTTGCCCCAAGTCACATATCTGGCAAGTGGCAGAACTGAAATTTGAATACAAGTCTGATGCCTAAGCTTACTGTTCTTGCCATGATACTTTCTTTGACTTGCTTAGACTTAAGGTTGCTATTCAGATGAGGGGGTCCATCATCATCGCAGTGCTAGGGTCATCATCTGGGATGTGATACATGCAATGAACTTGGAATATTATCTTCCCTCAAAGATCCAGGACTAGGGGGAATAAACTATAGTAACTTTTCATTTACACAGATCCTTCTGGACAATAACCATCTAGGGTGGGGTAGTGTTGTCTCCATGAAGGGATATCTTGGCAATAGTAGGTGCAATGTTGAACTTGTAATCAGGAAAATTTGAATTTGAATAGCATTTCAGATCTTGCTAGTTATGTGATCAAGACAATTACTATCTCTTTAAGCTTCAGTTTCTTTTATAAAATGAATGTTGGGTTTGATGATCACTAAGCAGTCTTTCAGCACTAAAACTACAATTTCATCTTTGCTATATGGACAGACGTAGCTAGATGACTCATTGGATAGAGCCTGGTTCTCTTTAGGCTGCAATTTCCTTCTCTTTGAGATCTAATTGTATGATCCCATGATCCCACCTTCATACTCGTCTCCAAGACAAGTCACCTAAGTACTCTCAGCTATAATTTCTTCCCTAGAGAATGAAGGGTTTGGAATATATTTTTCAGGTCATCAATATATAACATACTAATATATGTGACATAGTTGGGAGCTCTTTCTACCAATGTAGAAATAATGCATCTAAGATATCCTGGGTAAGTCCTATCTGAAGCTCAGTGAAGTCTTCTTTGGGTCAGGTACAAGGATGGAGATCTGATTCAATGTCATTCTGCTCTATCTACTGACAGGGTGCTGCACATAAGCAATAGATGAAGACAAATAAAAATGGGTTGGAATTTAATTCAGAGAAATTTACATTGTACTTCCCTAATGGGTTCTATCAACAGGCATGTCTTTGGATACACAATAATCTCATTATATGCCTGCTGCTTATTCATCTTAGCAAGTAAAAGACCATCATGTACTTCCTGGTACAGCTCTTGCCATGGATACTGGCAGTGATAAAACAAATGCAAAAATCAAGTTTCTGAATCTTTATGATTAAAAGTACAAAAATTTTAAAATCTCAGAAACTTAAAACTTCAACAATTAAAAAACCCAGTCTTTATAGGATCACAGATGCTCATCTCTTGAAAGGAATGGACCTCATTAATGAGATGAGAACATGTTATCCAAATCATATTAGACTTGACTGTAAACACAAACTACTAATGAAGGCATTCATTTCCTGTGAAGTAAAGGAAGTGTCAAGCGAAGAAAGATTTCATCTGACAATTTCTGTTTTTCTGTCTAATTAACACAGTAGTCAAAAGTCAAGTCTTATATTAAACCAGTCCTTTCTTTAAAAAAAGCAGATGATCCAAATATGGAAATTCTGGTATGGAAATTTAGTCCACTAAAATGGAACCAAAAATTCTTCTAAAATTTATAGCCCTAGGAAGACTGGTAAGTAATCTTTAGTGAAATACTAATAAGCAGATTCATTGAATACATAATGAGCATTAACTTGTGAGATTAATCATTTATACCCTAGAAAACATCATTTTACTTATTCTACAGATCAAAATTGAAATTAGGAAGGAAAGAACCATTTATTAAATCATTTACAAGTTCAGGCAGTGTGATACACATTTACAAATACGTCACTTGATCCTCACAACCACACTAGGATATGGGAGCTATTGTTGCCGCCATTTTTCAGATGAGGAAACGGAGGCAAAAGAGGTTCAATGACTTGTCAAATCTATTGGAGGCCACATTTGAACTCAGGTCTTCCTGACTCCAGATCTAGCACTGTGGTCACTGCATCACCTAGCTGCCTCCAATAGCAACTAGATCTGTGATTTTCTTAGCATAGGATGCTGATAGAGGATTAGACTCTCTCTATCAAGGCAGATCAGTCAGTACCTTCTCTTCAAGTTAGAGTCTTAGAAATATACCTAGGACACCAAGGGATTTAAGTATGCCCAAGTCACACAGCAGTATATGTCAGAGGTAGCTTGAAGTTGACTTTTAAGGGTAACTCTATCCATTATAACATTTTCTCTGCATAGAAATAAAACAATAATCATGTGAAGTAGCACCTGCCTTGGACTGCTTCCCCAACTGTCACTTGCATCAGAAGGTCAGTTCCCTGGAGTATGTATGACTACTTTCTCCTGAGTGGTATGCTACTATTATTTCTGAACCCCTATCTGGTGTGCCAGTTTCTGATTATCAATTAGACAGTTGAAGTTCATGAACTTTCAGAAAATGATATTCATTATTTCTGTTAATTTTGCCTTTTAAATAGGACCAACGATATGATAGGGTGATGTTCTGACTTGCACATAAATTGGATTTAAGTGAGGCAGAATTGCACAGTCATTAGCCTCACTCTTCCAGTCATTGAAGTTCAGTGGCAAGACAAAAGTCAAGGTGACTGGTGATGGCATGGGGATACAGGGGATGATGACCTTTGATCAGATGTTTGACCAAGCTCTAAGTGCTCCACAGTGCCTGTTTTACCTGCTTTTATGGCCATTGGAACAAATTCTGCCAGGGGAAGTCTTCACATCCTTGGGGTAGACGTTCTTCTAACTCATTTGTTGGTTACCCTCAACCTGATCTGCTGAGACAGTTATACTGGTATATGGCCACTGTTCAGAATACAGCTTCTTGGAGCCACAGGTGACAGTTGGATGACAGGTGGACCCCAAGGTAGATGAACCCTGAAAAGAATTAACAAGGCCTCACACCAGAGGTGCTAGTCTTCCCTGAATACCCATATTCCTTGGTTATTTACTAATGCCAAATGATACAAAACATCATGTCAAATAGGAAGCTCATTCTTCACTTTCCCACAAGTCCATAGGGAGAGTGAATTCAAATTTGGAGAGTTCAAGAAACAAAGGGTCAAACTCATAATTCTGATTATTAGAAATCTTCTTTTTTTTTCCTTTCCTGGACTCAATTAAATTCCCCTTAGATTTACTTGTTTTCTGGGCCCCCAGGTTCACTCCCCTTGTAGAACCCCAAATCTGCCTTTGTTTACTGTGTTTAGTTTGTCTTTGGTGTGTCTTTCAAATCCTGATGCAGAGATGCCATTAGCTACTGCTTTGGAGGGATCAGTGCAAATGACACTGGTGGGATTTTCATCTTTGAACCTTCTGAAATTCATAAAATTGTCCTCTGGTCAGTGGGGGCTGGGAAAGAGAGGGAATCAATCTTCCTTGCTATCTCCTGCTTTTGGGATAAAGGTCTCTAGGTCTCTCCAAAGTTCTCCATTGCTTGACCACTTTTTTTTTAGGCTTTTGCAAGGCAAATGGGGTTAAGTGGCTCGCCCAAGGCCACACAGCTAGGTAATTATGAAGTGTCTGAGACCAGATTTGAACCCAGGTCCTTCTGACTCCAAGGCTGGTGCTTTATCCACTGCACCACCTAGCCGCCCCCATTTTTCTTTTCAAATCTCTCCTCTGCTACTCATAGTCCTTTGTGTGTGTCTGATTATGGTAACACAGTCCCAAAATGCTTCTAGTGTGTAAAAGCTGACTTTATTCAATATCTCAACAGTACTTTCCTCCTCCAAAATGGACTAATGATTTGTTTTCATCTTTGTTTAGATCTCTGATTGATTTATTGATTCAAAGGAGTTTATATAAGACTTAATCTTACTTAGTTTAAACATTTGATTGGCTAATTCAATAGAGATGTCTAGACCTTCTGAAATAATAGGGTGAAAGCATGGGAGCCCTTCCTCAATCCTTCCAAAGATATTCATATCACATTAGGGTTTACAAAGCATTTTTCATATATCTCATTTGATCTTCTCAACAACTTTCTGAGGTGAGTAATGCAAATAAATTATTCATATTTTATATATGAAGAAACCAGATAATAAAGCTGACTCACTTATTATCCAAGCCAGGAAGCATAATAGTACTCAGAATTAGGTGTTCTGACCTGAAGACTCCTGTTCTCCACAGCTTCCTCCAAGATAATTATCTAAAGTTACAAATATTTGGAGGTTGAAATTCATAAATTCCCATAATATGGAATCTATGCTTAGTCTATGGAAATCATATATCTTAGAAAGTTAGAATCGGAGAAGAAAAAAAGGAATATATTCTCAGGTACAGAATATATTAGACTATGGAAATCATATCATATCTTAGAAAGTTTGAATCAGAGAAGGAAAACAAAAAGGAATATACCCTTCAGGGTTAGACAGCTATGGAGAAAACAAATAGGATCAGAGCAAAAATAGTAGATTCACCCCTTCCGTCATGAAGATTAGAGAGGATCTCTATCCCATATATGTGCCTTCATAAAATTACTAATTAGAAGTCTCCCTTCTTTTCTATCAGGCTATTGTGAGGTAATAGGATCACACACTTAGACTTCAAAGCGGATCCAAGGGTCAACTACTTCAGTCTCCTCTTTTCACAGATGAAGAAACATAGGCCCAGAGAGGTTAACTGGGACAAAGTTACCTAGGTGGTAAAAAAGAGTAGGGGTTTGAACAGAATAAAGGTCTCCTTAGTCCAAACTTAATATTCTTTCTCAAGCATTATGCTGTTTCTTGTACTTTCTATTTTTAAAAATAGTTTATTTCTTTATTTTTCCAAATACATGTGAAGGTAATTTTGAACAATCATTTTTTGCAAGGTTTTGAGTTTCACATTTTTCTTCCTCCTTCCCTTCCCTCCTCCTTCCCCTGACAGAAAATAATCTAATAAAGGCTATACATATATAACTATGTTAAGCATAAGTCCATATCAATTATGCTGTGAAAGAAGAATCAAATTGAAATGGGAAAAAAATAGAGAGGGGGAAAAAACATAATACTTAAAACAACCTTTAAAAATTGGTCTACATTTAAATTTCCTAGTTCCTTCTTTGTATCTGGATGCTATTTTCCATCACAAGTCTTTTAGAATTGTCTTTGATCATTGTACTGCTGAACTGAACAAGTTCATCATAGTTGATCATCACCCAGTGTTAGTGGGTTGTCTTTTCTTTCTTGAGAGAGGGATAGACATGATTAAGTTTCAATTAAAAAATACACAAAGCATGAATTCACCTTTCTGTGTCAGTCTGGTTCACGTATATGTAATGTACTGATTCTAATGATCCATTTTCTTGTCGACTACAATGGAACAATACTTGTATTGTCTGTGGGCACAGGGGCAGAACAAAAATATGTCATAACCAAAAGTCCTGCATTTTTTATTATATTGGAAATCAGGGAAGTTGACAATGATGAATTATGAAAAATGTAAATAAATGTCAGAAAGTAAGAATATGAAAATTTGTAATACACCTCATCTAAGACAAGTGCCAGATGTCAGAATGGGGGGAAAGGGGTTACTTTCAGAATACTAGAAAATGATCATATTGTAGACATTTATAAAAGAAAAATGCTTGCAAATATCAACCTTTGAAAGGTCCCAAAATTCAATGCATATTATGGACATAATAACATAACATGCAAGTATTAATAACATGTAAGTAATAAACATCATTCGATAGTTTTAATTAAAATTTAGTAAAAAGAATTCCATTTTCCATCAGTTGATCTGCTTGGTTTTAACTCCACAAAATACAATGGTGGCCTTCCCCCCCAGTATTTATTATATGTTCTTTTTCCTTCAGAGTGGGGATGGTATTTCTTTTTCTTATTTGTATCATCAGTCTTTAGCATAGTGCCCAACAACTAGTTATTGTGTATTATTTATTTGAGTTAAGTCTTAAAGTCTCTTATAGCTTTCTAAATGTTTCTTAGATTATAAGGTAATATATTAATATAATTATGTTATGAGAGTATAGCATATACAATTATAATACTATGACCCTATATTGGAGACAAATAGGTGGTTCAGTGGATAGAGCAATGGGCTTGGAGTTAGGAAGACCTGAGTTCAAATATGGTATCAGATAGTTCCCAGCTGTGTGACCCTGGGCAAGTCATTTAACCCTGTTTGCCTCAGTTTCCTCATCTTTAAATGAGCTGGAGAAGTAAACAGCAAGTTACTCCAGTATCTTTACCAAGAAAACTTGAAATTGGGTTACAAAGAGTTGGATGTGACTGAAATGTGCCAAACCAACATAGGGGATATACAATCTTTGTAAAAAAATAGTTAGCTACCTACTCTAGCCAGCTAAGCAAATTGCCACTAAGCAAAGCATGACTTCAGAACCACACTTATAGCAGCATCTCAGGCTGAATAATAACTCATTTTTATTTTTAAATTCCTCCAGAGATGGATGACCTCTGCAGTGTTCTTGGCTTCTTTGTCTCAATCATCAACAATTCCTTTTGCCTGATCCAACTCTTTCTTGTTTGTCCATAGTAAGGGCAGGATAAACAGAATAAAGGGATGATGTCAGTATCTCTCTGATAGGTTGGGACATGTAGAGCTGAAGAAAGAAGCAAATCCCATTCTATGTATCTTTTTATTCCCTTCAGGTCTTTCCAGGTAGGGAGACAGCTTAAGGTTGAATGTTGAAAGCTCTAGCAGACCATTGAGCTTCCTCTGTGATTTAGCAAGTCATTTTATTGGCTTCTAGGTCTTTATCCAAAAGGGACAACAGTGAGAGAGATCCCGCCAAAAACTTGGGAAGCTTTGAATCTGAGAAACTAAAAGGGTATGTTAAGTTGAAACTGATGTAATCACATCATCGCATCATGGATGTCAAAATTTACTGGAAAAATTTACAGCTGCTATCAAGTGGTTTGCTTATTATCCTCTTTCTTAAAGTTAAAAACAAAACCACAGACATCTTTTCTATTCAAGAAGGGTGTGGTCAGACCGAGCACATGTCTCAATCCTGCTTTGTAGGATTAAAAATCGAGACCACTGCCAGTACATTTCACTCAAGCTTAGTTGCCATTCAAATTCAGAAAGCACTGGTTTTTCTATTAGGTTTCTATTCAAATGCAGTAAAGGACCCCAATTATTCAATATTTGGATCATTCCCCCAGCTTTCAAGAATCCACCCAAACTATATTGCATTTGGTGTTCATTTTGTGGGGGCAGTATAATGGATAGAATACTGAGTCTGCAATAAGGAAGACTCATCTTTGTGAGTAAAAGCCTGGTCTCATACACTTATTAGCTGTGTGACCCGGTACATTGTGAACTGGTTTAACTGATTAATAATGTCAGAGCTTCCTTTTTTCATAGAGGAACCAGTCAATGAAGGAACAAAAGGACTAGTCAAACAGGAGGATTTCTGAAGAACAGGACAGTTTGATATACCTGTTTTCCTTTGCAAGTAAACTTTATTCAAACTTGGAGAAGCCAGCAACTGCCAAAACCAGTCTTATTACTTTCTGATTTATTGTATTTACAGACATCTTCTCCCTAGACCTCTACTTCCCACCTGATCTTAATTTATTGCGTTTCTCCCTTAACCTCCAGGTAGCCATAAATGCCTCAAATAGGTATCAATACCTTACCCTTGGGACAGCTAAGTGGCGCAATGGATAGAGCACCAGCCCTGGAGTACCTGAGTTCAAATATGACCTCAGACACTTAATAATTGCCTAGCTGTATGACATTGTGCAAGTCACTTAACCCCATTGCCTTAAATTAAAAAGAAATACCTTACCCTTTTCCAGGGTAAGGAAGGGAGAATATTCTCTCTCTGCTCCAGTTTGCAAGCTCTCTCCTCAGACAATAAATGCTTTTATAATCTTTGTAAACTGTGATCAAACTCTGGTTCATTTCAGATTCTTCTTTTGGGCCTGGGATTTCTTCCATTTTAGCAGTTCATAGCTATTCATTTAACAAGGTTTTTTTTTTTTTTAAATAAGCAGTTCTTCAAAACAGGTCTTAAAATTCACTTAACCACTGTTTGCCTCAGTTTTCTCATATGTAAAATTATCTGAAGAAGGAAATGCAAACCACTCCAGTAACTTTGTGAAGAAAACCTCAAATGGAGTCATGAAGAGTCAGACACACAACTGAAAAATAAGTGAGCAAAAAAGACTTCACCTGCACATACCATTTTAAATACAAGAATACATAATCCCCATTTGGTAATTAGTTTCTATATTCTGTCCCTGCACACCCTTTCTTTGATCAGTTCCTCTTGGACTTTCAATTTTAAGGAAGAGTCCATGCAGGTCCTTTTAACCCCTTCATCCCTCACCCCACCCTCTCTTCCCTGACTGTCTAGTCTTTCTCAGCCCTGTCAATAGTCAAGCAAGCCCCTGATCCCCTCTACTCTCCACTGCCTTTTGAGTGATGCCCCCCCTGCCCAGAAGATGATATATATCCCTTGAGGATAGAGTCTCTCCTGTTTTTTGCTTCTCTTTGTACCCCCAGCCCTTGGCACAGTGCTAGTGTCGTTTATTTTGCTGTTGTTCAGTTCAAGGAGACTTGTTTCTTAGTATTCCTCTTCACACAATCTATATTCCAACTAGCTGCTGTTTAGCCATTTTTGATTGGGTCTGACTCTTAGGGTTTTTTTTAGGTTTTTAGGTTTTTGGGTTTTTTTTTTTTGCAAGGCAAATGGGGTTAAGTGGCTTGCCCAAGGCCACACAGCTAGGTAATTATTAAGTCTGAGATCTGATTTGAACCCAGGTACTCCTGACTCCAGGGCTAGTGCTTTATCCACTGTGCCACCTAGCTGCCCCAATGGGTCTGACTCTTTAAGACCCCATTTGGGGTTTTCATGGCAAAATACTGGTTTGATTTGCTTTTTCCAGATCATTTTACAGATGAGGAAACTGAGGGAAAGAGGGGTAAGTGGCTTGCCAGGGTCACATAGATAGTATCTAAGGTCAGATTTGAATTCACAAAGGTGAGTCTTTCCGACTCCAGTAAGAACTTACCTTTTTGACTTGATTTTAATATTGCATATGGTCAAGAAGCTTTGACCTAGCTCTACTTCTGTTTTCCCTAAACCTCCAACCATGGTCACTAAAGGCAATATTCCTTAGGTTCCCTTCCTCTCAGCAGATTGGTTGGTTTTTGTCCTTTGTTAGCGAAGAAGACCAAAATGATATCACTATCTCTAGTGACACAAATTATAGCACGTCCAGCAGTGGCTGATCAGACCAATTCAAACTCAGAATGCTCTACCACAGGTGGGGCACATTTGTGTGTGAACACCTGGGGTATATACTCTAAACTGACACATTTTACATTTCCTTTGAGCTGCTTCAATTATGCTCACCAGCCCCTCAATGATGAGGTCATATCAAACTCCACTGTGCCAGTGGTCCTGTCCCAGTGTCTCCCATTCTGCATAATCAATTCTAAAATTCTTTTTCTAGTTTAGTTTTTTTTTATTTTGCAAGGCAATGGGGTAAAGTGACTTGCCCAAGGCCACACAGCTAGGTAATTACTAAGTGTCTGAGGCCGGATTTGAACCCAGGTACTCCCGACTCCAGGGCTCATGCTCTATCCACTGTGCCACCTAGCTGCCCCTAATTCTAAAATTCTTAAGAGAGACCTTTAGGGTTTCCTGGTATTGCTTCTTCAGACCCCCTTGTGTGACCCTGCCCTGTGTGAGTTCTCTATAAAAAAGTCTTTTTGGCAAGTGGATGCTTAGAGAATGACGTACATCTGTTCCATAAAATCAACTAACATCTCTTTAAAAAATTAGAATGAATTCCCTTTTAATGCTATTTGCTATAGGGATCAAGACTAATACCCAGTTATAGGTTAACCAATTTATCTCAAGTTATACAGGTCAGTGTTTCAGATGATACGATTAGAGGAGTGACATATCTGAATCTGAGAAAGAAGAAAAGTCATGTTGAAGTAGAATTCTCCTTGTCTCTAAAAAGGCTATTTGTTCTGCAAACTCAGCATGTTCCAATGTCAATCCTGAATGTTTGAGTTTTAATTTAATTCAATGTGACTGCAGTAACAATGCCATTCATTGTACAGTGAGTTATAGTTTTAAAAGACTGTGATATGCATTATCTCATTTTACTCTGACAATAGAAGCAACCAGAACAGGAATTATCATTTCCATTTTATAGGAGAAGAAACTGAAGCTCAGAGAGGTTATGGTTGTTTAGGAGGCTCGTGAGTAGTAGTTGCCAATACAATTCTGTTTTCACTCCACTCCTGATAGTGATCGAGGCCTTTATTGCCTAGACTTAAAAGGTTTAGTTAATCCTTATCATTCTATTCTAAATGTCCTCTGAGGTACATCTCCTTGTTTTCCTTTAGGCTCTCCATGAAGATGTTATTAGTTTTCCAGATCAGTACTAAATGGTACCTAGAGTACAGTGATAATGCTTTTAATTATATTCTAGAGACCTGAGAAAGTTAATCTACCTCCTAAATTCCTGAAGTGGGAAGTCGAGGATTGGGGAGAGAGAGTGGGTCAAGGGAATTTAAACCACCATGATATCGGGCTAAATAATGTAAAGAAGAAAGGTCTTATGGTAACAGATCCTCAATGAGATGGTCTGGTTAACTATAAAATGTCAAGAAGGAAACTATTGTGCTAACATAGTTTCAAGAACAAGAAAGTGATGTAACAAGAAGTGATGTTAACCTTGCGAGAAGGAAGGCCTTATGTTAATATATGCCTAATGACAGGAAAGTCTACTTTACTATTATAATACCAAGAAAGAAGGCTTTCCATTACTTTTTAAACTTTTTAAACTAAAACATCTGGATAACTATGTAATATCTAGAAGGAGGGCTTTGTGTTAATATACTTTTCAGGATAAGGTGAGGTTAACTACATATATAATTATGGACATTAACATGTTAATGTACTTCAATGATGAAAAAAATCTGCTTAACTATGTAATATCAAAATTGCTCTACAATAGCTATTAATAACGATAAGGTCTGCTTAAGTATATAATGCTGGCATTAGGGAACCTGTATGGCTTAAATTGTAAAGCAATTCTAATGCTTTAAAAAAGTTCTACTGTTTTTGATGGCATAGTGAGAATTTTCAGTGTTGGGGAAATAGCACTCATTTTTAAGATTTGAATGCTTTTATATTATCGGCTCTAGTCCTGATATAATTTTTTGAAATCTTATTTTTGGAAAATAGCAATCATTTTTAGTTTTGAATGTTAACTTTTGTATTATTGAATTTATGTCTGATATCATTTTTTGAAACCTTATTTTTGAAAGCACCATATTTGATCCATCAAGTGTTGCTGTTGACTGCTGTCCTGCCCATTCTGGATGTTCTACACGAAGCACATTCCTGCTGGGAGGTGGCATTCATCTAATCCATAATAAATCTGTTGGAGAGACCATGGAGGTGAGCCAGTTGTAGTTCAAAGAAAAAGACAAGAAGCATGGCCAGTGACATTTATGAGAAACTAATTCTATTATGCCCTACATCATAAGAAGGGAATCTTTTCCAATGTAAGGTTATTGTACTTTGACAATTACTGGAAACTAAATGTGAAGTCTGAAGTCCTTCCAATTTTTTATTCATATTGGCAGCTAGTCTTAAAGTGAATATGTTTTCTATAAACAAGAGCCACAAAATATCAGTGAGGATATGATCAGAGGTCAGAGGCAGAAATAGAGTTTTTTTAAAAAGAGGAGAGAAACTACAAAGGAAAGAATTTCAATGTTTTATTTTATCTTTTTATATTCTGGGAAAAAGCAAAGCTCATTAGGCAGGTGATAATTAGTTTTTCTTTGGTAAACTATTCACTGGAATTTTTCCACAAAGAAAATGCAATTAAACTGTTATCATCTTATTCAGGTAGAATCTGCCCAAACCAGATTACAGAGAAGATATTTCTTTGGTCAATTCTGATTTCAAACAACAGGAGAGAAAGGGGAGAGAGGAAGGGAAGGTAATAAATATTTAAATAGAGTCTGCTCTGTAGATAAACTCTGGATTAAGAGCTTTTTGCAGAGATTATCTCAGCAACTAAGGATAACTTCTTAAATCTAAACAGGTCTTATGAAAAGTTGAAGGACCTGGGTTCAAATTCAAATTTTTTTGCATGCCATTAAATATCTGTGGGTCATTTCTTTATCTGTAATAGGAAGGCTTAGGGCAAGGGTGTGCTGAAGCTGATTGTTAAATCTGTAGTACGATCACTTATATCTCAGAAAGAGGCAAACATTAAAAATCAGGGCTTGATTTATTGTTTTGTTGATGGAGAAAATGTTAGTTTTGGAGACTCTGTTATTAAATATTTACCAGCACACTCTTTCTTCATTAGGATTAGATCTCAGGGTTGGAAGGGACCTCAGAGGTTCCACCCACATTGGAATGAGAATCCCTTCTATAATATTCTCATCCAGATCTTCCTTGGAAATGTCCAGTGAGGGGGAACTCACTACCTTTTAAGGTAATATTCTCCCTTTTTTGAAGACCTAGAAGTGTGGGCATACATTTCCTTGGATCAAGTTAAAATGTAACCCTGAAAAGTTGAAAAACTTTCATTCATTGCTACTACTTCTGTCCTTTGAAACAATGATAAGTCATAGGATTATAGGATCAGTGATTTAGGGGCTGGAAGTCACCTTAGTCTACTCCATTTTATGAAGACTAAGAAACTCAGCTGAAACAACTGAGATAAGTAACCTGTTGCATTTTGCTTATTACCTCTTTCATGTGAGAGCCATCCACGACTGTGATGTTGGCACACACCCATGTCTGTTAACAAGCCCTTATTTATAGCTTTAATTATACAAAACGTTCAGATGGTGAGTTTTTTCATATTTCAAATAAGTTTCATGAGAACCAAATGTCTGAACATATGAGAACGGCTATATATTTACTAAACTGTTTGCCATGCTGAAGCCTGGTATCAAGAGACATACTTCTCAAAGTTAATTACTATATAATTGACTTATCTTTACTGCTGCCTGTCACAGCCTTCCCTAACGAATACTGAATTCAGATAGGCATAGAACTTAAAAGAAAAACTGCCATCCAGGGACCTGCACATACACACATATACTAAAGTCACAATAAACAGCACAGTATGGTAAGTTAACACAAAGTTATATGTGTATATAGGAATGTAAATGTATACAAATATATAATATACACATTTATTGTTCACTTCTTTCAGTTGGGTCCAACTCTTTATGATTCTATTAGAGATTTTTTGGCCAAGATAGTACAGTGGTTTGCCATTTCCTTTTCCAGCTCATTTTACAAATGAGGAAACTGAGGCAAATAGGGTTGAGTGCTTATCCAGGATCACTAGTGAGTAATCTAATTAGTGAGTATCTAAGGTTGGATTTGAACTCAGGTTTTCCTGAGTCCAGGTCAGTTGTTACTGTTGTTAACCTAACAATCACACATTTATATAAGTATATATATTTTATATACATACATTATATATATATAATACATGTAATTTAGATTTTGCAAGGGAATGAGGTTCAGTGACTTGCCCAAAGTCACACAGCTATAATATATAATTTATATAAATAATATATAAAAATAAGTTAAGACAAAGCCGAGGTCAATCAGAATTGAGAAAAGTCTGAATCAGACAATATTTTTCAGGAATAGGTTTAAACTCTACTATTTTCAAGTGCAAAGAGTAACTTAAATTATTCTAACAAAATATAGCCTAGTTGACATCCTTAACCACCCTGTTTGGCGAATGAATAAGAATAATTTGTTTTTTAGTAAATCAGATTCTTTTTTGGTCCAGATATAGGATTTCCATTCTTTAAGCTGTCTGTGTGTGAAAACTCCACATGTGCTCCACAGATACTTCTAGTCTTACAGAGCTGGCTGGGGGTACTGAGAGGCTAAACCATTTGTCTGAGATGGCATAGTTTGTGTATATACTGAGTCACCACTTGAACTCAGCCCTTTTTCTACTACACCATGTGAACTCAGAGAATTTTCCCATGCTACCCGTTGGTCTCCCTGCCTCTAATCTCTTTCCATTTTAGTTTACCTCCTACATAGTTCTCAATTTGATCTTCATGTCTGATCCATTTATCCTTTCTCCCCTTCAATATATTCCAGTAGTTTCCTGTTAACTCCAGGATCAAATATAAAATCCTCTGGATGGCTTTTGATTTTTTTTTTAAATTTATTTAGGGCAATGGAGTTAAGAGTGACTTGCCCAAGGTCACATAGCTAGGGAATTATTATTAAGTGTCTGAGGTCGCATTTGAACTCAAGTCCTCCTGAGTTCACCTCTAGGTGAACCTCTAGGGCAGGTGCTCTATCCACTGCGTTACCTAGCTGGCCCCTCAGGATGGCTTTTGGGACATTTAATAAGCGAACCTTTCCAACCACCCCAGTTTTCTTCTATCTTGTTTTCCTCCTGGGACTCTGGGATCCAGTGACCCTGGCCTCTTTGCTGCTTCTTGTCCACACCACACTCCATCCTTGACTTTTTGAATTTTGACCTACTGTCCTCCATATATGGAATAGTCTCTCCCTCCCCACTGCATCCTCCAGATTATTCTGATTTCTCTCATTTCAACCAAAATCTCACCTTTCTGGATCCTCCTTAATTCTAGTGCCTTTCCTCTTAATTATCTCCCTATTACACGGGGAGCCCATTGAGATCAATTAGAACAATGGACAGAGCACTAGTCTAGAGTCAGAAAGATCTGAGTTCAAATTTGACCTCGGACACTTAGTAGCTGTGTGACCCTGGGCAAATCACTTATTAGATGTCTCAGTTGCTTCAATTAAAAAATGGGCACCTATCTAAAAAAAAGCAAAACACCTGACAGGGTTATTGTGAAGATCAAATGAGATGATTATAAAGTGTTCCGAACAGAGTACAACACGCAATAAACACTATATAAATGTCAGTTCATTATTATTCATATCCCCAGCACTTTAACACAATCCCTAAAACACAGCAGGCACTTAATAAATGCTTACTAATTTGATGATGCATTTTCTCTCAGTGGTTCTTAATGGGTTTCTTCATGTCTTCTTCATCTATTTTAACAACTATTTTCATAATTGTATTTCAGTGGGCTTTCTCTGTAATGTTATGGATTATATTTCACACATTTAAAAGCATTATTTTGAGAAGGGATTTATATTGCCAAAGAGGTCCAAGACTCAAAGAAAAGTCAACACCATCCTTAGTTGCCCTATCAAATGTGCTGGGTAAAACGCTTCTTTCCTATAATGTATAAAAGAAATCAGGACCAATTCAGATATCATAAATTCCTCATTAATGGGATTTGAACTTGAACTTCTCAGGTTTGTTAAATAAGTTTTATAGCAACTAAGATGTTAATAAGGAAAGAAAGAGCAATGGGAGAAGGCTTACTTGGAGCAGTTATTTATTGATTTTATATTGGGGTGCATGTGAATTCCCTTCAACCTCTCTATATATTTCAAGCTCTTACTAATGCAGGATCTAGGAGCTCCTAATAGAGACCTGTAAGATGTGAGGTACCATCAGCCAATGGTGAGTTTCTTTGACCTTCCTTGACCTGCAGATATCATACTTATGGTGCAAAGGATAAAAGCATTTTAATAGGGAGTTACCTTCTTGAATTATTGATATGGTTTTGATAAGAAGTCTGAATGGGAGTATCTCCTATCACTTCCTGAGGCAGACAATTGGAGGCACATTTCCTAGTGTCATCATTTCCAGTTTGGGGGCTAACATACTTGAAAAGACAGTGTCCCAAATTCAGGCAGTCCCAAGTTTTCAAGTTTCCACAGTTTAAAACGAAGACATTTGTGACAGCCTGTATAAAGTTAAGGGCCAGCGTGTATAACTGGATAACAGAACAAGGAAGCTAGTACTTTGTAAATCTTAAAGCATTATATCAATGATTATATTAATTTTGTGTGATGCTAGGCATTTTATATACATACATTATATATATATATATGTATATATATATACATATACATACATATATATATATTAGATTTTGCAAGGGAATCAAGTTCAGTGACTCTGCTTCAATTTTCTCAACTGTAAAATGGAAATTAATAACAGTACCTACCTTCCAGAGTTGTGAGGGAAAAATAGATAATATTTATAAAGCTGTTAGCACAATGTTTGACAAATTGTGGGTTTTTAATAAATCAATCCTTCCTATCTCCCTTTCTTTTTCTCTCTCTCTTCCTCCTTCCCTTCCTTCCGCTTCCTCTTTTTCTCTCTATTCCTACCTCTCTCCCTTTCTTCTTTTTTTCTGTCTTCCCTCTCTCTTTACTCTCTTTCTCCCTTTTTTTCTCTCTATTCCACCCTCCCTTTTCTTTTCCCTCTCTCCCTTCCTTCCTTCAGCATTTTGCAAATCTTAAAAAATGAATATCAATGATTTGGGATGACCTTGGGCAAATCACACTCTCTCTATTGGCAGGCTGACTTATGGTCAGCCTCACTGGAACTCCCCAAACAGATCAAGCAATTAGACTACTAGTGTATTCATATGATACCACTGATTTTACTCCCTAGTTCCAATCACATCCCATCTAGATGTCTCATATAAAACAATAAGATTTATTTTAAATTACAAATAAAATTGGAGAACCCAGCAATAAGATCTTGTGATAGAACAGAAGAGGCTCTCATAGCATAAAATCTGTAGCTCATAGGTACCTAAAGAAGATTAAAATATCATTGGGAAATGTTTTAATTAACTAAATAAAATACAATGTAACATAAATAAGACAATGTTTTCTAAGACAATATGTGGCTTGATATCTGTTTTTAACTGAGTTTGACACCACTGGACTATACAACACTGCTCTTGAACCCAAAGAAGAGATTCCTATTCCAACTGTAGTGAAGTTTAGCAAACAACCTCATAAAACATAATTGTGAAACATATCTTTTAAAAGTAAGTTTCATGATTGTCCTCTGTGTTTTATATCATGGTCATCTCTCATTTATATATCTCCTCACTTCATAAACTCTTCCACTGAACCCTCCCCTGTAACAGGGGAAAAAAGTTAAAAACAATCCCTACTTATTAAAGGATCGCATTTGTCAATGCATGGAATATTTAAATTACAGGGTTCTCTGCAATAGGAAAGAAACATTAAAAAGTTTTGATGAATTTGTTCAGTCAACCAATATTTATTGAAGTGCCTAATAGATGCAAAGCACTGGACCTGTGACAAATTAGACCATGCATTATGTCTTTTCACTAGAAAGCATAAAGCATTTAAATTAAATGCTTATTTCTTTAAAAGCTGTAGGTTGTCATTCATGGGCCAACTTGCCCTAAATGTATGTACTCAGCGGTGAAAAAGGCAAGTTGGGAAATAATGGAAAAATCTAGTTTCCATAGTCAAGTTGTTATGAAATTCTAGTCAAGATTTTTCTAGATAAAGACAATGAGATGAAATACGTCTTGCATGAGTATGCTGAGAAACTAACATTCTAAATACATTTCTACTTATCATTATGAAGTGATCAATTGTTAAGTACTGAACAAGGAAACAGCATTCTATTCTGCCTGGACATATGCAATGGGCCAAGAATGCACCTGAATAACCTATGTCTTCATTATCTGTGAGACACCTAATATCCCATAATGCCCAGGAAGGCTGCCAAGTCCTTGTCCACTATGGACCACAAGCCATGTGCCCCATTTTGTAACCAAAAAGTATTTAAAATTCATGAAGCTGGTTGAAGGCTCCACTTTAACATTCTGCTCATTCCAAAGTGGATGGGAGAGAAAAACAGAAGGGGGAGTTCAACCGGGACAATGGCTATTCCTGAACACCCAATATTCCATTAAATTGCTAATAAACCCATTTGAAGATGTTGATCACAAGCAACCTGTATAACTCTGTTCCTTCTCTTCATGCCAACTTGTCAGATTTCATTCTGTACAGTACTAGTCTTTCTGTGCCATTTATTGAATGGCTGTGTAGAATTCAATGCACTTATTCATTAGAATGTAATCCAGTTCAGTCTGCTAATACAAGATTCCTCAGTCAAAAGCATGGGGGGAAAATCAAATTTATTTTAGGGTCAGTCATGAATTTTAAGGAAAACACATACTAAAGCAGTTTAAAGGAAGAGGTCAGGATCCATGAAGTATTACGATGGAAAAAAAACATTTACTTCCATGATTTTCTTACATTCCTTAAAAACAAAAACAAATAGAGTTATGGAATGGCACGGCTGGCTCTCCAGTACTGACTGCAGTGAACAATATTGTCATTCATAGAGTTTGGGCTTCAGTTATTTTCTTGACACCAGACAAGTTTTGACTTGCCCACATGTTCCTTTGGTCTGAGGTTCAAAACTCAATCACCTAAATCTTTACTTGGTTTATCAGGGCAACTACTAAAATAAAAAAAAAGGTTTTCTTTTTTTAAATAAATATTTTTCATTTGCCACTGAACTGCCACTGTTAAAATACTAAATGGCCATCTGGGACACTAAATCTGAATCCTGGAAAACTGTGGGTGTTTACACATTTAGGTGGAAGGTAAAGGTTCTCTTTGGTGTTGATGGTTGGATGATAATCTTCTTCCTGCTATTTTACATGGTCATGGGATCATAGATTTGGAATAGTCCTCTAGTGCTTTTTGTATGTACACTCAGGTCTGGCTTAGCAGCCAATTAAAAGGTTTAGTATATAATCTACCTGTTGGTTAATTAAGAACCAAGTGGATTTTATTCTCTTGGTTGAGTAGTTGGTTTGGGTCATCTGAACTCTCTAAGAGAGCATGCCCTGAACTTGGGGAGAGGGAGGGGAAAGCCTCTCCTATACACAGCATCTTTTCCAGAAGCAGACTCCTTATTTTTGACAAGCTATGAGCATATGGAGGATAGGGACAGACTGTCTTTTGCCTTTCTTTCTATTGCCAGCAACTTAACCACTTGTTTAATAAATGTTTATTTGACTGACTAGTTGGCATGCTAGGTACTGGGCTCCTGTTCCCTACAATACCCCATTATACTCCTACTGTTTCCAAGTAGCTGGACCTTGGAAGCTTAAGTGATCACACCATGGTTCATTCCATCTCCACTCCTCAGTTATTTAAGAAATGACTTGAGGCAGAAGAAACCTGAAGACCACATGCTCTTGGGTGGGGTGATCAAGCCGGGATTGATCCAGTCCTCAACTTGCCTACAGCAGTATTTTAGTCCTTGTCTCGTTCTCAGTAGGGAACTCTATATTATCTACTTGTGCATTTTGCATGCCCAAAGCTGAAGTGAAACAGTTAAGACACTTCTCTGTGTTCTGAAATGGGGGAAAGACCCCTCCATCACATATTACCTGCCTATCTAGAGAAGCAGGCAGACTGACCTACCCTCTGCTGTGTCAGTATTACATTTGGGTTGAGGCTGTCAGTGACAGTCAGGAAGACCTGAGTTCAAACCTGATCTCTGATACTTATCAGTTGAGTGATCCTGGGCAAGTCACTTCTCTATTTATCTCAGTTTCCTCAATTGTAAAATAGGGATGATAACATCTACCTCAAATGATTGTTGTAAGAACCAAAGGAGATAATATCTGTTTTTTTGGGGGGGGGGGTATTTTTTTTTTTCATGCTTAACATTGTGCCTGAGTCATAGTAGGTGCATTGTGAAAGAATAAATGACTAGTTTCCCCAAGAAGAAACTGAAAATGTATAGTGAGGAGAAAGGAGGTGAGAAAATTAAAAAGGGAAAAGACTGATCGGAGTTTGTTTTTTTGTTGTTGTTGCTATTATTTTCCCCAGTTTTTAGCAGCCAATTAAAAGGTTTAGTATATTTTCCCCAGCTTTTCTCTCAAGTACCTTCATCTAAGGCCCTTAGATTCAAGGGTCAATTGTCTCAGCTCGGTATACTCAATGTCTGCTTTTATCCAAGGATTCTAGAAGCAAGGGTTGGTATGCTATTTCCCTCCATGTGGCATCCCATCTGTACTTCCTTGCCAATGGACATAGCTCACTCTTACAGAAGCAAACTCTGTGTGGATAAAAGTAAAAATCACTTCAAGTCTTTCTTTTCTTTTCCTTCATTAAAAAAATATCTATTATCTTTCAGGAGTTGCAATATTAGAAGTATCCCAAGAGATTTTTCCCCTCCACAGCTTCCTCTCTGAAACACCTCCGTCGGAATATATGAAGGCCAACTCACTAAATCTGGATGGAACCCACAAGAGGGACCTGGTAAATGTTAAAGCAACAATAATCTGACTCAATAAAAATAAAAGTGAGTAATATCCAGAATATAAAAAGGAAATTAATTTGACAACTCATCAGGAATAGCAAAACATATCAATCACTTGTGGATACGGACATACAGGATGTTTTTAAAGGATGATGAGTTCCTACTTAGAAGGATGAATTGTTTCTCAAATTCTTACCCCTGACATTTTAAGATATTGAAAAGAAAACAAAATATTAAGGTAGTCTAGAGAAGAGGAAAAAAGTCTGTTCAGGAGAGAAGCTTGAGTTCAAGTCGCTTAGATTGTGTCCAACCTTTGACCCATGGGCTACATGCAGCCTTCAAAGCTCATTTATGTGGCCTTATTATATTTTATTTTTATATTCACTGGTAATATGGGTTATATTATAATCATAAATAAATAGTAAATTCTATATGTGACCCTTGAGAAATTGTTTTTGGACACTGTGGCCCAGAAGAGCTAAAAGGTGGGACATTCATGCCTTAGGCGTTTAAACACTCACTAGCTTTGTAATTCTGAGCAGCTTTTTGAGCCTTAGTTTCTTATCTGAGAAGGATGGTTAATCATATCTGTAGTCCTACCTTTCAGGGTTGTTGGGGTCCAATTGAAATTAGATGTTTAAAGTCATTTGCCATCTTTAAAGTTACTATCATGTTAAGAAAATTGAGTTCAGTTTTATCTTCAGAGAGTTTGGATGATATAGACTAATTACTCAACCAAGATGATAGATTCTGTGCCAGCCATTAACCATATCCACAGGTTAATTATCCATAATACAATAGCTTAGTGTTCAAGTTAATTTGTTATCCATTAAAATCTGTTGAGTTTAAGCTTGGTTTCATCTCTAAGAGTAGAGTTGAAAAACTGAATGGATGAACCAATAAGGCACCAGGTTAGGTGTTGGAGGTCCAAATACAAAAGTGATTAGTTTTGACCTTCAAGATTTACTTAGAGCGTATTTCCTCACCATTTTCATAGATAAGTAAATACAGGGTACTGGTAACAAGAAGGAGGTGGCACAAGTTCAACATTGTAGGAAGCTAGCAGTTGAGTTGAGGAGGGAAAACACAGTAGATATGGGGCTTTTTGGTGTTTGTCTTTCTCAGAAATTCTCAAAGAGGACCATGACATCAAGTGATGCATGATATACAAGTAAATTGAATTAGGACACTGGACTCACTTTCCTCTCTGGGGAAATCTCCCTCTGCAGTCTTCTGGGTCTAGTGGCTATGCAAAAGTGTGGATATGGGAGATGGAGTACTGTCTACTGAGAATAGAAAATAGTCCAATTTGATAAAGCATAGTAGAAGTATGAGAAATGTATAGCAACCGGAGAATGAGATGAGAGACCCAGATTGTGAAAGCCATTAAATGCCAGAATTTAAATTTTTATTACAAAGATGAGGGAGCAATTGGAGAACTTTGAGATGGGGAATGACATGATCAGATCTGGGTTTTAAGAATATATATTTGGCAGTTGTAGGAAGGATAGGGAACCAGGTAGGAGGCCACTGCAATGATCCAGGTGAGAGGTCTATATTATGGTGGGTTTTGCATTAATTGAGAGAACAGGAGGGAGGTTAGAGAAAATGAGGAGGTGGAATCAGTATTTGCAAAGTAGTTGGATATAAGGGAATGAGTGAGAATAACGTTGAGTATACCTTCTAGGTTTTGAGCTTCGGTGACCAGAGATATGACAGTGTTCTTGCGGCACTTGATTATTTAACATCATTTTCAATTTTAGTATTCTAGGTTTCTTTGGTTTCTTTGCCAACATCTCCCTTCATTACTCTTCGTATGCTGTTGAAATATTTCTGTTGGTATCTATAGCATCATTTCATTTGTTAGCAGGAGTTATCAATCTCCATTTTAAATACTAAATACTAAACATATCCTTGTTTCTGGAAAATCTTAAGAAAGGGGATGTCTCCTTAGAATGGTGTTTGCATGGACTTGCAAGAAATCTGTTTATTCCCAGCATGAATTTGAAAGTAGATGAGTAAAGGAACAGGAAAGGGAAACTGGCCAGTTTCCCTGTTCCTCCTGTGTCAGATACTTTGAATGCCATTCACAAGTGAATTCCAGTAACACCAGCTATGCCTTTATTCCAAGAACTCAAAGAACCAGAGTTCTCTCATAATCTGATGACCTGACTCACATGGTAGTGGATGCCCCCCCTTGTTGGAGATTATTGAGAAAAGGGTAAAGGATCACTTGCTGGACATACCATCAAGGGAATTTTTTCCCAGGTGCAGCTTGAGCTAGACGGCCACTGAAGTTCCTTCCGACTTGGAGAACCTGCACAAACATTATGTAATATTTTTGAATTGGCAATCATTTTGAATAATCTTTGACTGTATTCTCTTAATATAAGTGATAAACAATTGGCTCTATATATGGAATACACATGAATATATTTATCATAGAATTATTACATGTTGGGGCAGCTAGGTGGCGCAGTGGATAGAGCACCAGCCCTGGAGTCAGGAGTATCTGAGTTCAAATCTGACCTCAAACAGTTAATGATTACCTAGCTGTGTGACCTTGGGCAAGTCACTTAACCCCAATGCCTTGCAAACCCTCCCCTCCTCAAAAAAAAAAGAATTATTACATGTTAAGTTGCAACATGATAGAATGGATGAGACCAAGTCCAAAACTCATGGAGACACAGGTTCAAAGAATTTTATAGCACTAAATGTATAACAAATTAGAAGTTAAATGACTTGGATTCAAATATTGACTCTGATTCTTAGTCCCAGTGGGATCCTGGATAAATTCCTCTCTCTTCCTCAGTTTGCTCACTGGTAAATTAAGACTGGATTAACTAGATGGCCTCTAATGACCCTTTTAGCAAAGACCAGTTCAATTAACTATGTGAGCATAGGCCAGTCAATTAATCTCTTAGTGCCATAACCAATTCTCTAAGATTGCATAGAAATTACAAGGAAGAATTTCTGATTAGCATCAGTGAAGGACTTGGGCTGATCTGAGAGGCATAGTTTTCCAGAATAAGGAAATGATAAGCCTTCAGCACTCTACCTAGGTCAAATCATATCAACTGTGGAGATTAGTTCAATGAGAAGAATATTATGGAACAATCTAGAGCAGGGGTATAAAATTTAAATAGAAATGTGGGCTACTAGACTATACATAAGGGTCCGTTTGGGTCATATTCTAACTTAAGAAACTAGATATAAACTTTATCTATTTTATTATTTTGCCAAATATTTTCCAAATGCATTTTAATTTCAGGAGTATTGCAGTCAGAGAAAGCCATTAAATGCCAGAATTTAAATTTTCATTACAAAGATGAGAGAGCAATTGGAGAACTTTGAGATGGAGAATGACATGATCAGATCTGGGTTTTAAGAATATATATTTGGCTATTCCCTATACCCCTCAAGAGTGTTTGACACACTGATCTAGAGAATGATCAGAGGATAGCATCTAGGATAATGAAAAGTGTTAGGTCCATGGCATGTGAGGGCTAACTGAAGGAACTAGGAAGGTTTATCAAGAAGCGAAAACTTAGGGGGTAAATGATAGTGTGGAGGAGGTATTCTGCTGGGCAGAACCAGGAACTGGGTAGAGGTGAAAAGGAGGCAAATTTAGGTGAGGTTTTCGGAGAAACTTCCTAACAACAAAGAGCTATCCAAACATGAACCTGACCACCTTAAGAAGCAGTAGGTTTCTCTGCCTTGGAGAGTTCCAAGTAGAGGTTGGATAATCATTTGTCATGACAACAAGTCAAGGCAACAAGAATTTATTCATCAACTATGGTATATCAAGCTCCATGGCAAGAGCTGAGGATACAAAAGCAGGCAAAAAGAATTTATGTGTTTCAGAAGCTCAGCGTCTAATGGTGGAGACAACAAGAGAATAGGTATATACAAATGAGATATATGGGATAAATTGTAAGTGATTTTTGGAAGGCAAAGGTGATGAGGGTAGGCTGATGGGAGAATTTTAACTGGAATTTGAATAAAGCCAGGGAATCCAAGGGAAAGAGATAAGGAAGGAAAGAATTCTATGCAGAAAATTTACCAGGGAAATTACCTACAGTATAAAGATGAAATATCTTGTTTGAAGAGGGTATAGAGTTCAGTTTGGGAAATATTAAATTTAAGATGTTTGTGGTACATACTTACAGTTTAAGATATCTGAGAGACAGTTGAAGAGGCAAGGTTGGAGGTGAGGAGAAAGTATGGAGCTGGATGAAGAGATCTGAGAATCATCTATCTACATGGAAATGTTTGAAACCATTAAAGCTAATGATATCACCAGGAGAAAAGTCAAGTTATCCTGTAGTGGGGAACTTCCTTTGGGTATGGTTTGAGCTAAATGACTGCTAAAATCCCACCCAATCCTCAAATTCTATGATTCTATGAAATTCAATGAAATCAAAGGTCTACATAATTAGCATTTTGGATTCTTGGAACTGAAAGGTACAACAAAGTCATATTCCATTTCTCTCATGTGGTCAATGAGAAAATTGGAGCTCAGAGAACTTAAATAATTGACTTTGATCACACAGGTAGAGTTAGTGGTAGTACTCAAACTAGAATGCAGCTCTGACTCTTAGTCTGGGGTTATTTCAGTTTGTTGTTGTTTCAGTCATGTCCAACTTTTCATGAATGGGTTTTGGGTTTTTATGGGCAAAGATATTGGAGTAGTTTATCATTTTCTTCTCTGGCTCATTTTACAATTGAACAAATTGAGGCAACAGGGTTAAATGACTTGCCCAGTATCACACACTAAATAAAGCATATAAGGCTGAATTGAACTCAGGATGAGAAGTCTTCCTGACTACAAGTCTGACACTCTAGCTACTGCATTAGGTCACATTTGTGACCATTAGGTCACAAATATTTGGGGAGGATTCATAATATTGGAGGCTTCTGAGATGAATGTTAAATGATATACCCACTTTGGGATTAGACACTGAGCAAAAATTTTAAGATCAATTAATATCTTTAAATAATCTATCTTATAAAAATATAATTACAGATTTTTATTACAATTGCCTTTCTCCTTTCCACAGCAGGTAAATGAGGCCAAATTTGTCATCTGATGTGAACCCAACAAGGGCAGACCAACAGAATGGCAGATTTTATACAGTCTGGGGACTTTTCAGTAATTAAGAACAATCTTTGTCATTTACACAATCCACCAACTTTAATGCAGGAGGGTCTATAAGAAAGTGAAGTCCCACTCTCATTATATCGGTCTTTCTTTTCCCCACATACACACAACCACACATTAAAATATGTGAGAATTTAAGTTAGGTTTCTGACTGTGACCCAAAAGAGCCTGGAGCCATTGAGTCTCCCCCCCCCCCCCCCCCCCCCCGGCCTTTTAACATTCAAATTTGAATAATCTAAATAAACAGAAAAAAAACATGCAGTGTTAATTCCTACATATGAGGGTTTGGGGCTTATGATTTTCTTTGCTTCTCTGTCCTGAGCCTTAAGTTTACATTGCATCAGTATAGGGAATAGCCAGTGTGAAAACCCCCATCTTGCCAATGCAACTTTCCTCTAATTTAATAGTTTCTGAGATTTGCTTGGAGGTGGCTGGACCTAGTCAATGTATCAAAATCAGACCTCAAACTCAAGTCTTCCAGCAGTAACTGCTGAGACACAGTGGCTCTTTGATATGTTTCTTTTCGTCTCCAATTTCTGAATAACTGAAAGGGGTTTGCAAATATATTTGAATTAAGAAGCATTTATGAAGGTCAATGCCAGTCACCGTACTAGTTACAGTAAGCAATCTTGTCTTCTCAAAGTGTAAAACTGGAGCAGAAACTCTGGATGGCTTTATCAAACTGGAAAGAGCCCGGCAATGTATGGGGATATGAAAGCCAACACACCTAAATTTAGAGAAGTCAGGATATCAGAAGTTTGGCTATTAAGAGATGCATTTTTTTAAAGTTATATTGCATTGAATGTCCACTTGATGAAATTAGAGTCTCTTGAAGTATAGTGTCGTAAAGTAATGAGACTGGTTTTCCATTCAGGGTTTATGGAAAGCTGAGTGACTGTTTTCTTCTCACACCTCCTAGATCTTTAATGAGGGAGATGACAAAATTGTTCCCATCACAAAAATTGGGTGGCATATTGTGAAATCAAGTCAGGGAGACAAAGAAGCAATGTCTGTGAGAGAGTATGTATGTATATGTGGGTGTGGGGAGTGGGAGTCCCAATTAAACTAAGCAGCTAAACTTAACTGGCTCACCCCAAAATGAGACTGACATTCTCTAAGGTGCCAATGATAATGAAGCCCATTCAAGGCAAAGCTAGAAAATCGAGCATTTTACAATACATTCTTTTCTGCTTCTTCAAAGTTATATTCTCCCAAATATCATCTCTAAAGTACCCAAAATGACGCTTGTTCACATTTACAAATTCAGTTTTTTCCCCCTCAATGAAAACTTCTAACATCATGGAAAGATGAATGTGTTTGGCCTGAGAGGTCTGATGAAGGAAAATGGCAATTAGTGCTCTCTATATAGTGCTAGTGAGTGGAAATCTGTCAAAAAAGATATAATACTCTTGTAAACCAAATAAGCAGACAGTTGTTCTGCTGTGGCTGTACCTATTAATATACTGGTAAATACTTAACTGGCTCTCCCCTTACTCCCCTCCCCCCAAAAATTTACCCACAACGCATTTTTTTAGGTATTTTTTTGTAAGGCAATGGGTTAAGTGATTTGCCCACGGCCACACAACTAGGTAATTATTGAAGTGTCTGAGACCGGATTTGAACTCAGGTACTCCTGACTAGGGCTAGCACCTCCTACTATGCCATCTAGCAGCCCAGATACACAATGTGCTTTTTTATTTTTTATTTTTTACAAGGCAATGGGGTTAAGTGACTTGCCTATGGTCACACAGCTAAGAAAGTATTAAGTGTCTGAGCCTGGATTTGAACCCAGGTACTCCTGACTCCAGGGTCAGTGCTC
This sequence comes from Macrotis lagotis, assembly GCF_037893015.1. Taxonomy (NCBI): domain Eukaryota; kingdom Metazoa; phylum Chordata; class Mammalia; order Peramelemorphia; family Peramelidae; genus Macrotis; species Macrotis lagotis. The sequence goes on along the minus strand of NC_133659.1, from coordinate 43,976,730 downwards.
TATCCACTGTGTCACCTAGCTGCCCCCACAACGTACTTATAATCTAGTATAGTGACTAGTATAGTACAGTGTACCAATATAGTATACTGCACCTCACAGTATATAGTAGAGAACAATAGATGTATAAGATAAATCATGCTGTATAATATGTCATGTAGCATATAGTACAGTAGACAATCCAGTCTAGCATAATACGGTAGAGTATATACGTTTTTGTCTTCTCCAGGAATTTGCTTTTCATCATTTCTTGACTTATGGGCAAACCACAGTTGCTCTTCCAAACATCTGAATTACATATAGTCTTTGGGGATACAGTTCCTTCTGTATATGGGGGGGTTATCCATTTTTATAGACAATATTTTTAGATTCTCCTCCCCTGTGAATACATAAAAAGGGCAACAGAAAGTTGATCTATTGGAAGAACTCTATCTTAAAAAAAAGTCAGAGACATCATAATTTCCCAATTGCCCATAATTGCCCCACTGTTGTCTCATTTCTCATTCCTTAACTCCTCTCTCTAATGAAACCCATCAAAATGCTGCTGTAGTCTACAGGAAGCTGTAAAACGAGACGAGCATTTTCCCTAAGTTCAAAAATGTATTTGAAAAGTCCTGGTCTTTGAAAAGAAATGGTTCCTATATTAAAGGAAAGTCTAAGAAATTAGGCAAAACACACCTCACTGAAGAGGCTTTCCCATTTCCGACAGCTCAAAGAATGGTGTTTTGCTTATCACGATGATGAGAACTGACATTTTACCCTAAAAGCATTGGCCTAGAAATGATTAAGTTAAGAACTACAGGCACTGTAATGTGTATCTGTCTGATTATTATAATCCTTGATCATTTGTGACAGGAGAGAGACTAAGGAAGAGCTATGTGCAAACCATTTTTAAAGTTCTCTTTCAATGTCTTCCTGAATTCTATTATACATGGCTTATACATTACCATCTGGTCTATGGCAGATTTTTCTAACTCTTAGTTTTTTTAGAAGGGAGTCTGGAATGCCTGTGACCTAGCTAAACCACTACAAGGTCTATAACCTAAAGAAATCAAAGAAAGAGGAAAAAGGTCTACATTTACAAAAATATTTATAGTAGCTCTTTTTTTTTTTGATAGCCAAAGGCTGGAAACTAAGGGGGTTATTCTACTGAGGAATGGTTAAACAAATTGTGGTATATGAATAGAACTGAATATTACCATGCCATAAAAAATCATAAAACAGACAGTTTCAGAAGAAACAGTTATGGAATGTAAAAAGGTGAAAGTGAGCAGGTCAAGGAGAACCATCTATATAATGTGAAAAACATTATAGAAGAAAACAACTTTGAAAGACTAGAACTTTGATCAACTCAGTGGTGACCCAGGTCACTTGCCTCTTGTCATAGAAGGGATGAATTTAAAATGTGGAAAGAAATGTACAGGTCCCGATAGAGGCAAGTGGGAATTGTTTTTGCCAGATTATACATATATGTATTCAGGAGGAGGGACTCATATTAATGGGAGATGTAGTTGTGGTGGCTGAGGGAGGAGTAGTGAGTAGAAGGACCAGATTAAAAAAGAAAAAAAAGCTGAAAAAGAATTGTGGGCTGCAGTATCTCTAATGATACTATAAGAAAATACATAAAAATAAACATACAACATATTAATATCATGTAACAACACATTATATAATGTATATTATGATGATGTTTGTCCTTTGTTCTTTTTTTTAGTGTTTTTTGTGTCCTTTGTTCTTGAAGAAGACCACGATAGAGTCAGTATATAAATTAATATTCAACATTAAATATTATAACACTACACATATGTGCTATTAATGCCTCACATAACTTCTTATGTTATACAAATTTACAATATTTATATATATTTATATGTATGTTATAAAAAATAAATGGATGTATTATTTAAGTTAAAGATTGGTTTGTATTTAAAATTTTTTTTCCCGTTAAATTAAAGGAGCACCTATGTGAAGAGCAGTTTCTATTTGAACCCAAGCAAAGAAATGGGGCTGCTTAGAAGTAGTTAATAAGTAAGCTATACTATTGTATTTAAATTACCGTCCAATTTCAAGGAACATCTAGCAGCTAATAATCCGTTCAGAAAGAGGAAAGCTGGTAGCTTGTTTTTTGTTTTGTTTTGCTCTTTATTTATTCCTCATTCCCCTTAGCAATTTCTTCCTCTGTATCCACCAGAAAACCCTTGGGCTGTACTAGTTTTAATCAACTCTATTATTCGAGAACTGTAGTATCTGCATTGCAGTATATCTGAAGCTGATTTTCATCTCAGAATCCCCAACTTCCTTCAAAATTCAGCCCAAATGCCACCTCTTCTATGAGGTCTACTTTTGATCATCGCTCCCCAAATCCCATTTGCTTTGTATTTATTTTATACTAGATAGTTGTTTTCTCTCCCTCAGTCCTCTCATAGAATACAGGCTCTCTGAGGGAAGGGACTATTTATTTTTCCCTTTTAAAAAAACTTTTTGTGGCTCCTGTGCCTGGCTAAAAGTACCCACCCCAGGTGGGTACATGGACTATTTGTGCCCAACCTGTGGTAGAGCATTCCGAGCTCTACCACAGTTGGACACACTGTCATTTGTCTCAAATATAGAGATGTCATTTTGGTTTTCATTGATAATGAAGGACAAGAACCAACCAATAAGTAAGAAGTAAGCAATAAATGTTTGATGACTGACCTTTTGTTGAATCAGAACTATGGTTTTGATATTTTGAGTGTCGGAATATTAGGTACCTAATTAGATAAGGGTTGTAGTTTTCTAAGACCATCTTAATTGGCCAGAAGCACATAATTATGTTCTTCTTTAAAACATTGTGGGGCAGTGGATAGAACCATAGACCTGGAGTCACAAAGACACAAGTTCAAATCTGACTTCACATACCACCTGTGTGACTCTGGCAAGTCACTTCACTCTGTTTACCTCAGTTTTCTTATCTGTAAAACGAGATGGAGAAAGAAATGGCAAATGACTCCAGCATCTTTGCCAAGAAAGTCCCAAATGAAATCATGAAAAATCAGACATCACTGAACAATAACAAAGCATTTTCTAAAATATAATAATTAATTTAAGTGCAGTTATATTTATTTCAGAAAAAATATGCAAGGATGAAGCAAGGGAGTATACCAATAGATCTGGGAAAGGATGATGCAGGGTAGCCCACCAGAAGAATCAGCAAGAGGTGGCATAGGACAAGGTAGTCAGGAAGGCGACAGGATGAAAAACTTCCTTGCAGTTAAAACTGTACAAAAATAAACTGGGCTGCCCTAAGGATATTGGTTTCCTTAGCACTATTGTAGTAGAGGCTGGATGAATGTTCATTTGGGGAGGGGAAAAATTAAGGAATAGTGATTCCTATCCAGGTACGATTTAAGCTAGGTGGCCAACTGATCCTTACAATTGTGAGATTTTGTTATGCTCTTAGAATGTCTGTCTACCTTACAGCTATTGAGCAACTGAACTATTGGGACTCTGAGGCAGAAAAGTAAAAGGGGTTCTTGGTGATTTATGTATTAGCTACAATGACATACCTACCATCATGTCAGGACTTTTATGTTCTGAGTTCCAATCTCACCTCTGGACACACCAATAAAAATAAACTCTAAGACTTCCAGGTGGTCCTGGATGAAGTGGTTCTTCTCTACCAGGCTGGCACATAATTGATTAAATCATGCTAATACTTTCTGTACTGGGTAGACAGTTTGCACAGAGGTCAGTGGAGTCATTTGGGAGTTCATCTTCATGTTCTCCCACCCAGGACAAAGATCATGTTCAGCAAACCCTTTGGGCTGCAGAGCTTGAAAGTCACCATTAGGAATGAACACTGCCCAGAGCAGTCATGAAATGCACTCTTCTATCCATAATTAACCATATTAATTATCCTAATCAGGTTTTAAGCTTTTATCAGGTCTAATTTTATGACAATCTGAGCCTGTCTCAATCTGAGGTCCACAGCAGGGAGGATTTTCATTATTGTTCTTCATTTGTGATACCACTTGGGATTTTCTTGGAAAAGATACGGAGTGATTTGTCATTTCCTTTTTCAACTCATTTTACAGATGAGGAAACTGAGGCAAATAGGGTAAAGTGACTTACTCAAGGTCACACACAAAACTCAGGTTTTCCTGATTCCAAGCCTGGCACTTTAGTCATTGCATCATCTGAAGCCTGGAGAATACTTCATTGGGGAGTAATTCTATGTAGGGCTCGATAATTGTACTATCCCCAGAGTTTTCCATTTTTCCTTTTTATGAAGAATATCAGGGACATGGTAAAAAGTAAATGTCACAAGAACCTCCCACAGAACCTCTCAAATTCAATAAGTATTTCAGTGCCTATTCTGGGCATTGGAGATGCAAAGATGATTATAGTCTCTGCCTGCTAGAAACTTAGATTATACTAGAGGGCAAGGGTCTTAAGTTAACCAAAGAAGCAAAATTACCTGCTAACATCAGAATGCCTGGTATAATAAAATCTGGGTAAATCATGGGGGAAAGGGAGAGGAAATAAGAGTTCTGCTCTCCCAGTATTAAACTCATGAATTAAGTCCTGGAGAGAGTGTGTATATGGGGGGGGAGGTGAATAGGGGAGCACTGGCCTTGGAGTCAAGAGGACGACAGTTTTTATTATTTTAGGCTTTAGCAAGGCAAATGGGGTTAAATGGCTTGCCCAAGGCCACAAAGCTAGGTAATTATTAAGTGTCTGAGACCAGATTTGAACCCAGGTACTCCTGACTTCAGGGCCGGTGCTTTATCCACTAGGCCACCTAGCCACACCTGAGGGCGACAGTTTGAATCCAGGCTCAGACACTTGACTCTTACTAGCTGTGTGACCCTGAGCAAGTCACTTAACCCTGATTGCCTCACATCCAGAACCAGCTCCAGTCCTCCTGACTCATATCTGACCACTGGTCCCAGATGGTTCTGGAGGAGAAAGTGAAGGTTGGTGACTTAACACAGTTCCCTTCATTCATATCCAATTCATCTACTTGTCATGGCATCACCTCCCTGATGTCAGTCTTCTTTGAGAACAAAGGACAAACATCATCCACCAGCAATGGGGAGGGGGTGGCTTGTGACTTCTAGTCCCTGCAGGGCTAGCATGGGTCTAGCCAGATTTTTCATCTGAAATGACTTAGGAAGGAGCCAGCGTTGAGATCATCATAATATACATTATTTAATATGTTGAGCAGAATATGAATATTCAGAAGCTTTAATCTGAGTTATTTTTAAGGGATATAGTCTCTCCAGTAGGAGAATACTGCAACAAAGGAACAAGAAATCATCAGACCAGGAGAGTCAACCCAAAAGTCCAGAGTCTAGGGATCTAAGCAAGTAGCAGTTATGGTTTGGTCTGGTTTGGTTGGTTTAAGCACATAATATTCTATCTTCTAGTGTCATTTCTTTGTACAGGTGCCCTCCTATTTCTGGAATGCACCCTTTCCTCCTGGAATCCTCACAACCTTCCTTCAAAGCCCAACCTACTATATAAATGTCTTTCCAGATCTTTGAAGCTGCTAGTGTCCCTGTTTCCACCCTTTTGAAATAATTCTGTTACTTTTCAAATTTGTTGTACTTAATTAACCATATAAATAGAACATCTGCCAGTAGACTCCAAGTGCCCTGAGGGCAACAGCTGTTATTTCTATCTTTATATTTCTAGCACCTAGTGTATATAATAGACATTTATTAAATGTTGAACTGAATTGAAAGCCAATCTTCACAAATAGGGCCACAAGGGGGATAACTTTCATTGACAGTGATAAGAAATTTAAAAAATTCCAAAAAGCAAAAACCTTGCTTTCTGGGATTATCTTCTCTTTCCTTTTGAAGATTGGTTTGGCTATTCAATAAAGTTAGATTTTCATTTGATCTTAAGAGAAGATAATTGGGTATTAAAAGATGTTAACCTATCTCTCAATGAACTGTTCCTATAGGAAACATTGTTGTTCAGACTATATAGCTTATATTCATTTTTAATAATCAAAAATTTATAGCTGAGAGAGATCTTAATTATCACCTACTTTAAAATATTAATTTTAAAGATAGGGGAAACTGAGGGCCCAGAGAGATTAAATGATAAAGACATGCAGTTAGAAAGTAGCTTGGATTCCACATACAGTGTTGTCTCTATTACACTACTAATTCAACACCAAAAAAAGAAGTTTCTACAAACAAGGCAACAGGTTAGATACTGGGAGTTCTGGTAACCTTTTAATTTATTTTTTAAAGCCTTTAGTTCTTTTCTTTCCTGATCTTTGAGATAGACACAGGAAAGTCAACATCTGAAGCGCTATGATTAGCTGTGCAAACTAGCCGCAGAGGGAAGTTGAGGCTTGAATTCAAATTCACAAAGCTTCATCTCAAGGAATTTGAGGATAAGAAGTAAAAAAGGCCTTCCGCTTGTCAAAAATTTTGTTTTCTTCAAGCTACATGAAATTGCTATTCCTATTTTATCCCTGAACTATAAAAAACCTTAGCAAATGAGTTGTATTTCTAAATTCTTTTCTTTTTCTTGTATTGATTTTTAAATTGTCTTTATTTCTTTCAAGAAAATCATTTCAGAGGTGGAGCCAATATGGCAGAGAGAAGCCAGGAACTTCCCTAAGTTTTCCCTCAGAAACAATGTTAATTCAGCCTCCCAATGGATTTTGGAGTGATAGAACCCACAAAAAGCCAGAGTGGAGCATTTTTCAGCTTAAGATATCTTGGAAGGACTTCAAAAAAGGTCTGTCCCTCTCAAGTGCAGGGGAGCTGACCCAACACAGAAAGCGACAGAGAAGGCAGCAGAAGGCTCTCAGGTACAGTCCAGTTCACCAGTGGAAAGTCTGTGAACAGGACCCTCCCCCAATACAAGAAGCATGGGATAGCACCCACTGTTATAGGAGCACAGTTCAACAGAGAAAATTCCTGACCATAAAAAGCTACTATGGCCAAAAGGAAGATCACAACACCAGCATAGAAGAGGATGGCAGAAAAAGTACTACATGCAAAGCCCCAGAAAAGAATATGCATTAGTCTCAAGTCCAAAAAAGATTTCTTGGAAGAGCTCAAATGATTTAAAAAAAAAAAACAAGTAGAAAAATTGAGAAAAGAAATGCAAGAGAAATTGAATGGCTTGACTGAAGAAAACATCTTATTAAAAATATAATTGGGCAAATGCAAACAGAAAACAACTTTTTCAAATATAGTATTGAGCCAATTGGAAAAAAAAATCCACCGAAGCAACAAGTCCTTTAAAAATATAATTGGGCTAATGGAAAAAGAAAACAACTCTTTTAAAAATACCATTATCAAATGAAAACTATGAAGTGAAATATAATGAAAATGAAAATAATTCTTTAAAAACTAGAAATGGTAAAGTGGAAGCTAATCACTTTATAAGGCAAGAATTAGTTAAGCAAAATTAAAAATTAAAAAATAGAAAAAAATATAAAATACTTTACTGTATAAACAACTGATTTGGAAAATAGATCCAGGAGAAATGATGTAAGAATTATTGGATTACATGAAAACCATGATCAAAAAGAGAGCCTGGACAACATATTTTTTTTTTAGGTTTTTTTTTTTTTGCAAGGCAAATGGGGTTAAGTGGCTTGCCCAAGGCCACACAGCTAGGTAATTATTAAATGTCTGAGACTGGATTTGAACCCAGGTACTCCTGACTCCAAGGCCGGTGCTTTATCCACTATGCCACCTAGCCACCCCTTCTAGACAACATCTTTCAAGAAATCATAAAGGAAAACTGCCCTCATATCCCAGAACCAGAGAATAAAATATTAATTGAAAGAATCTACTGATCACCTCCTGAAAGAGACCCCCTAAAAAACTCCAAGTAATATCATAATGAATTCCAGAATTATCAGATCAAGGAGAATATATTGTAGGCAACCAGAAAGGAAGAATTCAAATACCAAGGAGCCACAGTCAGAATTATGCAGGTCTTGGCAGCATCAACATTTAAGGATTGAAGGACTTAGAATATGTTATTCCAGAGGGCAAAGGAGCTTGGAATATAACTAAGAATCATTAATCAAGCAAAACTGAGCATACTCTTTCAGGGGAAAAGATGGACATTCAACAAAAAAGGTGACTTTCAAATTTTCCTGATGAAAAGATTAGAATTGAACAAAATATTGATCTTCAAATAAGAGACTCAAGAGATACATAAAAAGATAAACAGGGGGAAAGAAAAAGAATGTTATTCAATAAAATCAAACTGGTTGCATCTCTACACAGGAGGATGGATCTTGAAACTTTTGAAAACTATATTAGGACTATATTTAGAGGGTGTGAGCATAAGTTGATTTTGATGGGATGATATAAAAATTAAGACATTAAACAAAAGAATTATACTAGAAAAAGAAGAAAGGAGAAGACAGAATAGGGGAAATTACATCACACGGAGAGGTGCAGAGGACATATTAAAACAGGGGAAAAAAGGAAAGGATAAAAATTACTACAGGTTTATTTTGTTATTTACTTTGTAAAAAGCTTGTTTTTAAAATATATGTTATATATTTATAAAATACATATAATAGAGACCTGTAGTTGCTCTTTTTTTTCTGTTCTACTTTGTACATATATAAAAATTCCCATTCTATTAGATTTTTGTCAAATTCAGACTAAAAATAAAATTTTTTAAAAAAAGTCTGGGTGTCCAAAGAAATGCTTCAATACTTTTTACTATTACCATACTGTACCACTGCTATATTTTTCTATTGTAAATAAAGGAAAAAGGGAAAAAAACCTTCAGGATAAGAATAAATGAGAAAAAGGTTAGTTATATAACAAAACTGATGAATAATTGGTGAATAATTCATGTGCCCTATTGATAGCCAAGCAATGTCAAGAAATCTACCCTTGGGGCAGCTAGGTGGCACAGTGGATAGAGTACTGGCCCTGGAGTCAGGAAGACCTGAGTTCAAATCTTACCTCAGGCACAATAATTGTCTAGTTGTGTGATACTTTGGCAAGTCACTTAACCCCACTGCCTTAATTAAATAAATAAATAAATCTACCCTTGATATGTTGGGTGGACCTCCTTTGGAGGATTTATAAAAAGACAAGGACAAGACAGAGTGAATAGAAGGGTCAGGTGTGTATGGGCTTCAACATGTATCTGTGGAGGGAATATCAATACTGATCATAGTTCCATTAAAATAAGTTATCTATTTTAAAATGAGTTGCTGAGTCTTCTTCTTATTCAGTTGTTTTTTAGTCATAGCCGACTCTTCATTATACTGTTTGGAGTTTTCCTGGCAAAGATCTGGAGTGTTTTATGTTTTTCTGTTCTATTTCATTTTCCAGATGAAGAAACTGAGGTGGCAGGATTAAGTGACTTGTTCAGGGTTATATAGCTAGTAAATGTCTGAGGCTGGATTTAAACTCAAGAGGAGAAATCTTCCTGACAACAGACCCAGTATTCTATTCACTCAACCACCTAGTTGCACCAGTAACTAGGCTCAAGTCCCATAATAAACATGGTTACTAAATTAGTTTTGTATGACTACAACAGGATTTCTAGGTGCATTGGGCTTAGAAGAACGTTAAAAATAGTTATCATGAAAGATCTGATAATATAAATTCTAGAATTACTATTTTGGCACAAATCAACCAAAAGAAAAGTACATGCTATTGAAGGTTATTATCTCAGATGATGTTGACAAATATCGTATAAGTAATTACTTGCTTCTCAGTACTGTGCTTGGTGGTCACAATGGCAGTAGCCAGACTCAAACTTGGGGCTTCTTGATTTCAAGTCTGGTCCTTCATTCCCTACCCCATGTAGCTCTAATAGATCCCAGGAAACAATTTCCTGTTTTCAAGAAGTTCCTAGTTAGATTCCAGAGAGGAAAAACTGCCGAAAAACAAACTTGAAACTTTTTAGAAATGAATTATATTTTATTACCACTTTTTTGTATTTCTTTTTTTCTTAGTTGTACTAGAAAATGACTGTTAAATGGAAGAAGGAAGAGGAAGAGAATATTGGAAATAGATTGTATTTATTATATGATTATTACTTACATTAAGCAAGGAAGGTGGGAACCGGTTTCTCTGAATAGCTATTCCTTTCTAAGAAATGGCCAGTTTTAAAGGTTTATTACTTAATTTGCACAGCTACCTAGTCACTAGCCCATGTGCATTTTATGTGCACGTGTACATACCCACACATATGATGATATTACCATTTACCTTTAATGAAAATATTTCCAGAAGCCACTTTACATTTGATTCCATTTCAATGTGCCCTGAGAGTGTATTCTTTAAAAATTCATCACTCAACTCTCTCTTCCAGACTGAGGCTAAGTGTGAAATTTTTTCCGAATCTGAGTCTTCCACAAAACAGCTCCAGCCAGTTGCAAACGGCACGACATTCCAATTTTTATAGTCAAAACATTTTTAAAAGGCAGTAGTTCAAGTTTTCCATATTCTGTTTGTCTCAGATGAAAGTGATATTTTTTTCCTGAAATTCATCACTGAATTTCAAATGCCAAGAGGTTAAAATTCTAGACTGATCTGGCCAAAGAAGCAGACCCACACCTTTCATTTTTTCTTTTCTAATTTAGGATATGATCATGCTCTCACTGGCCAAGTAAAATGATTCTTTTAGAATACAATTCAATAATAAAAACACTAATGTGAATTGTTCAGCTCAATCTAAAAAATATTAGCTTAACCTCAGCTCTTTAAAACAAATAAAAATGACCACTCAAAGAATCTGTCCCAAGAGATAAGTATGGAGAGATAGCTCCTGGCAGTAGCTTGGGAACCTCCCTGAGGGCCTCCCAGTGTTTTATCTGACCTGCCCTGATACCTTCCAGTCTCCCCCCACAACCCGTTAAACATGTAAGCTCCCTAAGTTTACCAATAGAATAGGGAGGGGAAAAAATAAAACCCATAAAATAATCACATTCAAGAAAAGTCTGAGAAGACACATTCAAAACGTGCAAGACGCACTGTACTTAAAAACCTGTTTCTGTAGGGTCAGGCTAAATACTCAGAAGTAGACTTTTAGGCTACAGCTCAGGAATTTAATTTCCATGCACAGTAGAGTTAGTATCCTGGAGTTCTTGGAATTTTTCAACTTGAAGGGTCATAGCTATTTACTTCAAAAACAGACCAAAGTCAGTAACTGAAATGCTAATCAATTATTCTCTAATTCCAGAGTTGCAATTTTCTTAAAAACAAAACTCTGGCAGTTAACTTAGGCCAGTCCTTGAACTTGTTAAATAAAAACATGTTATTTGCAAAAGAAATTATATCTACTCGTTGTTGGGGAGGGGGCTTATTCTTCCTCCCAAGTGCCTGATTACATATTAAATCAATCCAAAATTTATTTTGGTTCATTGATCTGTAATTCAAAACAGATCTTAAAATAAATGAATGCTTTAGTCTATTTTAATGGTGAGCTGCTTGAGAGACAAATGTTCTCTACTAACACATAAAAGTCAATAGTTTATAAAATACGATCTTCTTTTTGATGAGTATTTACAAATTAATACATGCTCGTGGTTGTAGTCTTAGTAATTTTTCAATGTAATATTTGAACAACACAATTCAGAACAATGAAATTACACTTCAGTTAAAGCAGAGTGATTTCCATCTTTTCACCCTCCACAATCTTACTACCATCTCTATAGTATGGATAGAAAACCCCTGTCCTAGAATTGGTTGTTCCTTAAAAATTTCTAGAAGATACTATCAAATATACACGAGGAATAAAAAAAGAGGTCTTGGATGATACTTTCCTTTACGAAATTCATTTTGTATTTGATAAATAAAGCCAACCAGGAGTCTTCCTGTCAACAATGCTCTCTTGGCAAGCAATAAGCGATGACCTCTTATTCTAGAAAGCCCTTATCTTTCTATGCCACATGTCCATGATCTGCTATACTCTGAAACTCACTATCTGTAAGACTGCTGCTGCCCATCCTGTCCGATTCCATTTTTGAATGCATTGCTAAGCTTCATGTATCCTTACCATATCTGTTTGCCATCAAACTGCCATCCCCAACTGTTCTGCAATCTTTTCAACAGATTCTCTGTTTAAACATCCACCTGTGTTACAGAAGAACAGTCTGAACCTGCTTGAGCCATGGAGCAAATAATAACAGTAACTGTAACTCCAGACAGAAAAAAATAGGAGCTCATTTTCCAGACTCCTGCGGGAATAGAGAGCATGTCTGCTGAAACCGGATCCAAGAGTCAGTGATATTGTAGACTCAAGTATTTCTTTCTCCTTCACGTAATGGCTTTTCCTTTCTCAGTGTTTTACAGGACATGCCTATGCTGTGATTTAGAAAGTGAAGGAAATATTCCTTCTTTCTTTGGTGAGTTATAAAAACAACAAAAAAATCATTTTCAAAGTGGAAATACGGATGGAAAACTCCTAGAGTTGGTTCCTTATAGCTCACTTCTATAGTCCCACAATGGCAATTTGAGACAATGTACACCAAAAGGAAAAAGTAATGAACTCTGGATACTTCCATGCAGTCCAAAGATTTTTTTTTTAATGTTTTGGGATCTCATTTCTTTAGCTATCAACTCTAAACCAATGAATCCTAAAGTTCTTCCCTTCAAAGATGGTTTGGCTAAGGATTATATCCTCTCAAGTCTAGCTTGTCCCCATCTCCTCTCTGCCAGAACAGCCAGAGGACATCACTATCATTAAGCCACATGAGGTGGACGCCCCTTCTCTTCTCATCCTGGTGCTCCTTGCTTTTTCTTCTAACCCAGAGATGTCTGCCTTCATGTGAAAGAGATTTTGGGCAAAGACAGGCCACTCAATTTAATTCAAAAGGCATTGCTGTGAAACATACCACATTATACTCTCTAAGAGAACATACACAATCTAAAATAGGGTTAAAAGTTGTATTTTATAATTAAAAGAAAAATGGTAAATGCCTACCATAAATTTTTTAAACTTTTTTGTCTAAGTTTCATCAACATAAGGATCTTCTAGAAGGGAAACTCCATCAATCAAGAGTAGATTGGCAACTGCAATTTACAGTTTAAAAAAAACTTTCTGGGGCTTTTAAGATGTGGCATAACAATAACAATAATAATAATGATGACTTACATAGTACTTAGAATTTTGGAAAATGTTTTAAATATAGAATGTCATTTGATCCTTGCAACAAGGGAGATAAATTTTTTTTTAAAAAAGAGGAAACTGAACCTAAAAAAAGTTTGTGTGACTTATCCAGGGTCTCACAGTTAGTAAGTATCTTAGGCAGGATTTAAACTCAGGTCTTGACTTTCATACAGCATGTGTGACCGAGGCAGGAATTGAACCCAGTTATCCCTGACTTCAAGGTTAGCCTCCTAGCCCACTGCCCCTTCATGATAAATTTATGTCTTGTTTTTGTTGGACCTTCAAACACTACAGAAACACTGCACTTGATTCTACAAGTATCATGAGTCATTAGGTTGTTACTACAGGCATGGAAATGTTTCCTCTAAGTAAACACAGGTGTCATATGGCTCAATCTCAAGCAGTATAAAAAGCAACACTCCTTTTTTTGGTAACTATGGTTTAAAGTTGAAAAAAATGTTCTGGATCAATGGCAATAGGGTGTTGGGAGAGGTTGGTAGTATTGAGGTGTGGTCAGGGCTTGCCCTCCATTCAGCCAGGAAAAACTCAGTCTCTGGCTCAATCTTCTGGGCTTAAATGAAGATGGGTTTGGTTCAAAAGAATAGTAAGCCTGTAATTCTAAGTTAGGACAGGCAGACTCCTAAAGAAAAGGAAGGGCTCCCGACATCAATAAAGCCATTCACTCAATAGAGGGATTCAAGGAATTCTGGGAAACAAATTTCTTTTTTGCATCTGTCTGCTTCTCTCCACCCATGTGGCCATGAGTTCTGGTAACTTCTCTAGTAACATCTTTCCCTCTCCAATCTATCCTCGATAGAGCTGACAAGGTGCTATCTCTAAAGCACAGGTCTGAACCCAGTCCTGCCCTTTTTTTTTTTTTAACAAAAAAACCAAACAATAAAATATCCTTGGGTTCAGGAGTGTGGTGGTCCCTATCTCCTTCTAGCCTAAACTTGGACATCATCTCCTCCTTCAAAGTGTCTTGAAGATGCTTCCCAATCTAGCTCTAGCCTCCAGCTTATAATTTACACATTTCCCCTCTTCATGAACTCTCCATTCTAACCAAATCAGTCTACTTCTGTTTTTCCTAGAAGACATTCCGTTTCCCCAGTCCATACCTTTCTCACAGTCCATTCTGAATGTCTGGAACACACTCTCCCCTTTGCCTCTGTCTAGGACTCCCTGGCTTCCCTCCAAGATCAGCTCCAATCTCCCATCCCACACCCCACACATAAAGCTTTTCCTGATCCCTCCAGCTGGAAACTGCTAAGTGCATTTTGTATTTACTATGTATAATGTTTTTAATTTCTATATGAACTTGTGGTTTCTTCAGGGAGGGGTCTGATTCAGTTCTGTTGTATCTTCAGTGCTTGGTTATTTCAATTGCTTAATAGATACTTTCCTGTTTGATTGATTCCTAGAATGTGGCAGAGAAAGGCCAGCATGCATTATCTCCGAGGGTAGAGGATCAGGAACATTTGGATTATAATACCATCTTTGATGCTTGCTAATTGTATGACTATGGGAAATTCACTTAAACTTGAAAGGATTGAATTTTCTCATCTGCAAAATGGGCATACGAACAGCCCTAATTTGGACTTCGTGGAGTTGGGGTGAGGATCAAATTTTATATATATATATGTATATATATATACATATTTATAAAATATTTAAATATAACAAATGTCATGCATAAGATTATATATTATCTATAATATATATGCTTATATGTATGTGTATCTATGTGTGTATTTTATGTATATACACATACATAGCTATTGGATTTGGGGATAGAAGTGAGAATTGTTTACATTTTAAAACTGCCATTTCCTCTCTGAATATTTCTAAATAAGATGGCTAGATGGTGGGGATGGAGAGAGCACTGATCTTGGAGTCAAGAGGTTGGCGTTGAAATCCCGCCTCAGACACTTGATATTCACAGGCTTGGGTAAGTCACTTAACCCTGACTGCCTTGTATCCAGGGACATTTCCATTATTCTGATGCCAATCTGGCCACTGGATTCAGATGACTCTGGAGGAGAAAGTAAGACTGGTGATTTAGCCCAGCATCCCCTCATTCAATCCAATTCATGTGTTTGCCATGGCATCACTTACCTGATGTCATGGTCTTCTTCAAGAACAAAGGACAAACATCATCATCATCATCATCATTATCATCATCATATTTCTAAATATGTCTGCACAGGAAATTTTCTCTTATATCTTCCCAAATAGTTATATAAATGAGTATTATGTACAATGCTTTAGAAAATTTAAAGTACTATATGTGATGCTAATTATTATTATCATTATTATCTCCTTTTATATGTCTAATAAGCAATATTAAGAGAAAGATAACTCACTGACTCTTCCTATAATTTTCTGTTGAAACTAGATTTTTACAAATAGTAATTCAACCAATTTAAAATTGACATAGTTACAAGTGGGAGGGGCAGTGATCAATTGTCAATAGAGAGCTTGAGTCTTAGAATGAGAAATCCCTGGATGTTCTGACATTTCCTGGTCCTGTGTCCTTGCCATTTAACTTCAATTCCCAGGTAACCCCCAGAAACAATAAATTTCAGAGGTGCTATAAATCTGTACCAAGAGAAGGAGTTTCTTCTCTGGATGTTCCCTAAATCAATAGTTAGAAGTTCAGGTCCCTCCTCCTCAAGGTATACAGTAATACCTTGATATTACTCTAAAGTGAATTTGGAGGAATTGATACTTTAAGAGCCTTTTCCTAGAATTTATTCTAACCATATAATAAATCAAGGTAAGAGAATATTATCCTCTTTTCACTAAGAAACTGAGCAACAGACAAGATAAATTACTTGGTCATAGTCAGGTGGGAATTTGCCAATTAAAAAAAAATCCTGCTTTTAAGGTCCACCAGGCTAGAATAAAGTCATGTAGTCCAGTATTCAGCCTCCATTTCTACTCTCATTTCTTTCCTTCCCTACCTTACACTGCCCCTTCAATCAAAATAAAGATCTTACCCCTTCATAATTTCTTATAGGATTCTCATGTTATGATAGAATACATTAATCCATAAGGCACATAAGCTGATTTGATCACAAAAGACTTTTCCCCTATCTAGAAATGACATATTTGAATCTGTGCTGAAGTTAAAAGCTATTTTCATAGACTATCCATGTCGTTTCATTTCATTAAGTGATATTTTCTTCATTTTTATGTACAATAAACCCTTATAATACCATTAGAAAAAAGTAATGGACATTAAGTTTTAAAATATCCATTTAAAAGAAAACAAAGAAGCAAAGAAATGAAGTTATACATTCAGGGAAAGTACCTTCCATACACCAATAGATGTAAACAAATATACATGTTATTTCTTCATTAAAGCAGAACTGAATTCATCAAGTTTACAGAAGGATCTTCCAGTTCTTAGGAACTGGATTTGGGGGTGGGGTGAGGATTGTTTCCACTTTTAAAACCGCCATTTCCTCTCTATTTCTAAAAAGTGCTTCACAGGAAAATTTTTCTTGTATTTTCTTAAATTGTCCGACAATTCTTAATTAGATAGAAATTCTTCCAGATGAGTGCCACTGGCCTTTCCCCTTCCACCGTCTCCACCTCAGGACCAAAGCTCTGGGTGAAGCTTTAATTACTCATTTAGGGAGGATACGCCATCTTCCAATTTAATTCAGCCAGTTCTCTTTAGAGTAAATGTAGAATGAAGGTTCAGTGTGCTTGGAGGATCTCTTAGCAACTAGAGTAGAATGGGCCAACAATGGATGATTCACAGATTTTAGCTGGGGTTTGCAGATCTGTCTGCCAAGACGCCCGAGCAAACTCACATTGCTAGACGCTATGGTAAAATGTGACCTCTTTTAAAAGTCTCTCAGAAAAGACAAGAAATCTGGAGCTTTCTAACAGTTCTGTGGTGTCTGAAAGGTAACAATCCCTGAACTATGAAATCATGACTTTATGAGACCAGCACACTTTCTGTGATGATCATTTTCATTTAATTAGAATTGGTGCCATTTTAGTTGAATGTGACTAAAACTAACTAGGCATTTCCAAAAGGACATTATGATATTTTTAAGCGAGTAAAAATAGCAGCTACTTAATAGAATCCCTGGTTTCTTTAGTTTAGAGCATCATTCATTCAAATGCCAGTGTCGGGAGAAGGTCCTTTCTAATTTTTTCCTCTCATGACCTCCAAACATCTAATTATCAGAGGCCCCTCCCTCCAAAAGTTGTTTTGTATTAAGAGGTATATACAGTGTATTTACTTATTTGTGATGGGCACAGTGGGTAGAGCACTGTCCTTAGAGTTTGGAGGATGGGGGGTTTGAATCTAGCTTCAGATACTTGCTACTTATAAGCTGTGTGACCTTGGACAAGTCACTTAACCCTGACTGCCTCACATCTGATTCCTATCTGGTCATTGGACTCAAATTATTCCAGAGGAGAAAGTGAGGCTGGTGACTTAGCAGAGCCCCACCTCATTCAAATCCAATCCATGTGCTTGTTAAAGCATTACCTCCTTGATGTTGTGGTCTTCTTCAAAAATAATGGACAAACATTATTATTATTATTATTATTATTATTATTATTATTATTATAACTTACTTGTGATATATTCTGTTCCCTGATTAGGAGGTAAGCTCCATCAGGGCATGCGTTTGCATCTCTAGAGCCTAGCACGATATCCTGCATGTAGAAAGCACTTTGTTGAACTGAATGAATTTTTTGAATCTTGAAATTGAAAGTACAAAATAGTTTTTTTTTGAATATTGATCTAAGGACAAAGTAAGGTTTTTTTGGAGGGTGGGTTGGGGTGGGGGAATGATGATAATGGAGAGGATGGACCAGTAATTCAACAAGTAGGGAACTCCTAGTGATGTGACACCGTCTCTGCAACTTAGTCTTAGAGACTTGTTCCACATCAGTTGGTTAAGTGACTTACTCAGCATTTCATAAGCCAGAGATTAGATTTCAACCCAGGTCTTCTTGACTTTGACACTGGTTCCATCCTCAGATCTGTAGCTTCCAACTTCATAGTAGGTCGTAAAGTTTATGTTCCGTATGCATAATATTTGAGGATCTAGGCTCAATTTCTTACAATTAGAGTTTAAATAAAGGCTAATCTACAGGGATAGGGACTACACCTGGGATTTCAGAAGTGTAGAGAACCCTCAGAAACTCCTTCTACCAATGTATGTTGGCAATTTTTTTGTGATATACAGTCTGAGAATAGTTCAGGGTCATGCAGGCAGTACTTGGACTCATTCTGGGTCTTGGCTTTGCATCCATCTCTCTATTTGTATACCTTACTGTCTCTCTTACAAAAAGAGATCTTCCAAACAAGAAATTAATGATTCAATATTAATGTATGCTGGGAAGGGAGGTGGCACAGACCTAGAGCCAGGGAGACCTTAGTTGAAATCCAGGTTCACATACTTACAAGTTCTGTGACCCTGAGCACATGACTGTTTGCCTCAGTCTCCTCATTTGTAAAATGAGCTTGAGAAGGAAATGGCAAACCACTCCAGTATCTTTGCCAAGAAAATCCCAAATGGGGGCACAACTGAAAAATGATTAAACAACAATAACCTACCCTGGACAGATCAGTGATGGGGGTCAGAACTGGATGAAACAGATTAAACAGGGCAGAGTTTAACAATGAATAAAACACAATACAATGTGGTTTCTAAGTCAATATGCAGCCTATAAGGATCTGTTTCTATTTTAGTTTGGCACCATTGGACTAGGCAGCTCTCCTGGACTAGAAATTGCACAGAAGCTTCCCTTATGCACTGGTAGTTGTTTCTTCATGTGGCAGTTTCTTAACCTATCGAAATCACAGGTCTGGTCTCTATTCTCCACACATAGTTTGTTGCGGTGGTAGTTCAGTTGTTTCAATCATATTCAATTCTTCATGATCCCATTTAGTGTTTATTTGACAAAGATTCTAGAGGGGTTGGCCATTTCCCCCTTTAACTCATTTTACAGATGAGGATACTGAGGCAAATAGGGTGAAGTGACTTGCCCAGGATCACACATATTGTTAACCTTTACTAAAACTCTCCTCTGATGTGTGTATTTGATTCTAGGTCCTAAAGTTTATGCCAGTGGAACATATTTATTTTCCCACCTGAACTCCAAAGTTACCAATGATCTAATTAACAAAACCTGTGGTCTTTCCTCAACCTTCATCCTCCTTTACCTCTCTGAAGCTTCTGACACTGTTGATCACCCTCTCCTCCTTGATATTCTATCAGACCTTCTTTCTCAGTCTCTTTTGCTGTATTCTCATTGAGGTCGTGATCACAAACCATAGGTATCCCCCCTAGGGTTCTGTTCTGGGTCCTCTTCTGCTTCATGCTACTTCACTTGGTATGATCAACAGCTCCCATGTGGTTAAATTACCATCTCTATGCTTAGGATTTTCAAGTCTAACTAACCTGCTCAAGCCTCTCTTTCTGACCTCCAATCTTGCAATTCCAATTGCCTTTTAGATATCTTGAATTGAATGTCCAGTTAAACTCAACATGTCCAAAATGGAACTCATTGTTTTTCCCCTAAACCATCTTCCAAACTTCCCCATTACTGTTATGGGCATCCCATTCCCAGTTATACAGACAACAACCTAGATTTCTGATGTCTCCCATCCAATTTGTTGCCAATTCTTTTCAATTTTACCTTGGTACCATCTCTCAAAAACGTTCCTATCTCTTTTCTGAGACTGCCACCACTCTGTTCCAGACCCTTATCATGCCATACCTGGACTATTAAAATAGCTTCGTGGTGGGTCTGCTTGCTACAATTCTCTCCATTTTAATCCATCCTCTATTCAGTAATTATAGTCATCTTCCTTATGTGCAGATCTAACCACGTCATTCCACTTCCTCTCCCCTCCACTCAATAGATCTTAAGGGCTTTCTATCATCAAGATCAAGTCTAAAATCCTCTATTTGTATTCTTTATATAGTTATCAAAATCATTTATAACAACCACTCCACCCATTACACCTTTCTAGGTTTCTAATACCCAAGAACACTGACCTCCTTGCAATTCCTCAAACTGGAAATTGCATTTCAGCTCTGGGCATTGTCTCTGGTTGCCCCCCATATTTGAAATGCTCTCCTTCCTCATCGCTTCCTTGCTTTCCTAATATCTATCAAGTCTCAGCTAAAATTCCATCTTCTATAGGAAATCTTTTCTAGTACTTTGTAATTTCAGTACCTTGCCTCTGTTAATTATTCCTGTTTATCCCACATAAATCTTTTTTATACATATTTGTTTGTTTGCTTGTTTCTTCCATTAGATTGCAAGCTCCTGGAGGGCAGGGGATTTTTTTTTGCCTTTTTCCATTATCAGTGTTTAGTGCATTTTTTTGTGACACATAGTAGGAACTTAATAAATGCTTATTGAGTGAGTAAATATGAAGCCTTTTTCTTTCACAGATATCATTATCACTTGACCTCCTCATGCCTTAGTTTCCTAATTTGTAAACTGAGGAGGTTGGACCTGATGACCTCTAAGGTTCTTTCCACCTCTAGCTCTTTGATCTAATTACTTCTTATGGCTGGGCTTATCACAGATAAAACTTCTCTTCTATGCTTATTACATGCTAGGGTTATGAATAGATGCAAGGAAGATGCTTCCTGCCCTCAAAGAGGAATAACTTGCTCAGAGTCACAGGGTTGACCTCCATTTCTATATTCTAAGAAAGGAAGACAATACATAAGGAGGAGGAGCAAAGAGGACATGGAGGAGAAGGGCAGTGAGGACAGTGACTGAAGTGCAGGCAGTATTGTTTGGAAAAGGAGGTTGTGAATTCAATAGCCTAATCACAGAAGGAGATATTTTAGAAGGTTTGACTCATACATGATAATTTTGTTGTATATTTGAAAGGAATAGCAAGTTGTGCATAGTTTCATGTACAATTATCTTTTTTTATGATATGGAAATGCTTGTTTTATTCCCTAAATTAAAAAGAAAATTAATTTAAAAATAAGACTGTTTTCTTTGAATACATAGTAGTTTATAATTTATGAAAGGTTACATCATTACAAACTTACTGCTTTGCCTTATAAGGATATTACATCATCACCCCATGAACCTGAATGGCTAAATATTATTCCTATTTTTCAGATGAGGAAACTGAGTCACTGAGAAGTTACATGACTTGCTCAAGTTCAGATAGCTACAGGATAATGGAACTAGAGCTCAAACTTAATTCTTTTGACTCTTTGTCTAATGGTCCTTTCCTTAGAACGGAAAGACCTTATCTTCCTATGGTAAGACAAGAAATAGCATCTGTTTACCTGGTCTTATACAAGAAAAACAGAATGAGAAATGGAGATGAAAGCAAGTCATACTTATGTTCAGAAATGGATGTTAGTATTCTCACAGATGCAGAGGAAAGGCTGCAATATGATGAAACATGACATCTGTTCTCTTTACAAGGGAGCCCTATGAGTTAGAGCCAGTAAACTATATGTGCAAAATCTTCTGAAAAAAAAGAAGCTGTATATCTAAATATGTATATATAAAATATATGTTTTATTTGAGTTTTTGTACTTTTATTTTATATTATTTTTGTTTATTTTACATTATTAAAATATTCTTGTAGCAAGAGTAATCATAAACCCCTCCCCCCCAAAAAAAGATGAGAAATGTCAAGAATAGTGAGAGAGAGAGAGAAAAAAGGAAATGTACTTCAGTCTGTGATCAAGTTCCAATAGCTCTGTCTCTGGAATGAGTTGCCTTCCCCATCCTAGCCACCAAAGAAGTTGCTTTAATATTTTTCCCAAAGTATTTCCCACTGTATTTCCCTCCACTCTATTCCCTCCATATCTATTCCATTCTCTCTCTCCTTTCACCATGTCCCTGTTCAGAAATGTGTTGTATTTGAGCACTGTCTCCCACAGTCTTCCCTCTCTTCTATCACCTACTTTCCTCCATTCCCCTTTATCCCATCCCTTTTGCATCATTTTTCTCTAGGCTAAGATAGATTTCTATACCCTATTAAGTGTGTATGTTATTCCCTCTCTGAGTCATTTCTGATGAGAATGAAGGCTCACTTGACTCTTATGTGAAATATCTTAGTCTCTTCTTTCTCTCCTTTCTTTTCCTCCCAGTACTTTTTCTTTATCACCCACTGACTCCATCTTTTTACTATATTATACCATTACATTCTGCTGCTTCCTGTGTCTATATATGAACCTTCTAACAGCTCTTATAAATGAGAAAATTCATATGAGTTATCAGTATCCTCTTTCCATTCAGGAATACAAGCAGTTCCACATCATTAAGTTCCTCATCATTAAGTTCCTCATAATTAGTCCTTGTTCACCCTTTCTAAGGTTCATTTGAGTCCTGTACTTGGAGATCAAACTTGTTGTTCAGCTCTAATTCTTTCAAAGTCTGAAAAGTCTGGAAAGTCTGAAAGTCCCCTGTTTCATTGAAAGACCATCTTTTCCCCTGAAAGAGGATGTTCAGTTTTGCTGGGCAGTTGATTCTCAGTTGTAAACCAAGATCTTTGGCCTTCCAGAATATCATATTCCAAGCCCTATGAGCCCTTAATGTAGATGCTGCCAGATCCTGTGTAATCCTGTGTATAGAGCCATGGTAGCTGAATTGCTTGTTTCTGGCAGCTTTTAGTATTTTCTCTTTGACTTGGGAGTTTTGAAATTTGGCTAGAAGATTCCTGGAAGTTTTTCTTTTGGGATCTCTTTCAGGAGGTGATCAGTGAATTCCCTCAATTTCTATTTTACTCTACTTCTAGAATCTCAGGGCAATTTTGCTGTATTATTTCTTGAAAATTGAAGTCTAGGCTCTTTTCCTGGTCATGACTTTCAGGTAGCCCAATAATTTTTAAATGATCTCTCTTCGATCTGTTTTCAAGGTCAGTTGTTTTTCCAATGAGATATTTCACATTTTCTTCTAATTTTTTTGGTATAGTTTTATTGCTTCCTGAGTTCTTACAATGTCATCAGCTTCTTTTATTTTCATTCTGTATTTGAAGAAGTTATTTTCTTCAGAGAGTTTTTTTTAACTCCTTTTCCAGCTGACCAATTCTGCTTTTTAAGGCATTCTTCTCATTTGCCTTTTGTGTTGCTTTTTTCCATTTGGCCTAAACTGGTTTTTAATACGTCATTTTTTCAGTATTTTTTTGTATATCTTTCACTACGTTGCTGACTTGGTGTTTATGATTTATCTGCATTGCTCTTATTTCTCCTCCCAATTTTTCCTCTACCTCCTTTAATTGCTTTTCAAATTCTTTTTTTGAGTTCATCCATAGCCTGAGTCCATTTTCTATTTCTCTTGGAGGTTTTGGGTATAGAAATTTCAATTTTGTCATCTTCTGAAACTTCCATGGGACCAAAGTAATTTTCTGTGGTCAAATTATACTTTTTCTTTTGTTTGCTCATTTCTCCAGCCTATGACTGATTTACCGTGCTTCCAAGGCAGGGACCTTAATTCCTCCAAAGTCTTATGAGAGGCTCTGACTGTTCTCTTGCCTGTGATCAGGCTCTCCCCTCTGCCCTGGAGCTGTTGAAGATGGTTCTTACTTGGCTATGATGGTGTTGTGGGGGCCCAGACTTCAACATGGATCTGAGTGTGGGCAAACAGCTGAGTCCTGCCCCAGGGAGAGCAGAGAGACCTCTGCAGAATTCCTTGACCCCTTTACTGTTTATGGGCTGAGAGCTCTGGAAGTACTAGATGGCTCTGCTGACTCCCACTGCAGTTCTCACTGTAGGGCTGCTTTGAGGCCAGAGCTCTGCTCCAAGCTCACTCTGGTACAGCAGAGTTCTCTCACCACCCCTTCAGGCTATCCTCAATGATTCCTGGGCCAAGAGGTCTGGAAATCACCCCCTCTGCCATAGACCCAGGCGCATGGTCTGGCCATGCTGAACTGCGGCTACAGTTCACTGTGGCTTTCTCCAACCCCTGGTGAAGGTGGAACAGACCTTTCCTGTGGATCTTCTAAGTTTTCTTGGACTAGGAAATTGTATCATTCAGTCTTTCTATGGGTTCTGTCCTCTAAATTTTGGCGAGAGTCATAATTTGACGGCTTTTGGAGTTTTTTGGGGAACGCCTTTCTGGGAATTCCTAGCTTCACGCCACTGTCTTGGCTCTGCCCCTGTCCTTCATTTTCTAAGAGGACCAATGATTTCACAGGGTGCTATCTTAACTTATGTTTATTTATTCTTTTTGCAAGAAATGGGTTAAGTGTCTTGCCCAAGGTCACCCAGATAAGTAAATATTAAGTGTTTGAGGCTGCATTTGAACTCAGATCCTCCTGACTCCAGGGCCAGTGCTCTATCCACTGTGCCACCTAGTTGTCCCAACTTCTTCTGAAAATATACATGTAAATCTTTTTGTGAAGATAAACATTATATATATATATATATATATATATATATATATATATATATCTGCAAAATACATTTGATATATCCTGGAATATAAATATATTAAAATATAAAATTATCTTGGTAATACAATGGTAGCAAAAAGAGGTATCAGTATAGTAAAGGGGAAAAGAACCCTGATTTTAGATGTTTTTTATGATATTGGGGATTTTAAAGTCATTTCAAAATTCAGTATTCGGAAAACATTTCCAGTGGGACCCACAAATCAATTTTGATATGATCCTGATCATGAGTCAAAAATAATAATCATTTATATTTTTGCAATGACTTAAGGTTTGCAAAGTGCTTTACTCATCTCAAAGTAAGACAGGATAATGTAGTAACAGAGGTAGAATATTGCTTTAGAGTCTTTCAACTCTGTGGGCCTCAGTTTCTTCATCTGTAAAACAAGAAGAGTGAACTAGGTGACCTCAAAGATTTTTTCTTCAAGTTTCAAATCTCTGATCCTATGGAATTTCGAAAGGTTGTGCTTTGTTTCAGATGTTAGATGTTCAAGTAGCAAGGTTGGAACAGTGGATAGTGTTAAATGAGGAATCCTAATGATGAGTCAAATCAAGAAATAAATGCTGATGATTCAAAGAAACACAAAAATAGTCCTTCCCTGAGACAGACAACATGCAAATAATTATATAAAACAAGTTAGATAAAAGATAAAATGAGAAAGTCTCAGAATGAAGGAGTTGAGATAGGTTCAAAATCTTCCTCCATTATTTAATATGTGTGGGACCCAAGGCAAACCACTTAGCCTCTCTAGGAACTTCAATTTTCTTATCTGTAAAATGGGAATAATATCCTTAGTAGCTACTTCATAGGGATTTTTTTTTAAGGCACAAATGAGATAATATTTGTAAAACCCCTTGCAAACCTTAAGGTATGAAATAAATTCTAGTCACTGCCCTTATCTTTTGATTGGAATGCCATTCATTTTTTCCCCTAGCTCACACTGCACCTCAAGGTACATTAAACTGTATACTCCTATGCAAACAAGGAAATTTTATCTATATTACTCAGTAGCTGCTGTGGATCCTAGTGTGATATCTATGAAGCCAAAGAAATCAACTTACTGTTTTGCCTTATAAGGATATTAGATCATCGCCCCATGAACCTGAAGCTTCCCATGTGTTTTTTGCAGCTGCTGATACACTTTGGAGCCAAGGCTGAGCTTTGGCAATTTGGATTCCTGTGTGTTGTGATAATCAGCTGGGGTTTGGAAAATCCTTCAAAAAATCTAATGTTCTGGCAATTTAACAAGGCTTCTGAAAAAAACCCCAACAATTTAACATCTGGAACAAAATATTCACAGTAGGCCAAGACCAACATTGCAAAGAACTTTTCTTTCAGTCAAGGGAAAGTATGGTACTTCCGTGTCTGTCATCAGCTAGACTAGTCCATTTAATAAGTTCTGGAGCCATTTATAATAAATAAAAGATATAGTGGACATTGTACAGAGCAAACTGAACACATGGTCTGAGTATTTATCATAGCCTAAAACTATAATTATCAATGATCTGAATCAAGGCAGAGATGGCATGCTAATCAGATTTGCAGATGACACAAAGCATAGAAGGAAAGCTAACATACTGCATGACTGCGTCAGAATCTAAAATGATCTTGACAGGCTAGAATGTGGGCCTAAACCTAATAAGATGAAATTTAACAGAGATAAATAGAAATCTTACATTGGGGATTTTAAAAATTGACCATTATAAGTTCAAGATGGAGGGGATCAGAGTAGGTAAAAGAGCATCTGAAAAAGACCTGGGGTTTGTGTAGATTGAAAATTCAATAGGACTCAACAGTGGGATATGATGGCTATTGTGTTCTAAGTAAACCACATCTAAAACCCATTTATTTCTGAGTATCTCTCTCTCTCTCTCTCTCTCTCTCTCTCTCTCTTTATATATATATATATATATATATATATATATATATATATATATATATACCCACACACATATATCTATAGTAGTATACATTATAGGGTGACTAACTGAAGTGAAGGTCTTAAAATCATGCCCTCTAAGAAAATGGGAATGTTTAGTCAAGAAAAGAGAAGACTCATAATGAACAAGGGAGCTGCCTAACATGTGGAAGAAAGATAAGAGTTATTTATCTCAGCCAGAACCAAGAGCAATAGTGGAAGCCAGAGAATGGCAAAGTTAAAAGGTTTGCTATAAGAATAAATTTCTTATCCATTAGAACTATTCAAAGATGGACGTGGGATGTAGTGTAGGGCTTTAGGATGTTCTGAGTTAAGTTTGAATGGAGGTTTTTAATGGGCTACATTAATGGAGGTATTCAAAGTAAAGGACCATTAATTTTGATTATTGTGAAGTAGATTTTTGACCAGATATGAGATAGCCTCTGACATTCCTTCCAACTCTGTAATTTAGTCTATGCACAGATATTTGTGTGATCTTTCATTATCCTCTTCTCTTCTACAAATGAAAATCTACAAAGGAAATTCAACAATCAAACTCTAGAATCTCTTGTTTATCCTTTCTGGTAGATACAGGAGAGAATATAACATTGAATATGGAATGTATTTACAGGACTTCCTTTTTTTTTTTTTTAACATTCTCCTTTCACCTAAAGTTAGGGAAGAGACAATGATTTAACAGATGCTCATCAGAAATCTCTAAGGATCCAACTTCAAAGCTTGACTTAGATCAAAGGCAAAATGAATTTATTATTTTATTTCTGTTTAAGATTTATGAAGATGCTGCAGTCAGTTGGATACAGTACAAAGCAGAAGTGAATTAATGAAATGTCTCCTCCTTCGAAAAAGGAGTTTACATTTTAAGGTACATAGGACACATGTTTTCTTTCTTTCAGAAGAATTTACCTTCTGGGGTAGCTGGCTTGCCTTCCCACTTTGTAGTAGCTTCCTCCAATAGTATGTTCTTATCTTTCATAAACAACTAAACCCAAGCAACTTCTGTGATGGAAAATGACAAGTATTTATTATTTGTTATACACAAGACCCAGCTGGAAATACAAAGAAGAGTGAGATACAATCTAAGTTTTGAAAGAATTTATCATCTGGGGGCTGTTAGGTGGCACAGTGAATAGGGCACCAGCCCTGGAGTCAGGAGGACCCGAGTTCAAATCAGCCTCAAACATTTAATGATTGCCCAGATGTGTGACCTTGGGCAAGTCACTTAACTCCCTTTCCTTAAATAAAAAAAATAACAAATAAATAAAAAATAAAGAATTTACCATCCAGTAGAAAAGATGGTATGTATTCAAGAAGAGCAATATAATGCAGAACATGAAATGTCCTAAGAGAAGAATGTATCACTATGGGGATTCAGAAGAGGGACAAATCTTTTAGCAGAGGGAGGTCTTGATTGGGAGTTAGGAGATGCAGCCTCAAGGCTTGGCTGTGATGCTTTGATTGTAACCATGGGCAAGGGATTTAAACTTTTTCAGTTTCATTTTTTCATTTGTAAATAGATAATAATGCATAAATTGATAATGTAATATACTGACTACTTTGTGGAGGTATTGTGCTTTGTAGAATTTAAGGCCTGAACATGATAAATATGTTGTTGTTATTCACTCAGCTGGGACAAGAGATATGAGGCAATCAGGATTAAGTGACTAGCCCAAGGTCATACAGCTACTAAGTGTCTGAGGCTGGATTTGACTCTTGGGCTTCAGAGTCAGTACTCTCTCCCATCGAGCATCTAGCTGCCCCTAGCTGATTATCTTGCATTCTGAGCTATCTCCAATTGTCCTGATTCATATCTGGCCACTGGACCCAGATGGCTCTGGAGGAGAAAGTAAAGTTTGTAACTTAACATAACCCCCCCTCACTCAAATTCAATTCATGTGCTTGTCAGGGCATCACCTTCGTGATGTCATGGTCTTTTTCAAAAACAAAGGACAAACATCATCAGTGGGAACAAGTGAAAGAGAAGATGGAGAAGATGGCATTTGAAAAGACACTCGAAATCTAGAGAACACTATAGGCAGAGATGGGGTATGGGAATTCTAAGCGAAGGGATCATCAGGAGAAGAAAGCACAATGGTGAGTGAATTCTCAAGGGTCATGTTTAGGAAACATTGAATAATTCGACTTAGCAAAGAGAACATATATGTAGAGAAGAAAAGTTGAAAAAGTCGTTTGGGTTAACAGGATCCAGAATAACAGACTGAGAAGCATAACCCTTAAGAAGCTGAGACAGTAGAGGGTTGGGGCAGAGATGGGAAATGTCTAAAGTCTGAACAACAAGGAGAGGAGAGAAGACAAAAGAAGTGAGGAGTTTGTATAACTGGAAGTGGTAGAATACATGTGTAGAATTGCCTTCTTCCAAGTGACCATGTGCACAACTCAGCACTGAGGGGGTTGGGATTTTGAGATGATTAAATAATCCTTTTATTGGCTGATGAGCAGGAAGAACTTAGTGATCCATTCAATGGAGTTTATTTTTTTTGGGAGGGGTTGCAAGGCAATGGGGTTAAGTGATTTGGTCTCACAGCTAGGTAATTATTAAGTTTCTGAGTCTGGATTTGAACTCGGGTCCTCCTGACTCCAGGGCTTGTGCTCTATCCACTGAACCACCTAGCTGGCCCCACTCAATAGTCTTTAGAAATGAAATGACTATTCCTAATTCGCTCTTCCTTTGACTATATAGGTGAGATATAAGTAGCTCTAGGATTTCATATGAGTGTTTGGAAGAATAGCATCTTTCCTGTTCTCCTACCTTGGTAAGCATTCAGCTATCAGCATATGACAGCTAAAATCCATATGCTGCGTAAGTGATTCTGACTCTACTGAGGGTGTTACTTTTTGACCTAAGGTGAATGAGGTTCATGAGGAAGGAAGGAAGGGGCAAAAAGGTACTAAAACTTCGATATTTACTTCTTAACTGAAGAAGTTCAGAGAGCCTGGGTACTTTGGTCAGTACCTAGTAAGGGGAGAAGACTGACAATGGCTCTGGGCTTCTATTGACAGGAGGATAAACCCAATTCCTGTTCTGGCTTATGAGAAGATATATGCCACAAGGGGGAAAGTTTAGAGTCAAAGACAAAAGTAGAATACTTATTTGGTAGGCCCCCCCCAAATGTTTCATATTTCAGTTTTTATGATTCAAGCTCCCTGCATTTTTACAGGGAGTATATACAGAGAATATACAGTGAGTTTGAATCACAAACACTGGAACATGAAATTCTAGCTACTTATTAAGACTTGTCAATGAGCACTTAGTCTATTGTGTTTTTCAGACTTTATTTTCTGTATGTATGAAATCAATAGTTGTCTATTATAAGATTAATGTTTTATAAATGAGTATTTCTAATCTTCTTTTTTGGAAGACTGGAGACTTGAATTAAAATTTAAGCTTTAAACAATTTTTTCCCTGGGGTTCTGAGATGGGGCTTACAATAAGCTAAAGAATTCCATTCCAGGAAAATTGCTAGCAGTATATGGCCTTGGTCTAGAGGTTAATAAGGGCTTTATTATGAATGTGTAGGGTGGATTCTGATTCAATCATGGACAGGACAAGATGGTCTCTAGGCCCATTCCAAGTCTGAGAGTCTTTGCCTTTGTGGAGTACCTGGGATTGATCCTACATATCTCAGAAAGCAGCTAATTAAATTACAGATTTAGGAAATTCATGATAATAAGTTCAAAAGAGGGTAAAGAAGCAGTAGCTCTGATCACAACCAAAAGGCTTAGGGTCCCAGAAAATGTCAGAAAAATGCCCAAAGGAAAATGAACAGAAACCATAGACACCTCCAGAAGAAGGTTCATCCACTGGTTAAAGAAGAAGAGACATGTCAGAGTGGTTGATGTTCAACTGATGGGTTTCAAATCACTGACACAAAATGAACAATAAAGTATGCAGTCTTCTTGGTCCATGTGTCTGACTCACGCTAGGAAATCTTCTATGATTTATTAAATCTAACAATCACAACCTGCTTCTGGTGAATTATGTGGGGGAGACATGGTTCTGCCAGAAAGAATTTAGGAAACAATGATAGCAATTATGAAATCCTGGGCAAGAAGCTAAGGAATTAAAGGCACGGGTAGTGTTTTCATCCATTTTGTTGATAAAAGATAGATGCATCAAAAGAGATAGAAGGATACGAACAGTGAACAGTTGGTAAAAATGATGTTGTCTTAGAAGAGGATTCTGATGTCTGGAACATGGATTTGAGGGGACAAGAACACTATTTTCTTGGTTCAGGATGCTCCACTTCTAGAAGATTTATTGGACTACAAGTCCAATGAGTTAACAGTATAATATGGCAGTCATATGAACTAATGTCATCTTAGGCAATAGAGAAGTAAAAAGTGCAAGAGTAGGGAGGTGTTGATCCCACTGAAATTGGGCTTGATGTAGAGTGTTATATTCTCTGTGGGGTGTCACATGTAAGGAAGGATTTTGATAAGTTGGAGTATATTCAGAGGAGGACAATTAAGATGGGGAAAGGCTTCAAATTCATGTCCTCTGAGGATCTGTTCAAGGAACTTGGGGTGTTGAGCCTGAGAAAGGAAGATTTTACTGCCTATCTTCCACTATTTAAAGGGCTAGTTCCCTGACTTCCCCCCCTTTGTCAATGGACCTTCTAAGGGATCCATGGACCACAGGTTAAGAATCTCCCAAACAAAATACATACTAGTCTACTATTTGGTAGACATGATTGCTAAATCGCGATCAGTGACAATTTACCTACACATAACTTCATAAAGGATGCTTGAAAAATCAAATAGATCTAGATATGCAAGACAAATTCCTATGGTTACTGTATTCCAAGGGAAAAAAGTGAGAAAAAGAAAGAAATAGAAGAACATAGGCTTCAAACGTCACTGCATCCACCAGGTCTCTTTATGGAGGCAGACAGAGACCATATTTCATCATGCATCCTTGGGCTTAAGATTGGTTATTGTTCTGATCAGAGGCACTTTGCAGAGTTGATTACCTTCACAACATTGCTCTGATTATATAAGCTGTTCTCCTGGTTCTGCTCACTTGACAACAATTCATACAAGTCTTTCCAGGTTTTCCTGAAATCATCCCTACATCATTTCCTAAAACACAATAGTACTCTAATACATTTACATTCCACTACCTATTTGGCTGTTTCCTAAATGAGGGGCATTCCCTCAATTTTCAATTATTTGAAACTATAAAAAGGAGCTGCTATGAATTTTTTTGTACAGATGGATCCTTTTCCTTTTTCTTTAATCTCTTTGGAGTATAAACTTAACAGCAGTATCACTGGGTCATAGGGTATGCACAGTTTTATAGCTTTCTATGCAGAGTTCTAAATTGCTTTCCAGAATGGTCTGACTAATTCACAGTTCTACCAGATGTTCAAAAATTTTTTAAAGGAGAGGAGAGAGGGAGGTAGGAATTGGGGCAGAGTGACAGAGATAAGACAGAGACAGAGAGACAGAAACAGAGACAGAAAAAGAGACTGAAACAGAGAAAGAGACAGACAGACAGAGAGAGAGAGAGAGAGAGAGAGAGAGAGAGAGAGAGAGAGAGAGAGAGAGAGAG
Source organism: Macrotis lagotis (assembly GCF_037893015.1). Lineage (NCBI taxonomy): Eukaryota > Metazoa > Chordata > Mammalia > Peramelemorphia > Peramelidae > Macrotis > Macrotis lagotis. The sequence continues at coordinate 43,944,698 of NC_133659.1, read as the reverse complement.
AGAGAGAGAGAGAGAGAGAGAGAGAGAGAGAGAGAGAGAGAGAGAGAGAGAGAGAGAGAGAGAGGGGGAGAGAGAGAGAGAGAGAGAGAGAGAGAGAGAGAGAGAGAGAGAGAGAGAGAGAGAGAGAGAGAGAGAGAGAGAGAGAGAGATGATCTTGAATTCTATTAAAATTCTAAGGTTCATTATTAAAAGGATCTAAAGTAAATGTTTAGAAAAGGGAATGGTAATGACCAAGGGCCAGTCTGACTTTATCAATAGGAGATTATGTCAAACTAATCTCATTTCCTTTTTGTGAATAGGATGATTTATTAGAATGGTAGATCAGAGAAGTTAATTTATCTAGATTTTAACCAAATGTTTATTGAAGACTCTCAAATTATTCTTAGGAAAGACATAGAGATGTTGGCTAGACATTAATAGATTTGAAATTGGTTGAGTAGCTAGAACCAGAGTTGCCATTAATGAAGAGGGTAATTTCAACTTGAAGGGGGGGGGGGTCTTTGATGACTGACCCTAAACCAGGACAGTTTTGTCTTTTTTATCAATAATGAAGGTATATTTATCAAATTTTCAGATGACATGGCAATAGAGTTAGGAATTAAGCTTTTGGGGGAAATGGGTGGAGGGGAGAGAATGAACTCACAAAACAGTGTGTGATTGGGGACAATTTCCTGGAATAGGCAAAGGTGCTTGACTAGTCAAATGACCAAATGATATAATCGCTGGAAAGCACTTAGGACAGTGAGTGACAGAGTAGGTGTCATAGAAATACTAGCTATTGTTATTACTATTAATGAATCATCAATTGGTTAAATATTATTTGGAATGTAAAAGGAAAGCTCCAGATCTAAAGAAATCCTAGGAGGAATCCTTCTGTATTGAATAGAATTACTCATAATTCATCTCTTTTGCTGTTAAAAAAAATACTGAATTTGGAGTCAATGGGACTTGAATTTAAACCCTGCCTCTGCCATTTAGTTACCTATATGACCCAGGGCACATTGTTTTCCATTGCTGTTTTGGCTTCCTTGTCAAGAAAATTAAGAAATTGGACTATATGTTCTTTAAGGTTGTTTCCAGTTATAAACCTATAATGATTTCCATATTTCCATAAAACAGATTTGCTTATAGGGAGACACGCCTGTAATCTAAGCACTATTTGCTCAAATCAAAAAATAGCATTTTGAGAAATAGTATATCATTTCAAAATTCTTTCTAGGAAAGTTTTCTATGTCATTATGTATGGCCTCTATTAAAAATTGTTCTTTTGGTTGGGGGGTAGAGAGTAGGAAAGTCTCCTACAAAGCTTTACATTATTAATATGATGATCTGCAAAGCAATTGTTCTTTGTTTTATTAAGAACACACTCTAAAACTATACTTAGCACAAACCCCCACTGTGACCAATCATCTCTGTTGGGGAGTGGGGTGTGGAAGGAATCTCAAGACTGTATGGACAGATAAAATCATTAAGGTGATATTTTCCTTACACCATCAAGTCCTTCTTATTTACAACTTGAAGGGGAGGTAGCATTCCTAACAGAGAAGATGCCACAAAAAAAGGTCTTTAAAAAGACTATAAAAAAGAGAATTAAACAGAGAAAAAAGAATCTGTAAATGCTTAGATTACAGAGCTAAAAATCAATCAAGTAAATTGAGTCTGTGGTCACAAAATTGAGGTTCAAGAGACCAGAGTGTCTATTTTGAAAGGCTGGATGTGGAATAACGTGCAGTTAGAAGACAGACTTGGTGCCAAGGTACAGATTCCTGGTGGTGGAGGCTCAGAACAATCTGCTTTTTTTCCTGAGAGAACTAGTGAAGTGGAACCTGGCTGCCAGTCAAATGGATGGAATTGACAGGAATAGAAAAATATGTGAACTATGTATGAGTTCTAGGAATTTTGTTCCCCCCCCCCCACCTCTCCAAGCATCTCCATCTTCTCCTCCTCCACTACCACCACACCTTCCAAAAAGTTAGTTCTGATAGGATCTTTTATAAAGTACTCATGCCCGCTATGTTAGAGCTTGGTCAACAGAAGATTCCACTCATTTTTTAAAAAAGTTAAAACAAACAAGGCTTTCATGAGCAAGACTAATCAAATCAAAGCTACTGAAAGACAGACTGACTCTCCATTTCACTACTGGAAAACTATAGCAGCCTTTTGGCTTTTCCCTCTTCCTTTTTAGACTTTCCCCACCTTTCAAAGTACCCACAGAACAATATTTTTCACCTAGTCTCACCACTTGGGCTAATTTCTCGCTAAAGATGATGCAAATGGCAGCAGGCATTACTGAACCTAGGCACCAATGCTAGAAGACACAAACATGTCTCTTCAAAGTCTTGTCTAAGGGGCAACTTTTTCCGTACTCTACCTTGTCTTAAAAGCGAGGGTGTTGTTAAAATTTATACATAGTTCACTACCAAGTTTGGGAAACTCTCAGAAGCACAGCTTTGGAGATATTTTGACTCTTCTTCATCTCTTTGTAGCCTTAGTATTTAGCACAATATCTGTCAGCTTAATTTTTTTATGTTTTAAAATTTCATGTAACATACGTTTATTCTCATCTATTTACTCACTTAACTCAACATTCTAATATTAATGAGCAAAGTTGTACAAATAAATGAGATTCATCTTTTTGCTTTAGATGTTTCAATGTCCTTTCTAACAATTCAATAGCTGCTAGCATTTTTTGAGTGTTTTGAACTTTTTCCTTCATTAGGTGTTGAATTATTATTAAGAGTTATTATTACTATTAAGAGTCATTATTAACTACTGCTGATATTAAAGTTCTTCACACTCTTTCTCTCCAGCATCTTTCCCAAATGTCCTCTTCCCTCTTTTCCCACTGCCACCACCCTAGTCTAGAACCTCTTACCACCTACTGGCTCAGGGCAGCAATCTTCTGACAAAGATTTCCCCCTACGCTCCCCCTGTCAAAATCATCTCTCAAACCATTGCCAGAATCATGTTCCTTATGCATATTATTCCTCTGATCATAACCTTGAGTATCAACTTACTGCTCCTTCAGTAAACTTCAAAGACCATTTACAATATGTTACCCAGTCTCCCTTCCTCATGCTATGTTCCTCCATACACTGTATTCTGGTCAAACAGTACCACTTTCTGCCCTGCAAATGTCTCGTTTTTCTATCTTAGTGCTCTTCTCCAAATTGTTCCCAATCACTGCCGTAACAATCTGATCCTTCCTCATCATTTTTTAACCCCAATTCAAATATCACTTTCTTTCAGATTCTCCTTTTGGATAATGATCTTCTCTCTCTGTTCTCCCCTACAGCTTCATTTTGCAAACGTAGGTATTTATCTTGTAATAGTATATTAGTATAGTATAATAGTATATATAGCATAATAGTATATTAGCAGCATTTGTTTATGTCATTTCCCCCCTTAGAATAAAAATTCCATTAGGGCAAGGGCCAAGATGATCTCACCTCTAAATATTCCCAGACTCTCATATAGGATTTGCAAGCTATTATTTTTCATCCTTCATTTTTGAAGAGGAGCAATGACCTCTTGACCTGGGTATGGATTGGATTTAAGTGAGGTAGAATTGCACCAAGTTTTCAGCCCTCACTATCTCTTCCTGAGTCATCAAAGTCCCGGGGTAAGACAAAATTCAAGCTAACTGGTGTTGGTATGGAATGCAATGGATGATCTTGGGGTCTTCAATGTCTCACCAAGCTCTAAGCACTCTACAGTATCTGTGTCAGCTGTCTTCCTTGCCACTGAAAAAAATTGTTCTCACCAGTTCATTCTACCAAGGGAAGTCTTCACATGTTTGAGGTAGACACTCCTCTAAGCCCCAGTTTGAAACCTGTTGGTTCCCTCAACCTGGTTTAGTTCATCTACTGAGATGATTTTTACCAGGTTATGGCTGCTGAGCATGCTCCAGCTTCTTGGAGTCACAGGTGAGAGTTGGATGATAGGTGGATAGGTGGACAAATCACTTCACTCATTTGCTTTAGTTTCCTCATCTGTAAAGTGGAGGAAAATACACCTGTATACTGAGAAATTCCCTCTCTCTCTTTCTCTCTCTATATATATATCTCTGTTGCTTAGTCATTTCAGTTTTAGCTGATTCTTCATGACCCCATTTGGGGTTTTTGTGACAAAGATACTGGGGTAATTTGCCATTTCATTCCACAGCTCATTTTACAGATGAGGATACTAGGCAAACAGTATGGAGTGACTTGTCCAGGGTCACACAATTACTGAGTGCCTGAGGTCAGATTTGAACACAGGAAGATGAGTCTTCTTGACTCCAGACCCTACATATTATCCACTATGGTACCACCTAGTTTTCCTGACTTTGAGGGTGGAAACTGTCATTTTATTGTATTTGTATTGCCAGTTTAGCTGAGTCTGGCACAAAGTAAATCTTAAGAAATGTTTTATCTTATCTACTCTCTCCATCCACTAAACCATGCATTTTTATAAATGCATGCATATTTTTTACACATATGAATATGTGTAAAGAATAAAGTCAGAGAAAGAATTTCAGAAAGACTTGAACACAGAAGAAACACATTTTTGTTGGTTATCATTCATTTGGCATTATTTTACTAAATGCTAATGATTTATACAAGATTCTTTCCTTTATTCTATATGTGTGATTATTTATCTTTAGGTTTTTTTAGTTTTTTGTTTTTGTTTTTGTTTTTTGCATGGCAATGGGGTTAAGTGGCTTGCCCAAGGTCACACAGCTAGGTAATTATTAAGTGTCTGAGGCAGGATTTGAACTCAGGTACTCCTGACTCCAGGGCTGGTGCTCTATCCACTGTGCCACCTAGCCACCCCAATTATTTATCTTTGTTGAAGGTTATTTTATTCTAAAATAATTTTAAAAAAATCAGTGTTGGTCAAAGTAAGTTAGTTATATGAATAAGAGCTCAGTCATGCCATCTCCTTATGCTTAACCTCCAGTGTGCTTCAGTAGTTCTAAAGTCAGAGATGACTTTCAGAGATGGTTCTTATAAATCAAAATATCCAATGAGCTCTGCTCCCCCCTCCTTGACAAATCACATGTCTCTGTAATTTCCTGATCTGAAAAATGGGGGCAAAAATAGCATCTTTCACCCAAGGTTATTATAAGGATAAAATGGCTTAAGCTTTAAGTGCCATATAAAAGCCGCTGATCATTGGAAAGTAGTTGTGGTACGATGTATTGAGCATCAAGCTGGGAGTCAGGAAGACCCGAATTTAAATCTGATCTAAGATGCTTGGTAGCTATGTAAGTCTGGGCAAGTCTGTTTGCCTCAGTTTCATTGCCTATAAAATGGGCTAGAGAAGGAACTGGCAGATTCCACTCCAGTATCTTTGGCACGAAAACTGCAAAAGATGTCATGAAGAGTTGGACACAACAACAAGAAGTGAGCAAAATATATTTCAGTATCAAAATGGGGATTTTATGAATGATCCATTCCATACAATATCTTTAAGCAGGTGTTTTTTAAAAAGTAGAACCCAGAGCCCTTAAGGGAAATGAATCAATGTAGTGGTTGCTTTATGGAAGAGCTGTAGGAAATGGTGGAAGATAAGTTTTCAAAGAATTTGATCAGGGTAGGAGTCATATGAGCAAATTCATAAAACTCTTAGAAAACTGTGGAATAAAAGGCTTGAATGGCAGGCTCATCTCTCTGAGATGAGCTCTATTTGTTATTAGAACCTCTCTTGTTTCAGACAGATAAGATCCAAGGGGAAAAACACGTTTAACTTACCAAGGGACTTTAGTACAGTGAGCACAGCATGACAAAAAGTTAGCCAAAAAAAAGACACTTTTCCTTTTCAAGGAATTTACGAATCCAGAGTAAGTAATGTACTATTTTTCAATATAAAACTGACAATATTAGTTAAATTTTATTCTGTTCTCATTAAAACAAGCTTTGATAAAGAAGAATGTATTGATGTTATTTAAAAACTCAAGTTTTATATGGTTTTCATTTCATAATTTGACACATGTGCGGTTTGTAATTTACAGGAAAAGAAAGTCAAAGACCACTAGATTTCCCTGGAATGAAGGAACATAGTGATCTAAAAAAATGGTGGTGCATATTCATGGACAAAAACCACACAAAAATAACGGAATGCCTCCCATTTCCATGAATTTGAGTTCTCTGTATATTTTGGTAAAATATTTGAGTTTTTTGGTTAGTCAAAGTCTATCTAAGAAAGTTGGTCATCCTCTGGACCTCCCACTGCTAGGAGGGGGTCTCTGCCATTACTACCAGTTGATGACAATATATGCTAAATTAGATACTCATTGATAAGTGGAAACTGTCTCTCTGCACAAGATTATTCACCAGAGCTGTGAAGAAATTCAAGGACCATTTTGTTGAGAGGGAGTACATTAGGATTTTAGAGTTCTGCAGCAACAAGGTTAGTAAGCATTTGGGGTCCAAACATACCTGAGATATTAACTTTACTGGCAACCTGTTAAAACACTGGTTCTCCATTTTTCTTCCCAACATATAGCCAAGAGGGGTCCTACTGAAGCTTTTGTGAATATGTAAGCCTGGTCCTCCAAGGATTCATGTATCCTTCTCTGAAAATCTATTAATCCTGGGTTTTTTTTACCATCTGAGAACCCTCCAGTTTAAGGTGATTAATGTTCCCTTACTCCTCATCTTCTTTTTCAGCAGCCAGCATGGAAGAAACTCCTTACCCCATACTTTACAGAATTTAAATTCCTAATAATCAGAGGGCTAATCAATGCACTTACCATCTACTTATAATCCCTGTAAAGATTTGAAAAAGACTTAGGAGGCATCTGCAATCTGTCTTAAAATATCTATGAAGTCATTAGATAAAAGTTCAAAGTATATGACTTCTAACTCTGAAGAACAGAATTAGTACCAATGAAAGTTACAAAGGGGTAGACAAGTTTGATTTAAGGGAAAAAATTCTTAACAATGAGAACTCTCTAAAAGTAGAGTGAATTTCTTTGGGAGGTAGTAGGTTTCCCTTCCTTGAAAGTCTTTAAATAAAGGCTGCTATAAGGAATGCTGTTGAGTGTATTTTTTTTCACAGACACAAATTGTATGAGATGCTCCAGGTCAGGTCTTCTTGAGATAGGTCCTGTGAACTTGGATGAGAAAGATCATTCCTTAATTTTTCACTAGCTTTCAATTGAAACTTATTTTCTCCACTTATGAATGTAAACAATATTCTGGAAACTGATCCTTACTCTTTACCAGACTGTCATTGGTGTCCTTGACACAAAAAGGCAAAGAATTCCCATACTAAGAGATGCCTTCTAGTTCTGAGATTTTTATGAGGATAATATGAAATGTAAAAAATTCCATTCTTTCTTTGGGATTCCTGATGTGGAAATTCCTTTCACAGATGCTAGTTGGCAATTAATCCATCAGCATCTTCTACTCTTGGAGATGTGTTTGTCCTTAATTTGCAAAGATTTTTCCAGAGAGGAATTGAAGATTTGGAGAGGCAAGAACAAGGAGAGGCCAGACAGGTAGGAGGAGAACCAAAAGAGATAGTCATAAAAACGTGATAGGAAAAAATATCTTGGAAGAGAGGGTAATGACTAGTGTCCAGTGCTGCAGAGAAGAGATGGATGATGATGGCAAAAAGTCACTGGATTGGGCAATTAAAGAGATTGTTGCTTTCAAAGGAATGAGAGATGATTAGTAATTTTGAAGAAAGCAATTTCTGATGCATGATCTGACTGCAAAACCAGGTTGTAGAACTTTGGAAGAGAGGGAGAGGACTGAGGAAGTGGCAGCACTGAGACCACCTGGCTTCTTCCAAGGAGTTTAGCTGAGAAGCAGAGAAGGGATTTTTTAAAAAGGACAACTGTCAGGCACAGAAGGTTCTAGGAAAAGTTTTTAAGGATGGAGAGAACTAGTAGGTACAGAGAAATAGATGATTAAGGAGAGCAAGTGAGGATGATAGTGGGAGATGGAAAAGGATGGGATAAAATTGATTTGTAGAGTAATTTGTAATCAGGGACCATGGTTTTACCTTTCTTTTTATCCTTAGTATATAGTAAGTCCCTATTAAATGCTTGTTGATTGACTGACATAATAACAGCTGTTAATATTTATGTGGCACTAAATTTCAAAGCACTTTGCAAATATTATTCCTATTTATCCTCACAATAACCCTGGCAGGTAGGGGCTATTATTATAATACCCTTTTATAGATGAGGAAACTGAGGCAGAGATTGGTTGAGTGATTTGCCCAGGATTACATAGCTAGCAAAAGGCTGAGAATTCAAATTCAGGTCTTCCTGAGACCAGGTCCAGTACTCTATCCATTATATCCCATAGTTGCCTAGAAAGAAGGAGGAAATAATGGGATAATGTCAAAGAAATCTGAGATGAGGAGAGCTTTAGAAGTATCTCTCTGCAAATGGTTTCACTTTCTCCTGTGATGTATGGGTTGAGGTCCTCAGCTAAGAGTTCAGAAAGGGAGGATAATACCAAGAGTCATGAAGAGAGGGGAAGAAAAGGTTTGGAATAGCTTTAATAGTGAGTGGGACTGGGCATCTTTTTTTTTTTATAAGGCAATGGAGTTAAGTGACTTGCTCAAGGTCACATAGCTAGGTTAATTATTGTCTGAGGTTGGATTTGAACTCAGGTCTTCCTGACTCCGGGGCTGTTGCTAGATCCACTGCACCACCTAGCTGCTCCAGATTGGACATCTTCTAGAAAAGATGGGCTTCCTGCAGTGATGGTCCAGTCAAGATTGCACAGAAGACTTTCAGGGTACAATATAATTTTGTTATTTCCTCATTTTCTATTTAGTAGCACATGTACAGGAGTGAAGAAGGCAGATAGTAGGGTTATTTGAGAGATGGGAATTAGCAATAGGACAAGGGAACAAAGAATTTAAGAGCTGAGGACAGTGGTGAGTGATTTAAGTTTTGAATTCAGAGAAAAATCTAGCCAGAGCAAAGATGATGGCCTAGGATAGACTAAGGAATACAGGGATTTAATGTCAAAATAAGTGAAAATAATTGGTATAAGATGAGAAGGGTACAAGGAGAAAAGAAATTTGGAGTCCTTGAACATGAAAGCAGAAGACTTGCAGGTGAGGATAGGAACAGTTATAACCATCCATATAAAGAGTGGAGGAGTAAGTTTTGGGAGTTGAGCAGATTGAGGAACTAGGAAGTTAGGGTATGTGAGAGAGCATCAACATGTTGAAGTCATTTAGAATGAGGACAGGAGTTGCAGAAGGTGGGAGGAGAAAAAGAAGAAGATTGAGAACCAGGCATTGAAACCAATGAGAAAGGAGGAAGACTGTCCTAAGAATCAGTAGAAAATGGCTATCAGAATTATGGATTGGGTGACAAATTTGACTTCAAAAACCTCAAAAGAAAAAAAAGGTTGCTGATGGCTGATGGTAGAGGGAAAGTCTGGAAGTAAAATGGGAGCAAAGAAGGTTCTGACTCCTCCAGCATAACCAAGGAAACAGTTAGGAGGAGGTAAAAGTAAATGTGTAATCAATTCTAGGAAAAGAGGTCAAGGATGTGTGGTGTCATCAGAAAGAAGCCAAGTCTTAGTGAGGGCCAGAAAATGGAAGGAACAAGTGAGAAAATAAGACAGATAAGGGGCGGTTTGTTAATTTTTAATGTTCCTATTTCAGGGGGTCTGGTAGAAAGGGAGAGAAGATCTGACAAGGAACATTGTAGAGGGAGATAGAGTTGAGGTGAATGAGGATGAGGAATTAGAAAACTGGTGATGAGGAGGAAGAGGTTCAGTAGTAAAATGACAGGGATGCATGAGAAGGAATGATTATACCAATCACTGAAGAATGAATCTATGCAGAGAAACAGTGAGGTGCACTGTTGCAGGTGGGGAATTAGAAGGTTCAATTTTGACTCTTTAGCTTTTATCTCCACCTTCAACTGCCCAACCTTCTACATTGTGCTATCCTAGGAGGCACCTAGAAGCCAGCCCTAGAGAAGGTCCTATTGAGGAGAAGTTTTTGCCAAATGAAAACAATTCTGTTTTGGATGCAAAGGAAGGTCCAAAAAGTATTTTTGAAAAGGGAACTATTTTCTTTTTCTCTTAGAAAGTCAAAGAAAGTGGGAAGATGATAGTGGTGTGTTTAGGTGATGTGTTTATTTCAGTCACATTTAATATTTTGTGACCATCTTGGTAGAGATACTGGAGTGATTTCCCATTTCCTTCCCCAAATCATTTTACATATGAGGAAACTGAGGCAAACTCAGGTTTAAGTGACTTGCCTAGGGTTATCTGGCTATCAAGTGTCTGAGGCTGGATTTGAACTTAGGAAGCTTCTGGCACAATGTGCACCATGGTGCCATCTAGTGGCCCATAGGTGATGCTTCGAAGAGCCAACATTGGTCCTAACAGTCATCACTCTACAATTTCTGTGTTTTTTGGTTTGCTTTACTTGAATAGGGCAATAGAAATGAATGTTTCCCAAAATCAATCTCACTATATTATAAATGGTCACAGAATTTCAGAGTTATTGGAAGAGATATACTTTAGTTCAGCCCACATCTGAAAGGGAATTCTGTATTCCACATACTGAAAAGTGGCTATTCAGCCTCTGCTTATAGACCACCAGGGAAGCTGAAGCCCCATCTCCAGAGACAGACCTTCTAGCTGGCACACACACACACACACACACACACACACACACACACACACACACACACCCGTGCCCACATACACATGGACACCCCTGAAACTATCAAAAAAAGAGTCTATCTGATCTAAGGAGCAGCATTGGAAAACAATACATAGAGAAAAAACAGTCTATTGAACTTGGAATCTGTTTCTAGTTCATCCTTTATCACAGATTTTTTTCCCTTTTATGTAAAGTGGGGTTCCATTCATTGATGAAGCCAACAGCTATAAAGTACCTGTCATGTGTGAGATATAGTGGCAAACATAATTATCTTCTTCCCAATAGAGTTTAACTAAAATGGTCTCTAAAGGGTTTTACATTTTTATTTAGATGGATCAGAAATTCCACCTCTCCTTGTACTGAAAACATTTACCAATACCTTATACTCAGCAAATGGAGAAACACATAGAGAAGATAACAACCCGCCAGTTACATAAATAATTATTCAGGTGATCACAGTATTCAATCTGTTGTTACAATCTGTCCCTAGAAAATAATAGACTTTTGCACTGACACATTTACTTATGCTTTGCTAAACAGTCGTCTGTATTTCAAATGTTACGGTTGCAAAACATCCGTTTAAAAACAAATATTTCTGTGCGGCAGATCTGTAGACACTATCTTCCACCAGACCTCAGCATGAGATGGGAGCTGTATTATAGATCGAAATTCCTCCAGGCTGAAACAGATGTCTCAGGATTGTGACTTTTGCAGTGGAGTCCATTTTTCCTCTATCTGGGCAGACTCCTCTCGTATTCGGATCACTCCCGTCTTCTCCCTGGACCACCCCTATAAAATGTCTGCCCGCTGATGACTCACTTTTTCCTTAAGTACTTTACCTTGACTGACCTGTCTTTTCAGTCTCCCAGGTTCTGTGGCCAGTCAAACTGTCTTTCAGTTGCTCATATTTCGGGGGGTTGGGGTGGATGGAGAAGTCAAAGTCATTTTTCTCGGTTGAAGTGAACATGGCTATAGAGAATGCATTTCTAAGGCAAGAAGAATCCAATAAGCATGTACCCAGTGAATGAATTTCCATTTCCCTGGCAGCTCTATAACACTCAGTTAAGAGGTCGCATCCCCCTTGGTTTTCACACTCACTTAGGCACCTGCAATTATACACATACACATACATACATATGAAAATTATACTGCCCCATCTGGGTACTATTCCCATATGGTAAATTTAGTCCCACTTATGACATTCATTTTTTATTTCTTCTGTTTCTTTAGAACTTGTTTCAAATTGCAAGAGGCTGTCACTAAGTCACTACTGGTGACGAGCATTTTTCATCTTTAAAAAAAACAAAGCCAGGCTGATTTCTATGCTTTTCAATTCAATGACAGATCCTTTTAAAATAGATGGAATTCAATTCTCAAGAGGTTTTTCTTTTCTCCATTTCCCATCTTGTTCCTTTTTAGGGTAAAAAAGTTACAGTGGAAAAAAATCCTGGGGCTGGAGTCAGGAAAACTCATCTTCCTAAGTTCAAATCCAGCCTCAGACCCGGGGCAAATCACTTCACTCTGTCTGCCTCAGTTTCCTCATCTGTAAAATGAGTTGGAGAAGAAAATGGCAAACCACTCTAGTATCATTGCCAGCTCTCAAGGGGGTCATGAAAAGTTGGAAACAACTGAACAGTTGACTAACAACAATAATACAAAGATAGTGAATGGATCTGCGGTGATACCTAGATAGGCAATCCGAGATGAGGAATCTCCTCCTCCCATGGCATGATGGCATTTCCCCTGAAGCTTACAGCCTTAGAGGTTACCCAAGCTCACACCCAAGGCAAAAGTTGAACCCAGGACTTCCTGACCAGAGCTCAAGCTGTAACTTCATACTATTATTTTTTAATTTTTTTAAAATGGAATAAAGCAAAGGAATTGGTATCATGAAATAGTGAATAAGAGTGAATAAAACCTGGATTCAAGTTCTCCCTCTGACAGATATTGGCTGTGTCACCTAGAGCAAGAAAACTTTTTCCTTTTTTGAGATAATTGAGGTTAAATGACTTACCCAGGGTCGTACAGCTAGGAAGTATCTTAGATCAAATTTGAATTCAGATCCCTCCAGATTCCAGCCTGGTGTTCTATCTACTGAACCACCTAAGTGCCTAACAAGTAATCTCTTCCTACACTTGGGCAACTCTCTGAATAAAAGTCTAAGCTGTAGAATAGTGATGGAAGGACTTTTCTCACGAGGAGTTCCCTAAACACGCCTTTGCTAAAGAAAGAAAACAATGTAGAATTAGGAAGGTCCAGAATTGCAAATCTACTTATTTTGTCATTGAACCAGGTGCTAAAAGAGTCTTTTCTGAAATATTTGCCTAGGGCAGGGGAAACAGGTGGTGGTGGACAACTCATATTTCTAGCTTTTTGGAGGACTGTATAGACGAGGCAAACTAGTTATGGCTCTTAGTATGTTTTGGGTTTTTATTCCAAGTGGTTCATATGGCAACTTGGACCCTTTACAGCTACAAGAGCTATATATAAAAAGACATGTGTGAAATTCTCATGTAGTGCCAGACCCTGCAGAATTATTTCAAAAAGGATATCGCAAAGGGATATCCTGGAATAGCCACCTATGTTCTGCAAATAATCTCCAGATTTTGTGTTCACATGACCACTTGGTATCACCTGCTCCTGTAAAACAAACAAACAAGATGGGAATATTCTCCTCCCCAAGAATTAGGGAAAGGGACAGGGCCGAAGAAGAGTGAGTCCAACAGGGAGCAAGGTATTCCCTATCTTTTTCAGTAGTAAAATGACAGGGATGCATGAGAAGGAATGATTATACCAATATCTTTTTCTAGTTCATAATTTCCTTATGCCCTCCATCCTCTGCCACACATTGTTGAATCACTGGATATCATCAGAAAACCCTATTCCTGCAAGGCTTAAGTGTCTTATCTAAAGCTGAGCTTTTGATTTAATATAGTATATTGGTGGGATATGACTCCACCCTTCCATTCGCTGGCATCCAATCCTGTCCCAGGTTCCCCTTTCCTATTAATAACAGGTTGCTATTCTGGATGCAAGTTTGTAATATTCAGTATCATGTACTACCGGGTAGTAGCTTAATATTGCCTTCCATCTGGAATGATTACTAGGGTTTTATTATAAGAAACCAAAGGAATCTGCCACCTCCTCCCTCATATCCCTGTCTCCAACCCTGAGTTTATTCACAGGCATCTTTTAAAGTTAACATTATAGAGAGGGGTGTAGCTACAAGGCCGGGGCTTGATTGGAGCGACGAACACCAGGGAACTGCTAGGGTCAGTGAAACGATATCTGATGAGACATCAGGAATGATCTGTACCCCAGCAACTTCCTGTAGCATACAAAAACTGCAGACAAGTAATTCCAGACCAACACAACAACAGGTTTGTTTGTTTACCATGGCCTGGATTACCAAATGATTTATTACTTTTATCCTGAATGTTCGACAAGTAGCATCGGTCAGAGGTTCTGGGCCTCGCTCGGCTTTATTTTCTTGGGTGAGGCTGTGTTTAGTTTGGTTCCAAAGAAGATTTCAGATGTGAATTTGTTAAATTTAGGGACCATATCAAAGACTATAAAAATGTTCAATGAAGAAATAAGGATCACATAATGAGTTGATAAATTGCTTTTATAGCAAGTTTGAACTATCATTTCACATCTATGAAACAGGCAAAATAATTAAAAGCAGCAAAACTACATGTTGGTAAGGTTGTGGAAGCATAAGTATACCCATACACGACTGTTATAATTGCCATTTTGTAGACTATTTGGGGAGAGTAATTTGATAGTACAGCCTAAAAGTGGCAGAACTAACCATTCCTTTGATAGGACAATTCCTTTGTTAGGAATATACTCTGAAAATGATACCAAAAACTGTAACAAAAAAAAAAGTTTTCATGGCAGCATTATATTTAATTGAAAAAAAAACCCCCAACAATAACAAACTAGAAGCAACCTAAATGGTCAAAAATGGAGGAATTATAGCACCTTAACAAAATGGAATGTTTTAATACAATTAAGATTTGGAAAAACATATATGAAATAATAAAAATCACAAGAATTTAGTGTATATTAAGTAAAATTGGGAAAGTATATGAGAATAAATTGGATAAAGAATCTTGTTCCGAGTTAGAGGTAACAATTGAAAATTTATTTCATATCTAAAATAAATTAATTTAAATGTTACTAAGCAATTTTGGTTGATTTTTCTTGATGTTCTATCATAAAACTTTTATTTAAATGAATTGAGAACCATGGGAGAATGGACAGGTTCCACTCAAGTTCCACTCTGACCCTGAATGACTGTATGCCCCTTGCATTTAGTTTGGTTCCATTTAATCACTTTACAACATCTCTCTCTATGAGTATAAGTTGCAGAGGAGGTACAAAGTTTCCTTACCAGGGAGTCACCTAAACAAAATACCCTAATACCCCAATGATCATGGACAAGACCAGGGATTTGATGGGGGGGGGGGCTAGCTGAGAGTCTTATTCCAAATATTCTGGATTTCAGCAAGATATTTGACACAGTTTTCCCCAATACCCTTTTGGACAAGATGGGAAACTGTGGACTAGACAAAAGCACAATCCAGAGGATTCACAATTAATTGAATCAAAACTAGGCAGAACTTTGTGTCTACTTAGATTTAAAGAACAGTGATTTATTGAGCAGAGTGTTGCTGGGCTTTGTCATTGACCCTGTTCTATTCAACACTTTTAAATGTCTTGGATGAAGAAATAGCATACTTATCGAGTTTGAAGACTGCGCAAATCTGGGAATGATATCTAATACATCAGATGACAGGATGGTGATCCCTAAAGGCCTAGACAGTCTGGGACAATGAGCCAAGACTAATAAGATGAAATTTAATAAGGACAAAACTAAAGTCCTTTAGTAAGGTTCAGGTATGGATGGGAGAAACTGTGGCTAGACAGAAATTTATATCAAAAAGATCTGTCTTGGTGAGCAGACTGAATTCAATGTTAGCAATGTGACATGGCAGATCAAAAAAAAAAGCTAATGTGACCTTGGATTGCATTGGCAGAAGCACAGTGCCCAAGACAAAGAAGATTATAGTCCTGGTGTTCTCTGCCCAGGTCAGATAACATTGGGAGTATTGTCTGGGCGCCATGTTTTAGTCAGGACATTATCAAGCAAAAGTGTGTCAAAAGTGGGTGACCTGGATAGTGATGACACTTGAAACCAAGCAACTTAAAGACTGGTTGAAAGGACCAAGAATGAGGCAGCCCAGTGAAAATAGAAGTGACTCGGGAGTCAGAGGACCTGAGTTGGAATCCATCCTGTGATGCTGTTAGGATGACCTTGGGCAAGTCAACCCCTGAATCTTAGTTTCTCACTCTAAAATGAGACAGAGGTGGGGTTTGTCTCTGAGATCCCTTTCCAGCTCTAATCTATGATTCTATAACTGTCCTGCATCTCCTGAAATGCATTCTCCTCCTACATTCACCTTTATTTTACATCAAGCACTATCTTAGGAGCCTTCTCACCCCACCTAATGTGACTTTTCCTTGTCTGAATTTTCAGTCCCACTTTATCTGACTTCTCCATGCACATTTAACTGTATTCTGGCTTTTATATACAAATCTTTTCCTACTATGCGATTGCAATCTCTATGATGTTAGGAGACTGTAATTTTTTCCCTTTGTATTCCCAGGTCCTTATCCCAGAGGTTGTCATAAACATATTGGTTTAATAAACATTTAATTGAATTTCCTTGAATCCTGAGCTAAAACCAAGAAGACTATGGAATTGTAAGGAAGAATATGCTAAGAAATAGCTTCTCCACATCTCCCATGAAGGGAATGGGCAGTGAAGGACCTTGTCATAGATTCCAACATCTTCTTTTTCTTTTTTAAAAGTTATGTTTGAAAGTGTTAGAAATGGAAGAGAGTAAAGTTTATGACAACAAAGCTAAATTAAAGAGTTTAAGAAGCAAAGCAGGTTATTGCTTGTCTTGTGCAATTCTGCATTTATTTCCCCATTAGGCACCCCTTGATTTATAGATCGAATGGATTTCTATCTCCATTCACCCTTTGTTCTGGCCAATGGTGATGCTCTCAGGCATAAGTATCTACATGTATATTTATAGCTTCATAAAAGGATGTGTAAAAATGTTGGCTCGGGAAAATAGTTGCGAAAATGTTTTCTCCTTTCTTGATACTGTATTAATTTTAAAATCAATACAGAGTTCAGCTCACTGCAGAGTACAATTTTCTTTGTCTGCAATTCTGGTCATTTGGATCTATACCAGTTCCTCTAATAAACAACAGCAGATTAATTTTAAAATTATTTTTCATAGTCAAGTTTTAGAATTGATTATATATATTTAGGTCAAATAATACAAATTTCTCAAGTAATTTTGCCAAATGACTATTGGGTGACCATTTGCCAGGAAACTTGTAGAGAGGTTTTCCTTCATATATATGGGTTGGGCAAGGTGGCCACTAAGATTCCTTCCAACTTCCTTATTCTATCATTATGTGGAAGAAAAAAAGTACCTTTCTTTCTTCCTTCTCCCCTTCCTTCTTTCCTTTCTTCCATCCTTCCATCCCTCTGCCTTCCTTCCTCCATTCTATTATTTTTCTTTCTTTTCTTTTTTCCTTCCTCTTTCTTTTGCTCTTCCTTATTCATCCATTCATCCTTCTTTCCTTCTTCACTTCCCTTCTGCCATCAAAATGGATGATCTACAACCCTTTCACTAAAATTGAGAAGCCCTAGGTCTCACTATATGCTCATCCCCTAACCTAAGCCCTACCGATTCCCCCAGACATCTAATCTGCCCGTGTATCTTAAGTTTCCATGGACTTTGTCATTCAAGCTGCCACTATCCACAAGAAATGTCCGGGTCTTTCAGTCTTCCATTTGAACTCTTATAGCTATTGCCTCCCACAATGAAAGCATGAACTCCTTGAGAAGCCCTAGCAGGCATCCCAGGGCTTTCCAAGTCATAAGCTCTTAATAAGTGCTTCTTCATTCCTGGGCATGCAATTTTTATTGGCTCAATTGTGGAAAAAACTTTGGAAACTATTCATGAAAAATAATTCATTTGTCTGTTGCTATTTGTCTTCAGTCCTGTCCAACTCTTTGTGCTCCACTTGGGATTTACTTGGCAAAGATACTGGAGTGGTTTGCCATTTCCTCCACCAGTTCATTTTACAGGTAGGGAAACTAAGGCAAACAGGGTAAAGTGACTACAGCTATCAAGTGTCTGAGGTCATATTTGAACTCCTGAAGATGGGTCTCTATCCACTCTATCCATCTAGCTGAAAATTCAACTGAAGATTTAAATTAGAGGCAGTGTCTTCTATTACACATATGACTGTGTATTTATATTTCAATATAAAGATATGCACATATAAACATATATAGATACATGCACACTGCACATGATGCCTTTACTTGTTAAATTCTCATTGGGTATAAAATATATATTTATAAAAATTTATAATAGTAAATAATAATCTAGTAAATTTAGTATATTTAATATAGTAATATTATAGTATATAATAGTATAGTGATAATATAGCATATAATAGTATAGTAATAATATAGTATATAATAATATGGTAAAATAGTAAATAAATAATAGTAGATAATAATAAATATAAAATTTTATAATATAATTTTATAAAAATTTATAAAAATAGAATAATTTGCTATAAATATGTGTAATAAATCACTTTGTAAATGTAAAATATATTTATTAATATATGCCTACATATGCATACTGTACTATGCTTTTAAATGCTGTCTTCAGGTGAATAATTTTCATACAATCTATAAATATTATATATAAGTATATAGTTATAAATAACTTTAAATGATATAACAAATGTCATATAATCATATAAATGTATCATTTTCATGGCATCTATAAATATTATATAAAATATATTAAATAATTTTGTCTAAATCTAACATTATTAGCAGATCTTATGAATATTAAGCATATTTATACATATATATAATTTAATGCACCATGATGAATTTAATTGTGAAATGTTCATTTTAATAATTTTATACAATCTATAGTGTATATAAATATTTTTATGAATAACTTTATAATTTGTACTTATATAAATAGCATGTCATTTATAATTCATGTAAACCACAAATATATATGACTATGCTTACAAATAATTTTATATCTAATATTATACATAACAAATTTTATAAATGTAAAATATATTTATACACATATGCATACTATTCTGTCTTGTTAAATTTTCATTTGAATAATTTTCATATATTATATAAATGTTATATATGAACTATTTTATAACATACAATTTAATATAATCATATAAATGTATCATTTTACAATTGTAAAAATATACTTCTAAATATATACCAATGCACACATATGCCATATATATATATATATATATATATATATATATATATATATATATACACACATACCAGACACAAACACATTTCCTTTTTTTTAAGGGAACACATATGCTATTCAATGTTTTTTTTTTTTTTCACATGGTGCTAGAAATAGGGAGTCATAATTAGGCGGCAGAACAGCAGGACCTCTGGAAGGGCTCTGAGCCAGTAGGATTATCTAGGGAATGGTAGGGGAGAGGAGTCTGGAACTGGAAGGAGGCCAGGATAACTGAGCTTGGGTGTGATCGTTGAGGATATTTGATTCACAACCTTTTCTTCGTCAGCAGGGTAGGGGAGCTGGAAAACATCTCTTGGCTGGACTGGTAGACGAATGCCTTGGAAGACTTCCTTTCTATTACTGTCCTATTACTCTTCAGCCTACAGAGAGGTTTAGGCTCCCTTAGAGAGCTCAGCAATCAAAGAAAGAAAGAGATCTAGAGAAGGAGCAGGTCCCATCGCCAGACGATTCTGAAGCCCAGAATTTAGCTTGGTCAAAACTGAGAGGCGATATGAAATAGTGGAAAGAATATGGGATTAGGGGCAGTTAGGTGGCGCAGTGGATAGAGCACCGGCCCTGAAGTCATGGGGAACCTAAGTTCAAATCTAGCCTCAAAAAACACTTGATAGCTGTAGTCACTTTACCCTGTTTGCCTTAGTTTCCCTACCTGTAAAATGAACTGGTGGAGGAAATGGCAAACCTAGCTGTGTGTCCTTGGGCAAGTCACTTAACCTCATTGCCTTAAATAAATAAAAATTTTTAAAAGATTTGAAAAAAACAATATGGGATTAGGACCCTGGGAAGTTGGTTTCATCTCTGCTTCCATTATGTTCTGAGTAAACTTAATGAAGTTGTTTTGCTTAATGGGGTACCAGTAACTTCATCTATAAAATGACAACCTCTAAATTCCCTTCTAGCTCTAAATTTGGAATTCTTGGGCAAAATGCCCCCCCCCACCCTTTACCTCTTACTCTTACTTGGTGGGTTCAGAAAAACCAAACTTCTTTACAAGTTATCTTCAAAGAGAGTTGGGGATGCTAAAAACATACATCATAAAAATGATGTTGCTCCAAGCTGTTAATTCTGATAAGTGAGACAGGGACCTGAGTTCTCCCCCATGTCCCATCTCAAATAAGTCAACAAATTAACAAAACCAAACTCAAAGCTGTTCTTTGGTCTCAGTGTACAGCAGTATCCTTCTAGAACAACAACCAAGACTCATAACAAAATAGAGACCCTAGTAGAATGAAATTTATGGAGAGCAGCATTTATAATCTGCATCTCTTCCAATTTTTAGACTTGTTCTAAATACTTATGTATTTTGAAATTATTTTATTAGTTGTTTTTCATTAAATCATGGTTCATGGAGGGGAGAGCCAGAAAGGACTTGAGAGGTCATTTAGTATAATGCTCTCATTTTAGAAATTAGAAAACTGAGAATGATGAGTAACTATATTAATACAATATATAAAATCCAGTATACAAAACGTTGATTTCCCATTAGGAATCAATTTTTATGTTTCAATAAATTTTCATTTTATGCAGGGTTTCTAATGAATATCAGTGGATATTATTTAAATTATGGCTTCCTTAGATCTTATGGTTTAAGAAATTTAACTTACACACAAAATTTTGGGAACAGAGCTTTAGGTAAATACACCTGTATGGACCCTCTGAGGCTCCTTCCAGATTTACAGCTATAATACTATATTAATCCCATTTTGATATGCAGTGAAACTGGAATGTGGGCAAATAAAGTAAGGCCACCCATGGTAGGAATAGATTTAAACACTTCTAGTTTCATTCCAATAAAATGCAGCTCATTTTATAGAAAAGATGTGTTCCCGAAAAACCAGAAGCAAATGGAAACATTTGTCAACTGCAGTAGGCAACTCATTATTTAAAGGGAATCGTTTTGCAAACCTGAATTCTTTGGAAATAAAAATAACAATTCTCTAAGTTACTATACATACATACATACATACACACACATATATGTGTGTATATATATACACACACATATATGTGTATATATATATATATATATATATATGGATATTTGTGTATAGGATTTTTTAAAATAGGAACTACACACATGGAATTTATAATTCTTGGGATAATCCAGACTCAGTCCTCTTCACTCCCTTTTTTCCTAGACATATTCAAATTTTTTCTCTCTCTCCCCTCTCCAAATCAGTGTAATCCCATCTGTTATACTTCTCCTAGTAGATTCTTTTTACAAATATACTTTTTTAAAGGTTTTTTCAAGGCAAATGGGGTTAAGTGGCTTGCCCAAGGCCACACAGCTAGGTAATTATTAAGTGTCTGAGGCTGGATTTGAACTCAGGTACTCCTGACTCCAGGGCCAGTGCTTTATCCACTATGCCACCTAGCTGCCCCTATAAATATACTTTTGTCAGGACCAGATAAGAACGAAGTTCATAAATTGCCTACTTGAATAATCACCTCAGATGATGTCCAGATTATTTCTCCTTCTCCTCTCCACTCCTTTTCTAAGTCATCCCTTTTCTATTTGATTTTTGAATTCTCAATCCCTGAATCTGTACCTTCTTGGTTCCCTGATCCCTAAATATGGTGGGATACACTAATGCTTTTTGCCTCTTCAGTGACGTAAGGACTTGATCTCATTTTCTGTTAAATCTTGTTCAGTTTCTTGGTTTCTTTTGCCTGCCATATTTGTCTTTCAAAAACTTCATTGCTGGTTTTCTGGACAGGAATGCTTAAAAGTCATTGATTTTTATTAAGAATTCTAATTCATTTCCTGTAGAGTTTTGTTTTGCTTTGCATGATAAGTTAGCTATTTTGTGCATGGATTTTTTTTGTGTTTTTATTTTCAAACATTTTCTTTGATTTTATTCTGATGAGAGTTCCTTGGTACCTGTTCTACCTTTCTTGACTTCTTTTGGTATTTTATCTTTGACCTAGGAGATGTGGAACTGGAAATAATATCTGGCTATGTGAAATTTGGGTTCTTTTCTGGCTTTGATCTGTGGATTTTATTTTGACTTTTGTCCTCTGATTTCAAAACTTCTGAGATTTTTTAAAAACAAGTCCTTTCAATAGGTTATCCAGGTTTGGGGGAGTTTTTTTCCTCTGAGAGCCAGATACATATTAAATTTCTTGTCTTTATTACATTTTCCATATCAGTTGTTTTTAACAGTAGATATTTCACATTTTTCCAATTTTGAAGTCTTTTGACTTTGCTCTAATAATTTGCACTGTATAACTGTATTTTTAGATGTTTTCCTCTATTCTTTAATCCATTTTTAAAGATGTCCACTATTTTGCTATGGTTTTACAACTTCTATTCCAAGATCCTTATTCTTCTTATAATTGTTCTACCAAGAGCTCTGATTGCACCCTTGATCTGTTCTCTTTCATTTGGTTGCAACCGGTCTATCATGTTTTTTTAAGTTCTCTTTAGAATTACTGCAGATTATTCTAGAGTTTTATCCAGAACTCTCTTGATGCATATTGCCATTTCAATAGTTGTCTTATGGTTACTCATTTCCTCAGCATCCTATTGCTTTCCCCTTCCTAGACACCTTGACCTTCCCCTGGCTGAAGACAGAAAGGCTCTGATTGAAAAGTGACTTGTGCTAAGTCTATTATAAGCAATGGCTGATAAATGTATGGCCCCAACCAAATATGATGTCTAAATCTCTCATTCTGGTAACTTCTAATGCCACTAACAGTGGATGCCTCAACCTTCAGCACAAGGTGAGAGGTTAGGAGGAGGGCTTGGCAGGATACTATGGCCACCTTTATAATTTTCTTCCCAAGAAAATTATTTTATGGCAGTTATATTTTGTCTGTTGATCCTCCATCTTTTTCTGTACATTTCTTCCTACTTTTGAGGTGCTGGTAGAGCAATGTAGCTTTGGCTGAATCACATTGGATTTTCTTAAATCTTGGGTCCTTCTATCATGTGTACAAACCATGATGCCATATGTCATAACTTAATAACCAAAATGAGCATTTATCCAAGGAAATTATTGAGCTGTGGAAAGAGTATTGGACTCAGAATCAGGAAAGACCTGGATTTGAATTCTAAGTTTGATATTTACTAGCTATGTGACTATATGCAAATTATTTGGTCACCTATAAGTCTCAGTTTTCTTATTAATACAATGAAGATAATATTTCAACTTTTTACCTTACAGATGTTCTTGTTCAGTTGTGTCTGACTCTTCGTGACTCCATTTGGGATTTTCTTGGCAGAGATACTGTAATGGTTTGCCATTTCTTTCTCCAATTCATTTTACAAGATGAAGAAACTAAGGCAAACAGAATTAAAACTTTGCCCAGGATCACATAGCTTGGAAGTGTCTAAGATCAGATTTGAAGATGAGTCTGTTTCCACACACAACACTCTACCCGCTCTGCCACTAGCTGTCCTTACAGATTTATTACAGGGATCAAGTGGATTATATCTTCCTTAGTTGGATATAAATTCCTAAAACGGAGGTCATTTTATTTTTAGCTATTTCTCTCCAATTCAATATTCAATCTATAATAGAGAATTAAATGTTTCTTGAACTGAATTATATAAATCATATACTGTGTGTGTGTGTTTGATCTTAAAGTACAAGTAAATAAATCACTTGCCAGTATTTATAGAATATGTATAAGAACTGTATTGGTGTTTGGGTGACTTTAATTTCTTGAAGACTTATATGAGTAGATGAGGGGTGATCAGGAAAGACTAGTACTTCTGGTGTGAGGACTCCCACCAGAGAGTCTTCTTCTCATGGCTGCTTTCCATCTTTGGTGTCTACCTGATCCACCTAACAGTCACCTTTGACTCCAAGAAGCTATGGAATGCACAGTGACCTCATTCCAGTAAACCATTTCAGCAGATGTACTAAACCAGGTTAGGGACAACTGAGCAGTCTCAAACTCAATGATGAGTTAGGGGGGGTATGTGAAGACTTCTCCTGGTGGAATGGGCAGATAAGAACAATTTGTTCTGATGGTCACAAAAATAGCTGAAGTAGGTGTTATGAAGTGATTAGAATTTGGTTAGACATTGAAGACACCATTGAAGACACACTTGAGCTATCAACAATTGTCTTGACTCTGTCCTGCCACTGGGCTGTGATGACACTCAAAGAAAGAGTGAGGCCCACAATTTCATATAATTCTGCCTCACTTAAATCCAATTTATGCCCAAATCAAAAGACATCACCCATTTCATTTTACCATTTTTTAACCTATAAAGTTCTATGGAGATAGGCAAGTGCATATACACTGGAAGCTCTAGTCACAACCCTGCACACAGGTGGTCTAGGTCATAGGTAGTTGGTAAGAAGTTCTGCCAGATCCTACTAAGCTGAAAAGACTTTGAGTATGGCCTTGGTGATGGACAGCATGTCTGTGAACCCTAGTCTATTTAGAACTGTGAACCCTATGAATATTTAGAGAAACCTATCACTACAGTGGTTGCTAATAATAAAATTTCTGTTCACTGAAATTGGATCATGCCTACCCATCCTACCTGTTCATCCATGTTCACCTATTAGTTCACATCAAAGGATCCAGGCAAGATGCTGAGGAGCATTCCTCATTTTCTCTTCACATTTTGAGGATAACAAGGAAGAATGTGAAATTTCCATTGGAAATTTCTTGCTTTCATCAGTAACCAGCTCATCTTCTTTCACCACACAGATAGTGGCAAGAGTATTTGACCTATAATTGGGAAGACCTGGTTTTGAATCCTACCTTGGACCCTTAGTAAGCATATCACCCTGAGCAAGTCACTTGTCAGCTTTGGTTTCTTCATCTGTAAAAATGAGGATAAGAATTGTACCTCCTTCTCAGGATTATTTTAAGGAAGAACTGAAATAACATAGGTAAAGTGCTTTGGACATCTGAAATCACCATATAGGTCCTAGGCTTTAAAAACATTGTTATACTAAGTTTTCTTCATACTTCTTCCATTTGATGACTCCTCCCCTCCCTCCCCCCAACATGCCTCTATGTCCCTGTAAGTGATCTTCTCTCAATTCTTCAGAGACCATAATATTCCATGATTCACAGTCATATAAATTCAAGATGTTTTGATATTAAATTCTCACCTAACTTGGAATTCATTAAAAAGGAATCAAATCTGTTTGATGATGAAATATGAATCACAGGAATTTCCAGTAAGAATTTAAACACAATCTTCAAGTTCGAGATGGTAACAATTTCCTGAAGGTGAGAGTATTATATTACAGAACAGTTCCTTAAAATTGCATAGGATTTCTCTTGCCTGGAAAAAATGTCTAGAATATTCAGTGGATGTCAAACACTATTGATATATCTATAATCAGTCCAGACCAGGATACTGAATCAACCTGACAGCTACACCAAGATCCATCCAGCCCACAACCTAGGAGTTTTCTTAGGATTCTCTAGAAGGGCTAACCAGATGGACCACCAGGGGAGGTGACTTTGTGGAGGTAAGACCCCAGCCTGTCCTTTTCCATGTACTGAAAGTATTGACTCAGGCATCAGGGAAGACAGACCACCTGGGAAGGTGACTTTGCAGAGGCCCCACTATCACACCAACATTCCAACTGGAACCTTGGGACTAGCAAAATTCTGACTGTTCAGCATTCTACCTCACCCACCACCAGCATGTCTGTCCTTCCAGCATACTTTCCAACCTCCCACTTCCTCGATCTAAAATTACTGGAGGCTGGGAGGAGGGAACTCCTTATTGCTCTGTTATTCTTCTCTGCCATGACCTTTGAAACTCCCATTTCGTTGTGACTAGATACCCTAACATTCTTGAACTTTTCTAAGTGCATTGTTTCCATTTCTTTGCAGTAGCTAAAACCTTTCATTTCTCTGATGACTCTATGCCCCTTGAAACCTTTTTCCAATGGTGTATCTTTGCCCATTTCAGACTCATAGAACCCAGCAAAGGGATTAGCACACTTCTGATTCCCCACTGACTCAAGAGCATTAGAGTCACCACTGCACAATGGACAGCATACTGGGCACTAGTTAGGGGACCTAATTTTGAATTGACCCTATTATTGGCTATGTGTTTGACTCTGAGTAAGTCACTTATCCTCTCTGGGACTCAACTTCCTTATCTGTAAAATTAGATGAGTGTAGAGGAAAGAGTGTTGAGTTTATGGCCTGGGTCTGTTCCTTCTTAGTTCCAATTTGAGTAACCTTGAACAAATTACTCAATCTCTTTGGGCTTCAGTTTATCTATCTCTAAAAGGAAGTCACTAGATGAATTTGGATGTACAATGGAAAAAGAATGGTTGATGTGGAGTCAAAAGGTTTGGGTATGAATCTTAGCTTTATCACTTTTTATCTGTGTGACCTTAGTTTTGTGAGTTTCAGATTCCTCATTTGCAAAGTAAAGGGGGTTTCAATTCAATTTTCCATTTTCAAATTTCAAGTTTCAATTCTAAATCAATCATTCAACTATGAGTACTATTGAGTACTTATTATGCCAGGCCCTGTTTTAGATTTAGAGGATACAAGGTAGCCCCTGCCCTCAAGGACCTTACATTCTTCTTGGGGAAAGCAACATGTATACAGTTGACATTGTCTGCATTATTCCTCAATCAACCAAATTTGCTTAGATGATTAATCACAAATAGCTGTACTCATGTCTTCAGGCTTGTGTAAATAATATAGTCAGTGAATTAAAAATATAAGAACATGCCTTTATAATTTTCCTCAACTGTTTTGTCAGATGAAATGTAAGTGGTCCTCAATCTTGTGCTTATGCTAGCTAATATATAAGGAATCAATAGGAAAGAAATATTAAAAAAGAAAATCAGAATTGCTTAAAATTCAGATTCATAATATATTAGAGAAATTGGAATGAGGAAAGACCAAACATTTATTAAGTACCTGCTATTTATTTACTGTTTATTAAGTTCCAGACACTATTGCTGTGTTTTACAAATACTACCTCATCTCCTTGATAGTCTATTCTCTCTAAGTTTGGGGAACACCATTCTCTGCTGGTTCTCCTCCTACCTATCTGATTACTCCTTCTCTGTCTCCTTTGCTGGATTCTCATGATCACAAACCAGAAGTGTTCCTCAAAGCTCTGCTCTGAGTCCTCTTCTTTTCTCCTTCTATGCTGTTTCATGTGGTGATCTCATCAACTCCCATGAACTTCATGCAGATGATTTTCAGATCTACTCATCTTGCTCTCTTTGTTTATCTCTAATCTTATATATCCAGTGCCTTTAGACATCTTGAATTGGAGATTAAATAGAGATGTTAAACTCAATGCA
Source organism: Macrotis lagotis (assembly GCF_037893015.1). Lineage (NCBI taxonomy): Eukaryota > Metazoa > Chordata > Mammalia > Peramelemorphia > Peramelidae > Macrotis > Macrotis lagotis. Next base: position 43,917,376 of record NC_133659.1, on the reverse strand, counting down.
TCTCAAACAGAACTCATTAACTTTCTTTCAAACCCTTCCCTTATCTCTTAACCCTCAAATTCAATCTGTTGCCAATGCCTATTGACTTCACCTTTGCAACATGTCCCAAACATGTCTCCTTCTCTCCTCTGACACTACCACCACCTTGATGTAGGCCCTCATCACTTCACCCTTAGGTTACTGAGATAGCCTCCTGGTGGATCTGTTTGCATCAAGACTCCTTCCACTCCAATCCATTTTCCATTCAGCAGCCAAAGTGATTTTCCTAAAACTCTGAATTGACTTCCCTACTCAATAAACTCTAGTGATTCCCTATTATCTTCAGGATCAAATTCAGCATCCTCTCTTTTGTATTCAAAACCTTCCATAATTCATTTCTAAAATATACTGAGAATTGAGTCAATTTTTTTTTTAAAACAAGCCATTCCCCAATTGACAAATGTTCAAAGGATATGCAAAGGCACTTTACAGATGAGGAAATCAAAGCAATTCATAGTCTTATGAAAAACTGCTCTAAATCACTACTTATTAGAGAAATGCAAATTAAAGCATCTCTGAGGTACCACCTCACACCTCTCAGACTGGCCAATATTACCAGAAAGGACAATGATCAATGTTAGAAGGGAAGTGGGAAATCTGGTACACTAATGCATTGTTGGTGGAGCTGTGAACTCATCCAACCTTTCTAGAAAGCAATTTGGAATTATGCCCAAAGGGCAACAAAAATGTGTATACCCTTTGATCCAGCAATACCACTACTGGGTCTATACCCTGAAGAGATGATGAAAAAAGGTAAAAACATCACTTGTACAAAAATATTCATAGCAGCCCTGTTTGAGTTGGCAAAGAATTGGAAGTCAAGTGAAAGTCCATCATTTGGGGAATGGCTTAGCAAACTGTGGTATATGTATGTCATGGAACACTATTGTTCTATTAGAAACCAGGAGGGATGGGAATTCAGGAAAGCCTGGAAGGATTTGCATGAACTAATGCTGAGCGAGATGAGTAGAACCAGAAGAACATTGTACACCCTAACAGCAACATGGGGGTGATGATCAACCTTGATGGACTTGCTCATTCCATCAGTGTGACAATCAGGCACAATTTTGGGCACAAATTTGGGCACAAATTAGGCACAATTTGGCACAAAGACCAGACTTATTAACCTTTAATTTTTTTTTTAAAAAATGTTATCTTATTATGTAATTTTGCTATCCCTTATACTTGATTTTTCTTCCTTAAGGATATGATTTATCTCTCATCACAATCAACTTAGATCCATGTAGACTATCCTTGATAGTCTATTCTCTCTAAGCTTGGGGAACACGATTCTCTTCTGGTTCTCCTCCTACCTATCTGATTACACGCTAAACACCTTCATGTAGGCCCTCATCTTCTTCCTTCTGTGGGGGGTGGGGGGAGGGAAGCGAGATTAGGAGAAAAATTGTAAAATTTAAAATAAATTAATTATTTAATTAAAAAAACCTTTCCATCTAACCTACCCTAGGTTTCTAGTCTTCTCATACATTATTCCTCAACATGCATTCTTTGCATTCTTTGATTGAGTGACAATGTATTCCATGTAAGTGACAAGGTGTTCCATGAACAAGACACTACATCTCTACTCTCAAGAGTTTTTTCTCTGGCTGTCCCCCTTATCTACCATGCTCTTCTTTCTCATTTTTGTCTTTTAGTTTCCCTGGTTTCCTTTAAATTTCAACTAAAATCCCATTTTCTCTAAGAAGTCTTTCTCAACCCCTCAATTCTAGTGCTCTTCTTCTGTTAATATTTTTATATATTATTATGTAACATGATATATAAAGCATATATACTATATTATACAGTAATATATTAACAATATCTCAATAATATATTACTAGGTAACACACAACCACACCACACACACACACACACACACACACACACACACACACACATTCCAACCAAAATCCCATTTTCTATAGGAAGTTTTTCTCAACCCCTCAATTCTGGTGCCTTTCCTCTGTTAATAGTATATATTGCTGGGGCAGGCTAGGTGGCATAGTGGATAAAGCACCGGCCTTGGAGTCAGGAATACCTGGGTTCAAATCCGGTCTCAGACACTTAATAATTACCTAGCTATGTGGCCTTGTGCAAGCCACTTAACCCCATTTGCCTCACAAAAATCTAAAAAAAAATAGTATATATTGCGGTGTAATATATACACATATATGTATATAAAGCATATATACTATATTATAGCTATATATTATATAATATAGTATATAATAATATAGTATATATTATAATGACTATTTATATGGTATGTTTTATGTACATATACTATATTATATATATATTTTCCTATATATTAATAATATATAGTTTGTAAATATTTGTTATCTTCCCAATAGAGCATGACCCCCCCTTGCATTCAGAGAAGGGGCTATCTTTTGTCCTTTTGTATCCTCAGCACCTAGCACATAGTCAGAATTTAATAATAAATATTTATTGACTGACTGCTGCAAAGCAAGGGAGGATTTACAGAATTTGTAGATGAATTTGGAGATTATTTCAACTTCAAAATCAGTGAAAGTGATCAGAATTTTTTTGTCCTCAGATTTGGAATGGACTTCAAGAGTCCATCTATCCAAGCCACAGTTAGACAAGCATCCTTTTTACACCATCCCCAATAAATGGTCATTCAACCTCCTCCGCTTGGAGACTTCTAGCAAAAGGAAACCCATTACCACCTCCTAAGGCAGCTCATGCCACTTTTAGACAACTTTTGAAGGCTTTTCAAATTAGACAGAGAGCTACAGTTCTTTCCTTTACCAACAGCCATAAAACAGTAATTTCTCTCTTTTCAAAATTCTAAGGATCTCAATATGTCAAAAATGTATTTTCTAAACATCCACCCTCATAGCCTTCCTGTAAAAAAGATTAGTTGCAAAAACTACATGGAAAAAAAACCCCAAGGCCCTGAAATATTAACTGGCCCAGAGAGTCAAGAAAGACCTTGCTGTTCTCTGTTCCAGCTGCACTCTGCCCACACTCTTGCCAACCACCTTTTTCCTAAGTCACTGTATGTATAGCAAAGACATAAGCCAGAGGCTTCCTGTCACATTCTACGTGTTGATTTAAAATCTCAGTGAAAAACCACTCTTATGTGTATGAAAATATTCAATTAGTTTATTAGCTGGAGAATCCTGAGTAAGACTGTACTGAATTGTTAATATAAAATCATGAGTTAAAGAAGGACGGAAAAAGGTATGGAATGTTAGCCATTCTTCAGATTCAGTTACTTGCTTTACATTTACACACAGTCTGTTTTGCTGGATTTAAACAGCTGATCAATCAGTATTTTGTCAGGAGCTATGTTAAGAACTGAATATACAAAGAAAGATAGTTAGGACAGGTCCAAACCATGGTAGAGAAAGGTGGTCACTTTTGTGTTTTTAGTAACTTTAGTTTCTGAAAAATACAGCTCCCTCCCTATAACTAATGCCACAGTCCCTTTAAGAGGGATCAAGCCTTTTACTTCAAAGCTGTAAAATTTTAAATATGTGACTGCACATGTATGACTTATAGCAAATTGCTGGGGATGGGTTGGGGGAAGGAAAGGTGAGAATTTGAAATCCATGGTTTGAAAAATGAATGGGAAAATTATTTTTACATATAATTGGGGGGAAATAAAAATATTGAATAAACTTGAAAAAATAAAGATTTTTAAATGCTAGTGGGTCATTCCCCACTCACCCATCTACCCACTGTTTCTCCTCAGCCTCTTGTCATTTGGCTTGTATCATCCCAAACTTGATCAGAAGCTGTTCTAAGGTTATCAGTGCCTCCCTATTTGCCCCCTCTCAGTTCTCATTTGCTTTAGGATGGAGGCTATCCAAGGTTCTTTCTTTAACCCTTTTCTCTCTATCATCATGGCTCTCTTAGTAGGCTCCCTGGGAATGACACAGAACTTGGGTTTGCAATGCAGGTCTTCCAACTCTTCTATAGGGCTGATAATTTAAATGTTCAATGCAGAAAAAGTAATGCTGTATTTGATTGACTGATGTTTGTCTTTCGTTCTTGAAAGAAACCATGACATCAGGGAGGTGATGCCTTGACAAAACATGATTTAGATTTAAGTGAAGGGGTACTGTGCTAAGTCACCAGCCTCACTTTCTCCTCCACAGCCATCTGAGTCCAGTGGCCAGATATGAAGCAGGATGACTGGAGATGGCCCTAGATGCAAGGGTTAAGTGACTTGCCCAAGGTCATACAACTAGCATGTTTCAGGTGTCTGAGTCTGGATTTGAACTCCTGTCCTCCTGACTCCAAGGCCAGAGCTCTATCTAGCTCCTCTTCTCTTTATGGATGATGAAACTGAAGTCCAAAGAAGTAAATGGCTGCCCAACTCATAACTGTCTATTTACTAACCTATTTGGGGTGGAATTTGAACTTGAGGCTTTCTGACTCCAAGTCCAGTGCTCTATCCATTCTACACTGCCTCTTCTAAGCTCCAGACTGGCATCTCCAGCTAGCTATTCCATTAGTTCTTAAAACTTGACAATATTATAAAACAATAACGATAAATAATAGAGATGACAAAGACAGTCTTGTCATAACTCTTTCATCTCCTCTGTTCAGTACTTCATCTTCACCTGCCTCCCCACCTTACTTTTGCTCCATTATCCTTCTAAGGCCAAGCCCTCCATGTGTGTCCTCCAGCCCAACCCCTGACTTCTCATCTAATAGCTTGCTCTAGTGATCATTTCTTTCCCCCCATCCCTTAGGCTCATGTGGCAGAGAAGCAAAGATATACTGAAAAGGAGCCCAATTCAGGATCCTGGGCATGGTACATATTGAAGACCAACCTTCTCAGCTTCAAATGCCTCATGCCACTGTCAAAAATGCCTTTGACTTGTGTTCCTCCCTCTGAAATTCTCTTCATGAACTGATTACAAAGGGTCTTTAGTAGAAAACTGTAGAATGAATACCAGAGAAACTATCAAGCCTGGCCTCCTTTTTTTAACAAATGAGGAAACCTATACCCAGAAAGCATATATATATATATATATATATATATATATATATATATATATATATATATATTTATATATGTTTTCTGAAGTCACAAAACTATCAATAAATCTGCCTTCTGTACAGTATTCCAAAAATCAAAATGAGTTTTTTTCTCCCTTGAAATAATCTTGACATTCTGGCTAAAGAAAATTATGATTGGGTTTCTATTCTAACCACATATAATTTCCTTAGAGTAATTTATGGATCAAACAGTAAGATTCTGGGAACAGCAAGTGGCATGTAGATAGAGTCCTGAACCTGGAATCAGGAAGATCTGAGTTCAAACCTTACTTATTATTGCATGAATGACCCTAGGCAAGTCATCTGATCCCTATTTGACTCGGCTTTCATCTATAAAAAAGGGACATACTGGAGAAGGAAGTGGCAAATCACTCCAGTAACTTTGCTAAGATGCTCACAAAAAGTCAAATACAGCTAAAATAATAGCAGTGGGATTCTAGATAGAGCATTATCCTCAAAAAAAGTCAAGAAACCCTGGTTTCAAGCTCCTTCTCTGATACCTACTAGCTATGTCATCCCTGGGCAAGACACATCATTTCTGAGGCTACAAGCAACTTTTGTGGCTAGGTTGCCTCATTGCATTGATATAGAGATGTATATATGTATGAAACCATAGATCTAGTCTCCATCCCCAGAAGGAATGTTTCAAAAAATTCAGATGCAGAATCTTTCTTTTTTATTCTCTCATATGATTCTTTCCTCCCTTCCATAGTTACTAGTGTCCTTAAAAAAGCATATCTATTATATTAACACAAATAGCCTAAAGATATACAGTAATATACTAGAACTATTCTGGAGAGTTTTCATTTTTATTAAACTTTTACTCATCAGTAGCATTTCTTTCAGGCAAAACTTAATTTCTTTTTAGACCCAGAGGCTATGTACCTTATCCCATGGCTCAGCCTATGTCTTGTTCTTTCTTTGAGTCACTGGACTCCAATTTCTCCACATCCTTTTACCCCAGGACACCTGAATAGGAACAGAGAACTCTTGAAAAGTCTGAATAGAATTATAGGACTCTAGTGTGGTTTTTCTATGCTGAATCTTAGAATGTTGAATTTTTTGGTGCCTAATTTCTGGCCTTGTTTGGGACCACCTTCAATAATTAATGTCTCAGAAGGGACTAGAGAAAGTACCCAAAGTCACTCAAGCTTCCAGTTTTCCAAGGTGAGAAAAACCCAGAACTTCCTCTGGGTGGGGTGCAATTTGAATGTAACTTCCTTAGATAAAACAAATTTCCTTTTGGAAGACTGGAAGTGTCTGTTACCAAACATGAATTACACAGCATCTGGTTGAGCTGTCTAGACATAGTCAACCCCGGCGACACTGCCTTCTCTGTCAAAAACCTGGGTAAAGCCCAAAGAAAGCTGATGTCCAACTAAGCTCGGAAATATATCCCTTCCAGCCAAAACCTGGCAGGGTTCTGGTGAGCACATTTGAAGCCAACGAAAAGCATGATTGGAAAATTAAGAACACCAAGAAAACGGTAACTACAAAACTCTTTCACAAATTAACTAGGATCAATGGCATCAAGGATTTGAAGGGTTTCCAGGCTAATTTCTAAATAAAGGAACAAATTGCCCTTGTAGATACATCTCGCTATTTTTACAGCCTCATGGATCCTGCCCTCCACTTCCCCCCACTTCCAGTCTGTCAAGCAATTATTATACTCATAATAACAACCTCAAGATGCTAAACAATGAACAAACCTGGATTTCTCAAGTACCTTCCTGCCAAAGAAATCAAATTTGGCTTTATTACATTTGCCAAGTCAATATATGAGAAGGGGAAACTGAGGCATGGAAGCTGATACTCACACATACCTCCATGGACTATGGTGCCGACACCACAGGAGGCAGTGTAGTATGAAGGCAGCCAGAGGACCTCCATTTGAATCCCAGCTTGCAATTTAGATTCTAAAGCTTGAAAGTCCTTCATGGGCCACCTGATACAATGGAACTGTGGAAAGAACTCTGGATTTGGTATCAAGAAACCTGAATTCAAATCATCCCACCTCTGCCCATACTACTAGGGCTTTGGGCAAGTAATTTAATGTTTCTGGGTGTCAGTTTTATCATCTGCAAAATAAGTGAGTTAAAATAGAGACTTCCTTCAGGTCTAGATCAAATCCTCTATGAAATCCATCTTTTCCAGTGTTGAAAACTGAGAGGATAAGAGCCCATGGTCACACACATATGAAGAGTCAGAGATGGGAGTTGAACCCAGGTCTTATAACCAAGTTCAGTCAAGTCATTTAGCCAGATCTGTTTCCTCTTCTGTAAAATAAGGGAGTTGGAGTAGGTGAATCTTTGAGGATCCCTTCCTTGCACCTTTTAATCTATGATCATCCTTGACATGTGGGTTTTGTTAAAATATCAAAAGTTATTTCACAATTTAGCAGTTTCTTCTTTGAGACAGTGAATGAATGCTGGAGAAGGGACCCTAAGGACAGTGGTATAGAGAGGCTTTCTATTCCTAGTTCTATTCCACATCCTCCTCCTCATTTTTATAATCTCAAAAGAAGGATATGAGATGAGTTATTTTGTCCAATTAAAACCTTGATCCCAGCCCTGTAGTGTGTCTAAACTATGTTTGTTGCAATACAGAAGAGCATATTACGTAGAGGTTCAACCTAGGAAAGTTGGTTCCATTAATAAAAATGAAAATATATTCACTAGATGAAGACTTCCTTATTAATGCAACATTAACCTTCTTCAAAAAGGGGGGGTGGTGGTAGCAGGAGTTTGGGAGGTTTTTCCATTTTTATTTGAAAGCCCTCCAAATTTTATTCCATTACTCAACTGCTTTCAACTACTCTAGTTTGGGGAAATGGTAAACTAGAAATGGTCTTTATCCAGCTTGAGATGTAGAAGAAACTTTTTGTATTGCCAAACACTAAATAGTCTATTTGTGCTTTTCCCTTTATTTTTTGGCTATCTATTGTTTCTACATATTAATTCCTCAATTGTCCTTCCTCCTCCTCCCTGAGAGCTGCTCCCTTCTAACAAAGATCATCCAATGGGTTGGATGAGCTGGGTTCTGAAGTGACCAGCACTATTTCGAAGCTGGCAGACATCCAGAGGAGGCTGACCAGAGTTATTGTGGGGCTGGGAGTTCCAGACCACATCAGAAGATGAGGAGTTAAAGGGATGGTTTGCCAGGGTGCCCAGTCAGAAGAAGAAAAAGCTCAAGGACGAGGTATCCATGGTCTTCAAGTCCTCGGAGTTCTTTACTATAAAAGAAAAATGAGACTTATACTAGGTTTCAGAGGACAGAAATAGGAACAATGGTGAAACTTAGATAGAAAGGTAGCTTTTGGCTCAATATTATTTAGATTTTTTTTTATACTGCTGATAATTAGACCTATCTAAAAATGGGAAGAGCTATGTCTCAGGAAGTAGTAGGTTCCCATTCCCTGGGGATTGGATAGTTGACCTCTGAGGTCTCTTTTAACTTTGGAATGTTGATATTCTGTAGAACAGAGAATGAGTCAAAGCAGAGCTAAGAAAATGATTTTGGCACACTAGAAAAAAGGAGGCCATGTTGAATGAAATCACTTCTCCAGCAAAATTATGCTTGGTCTAAGCCCAAGATAAGATCCTACCACTGATTGGTCAATGCCAATGTTCTAAAGGATCTTGTTTGACTTTGAAAATCACACAAAATCCTAATTAAAAAAATCAAGTATCTTCTGCTTCCTCCATTTGTTAATCAACCAGTCTTATTTTTCTATGGGAAATAATGCAATGATTTCTACTCTTCAAAAGCCTTGCTTCCTCATTCAAACGTCAACAAACCTTGTTGTGGCATCTCCAAAGTGTTCATTTCTAATTAGCTCCAGGGAGACAGTGAGAACTTGTACTGCACCCCAAGTTGGCCCTGTGGCTAGGCAATAAATATTAATTGAGACAATAAAGCCAGCACTTTCATAACCTTTCTCGTTTGCAACATCAAAGTCTATTAACAGGTTTGAGGTTTTTATTCCAGACCACTAATTATGATTCATGTTTTGTTGACCTTAAGTTGACATTCTAATTCTCTCAATCACTCCTACTTTGTAAGAGTAAGGCTGTCAGGAAGAATTATTAAATATGAGGAGTACTGAGATGCTGGTTCTTCTTAAAGCTCAGAGAAGCATCCATTTCCTGTTCCTCTGACATAGTAGCATCTCTTTGCCTCTTTCAAGGGAAATCACTTTATTGGTTCTACTCTTTGATCAATGGTTATATCTCTAATGAAAATCAATCAAATTGACTGCTGACCTTTCTGTTAAAGAATCTATATCTCTTCCTTTATATTGTTGCTATGCAACTTGGAACAAATATAATGTGAAGGAATATGCTTGTGCTTTCAAAAAAAGACAACAAAAATACAGGAAAACAAGTATTAATGAATGAGAAAAACATCTTCAGACCATTGAGTTTAATGATACCCCAGAAGGTTAGTTTTTAAAGATGGCACATTTTATAACAAAAGTAATGTCTGAAGAATCCTAGAAACAAAATGGGTTCTTGTCTCCGATTTAATATTACAGAAAACTAATAAAGTAGATTTAATTGTTACTCAATTGTTGAGGAAATTTCATCAGGTAAAAAAGACCTTAGCCTTTCTTGTCATATTACCTAGAAAATCTCTCAACCCAACATTTCTAGTGTGTCTTCAAATGACCTTCCTTTCAAATAAATACCAATCTGTTCCTGACATAAAATCACAGAAGATGAGCATTTGCAAGTATCTTACCAGCCACCTGGGTCCCCCCCCAAACCCCAAAGGAATCCCCATCAAATTATTTGACAGGTGGTTATCCAGCCTCTGTTCAAAGACCTTCATGAAAGGGGAATCCCCCACGTCTATAGACAGTCATTCCACATTCTACTCTGGGACAGTTCCAATGACTAGGAAATTTTTCTTGACATTTAAAATTCTCTCTCTCAAATTTCCATCAACTGCTTTAGGTTCTGCTCTATGGGATCAAACTGAAGTTTAATCCCTTTTCCATATGACAGTTTTTCAAATATTTGGACACAGCTATTGAATGTCCCCCTGAGAAGTTTCTTCTCTAGGATAAGTATTAAATATGCCCAGTTCCATCAACTGTTTTTCATATGACATGTACTAAAGGCCTTTCACCACCTTGATTCTTCTCCTCTGGGCACTTGTCAGCTTATATTTGTGGTTCTTAATCTGTGGAGCCCAGAATGGAACACAATACTCCAGATAAAATCTGACAAAAAAAAAAAAGTCGAGTACAGGTGAACTATCATTTCCTTATTCTTGGAAGTTAAATCTCTTCATGCATCCATTCCAAAATCTCATTAGTTTTTTTGGCTGATACATCACTTTCCCAACTCACATTGAGTTTACAGTTCATTAAATCCCCCCAGACATTTTTCAGAACAATATCTGCCTAATCATTTTGTCGTTCAGTTGTTTCAGTAACGTCCAACTCTTCATGACCCTATTTAGGGTCTCTTTGGCAAAGATACTGAGTGGTTTGCCATTTCCTTCTCCAGCTGCCTAACCACACCTCCTCCAATTTTGGTCTGAAGTTCCTTTTTTTAAAAAAAATATTGTTGGGTATCTCTATTGAATTTCATTTTATTAGATTTAGCCCAATGCTCAAGCCTATCGAGATCAGTTGGGATCCTGATTTTACCATCTGGTGCAGAGGTGTCAAACTTCCAAGTATGACTGAACCCAAATAAAACATAATTGGGAAATATTTAACAAAATATAAAACAATATAAATAATTCTAATTTCTGTTTTCATAAGTTACTAAGTGGCCTGCCTGGATCAATTTCTATTTGAGCACCAATCCAGTAGATTATCTATCACTTATAACTTTGAATCATTTACAAATTTAATAAGCTTGTCTGTCCCTTAGTCCTTTATCCAAGTCACTGATAAAGCTGTAAAAGACTACAGGACAAAGCACAGATCCTTGGTTTAACAATCATATGCCAATTCTACTGGGATCCAAGAATGTAGTTCATGGGGTGGATGACTTGATTTCATCAAGGACAACAATGATCTCTTATCATCCCCTTCTTATCGTCTGTCATTTAGGATACAAAGGTCATATGTGCTCCTCTGCACAGAAAAGAGGAAGAAAAATCAGAATGGAGACGCTCACTCTTTCTCTGTTTTTCTTTATCCTCATCCCATTCACCCTAAAGATCCTACTCCTCCTTTTAATTCTATATAAGCTCAAAAATTGCTTCTTTCCCTTATTCTTCTCTTACCAGATTCAGTTCATTCTCAGTTTTCCCTCTCCTGACCCCATTTTTACAGGATTATTCTAATATTCATTTTCTTTTACCTGGCCTTTCTTCTATCCTCTCTGCATTCCTTCATAAAACCCAAGTTAATAAGTGAGTTCCCTGAGCATTTGACATTGATGTTGTCAGAAAAGTCCACTTTTCTTTCTCAACAGAATCAATTTACTAAGGGAAGGGTTTGCATATTGGATTCTTACCTCTTTATGGATACACTACATTTTTTTGGATTGGTTATGAAATTTCATTGATATGCATTTTCCCATAAGGAAACTCATGATACCAATATTAAGATAAGTCTCAGCTTTGCAACTTATTGTCTAAGATACTAAAGCTTAAAAACTGCCCAGGATCTAACAAAGAGTATGTCTGAGGTAGACTTGAACCCAGGGGATGCTCAGAGTAAGAGACAACTTCATGGATCCAGAAATTGAAGGGATCTCACAAACCATGAAGGACAAAATAGGTGAAGAACCTGAAGGTGAGAAAGAATAAGTGCCCAAGGTCACAGAAACAGCACTAAATGGCTTTTGAACCCAGGTCTTTTGACTCTAAAGCTAGTACTCTTTCTACCTATCTAATATCTCTTTTTTTCCCACTTGTCTTAGTTTTGCCTCCTGGGACTAGGAAGACCAAGTCTGCTCTTTCCCCGCTCCTCTTCATTCTTCTTCCTTTCCCTCCCCTTTTTCCATATCATTCCTATTTGCTCCTAGAGCTATCTCAGTGAAATTATAGAAGATGAGGTTACAGTCTAACACTTTCATTCGATCACAAAAAGAAGTCATTTTATTCATCTCCACAACAGCTCCCTCTCCCAAATTAGACATTAACAGAATAATAGCAGGACAGTCACCTCTCCTAAAGTCATTGCTATCTCATCTTCACAGAACTAAAATGAGATGAATGAGAGAACTATAATGATGGTAATAATAAGATACATATATATATATTATTACTCTAAACATACACTTAAGAACAATAAAATAACAGCCTTGGAAAGTGAATTGTAAAATACTAATGAAAGGAACAGACCTTTACTAGCTCCTAATATGTGCCAGTTACTGTGCTAAGCATTTTACAAATATTTCATCTAATTCTCACAATAACCCTGGAAGAGACTGCCATTACTATCTTTATTTTACAGTTTGGGAAAACTGAGGTAGAGTTAAAGTGATTTGTTCAAGGCCATGCAGTTTGTGTCTGAAACTAGATTTGAACTCAGGTTTTCCTCCCTTAAGAGTCCAGAGTCCCATCCATTTTCTCCCTTTGTAATCATCTTAATTCAAGTATAGAGAGATTAACATTTCTTTGCCCAAAAGGAGACAGAGGATTGACATGCATCTTGAGAGCAGTGATAAACAGGCTAAAAATAAATCTACAGAAATAGTTTTGGATTAATAGCTATCATTCCCCAGGTGGAAGTAAAGGCTGATAACAGGTACTTCTGTTGGATTTGTCAAATGGAGCTCGCAGTGGTTTTCCTCTAAATAGAGTCAATCAAACTAAGATCCAAGAACTGAATCAAAAGGTTCACCATGGGTGATACCCATGTGTAATTAGGCAATAATATATTGAAATATACTTTTTGAACAAATGGCCAACTTAGGCAGATCTTTTAAATAGAAACAGAGCTTATATCAATAGTTAATGATGAAAATTCATGATGACAATTTATGTTTATGATGTCAATTCAGATCTAGGTTACTACTGCTAGAAATAACAGAAGTTATCCTTTAGGGCCTTGGACTTAGTGATAAATATATATCATACAAGAAAATGGTGGAAATTTGGTAATTCATCAGTGTAAATTGCAAAAATTTAACACTATAAGATACATCCTGAAGGCTACAATGATATTGCAAAAACTCACTGTGTTTCATGAACTATCATATTACTACCATTAGAGATCAAGATTGGATCATTATCACAAAGTGAACTACTGTCCCTGGTTGTCCTGGAATAACATTGGTTCTTAAAACTTTAAGAAAAGATTTTTTAATACATGTCACTATACCAAATACTCATTCTTCAAGATATATGGAGTAATATATTTTCCATGTCATCCTATCTACTACTAAAGCTGTACCAAGGACACCTTCAATGAGCCCACATCTGCTGAGCCTCAAACTTGGTTTTCGTTGTTGTACGGTTGTTCAATCATGTCTGATGCTGTTGTGTCTATGGAGTTCAGAAGCAAAACAAAACCCAAAAAACCCAAAACACTATGGAGTAGCTTACCATTTCTTTTAGTATTTTCATTCAACTACAAAAAGCAGTTATTTTTCTATCTGTATAACTTTATAGATCATTAAATATGAAAGAATAATTAGAGAATGGCTTTTTCCTAGGGTTGTTTCCTTCTGAAAAAGATGAAAAAAGTAAATAATGAAACAATGTTATTGATGTTATAGATGATGATAAAAATAATAAACAATCAAAAACCCAATAGACTTTGAACAGAGCAGAGAGCAGTTAGATTCTATTGGATTATTCAAATTTGATGTTAGGCAAATTTAGGTTTATGGGAAGATAAAACTTTCTTACAATTAAGAGTTAACCCAAAATGGAAAGAGCAGTTTTTGAAGGTGAGAAATTTCCTTTCACTGGAAGGTTTCCAGAAGGGCAGAGTAGTGATACCAGTTTCAAATAGTGTCACTTAATTATATACAAGGATCCCTGTAAGCTGCATTTTGACTTAGAAAATTATATATCAACATTATCGATGTTCAACTGTATTTGTATTTATTTTGTTAAAGATTTTCCAATTACATTTTAATCTGGTTTAGATGCTATTGAGTGTCTGAATCTCCAACTACTTATTGGATATATTATGGAAGCAATACTTGAGTGTGGATTGAACTGGCTTTCTATAGTCTCTGATTTTATTTTTGTTATAATGAGGACATGAGTGACCTATTGTGAACCAGCTTCCCTGACTGCCAGTTAGAGAGATTCATTTTTTTTTGCCTCCATGACCCAAAGACCCGTCTTTTGCTTCTGTCTCCTAACACTTCTCCCTTCCTGTCTCTCCCTATTATAAATGTTACTATACTTCAAACCCTCACCTCATCTGAATCTAAAGACAAACAAAAACAATAATGATGGTGATGATAAACAATTATTATAAATAATACAGAACAGAGAGCAAACAGCCTCCTCGTTTGACTTACAGTATTGGTCAAATTTATCCTGTTAGATTACCAATTTTTGGCCCCAATTATCTCTGCATCTGTTCAAATGACCCATGCCTTTACATGATACTAGAAATGGCGCTTTGGTACTTCTTCCTTATTTAATCTTTGGCAGGTTGTTTTATCTTTGCCTGCCAATTTATCTACTGATTACTATCACTGGTAGCCTAGCACTATACAGTGCTTCAATAAAATGAATATATCTTTGAGGGCTGATAAGTCTGTTGGTTAATCTTTGCTCACTGCTGCTTCATCTTTCGTATTCTTGCAGTTGGACCCACTTGACCTCACTTCCAAGAACTGTCTGAACTCCACCAATCTAAGAAAGAAAGATAATAATAATTTCTATGAGACCATTAGTGCATAAAAGAGAGTAGAGAATAAACAGCCCCATGAGCTACATTCAAAGATCTGATTCAATTGTTGTGCTTTTGCTAATTCCCTGTATATTAAATCTTCTTCTGTAATGTTCAGGTCATTAATTTATTATTATTAATGAATATTAAGTAACATTTACTCAATTAGTATAGTACAGAGAAAAGAAAACAAATTCCAGAGTGAGAACAAAACCCCTCTCATATTTCTTGTGTAATCTAGAGAAATTTTTCTGAACCTCAGTTTCCTCATATATAAAATGAAGGGTTAGTTAGTCTAGTCTACCTCAGTGATTCCTTCCAATGCTATATCTATGATCCTATATTTTCCCTAAGCTGGGGTTCAGGGAGGGGGCTGAAAGGAACAGGGCAATAGCTCCTTGGCTTTGAATCAGTCATTGCTTTTGCCCTGTACCCTAGTTCAAAATGACCTGATTCCAGTCTCTCATAACAAAACAACTACAAGAACAATGATGGTGGCGGTGATGGTGATGATGATGATGATGATGATGATGATGATGATGATGATGATGATGGTGATGGTGAGGATGAGGATGAGGTTGGTGAGGATGAGAATGGTGAAAATGGTGATACTAATGATGGTGATGATGGTGGTAGTGGTGATACTGATAGTGATGATGACAATTGCAAATCCAGTTTAGCATGATATATAGAGCAGGGAGCAAACAGCCTCTGCCCTTTTAAACAAATTCAAAACCTTTTCACATATATTTTCCCCCTACCTATGAACTCTGAATCCCTGGCCACAACCATTGACATCAATAAGTGGAAGTTACAAAAAGGCAAATTTAGGTTTCTAGGAAGATAAAATTTATTAACAAACAGAGTAATCCCAAATTGGAAAGAGCTACCTTGGGAGTTTCCCTTTCATTGGAGGTTTTCAGAACTCCCATAACATCTTGCTTTTCACTGTCATATTGTGCTGATCATATTCTATCTTCTAGTTTTATGTGTACTACTTTATTGTGACATCTTTCACCTCTGTCACCACTATTAATCAATTAGTCAATATATCTTGATTGACTTTTTCACCTACTCTTGCCTATTTGAATGGATTCTTTAGAGTCTGAACTGGAATCCTGCATACCTTCCCCCATTTTTCTATTTCTGACCTTTACTCAGATTCATGTAACTTTTGCAGCTGTCCCTGGAATCAACTTAATGCAATAAATACTTATTATTAATAATAACTCTTTTCTATAGCATCTTAGAAACTGCAAAGTGCTTCTTTCATAGTAAGCCCATAAAGAAAATATGATGATTATTGTACTCATTTTATAAATAAGGAAACAGGTTTAAAGAGATTAAATGATTCCCCCCATAATGACATGGCTAGTAACTGTGGCAGAATTTGAACCCAAGCCCTCTGAGTCCATATGCAATGTACTATGGTGGAGTCTATAAAGTGAAACAAAAGCAGATCCTGAGGGGAAAAAATAAGTTTGAGGCTAGTACTGTGAAATAAAGAGTTCAAATGAGTCTAAATTCCACAGAATCTATCCAAATAGGACAGACTCTTTCCTCAAGGAAATTAGTTATTAGATAATGAACTCTCTGAGGGCAGTGACTTTTGCCTCTATTTGCATCCCTAGTCCTTGGATGGGCACAAATGTTTATTGACTGACTAGTGATAGTGATAGAGGTGGAAGGTGTCAGAATGGCAAAATATAAATATAAAAAGCACATAAGACTATGAGACAAGATATGACCAGCACTCAACAAGAGCTACAAGTGACGCTTCATGGATATTCTGAAGACAGAGATTTTATTAAAGAAATAGTTTTGAATTAAGCCCTCAAAGATGGATGGGTCAGATTTTGACAGATTGTGAGCAAAGACAAGAATGGAAGTGGCCTTGTAGGGGGGCAGATATGGCCAATAGCAAGTGGTCTGCTTTGGCTGGTGTTTAATAAGGTAAGAATCATACTGCGTAGAGCCTTGAATGCCATTCTGACTGGAGTTAGATTTAATTCTTTAGTCTAGTCCATCACTGGATATAAATCCCAGTTCTGACAATATGATATTTGTAAATGGATAGAAATGTCCTTTTGATTGCTGCGACAACTCCAACTGGCATCAGTGATATATTTATATAATTACAATAATTAATTCCTGGAAAGGTTGAGAAAATATAACACTACCCTGTTCCCCTTCTTTTTATTTTTTTGTTTTTGTTTTTGCAAGACAACGGGCTTAAGTGACTTGCCCATGGTCACACAGCTGTGTGAAGTCAGATTTGAACCCATGTTCTTCTGATTCCAGGGTGGGTATTCCATCTACTGTACCACCTAGCTGTCCCTCATCTCCCTTCTTGAAGAGGTGGAGGACTATGGATACAGAATACTGCTTATACTATTAGACACGAATGATATTTTAGTCAATTTGATAACATGCTTTCTCCTCTTTCTTTTAAAAATTTTGTTACAAGGGCTTTCTCCTCAGAAATGCCTATAAAGTAAAAACAAGAGGTATGAAAAATATCATTATTTCAAAAGTAATAATAATGATGTACACTGAAGTATTTGTGCATTCATCTAAATTTTAAAAATTCCATAGAGTTCTTTGTTTTTAAAATGGTGCTGCTGACCTAAGATGACCTTGATGCTGATTAACTTTGCTCTCCTTCCTCTCTATCCCATGACTTTGAAAGAGCCCATTTCCCTTTTCAGATTGAAAATTGGCAGCCCTTGGAATCTAAGAAAATAGGCAAAACTGTACAATGCTAAATGCCTTCGAAAGACTCTAAAATCTGGTATTAGCAAGAATGGCAAGATTAATGATGACGATGCTTTATTAAATCTGGAGCACACAGCCCTAAGCACAAAGAGAACAAGAAAGGGCAAGGTAAGTCCCCATCATCTGTTCTTTCTCCTTTTGCTTTTTCTTCTTCCAGGTGGACTTTTCACAAAGGCATGAGGAGTGAGGGAGGGAGACCAGTGTTGATGCTGTAACAAGCTGAAAATTTTCCCAGGAGAAGAGAAATTTCTTCTGTAGAAATTTCTTGACACGTTCTTGAAATGCTAATCAAGATTTCCTTTAAGCATTCTGCTGGCACAACTAGTAAACTACCAAATATTATTCCATAACTCAGGTATTGTCACAAAACTGATTTTATTCCACCCAGTTCGAGGGAGATGTGTGAGTGTGCATTCTAAATATGTGTATGTGTTTTGAGGGAGGCTAAAAGAAGACAGTAGTTGTTTCCCTTTTGGAATTCTAGTCCAGAGGCTGACCTCAGGGCAGGCTAGTGTTTCAGGGATCATGTTCTGAATCATAATTGGGCACGCTGAGGCACTCAGGCCAGTGGGAGATAAATGACATTTTTCTATATCAACTTTTAGTAAAATTTTCTAACTTCATTTCCTTTTTCTCTCTCAATCCCTGAGAAGCAATGCTCCAGGGCCCAATTTAGAAGCAACATGAATCCTCGGTTAATGTCCAAATCACTAGAGATCTCAGGTAATTTAAATACCTCAGTGATCACGGCGAAAATGGCAGTCAAGGCAAGCTCCACAATCTTGCTATTCACTTTTCCTTAGTGATTATAGTCCCTACATCTCACCTTTCTCCAGGTGGCCTGGTGTTGTTGACTTGTTCACCAAATGATGTTTTCCTGAGATCACAGGATCATTCATTTTGAGTTCTTTTTGCCAAATAATGAATACTTGCCATAGTAGCTGGGTCTTTGGATTTATCAAATACTAGGCTAGCCCACTGACTTCAGGAAACTTTTCTCTGCTTTTTAACCAACATGAAATTATTTTGAGGATCTCTGTTTTGTAGTATAGTTTGGGATACATTATTGTTATTGATGATAGTGGTGATGATGATGATGATGATAAATAGTGTTTATATAGTGTCTCGTATGTGCCAGCTCCTAAGCACTGTATAAAAATGATTATATTTGGTCCTATAAACACCCTGGGAGGTAGTTGCTATTATTATCCCAGTTCATAGGTGAAGAAACT
This sequence comes from Macrotis lagotis, assembly GCF_037893015.1. Lineage (NCBI taxonomy): Eukaryota > Metazoa > Chordata > Mammalia > Peramelemorphia > Peramelidae > Macrotis > Macrotis lagotis. Next base: position 43,898,467 of record NC_133659.1, on the reverse strand, counting down.
AATGGGTCCCCTTCCCTCCCATCTTTTCCATTAATTCCCTTGAGATTTTTTAAATTAATTTTTTAAAATTACATGTAAAAACCATGACTAACATTGATTTTTTTTAAAATTTTGAGTTCCAAATTCTCTCTTTTCTTCCCTAAGAAGAAAAACACCATACATATGCAGTCATGCAAAACATTTCCATATTAACCATGCTGTAAATGAAAACACAGAGGAAAAAAAAAGGCTTGAAAAAGTAAAGAAAGTATGCTTTTATCTGCTTTCAGACTCCAGCAGTTCCCTATCTGGAGGTGGATCACATTTTGCATCATAAGTCCTTTGTAACTGTCTTGGATCATTGTGTTGCAGAGAACAGCTAAGTTATTCACAGTTGATGACTGTACAATATAGCTGTTACTGTGTACCATGTTCTCTGTGCTGCTCACTTCACTTTGCATCAATTCACATAAGTCTTTGCAGTTTTTTTCTGAAAGCATATTACCCCACATTCTATCAAAATCATATGCCACAACTTGTTCAGTCATTCCCCAATTGATGGCCATCCCCTCAATTCCATTTCTTTGCTACCACAAAAAGAACAGTTAAAAGTATTTTTTTTTTTTTTTGCAAGGCAGTGGGGTTGAGTGGCTTGCCCAAGGCCTCACAGCTAGGTAATTATTAAGTGTCTGAGGCCGCATTTGAACTCGGGTACTCCTGACTCCAGGGCTGGTGCGCTACCCACTGCGCCACCTAGCTGCCCCTAGCAGCTATACTTTTAAAAAATATTTTTGTACAAATAAGTCATTTTCCTTTTTCTTTGATCTTTTGAGATTCCTGCTCTTTTGTTCTTTCTGAATTTCATCATTTTTTTCTGACATATTCCTCTGACAGGGTGGTTATCATAACACCAAATAAGTAAATTAAGTTGGGTAATATTATTTTTATATCATTTCAGGTACCCATGAGAAATACACATTTTTCCCACTCATTTCAGTATGCTTTGCTGTAAAGTGTTTGGTAGGTATACTACAATAATTTCCCAGCATATCCTTCCAGATATTACTTTCCATTGCATACAATAGGCACAAGTCAAAGTGATCAGATTGCTATTCTCCAGTTTATCTTCCACCTTCATGCTTTTGTAACAAGCTTATCACAAGCTTCCTCCTTACTTGAAACCCTTATCTCCCTTTAAAATTCAGTCCAAATGTCTTTGAAGAAGCCTTTCTTGATTCTACCCAGTTGTTGGGTAGAATTTTGTCACTGTGTATTTATTGCATATATTTCTTATATTTACTTATCTGTGACCATGTTGAATCTCTCTAATAGAATGTAAGCTTTCTGAATGCAACGAATCCACCTTACAATTGCATGCCTAGGGTTCAGCACAAGACCTAGCACATCTGGAAATGTTACATATGAGACAAATGTGTAACATGTCCTAAACATAAGTCACTTGACCTTAGAATATATTAAGAGAAGAGTAATCTGTAGAAAGGAGATCGTTCCTCTGACCTCTGAAATATTCAGTTAAGTTCTAGGTACCATTGTTTAGAAAGGATATCTATCTATAGATATAGATATATCTATAGATAGCGAGAGATAAATAGATAGATAGATAGATATGTATAGATCTATCTATCTATCTATCTATCTATCTATCTATCTATCTATCTGCTTCCAAAGCAATTGCTTCCAGGGTAATCAGGATGCTAAAAATCTTAAGTCATTTGGTTGAAAGAACCAGGGATCTTTTGCCTGGAAAATCAAAGGAAGAGAGGTGAAATATGATTGCTGTTTTTCAAGTATCTGAAGAACTGTCATGCAAAACTTGGATTACATTTGTTCTTCTTACATTATAAGTGCTTGGTAAATGTTTCCTTCTCCCATCACAACCTGGAACAGTGGGTCAAAATTTTAAGGAGGGCAAATTGAAGATTGATATCAATTGAAATTGATTGCTTCTTAATTATTAAAATTATCCATAAGTGGAACCATCTCCAAAGCAGGACAGAGGGCTTTCTCTTTGCTGGAAGTCTTCAAGTGGAGGCTGAATGAACAAATATCAATTATATTGTTATTGCTCACATATGGATCAGACTAAATGGTTACCTAGGTCCCTTGGAACACAGAAATGCTGTGATTCTATGAATTAGTTGAAACCAAGGACCCCTGTAGACTGATATTCTATGATGTGAGAACAAAAGGACAATAATACATGTGAAAGTGACCCATCTTGTCTTCTTAAATGACTGCCAAGTGCCTTGAATCTGACATTCTCTGAATTAAAAAGTCTTCTCTTTTCTGGTTCACATTTCTCCCCTTATCTCCACCCTTCCTGACAGTCATACCCAAGCTTGATGCCAATGACCAGGGGATCTGCCTCCATCTTTGTCCAGCCAAGAACTTTTTAAACTAAGGATCATTAAGGCTTCCTTAATTCCTCTTTCTCAAGATGCAGAGACAGCAGGTGGTATGCAGAGTATGTGTTATGTGAAGGAGGAAAACTAAAATAGAGAAGGGAACAGCTTCCTGTGGGAGATTGTTTCTCCTTTTCTTAATCTTGAAACTGTTTGGTTCACAATATTTTCAGTATAAGCAAGAATTCACAAGCTTTTCTTGACTCTTTAGAACATACCAGCAAAAGATACAGTCTAAATAGTTTTACTTTTATTTTTGTTTGTTTTTGCAAGGCAATGGGGTTAAATGACTTGCCCAAGATCACAAAGCTAGGTAATTAGAAAATGTCTGAGATAGGATTTGAACTCAAGCCTCCTGACTCCAGGGTCAGTGCTCTATCCACTATGCCACCTAGCTGCCCTGGTTTTTATTTTTTTAATATTACATTGTAAGCTCTTAAGACTTGAGATTTCATGGTGTAACAGATTGAACTAGACCACAGGGACCTAATGGTGTATACTGACTAACTCTGTTATGTGTTCAGGATTTGTACCTTTGTGAAGAGTAAGAGAAGCTTTAGAATCAAGCAACCAAGTTTTTTGATTCTCTTGTCTTCAAAAGGAGTATTGGCCTTGTTACCATAGAAGATCACTCTACCCATCCAGTCCCCTCATCCCACTGGAGAGTTCCTTCCAGAATGTTCCTTTTTGCAGAAGAGTCCAGTTAGTCAAGTTCACTCTTTTCATTCCTTTCTTACCCTTTCTTAACTCTCCAGAATTCATAGGGTTTTCCCTTTCACCCATTTTCAGCTCTCTTATACTTATTATCTCCCCTCTTTAGAATGTAAGCACCCTGAGGGCATGGACTGTTTCTTTCCCCTTCTTATATTTGCATTCCCAGAATATTAAGGGCTTTAGAAAATGTCTGTTATCTTGACAGGTCAGATATCTGTGCTCTAGGAGTAGGTTATTTTGTAGGGTCCAGGATAAAAGGTATTTTCCTTGGTCCCTCTCAGTAGGAAGCTGTCTGACTCCAGAGCAGGAATCTTACTCTTGGCCAATCTAGTCCCCCTCCCACCAAACATTTGTTACATTAAAGACCACCAGAAAGAGGAAATAAGCATACAATATCAAAGCAAACAGTAAAAGAACAACCAGGGAGAAGTCAGACAGAGCAGTTTAAGCGATAGACTACACAAGAGTAAATAGGTTCTGTGATGGGAGCAAGATGAAGTCTCAGCTCAACCAAGGAGAGAATCATCTCACTCAAGAAGTCTTCTCATGAGCCTATGGGAGTTTAGGCAATGGGAATCAATGTGTTCCTAGCTATCCTCATATACCTATGGCTCTAGGGAGATCTCCTATCTGCTATTCAAAGCCTGCACCTTCTCCTTCCTCTTTCCATTTTCAGAAGCCACATTTTCCTTCATGGTTGCCAGACCGCAAAACTTTCCTTTGGAGGATTGCCAAATCCACGTGAATGAAGAGTTATAATGGGTTAAGTAATCCCTACTGTGGGAACAGATTGCATTCTGGAACCTGTTTGTAACCTATAGTCTTAGGCTAAATGACTTGCTCTTACTATTAGCAAATATGAAGGTGAGACCTGAATGAAAGAGTGTTTATAAGGGCAAAATATGCTGGAATGGTAGGTAGAGGGCCTACTAGGGTGATCAGGATGAAGTTAACAGGGATAGAAAAGAAATATGCATGAAAAGAGTTTAATACTTTAGTTAGAGATGTCAGGAGTGGATTTAGCTACCCAGGGACTCTAATGGTTAGAGAAATGCATTTAAATCATAAATCACTTGAAAATGAGTCATGAAGCTAAAATTATGTTTATTTGCTGTATGTCATAATCTTCCTAAAAAGTTTGTCATTTCCACATGGTCAAGAACATAATTAGGAGAGTAAGGTTGAGTATTCCTTTCTTCCATGATCATCTAATTTTGTCAGTGAATTTGATTCCCTCATTTCATAGCTTTTTTTTTTCAAATGGCAATCTTTCTGGGTTAAAAATATCTTAGGTGGGGGTGGCTAGGTGGCACAGTAGATAGAGCACCAGCCCTGAAGTCAGGAGTACCTGAGTTCAAATCCAGCCTCAGTCACTTATAATGACCTAGCTGTGTGGCCTTGGGCAAGCCACTCAACCTCATTGCCTTGCAAAAAACCTTAAAAAATATCTCAGGTAAAATTATTATTGGAAAATTTCCCTAATATACCCCATTCCTCAAGCCTCCACTCAAATTTCCCTCTAATACCTTATGACAGCAAAGGGGAAGCCCTAAGTTCTTGTGTTGTTGAATCATTTCAGTCATATCTGATTATGTGTGACCCAATTTAGTGTTTTCTTAGCAGAGATCTTAGAGTGGTTTGCCATTTCCTTCTCCAGCTCATTTTACAGGTGAGGAGACAGGCAAACAGGGTGAAGTGACTCACCCAGGGCCACATTTTGATTTCATAAAGATGAGTCTTCCTGACTCCAGAATTCTATCCAATCTACAACCTAATTTCCTAGGCTATGACTATTGATTGCCACCTCTGGAAGATCCAACTAAGTGCAAACAGACCTGTTGACAGATTATGTGCCTTGCATTTAAGCACTGTTCCATCTAACTTGGAAGAGGCTCCTCAGCTCTCAGTTGGCTACTGAATAATAGATTTTTTTTATTAAAGTAACTCACAATTGTTACCAACAAAGATATAAGATTTCATCTGGGGCCAGTCGAAGGAAAACACCCACATCTCCCATTCATTTATATTCAATCTTTTTGCTGCTTCTGTCCTCCATTGCCTGTACTGTACTCTCTCTTCATCTCTACTTCTTAGAATTCCTAATTTCCTTTAAAGATATGCTCAAAGGCTGCCATGTTTGTGGTTTTACTGATCTTATAATGAATCCATTTCTTTCATATATTCCCCCTATACAGAATGCATGTTTCCTTGAAGAAAAGGATTATTTCCTTCTTGTCCATGTCCAGCACCTAAAACAGTGCCTGGCTAATTACATGTCTTTTTTTTTTGTATTGTCTTCCTCCTTGAGGAAAGGGGCTGCTTTTGTTTTTTACCCTTACATCTGCATTCCCAATATAATATGGTGTTGGACACAGTCAGGGTTTAGTAAATGTTTGTCTATTAGGCACTTAATAAACATACATGAATGAATGAATAATTAAATGAAATCAGTGAATGAAATCATGTGTCTTTTAAAGTTCTTTAGTATTTTGGAGGGCAGCTAGTTGGTTCAGTGGAGAGAGGACGGGACCTGGAGTCAGGAAAGATCTAACTTCATATATGACCTCATATGCCTACTTGCTGTATGACCCTGGACAAGTCATCTAATCTCTGTCACCTTCAGTTCCCTCATCTGAAACATGGGGATATAATAGTACCTCCCTCCCATGGGTTGCTGTGAAGATAAAAGATAATATTTCTGGTGTGCTTTGCAAACCTTTAAGCATTACATAAATTGCAGCTACTGTTATTTATCATTATCACTGAAGTAAATCCACAAAAGATAATTTGTAAAATTATTTGTATATTTAAATATAGTAATAACTCTATTTGAAGACAGTTAATTCTAAAAATGAAGCTACATTTTGAAAGTGAAACTTATTTAGACTTTTCTCAGGAAAAATGGTCTGTCCTCTTTAAAAAAAAAAACAACCCCAGTAAATAAATAGCTAGGCTTGTAAATTAGTAAAGGCATTTCATAAAAGAAATCAGATGTCAAAAAAGAAATGTTTATGGAAAAGCTGGTTAAGATAGGAAAAAACAAAAATATATACTGTAATAGCAACTTTTCTTCTGTACAATACTTTGCAAATTTTAATGTTCTACATTATTTATTATTATTATTAAAAGGTTATTGGTGCTTATTTACAGAAAATATCTATATAGCACTGATAGAAATGTTGCAGAATAGTAAAAGGTCTGAGAAATAATTTAAACTTACTTTTAGGATTCTGTTTAGCTTAGAAATATGATAAGAAAATGTCACTCTGAAATGTGTATCATCTGCACAAGTTAGCAGGTCAGCCGCCTAGAAACGAAAGTGATATAAGACTGAATGGAGAAGAGGAAGTCAGATTGTGATGGGCTTCAAATGCCAGGCTGAAGATCTTATATTTTATTCTAGAGGCAGGAGATACTCTAGAATTTTTAACAAGGATATGACATGGTCAGGTCTGTGTTCTAAGAATATCAATTTGACAGCAGTATGAAAGATGGATTGGAGACAGAGAACAGACCAGAAGCAGATCAATGAAAAGACTCTTATAACAATCCAGGTAAATTGTATGACAAGAGAAACGAGGATAGATGAGAGCAGAATTGTAAAGATCCAAGACAGCAAATGATTGAAGATTGGGTAGGGGAGAGGTAAGAGAGGCAAGGGTGACTCTAAGGTTGTGAACATGAGTGACTGGTAAGATTTGGGGTGCGATCAACAGAAAAAAAGGGAAATTTGGGTTAGGGAAGTATTTATGATGAGAAATAAAATGATTTCTGCTTGGAATGTCAATAAGGCACCTAGGAGATAACATCTAGAATTGTATGACCTGACCTTTCCAAATTGATGGAGAAATCTGTAAGCAGAATATCTTGAGCAAAGAGATTTTTCTCTTATCATTAATAAGATTTAAAATGACTTCAATATTTCAGAGAGTCATGATGGATACTCCATACAGTTGGGGAACATTTTGTCTGTAAGATGGTCTTCCTGAATCATGAAGATGATAAAAAAAATCAATACCTATTAGCCAGTCCTCTAGTGATCATTATCCCCATACACAGACAGATAAGCTAGTCTTAGAACAGATAATCTTGGACTCCCTGGCTTCCTCAGAGGGTCAGCTCATACACTAACTTCTTCATCCTTTTAGGTGCTACTGCTCTCTTAAAGTGAAAGAACATTTATTAAGCTCTCTCAGTTCTCTCATAATCAGTCATCATTTATTAATCACTTACTAGAGGTGATGTCATATCTTTATGAAATGAGATTACTAATAATTAGCCCAGTCTCGGGCACAACCTAGGTGTTTAATAATGCTTGTTCCCTTGTTCCAAATTCTTCTACTTCTCTACAATGAAATTTCCTTATTCCAACTGCCATGTGGATATTTATCTGTGTCCAAGATGTATCTAACCAGTAGAATGGAAGCTCCTAGAAGGTTGTTTTCTTTTTGTCCTTGTCACAGTGCCTTGTACACAGTATCTTTTTAATGAATGCTTGCTGGTTCTGTTTGACAGATCTATATTCACCTTTACAGTGTGTGAGGTCCTGCTTGACCTTATACTACTCTGGTTTAGGTTTCAGGAGCCCAGAGTCACCTCCATGCAAAGATAAAGCACAGGTATATGACTAAAGGATAAAGTCCTTTATTGATATAATTCACTATTATGTAGTTGGCATTTACATATCACTCTAAGATTTGCAAAGAGCTTTGATATTACATCTCATCCTCGCAACAAGCCATGAGGAAGGCCCCCAGTTTACAAAGGAGACTTGGAGAGGTTTCATATGAGGAAAGATTAGAACTCCAGTCTTCCTTGATTCCAAATCCTCAATTTACGTAGCCAGAGAACTAGAAGCCTTTCATATCAAAACACTTAATTATCATCTCCAATCTGTGTTAAGAGGAAATTATGAATACAAAGAGAAATGGCAGCGCTGTAAGGCTGCTTCTTTTCATCAGTCTGAGAGGTGATGCTATCATCTCCAGTATGGAGAGTTGGGAAATTCATCAAACGAGACACTTCAGGTTTTTTTTTAGTCATGTCTTCATAGCCTGACTTAGTTTGTTTTTATTTGAAATATGAAATTCCAGAGAATTATTTATGTCTCCAGCCCACTATAAATAGGAACACATTTTTCCTTTTTGATTACCCACTATTAGCATGAATAATTGAGAAATAACTATAAAATAATGAGCTATTTTGGCATAGGGTAATTAAGTTGACACTTCTCTGAACTTTAAGGTTTTCCAAGCTCTCTAGCTCCCATTGTATCTAAGTGTTCCCAACAAACTCAACTCCCTCAATATGCTGTGATGCAATGCAAGATGGTTGACTTAACATTAAGATCTTGTGGAATGAGAGGTAGGGGAAAAGGCTTTGGATTGGGTAATGGGGGAATCTTTACAACGCCAGAACACATAATACAGGGAATGATCTAGAATAGCTTGATGACAACAGTAAGAATTAAGCAATAAGGTAGAAAGAGCAGATGGAATCTAAACTTCACAGAGAATTTAAGATCATCTTGCAGTTGTCTTACAGAATAAAGTCTAGACTCCTTGACAATGCATTCAAGGCCTTTTAGGATCTCATATCTGTCTTTTCACCCTTGTCTTTTATTATCCTCCCCATCAGGAATTCTGCCCTCCAGGAAATTGGGCTAGTTGTCATTCTCATCCTCATCCCTACTTTTCTTCCTCTGTTCCTTCAACTTGTAGAATACCCTCCCTTTCCATGCTAGGCCACCATCTCTACTTTCTGAGACCCTATCCTTCCTTCAAGACATAATAATGATGAATCCCAAGAAGTGGTAACATTATTCTACCTTTTTCATTGGGTTGGAACCAATGACCATATTTTACATAATTATAACTTTGGATCATTCAAATTTGAATACATTGGACTACTTCAGGAGATTCATTATTGACACTAATAGGGATTTAGCTGTACTTCTTCCACTAATAAACTAATAAAGTCATAGTTTTATTTTCCATGAGATTTTACTTAATTTCCCTGGTTGAAAAAGTTTCTTCCTTCTTTGGACCCCACTAAGTCCTCACTTTACATATCTTTAGCATGCATTTACTGTTAGTTTTTTTTTATTTTAGGTTTTTGTGAGGCAGTGGGGTTAAGTGACTTGCCCAAGGCCACACAGCTAGGTAATTATTAAGTGTCTGAGGCCAGATTTGAACTCAGGTACTCCTGATTCCAGGGCTGGTGTTCTATCCACTGCACCACCTAGCCACCCCTACTGCTAAATTTTGCATTAGCTATTTGTACCTCATCCCCTCCAGTGAGCATGTAAGTTTAATGAGAGTAGGGAAGATATGCTAATGAGTCTAATTTGAAGTGGAAAGCCTCTTAGATAAGGAGACATGGGACCTGAATTCGAATTTTAACTTTTGCTGCTTTATTACATATTGATCTTGGACAGAACCCTCATCTTCCATGGGCCTCAGTTTTTGCATTTATTAGATGAGGAGCTGGATGATATCAGTGGGTCAAACTCAAATGTTAATGGTGATCCATATTTGATGTCAAAAATTACAAATTAGCATTATCTATATTCTACTATATTTTTATTTATTTTTGTTTAACATTTCCCAATTGCATTTTAATCTGACTAGGCAGGAAAACACAGCTTGAAGGTTACAGGGGATGAGTCTGAAACCTTTGACATGTCACTAGAGGACCTCCAAATTCTTTCCCAGTTTTGGTCTATGAGTCCATCAGTCCATGATTTTTGAATATTCCCTAGATTCTACCACAACAGACTGAAGACACTAGGTACTTAAATTGTTTTAGTCCAGGGAATCCGCCTTAGCAACTTGTATGGGGGAAATTATAACTAAGGCACAATGAACACCAAGTTCATACGGCCTATCAAGTAATAGGTTTTCGCTTGGTCTTTTAAAATATGGTCATTTTGTAAGACATAGTCATATGTCTCTCTAGTTCATAGTTCTAAAAGCACATTTGAAAGTTCCACATTTCCTGAGCAATTAAAAACACACAAAAAAGCAGAATATGTTTTAATGAAATATCCACAAGAGGTTTTATATTTATTTTTATATATATATGTATGTATACATATATATACATATATATATATATACATATATATATATATGAAAGTCAGGCAGCATCAGTATCTAGAGAAGATTTCCATCAGAATGGGTTTATTCTCACAAATGAAATTGTATCAAAAAGAGAATAGCTCAGAAATAGTTCCTTTTAATTTGTGGTTTTGTGATAGCAACAAGAAATGGACACATTTTGTTATATGAGGGACATTCTGTAATGTCAGTGAGCTGGAAAGTTACTGTGAGTTTTTCTACAGTATCTGAGGTTTGACAGGAAGTTCAGAGACTACACAGTCTAACCCAAACACAAAAGAGGATCCTTTCTTCAACATACCTGACAAGAGGTCATCCAGCCTTGGCTGAAGACCTATAGTAAGGAGAAACTCACTACTTTCAGAGAAAATCCATTCTATTCTTGGACAGTTCTGTTAGGATGACTGTCCTTATAGCAAGAGGTAGTTAGGTGGTACAGAAGCTAGAGTGCTGGGCCTGGAGTCAGATCCATTTACTAGCTGGGTAACCCTGGACGAATCATCTGTTGGTCTCAGTTTCCTCATCTGTAAAATGAGTTGGTAGAGAAGGAAGGAAATGACAACCCCTCTAGGGTCGTTGCCAAGCAAATCCCACATGGGGTCATGAAGCATTGGACAAGACTGAAATTAATGAATAGCAACAACAAAAACTTCATATAAAAACTAAATTCAGGTGCAACAATTCCAGATCACAATTTGGGCTAGAAGAGAATTCAGAAGCCATCAAGCCTAACTTCCCCATTTTACAGATAAGGAAATCAAGGCATAAAGCAACAGTGACTTGTCTACAGTCGTGCAGGTACTGCATAAATATCCTAGGCTGGATCCACTAAGTTATCTACTGCTCCCACTTCTGTCCTCTGGAGTCTTGCAGAATTAACTTTATCCATCTACCGCATGTCAGACTTTCAAATAGTTAAAAAAGGTTTAACATGCTTCTCTTCTCTAGGCTGAACCTCAAATGGCATGAACCTGAAACTCTTCACCATGCAGATTACCCTTCTTTGGATATTTTTCAGTTTATTGGAGTCCTTCCTGAAACATGGCGCCCAGTTAAATAGAGGGCCAGGGACTGGATCTATGATTTTATTAATATGGGAAATTTCCAGATAAGAAAACTCTCTCTACAATGCAAATTGGCAGCATCTCTGTTTCTTATTGTGACAGGAGTTGTCTGGAACAGAGATTAAATTATTTTCCCAGAGTCATACTGCTAGGGTGTGTCAGAGGCAGGGCTTAAATCCAAGTCTTCCTGACTCCAAGGCTCAACACTGTCTTTCATAGCACCCCAAACTGAACTGAATAAAATACTCCCAGAGAGGTGTGATCAGGTTGGACTAGACACCTGGACTCTCAGAGCTGCCAGATTGCTTTCCTGAATTTTGTATCCCAGACTTGACTGATATTTTGTTTAGAGCCCCAAAACTATCACCCCTCTTCCCCATTCAGATAAACTGCTTTCTAGCCATCCCTCCCCTCCATTTTATCTTTGAGATGTAATGCATTTTCCCTCCATCTTGTGTTGCCTGATAGACTTAAAAGAGTGTTACAATATGCTTATCTATATTTGTGGCAAGCAGAACAAGAAGGCATGGGCACGTTGAGATCTGCACTGCTAGGGAGAAGCAACCCCAGCAATGAGATTCAGTAAAATGCTCCCATGTGCTGTTATCTCTCTTTATCATCACTGCTTAAATGATTGAAACAGAAAAAGTCTGTCATCTGATTACCTTGTATAAGGTACTCTTGTTTCTTCAGGTTTTCATTTTTGAACAAAGTGCATTACTCATTTTTTTAAACAATGTCAAAGTATACCAAACTGTTGCTATACGTACATCCCTTTAAATGGAATTTTATTATTGAAGTTGCTATTGTGATGTCTACTTGGATGGAAAGTGACTTCCTATATAGTTGTTCTGAAGAACTGGTTGGTGGAAAGTCAAAGCACTGCATTATTTTGCCCAACAGGTATGGCAGAGACTAATATTGGGGTATTCTCAGGTCACTGAGTTGTATTACTCTTGTTTTTTTATAAATGCTGCAGCACACAGATATAGAGAAGAAGCTTTCAGAAGCTGGTACTGTTTTAATGGTAAGAACACCCATAAAACTATATCCACATTCATTTTAAAAACATATTTCCATATTAATGTTCAGGTTCATAAGAGGCCATGAATAATTTACTTGATGGAAAAGCTTTAGAAGCTAAACTTTCATTTGTTCAAATATCCAAAGTGGACTTTTATGGGGTTGTGGTTTCTACTAATGGGTAGATAACTAGCATTAGAGTAATCAAAATTAATACAAAAGAAATCTGAACTCTGCAGCAACCAAAGTTGTGAAAAAGCCATTTTCCTGGGCAAAAGCCAAAAATCTATTCCACCAATCCTTGTATACCCATGAAACTTTCCATAAAACCCTCTTTGCCAAAAAGTCCCATTTGAGTCAATGACATCTGATAACGGTTACTTTCTTTCTACTCACCATTTTCCTCTTTAATTTCTAGGCTTCCATAATCAACCACATGTAGACAAATTACATTATTTGATGTACTGTCTTAAATAGCATCCAACTCTTTTTCCTCAAACATTTCTTGCTGAAGCTATTCTCAAGAGCCAAGAGCATAACCACACAATGGAAGCAGTTGTTGGGACTAGTTGGAGGCAACTTTGGACCAAGATATGATCATTTCTTACCATAAGAATAGCCTCCAGCAATTCATTCTACAAGCTTCCTTTGAGTCAGAATAATTTCTAATTAAGATGCAGAGAAGTTTTCCTCATATTGAATTTAAACTGAGATGTGGGGAATTTCATGTTGTACCCATTTTATTTTTAAATTCTACGTAATCTTAAAAAGGAAAACAGAAAACTTAATAGCTAAGTCAGAACGGATATGTCTAAAGTAGGATCTAATGTGATTAATTACCTCTAGGATCAAATATAAAATCCTACCTGGCTTTTAAAGCCTCATAAAATCCTGGCCCCTTCTTAACTTTCCAGTCTATCTTTCTCTCTCTCTCTCTTTTGTTTTGCTTTTTTGTTTTTGCAAGGCAAAGGGGTTAAGTGACTTGCCTACAGTCAACAGCTTGAAACATCAAGTGTATGAGGTCACATTTGAACTCATGTCCTCCTGACTCCAGACCCAGTGATCTAGTCACTGAGCCACTCAGCTGCTCCCACTTTCCAGTCTCTTTTGATCTTACTCCCTCCCCATCCCCCTAATCTCTACCCCCCAATACTTTTTAAACCAGTAATACTACTTTACTATTTATCAAATAACACTTTCAGTTTCCTGACACCAGGCATTTTCTCTGGCTATCCCCCATTCTTGGGATGCAGTCTCTCTCTTCATCTCTGCCTCCGAGTTTCCCTGGCTTCTTTCAAAAATCAGCTAACGTAACTACTTCAATAATACGTTCCTCAATTTTCTTTAATCTTTGTGGCTTCTTGTCTGATAGTGTCTCCTATTCATTCTGTGAATATCTTATTTGTACAGTAATTGGACCTGGCTCCTTTATGGTAGGGACTATTTTTCCCTTTTCTTTGTGTCCCTAATACTTAGCAAAGGTAATAAATGATTAGTGACCTGTCTAGAAAATCTCAGAATTGGGGGAGACCTCAGGGAGCATCTAATCTAATGCATACCTGAAGCAGGAATCACCTTAACAACAATCCTGAAGAAATGGTTACTTTCCAGTGATAAAAGAAAATGTTATCTATCTTCTAAGGCAATCTTATCTATCTGCACTTTGAGCTGTTCTAATTGTTTGGAAGTTTTCCCTTATTACTGAAATCTCCCTCTGTATCTCCCTTTCACCAAATGCTACTAGCTAGGTGTTTAGGGCCCCTACCTCACTTTCTTTCTTATTTATTTGTTTGTTTGTTTATTTATTTCAAGGTAAATGAGGTTAAGTGGCTTGCCCAAGGCCACACAGCTAGGTAATTATTAAGTGTCCCAGGTCAGATTTGAACTCAGGCACTCCTAACTCTAGGGCAGTGCTCTATCCACTCCACTATGCCACCTAGCCACCCCCTACCTCACTTTCAAGAATCAGTTTAAGTGCCAGATCTTTCAAGTAGATTCTCCTGATTTCTCCAATTGCCAGTATCTCTCTTAAAATAATAATTTATTTATTTTGTATATATAACCAAAGCCATCTATCTGTGAGTATATTTAATCTCCCTTGTGTGATGTAAGCTTCTTGAAGGCAGCTCCTGTCTCCCTGCTATGTAGTTGCATAGTCAGCATATAGTAGACACTTAGTGCTTAGTGACCAACTGAAGTTCAACAGAACAAATCTAATTCCCTTTCGACCTGCCAGTTAATTATAGTTATGCAAAACTAGCAGGAGTTCTACTCATCTGATACATTAAGCATTTCATTTTGATCAATAATATAGGGCCAAAAAAGTCCTGTCTTTCTTAAAATAAACCCAGAGTCAGTCAAGTGTAGACTGTCACCTCCTTTGTTGATACCTAAAACTCCAAAATTAGCAACCTTAGCTCCAAGCATTGCCTTCTTCTCCTGAGACCCTATCTAAAAATGAAAATGCTCCTAGGAGAAATACAATATGAAGTCCTTAATATCTGAGTGAAAATGGATTTGTAAAATACTTTCATCTTTAGAGAAACAGAACTAGTGGAAATAAGAATAATATGGGGTCTTACATATATGCATATAAATATATGTATATGATTATAGACATCTGTGTATATGATATACATATAGATATGTGTGTAAACACATATCATATATATGTTTGCATATACATATACACACACATCCATGCTTAATTGCAGTTGGTGGGGGGAGAAAAAATAAAGTAAGAAAGTGCACAGCAGAAAACAAAAGAAAATCCAAAAGGAAACAAAGAAAAGATGGACAGCTTTGAACACAATCTGTAATATTTTTATATAGGTTTTCTTCAAATAAAATCTATTGCTTTATATTGAATCCTCTCATTCTGCCATGTACTGTTTTGTATTTAAGTTTAAAAATTAATTTTAAAAAGAAAGAAACAATAAAAACCCTAAGTTCCCTTCTCCCCCCTCTTCATCCCCAAGAAGGTCATGGTAGCTAAGCTGGGTTGGCCAGCCAGCAGATATTCCCAAAATGCCTGAAGATTACATCAACCTCCATTCCTGTGCAGTTCCTGCTATTGCAGAAAGAAGCTTTGTCTTTAAAAAAAGAAAAGCCAGTAAGCCTGGTAAAAACTCTAGGGCAGTGTCTAGCACACAGTAGGCCTCAGTCCAAGCTGATTAATGAATTGATTGCCTTAGTGGTGAGAGGAGTAGCATTATTCTCCTGTGGCTCTGAGGTCCAACATTACATCTCTGGGGGAGTTCTCTGGATTGGGCAGAGCTGTGAGCTGTCCAAGGTCTGACACACAGATCTCTAGAATGAAGAATCCCTGTTTTAAGGTCAGCTAGTTAACTAAACTACATCTTTGACAACCTCCCAGTTCTTCCCTATTCTCTCAGACATGCCTTTATCAGAGGTCAGAGGACCTTAAATGCAGAAGGGAAATCATGAAGGCATTTGGCTGCCTGGTGAAAGCTGCTGAAAGAGGGAGAAAGGGGAGGAGAGAACTCAAGCATAAAAAATAACAACAGCAATAATTTGCCTTCATGGCAAATTTCATCAACCACTAATCATGGATTTTAAAAGGTTTTGTGAAATGCAATTTGGTGTTTTAGATCAGATGTTAAGCATTTATTTCAAAAGACGTGAAATTCAGAATGATGATAGAGAAGGAATGAATAAATAGGGTGAATATACACCTATCTTTAAAAAATGCACTATTTCAAAACTATTTTTAAAATGCTGTCAGTGTCATGCCATCAAAAATAATCAAAACAGAGCAAAGTTAATGAAGATAAAAATGGAAATTTACCTACTTATGGACTTCCTCCTCCTCCTTCTTACCCACTAGGCTGGAGAATTTTTGTTGTTGTTAATAATGGTTAAGAGGCACAGCGGTGTGATGGACAGCAAGCTGACCTCAAGAGTCAGGAAGACCTAGTTTTAAGTTCAAACTCTGACATACAGTGCCTATGTGACCCTGGGCAAGTCATTCATCTTCTCTTTTTTCATTCAAGACAGCAATGATTAAGGTTCAGAGAAAACCTGTCAACCTGTATTAGTAGAAGGAATTTCCAGTAAAATTACATCTAATTACATAGGCATTTATCCTTAAAAAGAAGATGTTGGTCTCCATAATATGAACTTGTTTCCAGGTCCTTTAGATACTGACCAATAGGCAATCAGTTGTTGAAGAATTACTCCTCCTCCTCTCCTCTACCAGATGGGTGACGACTGGATCTGTGCTTTAACCAACATGAGTAACCCCCCACTATTTAAACTTCCTCCATTAATATACATGGGTACATTTTCTGAAACTGAGTCTTTGAGAGCTGCCTACTGTGCCAAGAGCTTGTGATTTGTCCAGAGTTGCAGTGGTGTGTTTGTCCAAGGCAGGACTTGAACCTAGACCTTCCTGGCTTAATGATCAGCTCTCTATCCCCTCCACCCTACTGTCTTTTAACCAATATTATTAACCAATAAATAAGTCTTTAAACTAGTGTGAAATATTGGACTTTTCTCAAGGGGAAAAGGAAGGAGAGACTGGATTTTTCTGAAGAGGAAGGAGTAAATAAGGTGGATTTCCTCAGGCTCCCCAAATGTAGGTCACCTACATTCATAAAACTGAAATTCAGGTAGAAGTAAATCCTAGCTGCATTAAAACATCAGGGATATATATTGAATGGTATTAAAGGTAAAATCCAAAATATGAACAAAAAAAGCATTATGGCTGATTTGGTTATTGTTCAGTCATATCAGTCATGTTGACTTTTCTGTGACCTCATTTGGCAAAGATACTTGGAATGGTTGACCATTTTCTTCTCCAACTCATTTTATAGATGAGGAAACTGAGGCAAACAGTTTAAAATGACTTTCCCAGGATCATATATCTAGAAAGCATCTGAGGTCAGATTTGAATCCAGATTTTCCCAGTTCTAGGACCAGTGCTCTATCTACTGCACTACCAACTCATCTGGATGGATGATACATATTAAAATCAGTAAATCATAAAAGGTACTTTTGGTCACTACTAAATAATATGGCTAATAGTTTTTCATTCATTTTCCACTTAAATGCCTTATATAATTGAGTGGGGAAGTCATCCTTGGCTTTTCTCTAGTGGCTGGACTAGGTCAGACATTTCATTAGTTAAAAACAAAACCCCACAATTGTTCAAAAAACTACTCTTTCCAGGACCGGGGGGGACACATGTTTAAACTATATATCTGTTCAATCAAATGTACCTAATCTACTGAGTAGACTCTGATTAGGAGTCTGTAGACCTAGGATCAAATCCTTGCTCTGTCATTTATTATGTGACAACAGACCATTTCTCTCTGAGAATCCCATTTCCTCATCTTTGAGGTGGTAGTCATTCTTATTTATGCAACCTATCTGGAAAGATTTCTGGGGAGATTCTAAAGGGCTTTGTAACTGTCCAGAAGCAAACACATGCCAACTGGGAGTTCACTACCTTTATCCCATAGTCTAGCTAATTGATTTGTACCTTAGTTCTATGAACCCCACTCTACTTACTGAAGAGGGACCATTTCCAAGTATCTGACTGGGAGCGGCATGGCACATTAGCTTAGAGAAGAGATGGAGAACATTCGTTTTATTTCCCATAAAGGAAAGGAGAAAATGTTACTGTAATTGAATTAAGAAGATACACAACTCAAAATAAAAACTGTATCCATTATGACCATCTGGGGCATGTGTGTGTGTGTGTGTGTGTGTGTGTATACAGAGTTGCAATGGATTTATTAGATAGATAGCTAGATATATACAGATATATAGATATCGAGATATATATATATATATACATATATCATACATATAAACTTAGAGAGGAAAGAATGAATACAATATATTCATCACTTGGGAGGTCACTGACCACTTCCTTCTAATGACACTGTCACTGGAAATCACAGGTCCCCCAGAACAATCTCCTGAGGGGAAATTGGACTGCCACCATCAAATAGCCATTATTCTGAAGAACTCTGGAGAATGTTTCTATTTTCCCCTAAAGCACAAGCTCCATGTAGTCTTATCTCTTGTTGAAGAGAACAACAGAAATGTACCCATTAGGATTGAAGTTTTTTGATTTAAAATTTGTTGGGAACCTCTCCAATGAAAGAGTGGGGAGGCATAAGGGAAAACAATGAGACCCAAATAAGAAATGAGACCCAATGTCCTTTTTGTTGTTCCCTGAAATATGAGAAAAGGGTTGCTGAAGAGGGTTATTAATTAATGGACTGCTTTTATTCACTGAGAATATGTAATATCCTCTCAAACAAGAAGCACCTGTGTAAATCAATATACTTTGGTTCCCAAACTCCACCAAACACTCCTCACATGAGTTAATGGTCTAATGTGTGAAAGGAATAAAGATCAAAAGAACTCAGATATGAAAGAAAGCATCCAGCTTCTTGCCATGTTGTTGCATGCTAAGAGCAATCAATTCTTTGGCCTTGGCTGGGAGTAGGCACCGGCCAGATGGCATTTTAAGATCAAATCTCACCTTATCTGTCTCTGCCTGTTGACCTATATTGTGTTTGAAGCATTTCTTGCAATTTTCACACGTTGTTGTGGCATTTTTTTTTTTATACAGCTGCTATGCCTTGAACACATAACCAAAACAATCTCCTAATTGCTTTTAATGAGAGAACTAAGAGGTTTTGGAGGGCAAAGTTTCTATCTCACACACATACCCTCCCCACACACTCACCACACCCAACTTAATTGCTTTTAAAGAGAACTAAGAGGATTTGGAGGGCAAGGTTTTTCTCTCACTTACGCGCGCGCGCGCGCGCGCACACACACACACACACACACACACACACACACACACACACTCAACTTAATTGCTTTTGAGGAGAATGAAGGGGAATTGGAAGGCAACTGTCACCCCATACACTCACCCCAACTTAATCGCTTTTAATAAGAAATAAGAGGAATTGGAGGGCATTGTTTCTATTACACACACACACACACACACACACACACACACACACACCTACTTAAGTAATTTTTAATAAGAATTAAGAGGATTCAGAGGGCAACGCTTCTATTTCACAAATACAAACACACACACACATCAACTTAATTGCTTTGGATGAGAACTAAGACGATCTGGAGGGCACGGTTTCTATGATGCACAGACACAGGCAGACACACTGCCACATGCACACTCACCAGACCCATGCGTACACCCAACTTCAAAGCGTTGAATGAGAAATAAGGAATTGCAGGGCACCGCTTCTATTATGCACACACACTCTCCCACCAACTTAAAGCGCTTTGAATGAGAACTAAGAAGATATGGAGAGCAATGTTTCTATGATACCCCCCCCCCACACACACACAACTTAATGGCTTTAACGAGAAGGAAGAGGATTTAGAGGCTACGTTTCTCACACACACACACACACACACACACACACACACACGCACGCACACGCACAGGGTGCAAGCACCCCGCTCGGAGCACAGCTTTCCAAATATACTCCATTCATTCCGACACTTGGCAACCCCCCCAACGCGCCCCACACCGCCTCCGCCCCCATCTGCATTCATTCACCCGCGTCTCCCATTCTGCGTGACTCACTCGCCAGCATTGTAAAAGTAGCCGCGATCGGCGCGCGCCCCCCGGCCCGCTCCCGGACCCCGGCTGCATTGTAGCAAACGGGAGCATCTCCCTGGAGCCCCCGGCCCATCCTCCTGCCAGCAGGCCCTCAGGCGGCGCCTTGCCACGCCTTAGAGCGCCCCGCACTCCCCGGCTGCCTAACGGGCGCCCGTCCTCTCCTCGTCCCTCTGCACAACAGACAGACAGACGCACACGCACGGGAGTGCGGGAGTGGGGGCGCGGGGGGCCGGTCCCGCAAGAGGGCGGCACGGGAGGCACTCGTGGGCTCCCGAGCATCCCCCCGAGGGGCGAGCCTTTGCCGAGAGTCAGCAGAGAACGGCCCGCAACTTCTCCGGCCACGGCGTCTCCCCAGCCCCGCGGCGGCCGCGGCTGCGGAGCGGCGGGCGCGCGGGGCCAGCCCGGTGGCCGCCCGGTGGCCGCCCGGTGGCCGCCCCGCGCCCGGCCCCGCGCCCGGCCCCGCGCCCGGCCCCGCGCCCGCCCCGCGCCCGGCCCCGCGCCCGGCCCCGGCGCGCCTCCCTACCTCCCTCCTGCGGCTGACGGCCCCGGGTCTGGTGAGGAGGGCGGTCTCCTCGCAGACCACGGCCACGTCCTCCACGAACACGCAGTCGGGCAGGCTCTCGTCCGGCGGCAGCTCGAGCACCCGCAGCCCCAGCTTGTTCTTCAGCACCCCCACGTAGAGCTGGTGCTCCCGCTCGGCCCGGGCGAAATCCACCTCGTCGCCCTGGTGGCGCCGGAGCGCGTGCTGGCACAGGGACTCGGGCAGCCCCCGCACCACGGCGTGGGTGACGCGGCCGAAGGTGGCCAGGTGGCCGAGCGCGGCCATGGCCCGGGGCGGCGGCGGGGCCGGGCGCGGACGGGCGGACGCGCTCCCCGCGGGAAGGGCAGCGGCGGCGACCCCGGGACCGCGGCCGCTCACCCTGGCGGCGCTCGCCCTGGCAGCCGATGAATGTGGCGCGAGGAGCTCGCTGCTGCCACCAGAACCTGCCCGGCCTCACTGAGCATGCCCAGAGCTCCGGCCCGGAGCCGCGCACCGCACCCGCGGCTCCCGGGCCCGCTCCCGGCTCCCGGTTTTCGCCGCAGCCGGAGAAAGGGGGTGGGGAGGGGTCCGGGACCGCCCCGGGGGGGGCCAGGGCCGGGGGGCGGGTCCGAGGGCCCGGGGGGGGGGGGGGCGGCCGTCCTGACTTCACCTGCGCCCTGTTGACCCCCGGGCCCCCACGCGGCCCCCACGCGGACCTCGAGTAACGCGGCCTGATGGGGAGGCGGCGGCCAAAGGCCAACACCTCACGTGGCCCGTAGCCCCAGGGGCCTGTTTGCTTAAACCGGCCGGTGGGGAGCTCGGGGCCGGCTGGCCGGCCTTTCCTGGCCACCTATTTGCTTTGGCTCCGATCAGAAACCTGCCCCTACCTGTTGGTCTGCTCACTGAACAGCAGCCACGGTGGATAGAAAGCTGGTCCGGGTTCAAGTGCGAACCCTCAAGTGCCTGTTGGCCATGTCATTCACAAGTTGGGGTTCTGAACAGTGGCCCATGGTGTGTAGAAATCTGGTCCGGGTTCAAGTGCGAACTCTCAAGTGCCTGTTGGCCATGTCATTCACAAGTTGGGGTTCTGAACAGCGGCCACGGTGGATAGAAAGCTGGTCCGGGTTCAAGTGCAAACCCTCAAGTGCCTGTTGGCCATGTCATTCACAAGTTGGGGTTCTGAACAGTGGCCCATGGTGTGTAGAAAGCTGGTCCGGGTTCAAGTGCGAACTCT
This sequence comes from Macrotis lagotis, assembly GCF_037893015.1. Lineage (NCBI taxonomy): Eukaryota > Metazoa > Chordata > Mammalia > Peramelemorphia > Peramelidae > Macrotis > Macrotis lagotis. Next base: position 43,876,753 of record NC_133659.1, on the reverse strand, counting down.
CAAGTGCCTGTTGGCCATGTCATTCACAAGTTGGGGTTCTGAACAGTGGCCACGGTGGATAGAAAGCTGGTCTGGGTTCAAGTGCAAACTCTCACACACTTGTTTTTATCACTCAAAAGTTGGGGTGTGGACAGAGTGGCCCTATGATGGATGGGAAGCTGGTCTGGGTTCAAATGCAAACTCTCTCAAATGCTTGTGGCTCATGCCACTCACAAGTTGGAGGGTGTGGACAGTGACCCTATGGTGCAAAGAAAGCTGTGGCCTGGGTTCAAACCCAAACTCTCTTAGCGTGTGACCTGGCTAAAGCATTGAAGTGCCCATTTGCCACCCCACCCCTAAGCCGCTCTCAACAAAGGAGCTGCAGATCTGAATTGTAGCACTTCCTGACATCCTTCAAAATAAGAGATCCAGTTCGATTTCTGGGTGTGGATTTAAAACTTCAGTAATACAGAAAGGCAGGCTGAAGGAAATGATAATGATAAGGAGAAAAGAAGAGAAGACTGGGAGGCAAGGTGATGCTACAGAAAGATTTCCATCTTGATAGCTCTGCTTTTTGGAAAGAGTCCCTAATTTGGAATCAGAGGGCTAAGTTTCAAATCTGCTTCTGCCACTTGATATCATAATGATCCTGAGTAATCACAAAGAGCAGGACGATAGACACTGAAGTCCACTTCTAAATATATGAATTTATGATCCTAAGAGATCATAAGAGAACCTGGTTTCAAACCTCAGATCAGCTAGTTACAACTTGTATGACCTTGGGTAAATAGCCTCTATTTTATCACTAGCAAAATGAGGAGGTTGGACAAGATCAGAGGTGACAAACACTTGGCTTGCCCTCAAAACTCTCTGAAGGGGTGGACCAGGTTAAAATGTAATTGGGAAATACTTAACAAAATAAATAAAAATGCAATAAAGCATAAAGAGCTACATTAAAAAAAAACTATGTCAATGTGCAGCCTTCCAGGATCTTCTATGTATGGATTAGTGGCTCCATTTCTAATTGAGCTTGACACCACTGGTCTGAATTACCTTTTTAAAATCCAATTATATTGAAATCCTTTGTTTTTACATTACTTTTATTTCTGACTATATCCTTCTTTTCCTACTGAGTGAGTCATCTTTTGAGAGGAGGAAGAGGAAGAGGAGAAAGAGAAGGCGGAGGAGAAAGAGAAAGAGAAAGAGAAAGAGAGAGAGAAAGAAAGAAAAGGAAAGAAAGGAAGGAAGGGAGGGAGGGAGAGAGGGAGAGGGAGAGGGAGAGGGAGAGGGAGAGAGAGAGAGAGAGAGAGAGAGAGAGAGAGAGAGAGAGAGAGAGAAAATGGTGGCAACACATCAAGCCTGTCAGATAACATACACACTATCCCATACCTTTACCCATAGTCCCTCCAGCTTAATTTTCCAACTTTCTTATGAGATCATCAAGTTAAGTCATTATAATTAGATAGCATTCAGAGATAATACATGCAAGATTCCCTTCCCCTGAAATAAAACCTTTCCCTTCTTGTTCTACTCCTTGATTTTGTGCAGGTAAAAGCTTTGTAATTTAATTTCTTTGAAATTTTTCACTTTTTTTTTTGTGATTTCACAATATGGCTTTTTTTCCCTGACCCTCAGGATTCTTTCACCTTACTTCAGCTGCCTTCTCACTTGGGGGCCCTTTCACCCTGCAATATCCTTCTGTCTCTTCAGTCTTCCTGTTTAGCCCTTATGACTCTTATTTTGACTTTCAGGACTTAACTACCTTAACCTTGAATAGGTTTAGAACACATCAAATTCAAATAGAAAAGGATATCTGCACACAGTATTGACAAGTTATCATTATCTACATTGAATAGCAATTATATTTTTATTGTCAAGCATTTCCAAATTACATTTTTTTTAGGTTTTTTTGCAAGGCAAATGGGGTTAAGTGGCTTGCCCAAGGCCACACAGCTAGGTAATTATTAAGTGTCTGAGACCAGATTTGAACCCAGGTACTCGTGACTCCAAAGCGGTGCTTTATCCACTAAACCACCTAGCTGCCCCTCCAAATTACATTTTAATCTGTTTTTTTTTCCTTAGAGCAGTTTTATAGTCATTTGAATTTGACAGGATGGTCTGAAACACAGTTTTTTTTCCCCCATTTGAACCTAGAAGTTTGAAATTAAGGACAGTGAGTAGTGGAGGCAAGTTTAGCTTGATGGAAGAAACAATATCTAACTTTTAGCGCAAAAGTAGAATGATTTACTTTTCATGGGTAGTGTCCTCATTGGCAATTTTTAGGCAATAGCTGGATGTGTGTGTGTGTGTGTGTGTGTGTGTGTATGTGTTTTAAGGAGAATTCCTTTTCAGGTAAGGGTTGGATTAGCTGACCTCTAAGATTCCTTTCACTTCTGGACATAGGATTCTGTATTCTTAGAATAGTAGATAATACATTTTGGCTATGTGGCATAGTTCACACATTTTTAGCTGGAAGGGATCCCTCAGCTAATCTTGTCCTATCAGGAAACTGAGGCCCAGAAGACTCAGGGCCTTGCCAAGGCTAACAAGGTAGGTAGGTACCATCATTATACCCATTTTAAAATGAAGAAACTGAGGCGGACAAAGATTTGTCCAAGCCTGAAAGCATTAGAGGTGAAATTTGAAACCAGGTCCTCTGACTCTAGAGTCAGAAGTCAATATGGAAAGATAGGGTAGTGCCAGATTATAGAGGACTTTAAACAACAATAACACAAAGGAAAATTCCCGTAGTAGTAGTAGTAATAGTATGAAAAATGAGTTGGAATGACAATAATGTTTGATAAATGTTTATTGAATTGAATTGACAAAGAAATGGCAGAGTCAATTATAATTTGAAGATAGTGGAACATTGTTGAGCTGTAAAAGAAAAATAAAGGGGATGGTTTCAAAGAAACTTGAGAAGATTTGTCTACATTGATGCAAAGTGAAATGAGCAGAACCAGGAAAACTATCTCTAATAAAATATCAACATAATCAAAAGGAATAATTTTGAAAGACTTTAAGAACACTGGTCAATGAAATGATCACCCACAATTCTAGAGGAACAAATGCTATCTATTACCTGAGAAATATTGTTTTGAATTAGATATACTTTTTTTAGACATGACCAATGTGAGCATCTCTCATGATTGATTATACATATTTGTTACAAGGATTTGGATTTGCTTTACTTTTTAACAATCAAATGTTTGTTCATTGAAAAAAATGAAATAAGAAAACAAAGTAATTGTACTCCAAACTGGGAAAGAGGGAAGTAAAATAATGAGTTAGCTTTTATTTAAGTGTTTTAAGGTTTGCAAAGCACTCTTTTGAGTCTCAAAATAAACTTTGAAGGGAGGTACTATTTTGGGTCCCATTTTATAGATAAGGAAACCAAGACAAACAATTGTTAATTGCCCACAGTCACATAGATATTAGATATTTGAGCCCCAAAAGAGATCAGTTCTTTCTGACTTCTGGTTCTTGGCTCTTTCCACTGTGGCAGATGACAAGTTACATTTCTAAAGGAAGCAGAGGTGAAAAGAGTGCATTACAGGCAGAGGTGGACCGATTGTGAAAGAGCATAGAAATGAGAGATTAAACTTAATTTACAATGATGAGCAAACAGTTTGTTTGACAAGAATATAGTGTGTATGGAGAGTAGTAAAGTGTAATAAGACAGGGAAGGTCACCTGGAACCATACTGTGAAGGGTTTTAAAAGCTAAACAGGAATTTATATTTTATCTTAGTGGCAAGAAAGAATCATTGGGACCTTTTTTGTATTTTTTTAAATGATATTTTATTTTTTCCCAATTACAAAGTAACAACTTTATTTAGCATTATTTTTTATTAAAGATTTTATTTGAGTTTTACAATTTTTCCCCTAATCTTACTTCCCTTCCTCCACCCCAGCACAGAAAGCAATCTGTCAGTCTTTACTTTGTTTCCATGGTATACATTGATCCAAATTGAGCGTGATGAGAGAGAAATCATATCCTTAAGGAAGAAACAAAAAGTATAAGAGATAACAAGATCAGACAATAAGATATGTTTTTTTCCCCTAAATTCAAGGGAATAGTCCTTGAACTTTGTTCAAACTCCACGGCTTTTATCTGGATACAGATGGTATTGTCCATTGTAGACAGCCCAAAATTGTCCCTGATTGTTGCACTGCTGGAATGAGCAAGTCCATCAAGGTTGATCATCACCCCATGTTGCTGTTAGGTTGTACAGTGCTTTTCTGGTTCTGCTCATCTCACTCAGCATCAGTTCATAGCATTATTTTTAAAAAAAAAAGTCTTGAGTTACACATTTTATCTCTCTCTCCTCCTCCTTTCCTGAGATGGTAAGTAATTTGATTATAGGCTATACATGTGCAATCATGTAAAACATTTCTATATGAGTCATTTTGTGCTTTAAAACTTAGGAAGGAATGAAGAGAAAGAAAGAAAGACAAAAAGTATGCTCTGCTCTACATTCAGACTCCATCAATTATGTCTCTGGTTATAATTAGCATTTTTCATCATTAATCCTTTGGGATTGTGTTGGATCATTGTATTGCTGAGAGGAGCTAAGTCATTCAAAAGATGATCATCGCACAAAGTTGCCATTATTGTGTACAATGTTCCTGGTTCTGCTCACTTCACTTTGTATCAGGTCATGTAAGTCTTTCCACCAGTGCTTTTAGGGATGTCAGTTTGGCAGCAGTGTGAAGGATGGACTGGAGGGGGTAAAGACTGGAAACAGGGAGATAAATTAGTAGATTATTGCAATAATTCAGGTGAGGAGTAATAAAGGCCAATATTCCTGACAGATTCTCATTTAAATTCTCCCTGGACACTTTAGGGGTGGGTAACCCATCCAACACAGCTCTGTTAAAAAAAGATTAATTCACACTAGTTAAATTGTGCCAAATTTATATTTCATTTATTAGAAACTCATCTTCCTGTGTCTCAAACCCCTTAAGCCTAGTTAGATTCTCTGAAACTATATTAATATCGTCTGTCTTCCACATGATAGCCCTTCAGATATTTTCAGCCTTATCTGATCTCCTAATCTCCAGATTAAATGCTCTCATTAAACATTCCTTAATTGGAATATTTCCAGACCATACAGCAAAGTCTATTTCTATAGAATGATACAATTTTTAAAAAAAGGTAGAACATTGCACCAGGAGAAATCTAGGTTCAAATTCTGCTTCAGATACTTAATTAGGTACAGAATCATGAAGAAATCATCCTGTGTAGAGTCTCAATTTTATTTTCTTTGAATAGGCGATAATATCTATAGTTCCTACCTTTCAGGGTTATTGAGAGGATAGCATGAAATAATTTACATAAAAGGCTATGCTTTTATTAAAGATATTCCTATGAAACTCTGATCTTATCAATGTGGGCATTCCCTTCAACAAACCTGTCCATACTTCTCTATCCTGGGTAACTTTTGGTTACATGCACTCATAAAATGATCACAGGAGAACACCAAAAATTCTGGGGGGCAATTAGCACATTTTTTGACCTATCAAGGAAATTAAAGGAGTCCAAAACCTGTCTTTCAGCTATCCCTTATTCCCACCATATAACTGGTACATCTTTTTTTCTCCCTATATTCACTGAGAATCTGTGACCTAATATTTGTAAGATGCTTAGCACAGTTCCTAGCACATGGTACACATTAAGAAAATGATTCTTCTCTTCTCTTCCCTCTTCATCACAACTCCAAAGTATTTCAGTGTAATGTGTTAGATTATAGCCTAGTCATGGGCAACATGCATCTCTCCATTGCTTTCATGGGCAGTATGTCTCTCTCCATTGCTTTCTGGGTAATTCTCAACTTCCATTTTTCTGAGATAGTGGTATTCTATGTCTGGTAATCATACTACATTACTGGTAGTATAATTGTGTTTTTAAAAATGAGCCTTTTTTTTAAGGAGAAGCTGGGAGCCATTAAAGAAACTGTAATTCCTCAAAGGGAATGCAAGCTGTTTTTGCCCCTGTTCAACTCCTTGCTGTAAACCTTTAAGAGCTATAAAATCTGAAGCTATTCTCATTAAGATGTGGTGCCTAGAACAAAACTCCAGATGGGATCTGTCTGTTCACAGCATAGTAAAATTATTTTGTGTCCCTTAATTTTTTAACATTATACTTGTGTTAATGCAGTTTTACTTCATTTGAGGTTTTTTTGGCAACTGAGTCATGCTGACTTTTCAGTCAACCAACTCCAGATCTCTTCTGAAATAAACTTCTCAAATGGTAGTAAACTCTGAAAACCTCTAAGAATATCCTGAACCAGATTAAATATAACTGGGAAATATTTAGAGAAATAAATAAAAATATGGTATAACATAGATAAAGTTAATTTGTGGTTTTCTAAGTCGATATGCCACCCACAGTTTTGAGTTTGACACAACTGCTAAACCACATTTCCCCCCGATCCTGTGCTTGTACAATTGATTTTTTGGAACCTAAGAACAAATTTTTACATCAATCCTTACTAAATTCTTGTCTCTTTTGTATTTTCAGATTTTTTCAATTTTGAGTTGGAAGTCTAAAATCTTGTATGGCATTCAATAGCAAAGATTTAGAGCTGGGAATATCTTTAGAGACATTCAAGTCCAACCCTCTCATTTTACAGACCCAGAAAGGTTTTATGTGACTTGCTCAGGGTCAGTCATACATACTGGTTTGTGTCTGATACAGATTTGAATTCAGATCTTTCTGACTTTCAGCCCATGTGTAGGAGGTAAACAGGGAGAACTATCTTTTTCCCAGGAAAAAAAAATAGCCTTAGAGGTCAAAAAAACTGAACTAAAGTGTATTATAGAGAATAAATATTTATCACAGATCTCTTTGTGGTGACAAAGAACTGGAAAGACTGAACAAGTTGTGGTATGTGATTGTGATAGAATACTACTGTGCTATTAAAAAATGATGATCTTTGCTCTTAGAAAGACATGGATAGACACAAAAAATAACGAAGAATGCAATGAGCAGAACCAAGAGAGCATTGTTTCCAGTAACAGCGATGTTGTTTTAAGGACAACTGAGTGAATAAGTCATTTTGACTATTATAAATACCCAAAATAACAGCAAAGGACATATGAAGAAAGACACTATCTACTTCAAGAAAAAGAATTGAGAAGGGGCGGCTAGGTGGCCCAGTGGATACAGCACCGGCCCTGGAGTCAGGAATACCTGAGTTCAAATCCAACCTCAGACACTTAATAATTACCTAGCTGTATGGCCTTGGGCAAGCCACTTAACCCCATTTGACTTGAAAAATCCTAAAAAAAAGGAATTGAGAAATATAAATATACATAGGATAATTTTTCCATATAATTATGTATACAAATTTGTGTCTGGTGTAGCCATCTCTGGGAAGGGGGTGCAGAAAGGGAAGCAAAAAAGGAGATAAAAGAAATTTACATGATAACTTTATTAAATATTTAAAAGAAATGCAAATTATACATAATAGATACAGTTTCATGTGCAATTATCTTTTAAAATAATTTTATGTTGTAAAAATACTTGCTTTATTCCATAAATTAAAAAGAAATTTCAAAAATTTAAAAAAGAGACAGACTTTCAGCCTATAGTTTATTCAACAGTAAGATAAGCCCACTGATTCTATTTTGAAGAAGGCCTCCACTATTTTAGAGGTCTCCTGCCCCAGTCAGGTTATTCTGATGAGACAGACTATAGAGGAAAATATTCCCACTAGAACAAACCTGATCTTTGCACCTCCAGAGACCCCAAGGTTCTTCCCCAAAATCTCTTGCTATCCTTTCCCTCTTAATCAACCTCTAAAATAAAAGAGAGTGACTGAATACCTTCCTCATTTGAGAGATTTCTTTTTTCTCTGGTAATATGATTCTAAGGCTATTAAAAAATCTTATATGTGTGTGCACTTCTCTTTGTTCCTAGCTTTTGCCATCTACCTGGCAATTAGCTATCAGCCGATACTAACTAAACTTTTCCCTTTTATGTTTGCCTATTAATTTGTTGACCAAGAGACCAAGGTGGGAAGAATGACTCTCTTCAGGGAGATCTTAGGGCTCTAAAAGAAATTCCCCATCATCTAGCACAGGGCTGTCCATAATGTGACGGACAGGCTGGCCACATGAGGCCCCAGTGCAACTCACTGCAGGTTAATGAATGCTTTAGTAAATGAAGCTGAAATACCAGAGAGATTGTCTATTGTTTCAATTAAAAACAAAAAAAAGCTTTTAAAAGTAAGGTTCGACAGCCCTGATCTAGCACACTACCACATAACTGCCTCTCAAACAGTGATCCATGAAGGTCTTGGACCTGAAACCTAGGAATGAGTAGCTCCTTTCTCTAACCCCAGGGTTGGGGTGGGGGTGGGGGGTTCCCTCAAGTTTTCTAAAGTATTTTTGAGGATTAATGAGACTCTTTCAGGGGGATGACAAAGTCAAAACTATTTTCATAATAATACTAAGATGTTTTATTTTCTAATATGTAATGATCTGGAAATTCTCAATAATTTTTAAGAGTGTAGAGAGGTCCTGAGACTCAAAGGTTTGAGAACCACTTATTTAACCAAATGAGTCAATTGATACTTAACATGTTCCAGATCTGAATCAAACCAGAGGTGCTTTCACAGGCAAATATAGTCATTGGCCCTCACAGAACTCACATTCTATTGATGGAAACTATACAGAGGAGATTGAAAATAATCTGGGAGGAATGCCTCCTTTAGAAGATAGGAGAGAGACAGAGAGAGAGAGAGAGAGAGAGAGAGAGAGAGAGAGAGAGAGAGAGAGAGAGAGAGAGCATTATTCCAGGCATGGATAGAGAGACCCACATGCACAGAAAGGAGAAATGAAGTATTATGGGTATTGGGAAGAAATATGCCAGTGTAATTGAGTCACAGAATTTTTGAAAAGGAATCAAATTGTGAGACTGGTATAACGGGGGACTAAATGGAGGAGAGCAGAGTGTGAAGAGACTAATGTAAAAGACTAATAGCATAACTATAACTAGCCAGAGAGTCTAGAGCTCATGAATGTCCAATGTGCTTTGATGATGAAATCTTTGTGTGTACTTAAGCTTCTACAGGTATTATTTCTAGTCTGTTTATCAAGTGAAGAAGAGCAATGTTTTGATTGACTCCTGAGCCAGAAATCCCAAGGCATTTAAAAGACACAACCAGAGCAACTCCTGTGGTCCTGGGGAAGCCAACATGAAGCCCAGGGCCCTGATTCTGCTGCTGCAAAAGAGAAATTATGGCAGCAGTGGCCTGGGTTCCTGCTGCCAGCTGCCTAACTCCCCACCAAGTTTAACATGAAGCCAGTGAGTACATGGCCCTGCTGGGTCTTTTGTCCCTGTTTTGTCTTCTCTGTCTTATGTAAAGGAATAACAGAAATGGAATGGACTGGGTACCGTTGTGAATTTGGGAGATAAGGGGAGTGAACTGCCAGGGATTGAAGAGCCAAAGTCCATAACAGAGTTTGTGGTCCACTAAGCATCCCCAAGTAATAAGCTGATGGCTCTGTAATCAATGTGGGTGGAAGGGCAGCCAAGAGGGAGCAATGGAGATTTATTCGTCAGTTGTGTCACAATTAGAAGTGAACTTGATGGGTCTATTGCTTCATAGCAATGGTTTATGATGGGCATCAACTTTTCTCAGGGACTGAAGTAATGGCTGGAAGAGGATGATACCCTGGCTTTAGGGGTAAATGCTTTGTAGCTTCTGTTCTTGCTATAGTTTTGCATTATATATACAAGTATATATATATATGTATGTGTGTGTATATATATATATATATATACACATATATATATCCCTTTGTAAAAGTTATTTGATCTTAACTGGTTAAATGATATTGGGTGTGCTAAACACTGGTAATTTATATTGGATACAATCCCCAACCCCTCTAGGAAATGCTTAGAATTAAGTGGAGTAGAAGTTGCTTTGTTCTGTTGGACCTGATTCATCAAGGAGCATGGTGCTCAGAGCTTCAAAAAGGCTACACTGGAAAGATAGGAAGACATCAGGTCATGAAAAATTTTGAGGGCCAAACAGAGGAGTTTATATTTAATCCTGCAGGTAACAGAGAATTATTGGAATCTGTTGAGTAAGGGACATAGTCTAACTCATACTTTAGAAAAATCAGATTGAGGGGCAGCTAGGTAGTGTAGTGGATAGAGCACTGGCCCTGGAGTCAGGAGTACCTGAGTTCAAATCAGACACTTAATAATTACCTAGCTGTATGACCTTGGTCAAGTAACTTAACCCCATTGCCTTACCAAAAAAAAAAAAGAAAAAAATCAGATTGACAGCTGATTGGAGGATAAGTTGGAATGGAGAGAGACATGAGGAAGGACCAATCTGAGACCTAGAAGAAGTCCATATCAGTGGTCCAGGTTAGCATGAAGGTTGTGAATGAAGAGTTATAATTTGGAAAGAAATTTCTATTGGCAAAAGATGAGATACATGGGGTAAATTAGAGGAAAGAGTTGAGGTTGAATGCTAGTTTATAGGCCTTAGGTCCTGGGGAAAATGATGATGCCTTTGATTGTGATACAGGACTTCTGAAGAACTTATATTTAGTTTTATTTGGACATAATGAGTTACAGATGTCTATGGACACACTTAGTTCAAGATATCTAAAAACGTTGGGTAATGTGGGGTTGAGGCTCAGGAGAGAGATTAGAACTGAATATATACTTTTGAAAATTTTTGCATCGAGATGGCATTTGACCTCATTAGAATTAATGAGGCCACCACTTTGAGATAATACAGAGAAAAAAGAAGAGGGTCCAGAATCAATCCTTAGAGGATGTTCATGGTTAGAGGAGATGGAGTGGAGAAGACTCAGCAAAGAGAACTAAGAGATGGTCTAAGAGGAGAGACAGAAGAGAATAGTGTCAAACTAACCTAGAAAGGAGGGAGCATCCAGGAGAAGGAGAATAACAGTGTCAAATGGTGCAGAAGAGTCAAGGATGAGAATTAGGAAAAGATCATGTGAATTTTCAATTAAGAGATAATGGGAGGGAAAGTTAGGTGGCACAGTGGATAGAGCACCAGGGAGTCAGGAGTACCTGAGTTCAAATCCAGCCTCAGACACTTAATAATTACCTAGCTGTGTGACCTTGGGCAAGTCACTTAAGCCCACTGCCTTTCAAAAACCAAAAATAAAAAAAGAGAGATAATTGGAGAGAATAATATCAGTTGGATGATAAAATTGTAAGTCACAATGAAAAGAGTTTAAAAGAGTGAGAGAGTTGGAGACACCTAGGATAGGCAGCTTTCTCAAGGGGTCTAGCTGAGACAAAAAGAGAGAAACAAGATGATGACTAGTGCTATCATCACAAAGGTATACATTGAGAGGTTGGCTTAGGCAAGGAAAAAGGCCAAGGTCCTTCACTCAGGACAAGAGTGAGTTGAAGACAGCAGAGGAAGAGGCCTGAAGGATACCAAATGAGGAAGATGGGCAGTGAATGACCTCAATTTTCTCCAAGGAAATTCTCTAGATACTTTGCTGAGAGAATGGAGAAGAGAGTGCCAATGGTCCTTGAGGAGAATGAAGGCTTGGAATAGCTACTAGGGAGAGTGAACTGATCAATCAATCAATCAATCAATCTACTAATAAGCATTTATTAAGTTTGCTATATGCCATTGACTATGCTAATCTCTGGGAATACAAATATAAGCAAAAAGAAAGATAACCCTTGAGGAGTTTGCATTCCGTTAAGGTGTAGGGAAGGGAGATGAGGCATAAAAGGAAGCTGAGAAATAGGGAGGGAGAGAAAGGAGAATGGTAAAGAAAAAAGCCTTATGAGACCAGAAAGAAGTGGAAGAGGAGTAAAGGACTGAATATGGATGGCTAGCCCAGGCATTTCCTTAAAATGGAGATTGCAGAGGAATTAACCAATCGGAGGAAGGGACACAAGACAGACAAGTCTTCTGTGGTGAGAAGATTGCTGAAGAATTTTGGGAAAAGCTTCATAGAATCAGGAGTAGAGCAAGGGAGAAGTGTCTTTATCCAAGCTGTCAATAAAAAAGCACAAAGCAAAGTACCTATAATCTTGAGAACCATAATAAAACAGATTACAATCCAGTAAATTATGGATAAAATGATCTATTTCCTTTATTCTTTCGGGAGCAATGACTGACCCAATTTGAGCTCCCTTATAGTTCTAACAATTTGAGAATTTAAGAATATAATGAGTAAATAATAGGTAGCCAAGATCAGCAGATAGTAATTTAGCTAATTTAGCAAGAACAAGTTTGTATTAGGAAATAGTTGTAATGTTAAGATTGAAATCCAAATTGATGGGCCTTGTTTTCCAGATTAATAAATTTGAATTTTATGCTTGTTAGCCAGTGATTAGCTATTGGATGTTTTGAGCAAAAGAGGTTCAGCACAATACAAGTGAGATTCTAGTTTCTTGCCAGTTCTCCATCCACAAATGCATAAATATAGTGAACACATTAAAAAAACAACTCCGACTAACTACATGGGTAGTCTCGTGGACTCAAGTACATAAAAGCCAAAAAGATCAAGGTTGCATTCCTCCTCCTCATTACAACCTAGTCTCAGTTTACCGCATTTGGCACTTAAGGATACCTTTCATTGATATAGTGTTTTATAATTTCCAGAGCACTTTCACCGACAGTAACTCACATAACCTGCACAACAACCAGGTAAAACAAATGGGACAGGCATTATTGTCTTCATTTTAGAGCATTATGGGATCATAGAGTTAGAACCAGAAGAGACTTTAAAGATCATCTTGTGCCTTTTGCAGCTGACAAAGCTGAGCAGCAGGAGGTGAAAGGACTTGGCCTACTTGCTTCCATTGTAAGTAGAGGAACTGAACCCAAAGATAGGTATTCTGGTTTAGGTCAGTCTGCTTTCCCTGACAGCAGGCAATTTTGGAATGATCTACTGTGACCTATTATTATGCACTCCCTCCTCTCTAGATTTTGGTGACATTGCTCTTTCCTGGGTCTCTTCCAAATTGTTTGACTGTTCTTTCTCAGTCTCTTTCACTGAATTTTTTTCTAGGTTATCTCTTTGGGTGTCTCCAAGGATCTGCCTGGGTTTTATTGTCTTCTCTGTCTAATTCTGTCTCATTTGTTAGACTCACCAACTCCCATGAAAACCGTTATCATCTCTATGCATGATTCTCAGATCTTTTCTAATTCTAATCTCTCTTCCTACTTACAGTTTCAAAGACATATCAAACTCCCCCTATCTCTTTGTCTCTGTCTTTGTCTCTTTATTTCTCTGTATTTCTCTCCCTTCCTCACTCTCTTGCTCCCCCCTTTTTCTCTCCACGTATATACATATATGTGTGTGTCTATGTATGTTATATATGCATATATGTGTCACATATAAATTATATTTACTTATATACATGTGTAAACATATACTTATATCATAATCATCATAATATATATGTATATATAAAGATATCTATATACATATAAAATCATCATAAATCTCAAACAATGAGGAAACTGGGGAGGGGTGGAGGGTTTAAATATCATTCATTGATCACACAGTTACTAAGAAGCTACCAGAAGTGGACTTTGAACACAGGCCTTTCTGATTCTAAGTCCAGCATGGATAGAAGAAAAATTCATGAATACGTGAGAGGATCACAGAAAATAAAATGTATAATTTTGTTTATATAAAATTAAAAAGGTTTTGCATAAACAAATACAATAAAACTAAGGTTAAAAAGAAAACAATTAGCTAGGAAAGAGTCATTTCAGTATGTTTTTCTTATAATGATCTAATTTCTGAAATATATAAGGAACTGATTCAAATTTATATGAAAAAGAGTCATTTCTCAATTGATAATATGAAAATACAATCTCAAGGGAAGAAACCCAGGCTTATCTATAACCAAACGAAAAAGTGTTCCAAATAATTATTAATTAGAGAAAGGTAAATTAATTTTGGATGCTACCTTATACTATACTCATTAGATTTGCAGAGATGACAAAAATGAAAAATAGCATGTTAGGGAGGCTATAAGAAAAAAGGCGCACTGATGCACTATTGGTGAAACTCTGAATGAGTACAATTATTCTGGAAAATAATTTGGAATTATACACAAAAAAACAGCTAACCAATACATGCCTTTTGAAGAACCAGCTATACAACTGCTAGGTCTATAGCTCAAAATAGATCACAGAATAAGAAAAAAAATTCTACAAAAAATGTTTATAGCAATTCTGTTTGTGGTGTGACAAAACACTAGAAACTAAAGAGATATCCATCAACTGAGGAATGGCTTAATAAATGGAATGTGAGTGAGATAGAATACTACTGTGTTGTAAGAAATGAAAAAATAACCTAAAAAAAAGAAATGAAAAAAATAAATGGTTTCCAAGAGACATGTAAAAACTTGTATGAACTGATGCAAAGTGATGTAGGCAGAACTTTAAAAGTCAATAAAACTTTTAAATATACCCTTTTTCTCTTTGTAAGAGTTTTCTGAAAATTACATATCCAGTCAACAATTCTTATCACACCATAATTTGGAATTTCCATGGTTCAAAATGATCAGACAATCTTGGTTCACATCTCACTTCCAACATTTACTATGAATATGACTTCAGGTAAGCATTTGGTCTTGGGCTGGGGTGTGGGGCCGGGGCTTATGTTTCATCAGTGAGATTAAGGGATTTGACTAGATGATCTCCAAGATCTCTTCTAGGTCAGATTCTATAACTTTATGATCTATTTCAGTTCTGTCCAAACTACTAGACCATCATTTTATCCTACTGACTTTTCAACATCCTGATCCACCATTTAATCCTGTGGGAATCCAGTCTGTAAATCAATCAATTAATTAGTCAACCAGCATTTATTAGTAGCTTGCTCTGTTCTAGGAACTGTGCCAAGCACTGGAAAAATCAAGAAAAAGAAACAAGAATAGTATCTGTTCTCAAGAATCCACTTTTTTAAGAGGGGGGAGATAACATATAATTCATAACACATAATATTTTTTGAAGAAGTAGATGTAACATAACTCAGCAAAATGATTTTTTTGTATCATGTGGACTAATTTCTCAGATTGAAGTAATATTTCCAGGAGAAACTATTCCTGGATTGAAGCACAATGAAATTTGAACCATTGTGAGTTATCACAAATGGTGGGTTCACTTAAATGACTCATGTCCCCTTGTGTGATTTAATGTTCTCCTTCAGATCAAATTCCTTTCTTCATGTCAATCTGAGAGCACATCGAGGCTCTATCATTTATTAGATTATTCCAAAACTTAGAGGCAGCCTTCCATGGTGAATGGAGAGCCAGCCTCACTATACTAATTTTCAAGCAGCAAAGTGACTACAATAGCTAAAGCACTAAACCTGGAGGCAGGAAGACCTGAGTTCAAATTTGTCATCAGACATGAGACCCCGTTCTATGTTCTTCAAATTCTTCACCTATAAAATGAGGGTAATAAAGTCATCTGCCTTTGTTGTGAGGTTCAAATGAGATAATATTTATTAAGACACAGCGGAGTAACTGGAATATACTTATTTCTCACTGTGGTATATACTGGCTTTTTGACTTTGATTTTTATTGTTCAGTCATTTTCAACTGTGTCTGACTCTGTGACCCCATTTGGGTTTTCTTAGCAAAGTTACTGAGTGATTTGCCATTTCTTTCTCCAGCTCATTTGACTGATGAGGAAACTGAGGCAAACAGGCTTTAAGTGACTTGTCTAGGGTCACATAGCTAATAATTGTCTAAGTTGAATTTGAACTCATTTTCCTGACTCCATGCCCAGAGCTATATCCCCTGGGCCCACCTAACTGCTCTCTTTGACTTTCAACCATTCACTCAAGTATCAGTGCCCCAATCCACCCAGAGACTTTATTTAAGAGAACAGTTATCAGTATGAAGGGGTACAGAAGAGAGGACAGAGGCAGGGTTTCTTCATTGTGAATTCCTTAGGCCAATACAAAATTGGGGTCAATAAGTTAATAAATAAATCCAGAAATAATTGGGCATTGAGGGCATGGGAGTAAGGAAGACATATTTGGTAGACTTGTTTGGTTGCTAACTTATCTAAACACAAGGAAAAAGAGAAATATTTTTCTGTTGTTAAACATTCTCAAGATACAAATTTCAGAACTGTGACATACCCTTCAGCTGTTCCTTGATCTCAGTGAAAGCATTGCTGAATGACAGTTTGATAATAACCAGGTTATTATTTCATGTTTGCTCTCCAGGCTACTTCTAGGGGAAAATCAAAGTACATTATTATCTTTGTTTAAATACCACAAGGTGCAGACTTGAACATACAATTATTATTGTCCTCAAACATTTTCACATTGGGGAGTAAAACTCAATTCAATTAAACAAGCAATTATTCAATCTATTAGATTTTAGGCACTGGGCTAATCATTGGAATTATGAAGACATAAATAAAACTGTCCCTGTCCTCAGGGAACTAACTTTACACTGAAGTATAAGGTCTAAGACATAGGAGATCATGTCTTCCTTTTTTTCTTCAATGCTTCTCCCCACCCCCACCCCCACCCCCACCCCCACCCCCATCAGCTTCCTTCAATGTACATTTATTAGAATACAATCCTTTTGGGTGTAGGGATTGTATAGTCCAATGTCTGACAAATGGTAAGCATTTAAATAAAGATTTATTAAGTGCCTGGCTAGAGGCAGCTAGATGACTCTGGAGTTCTCTTAGCCTGGAGTCAGAAAGATCCCTCTTCATAAGTTCAAATCTGGCCTGAGAACCTTAGTAGTTGTGTAACCTTAAGCAAGTTACTAAACCTTATCTAACTTAGCTTCCTCATCTGTTAAATGAGCTGGAGAAGGAAATTGTAAGCTATTCCTGTATCTTTTCCAAGAAAACCCCAAATGGGGTCTCAAAGAATTGGACATGATGGAATGATTGAATTGAACTGGCTGACTGGCTGGTACCCATAAAGGGAAGTTTGAAAATTGCCTCACTGATCACTGGGGAGATCTGGTATGTTCTTCCCACCTCCTCCATTGCCTTCAACCCATGACTGTAGAGTAGGAGAATCAAAACCACATTTTGTTCTTCACTGTGATAGTTACATATTCTATTTCCCCCACAACCCAACTACCTTGTTTCTACTCTGCATCAGATAACTTTTGACCTCATTTTTTCCTCTTGTTCAATATGTGGTTTTCCTTCCTACTCCCTTTTTGCCAAATTTACTGTTAATTTCTTCATCTTGGAAATTCTGTATTTTCTTGAAAGAGAGTCATTAATGTTAATATATCTGACTCCCAAGACCAGCTTTCTATCCACTTCAACAAACTGTCTCTATGCTTATAGCTATTTGTGAAACAGATCTCTGTTTGTAATATTGCTTTGCTCAAAAATCTATCAGTGAGTCGTCATATCTAACTGATAAGTCCAAACTCCTTAAACTGCCACTCAAAGCCCTTCACAGTCTTATTCCAACCAATCTTTTTTATTTTTTAGGGTTTTTTTTGCAAGGCAAACAGGATTAAGTGGCTCGCCCAAGGCCACACAGTTAGGTAATTATTAAGTGTCTGAGACCAGATTTGAACCCAGGTACTCCTGACTCCTGGGTCAGTGCTTTATCCACTACACCACCTGGCTGCCCCCCAACCAATATTTTATTTGAACGGAGGAGCAGAACAAAGAGGTAGAAGGAAAAAAGAGGAAGAGGAGGAGGAGGAAGAAGAGAAGGAAGAAAATGGAGAAGAAAGAAGAAGAAAGGAAAAAGGAGGAAGATGAAGGAGACGGAGAAAATAGAGAAGGAGGAGGAGGAGGAAGAAGAAACAACAAGTTATTTCTCAAAAATATCTCATACTTTTCTTCATGTATTCCTTATGCACAATATTGCCTATATCCACAAATACCTTTTGCTCATATTGGTGCCACTTGAAATTCTATTCCTCCTTCAAAGCTCAATTTCATTTTTGACTTGTAACTAAAAGTTAACTCTTTCTCCTATGACCTCTCATAGCACCTTGTTTTTACTCTTATGCATTTTTATTTAATGCTTTATGTTATATCTCTTTCTTTTTTCATTGTTGAATTATCTTCCTAATACTAGTTTATGGAGGAAATAAAGAAAAAGTATACCTGGATTTAACAAGACATTTGCATTTTTCATTTATGAACAATACAGAGTCTTTTAGATGACATGCTAAGATATATTGATGAGTTGATTGGCTACCTGGGCCCAAGAAGAGATGTCCAGTGGAATGTTATAGGACTCTGTCCTTAGTCCTGTTTTTTTTAAGATATTATCAAATATATGAATGACTGTGTAGATACCAATTTGATCCAACTAGAAGGTGACACAAAGATGATTGGGACAGTTAATTTGTTGGATGACAAAATAAGGATCAAAAATATCCTGATAGACTATAATGATCCATCTAATAAAATAAAATGTAATTATAAGAAATATCAAGTCTTAAACCCAGATTCAAAAAACCAAATTCATGCTTGTAGAAAAAGAGGTAGGTCAACTAAAAGGCACAATGGATAGGCCTGGAGTCAGGAAGAACAGAGTTCAAATTTAATCTCTGGTACTTGTTAATGCTGTGACTCTGGGCAACTCATTTAACTTTATTTGCCTCAGTTTCCTCATCTGTAAACTGAGATAGAAAAGGAAATTCCAAGCTACTATAGTATCTTTGTCAAGAAAATTCCAAAAGGAGTCACAAGAAGTCATACATGACTGAAAATGACTCAACATAATGATAAGGGATCTCTTTATCAAGAAATTTCTGTGGAAAAAAATATTAGGAGTTTTAGAGGTCCCAAAGGCTGATGTGAACTAACATTGTAATATGGAAGTCAAAGAAGCATATGTAATCTTAGTTTGAAGGATATTTAGAAGTATCTTGTCCAGAATAAGCAAAAATCATAGTCTTACTGAACTCTGCAGTCTGATTACAGTATCTTGTATAGAGCTAGATAGAGGTTAGAGCTTTAAGGTCCCTTCAAACTTTGAATCTGTGATTCTATAATTATGAAGATAACAAAACCTAATCCAACAAATTATCGATATTCCATATGACCTTTTTGTATTTTTTTTGTGATTGCTACATTTAAATTTAGAACTAGAGGAACCTCTAAGACCATTTAGTCAAACTTCCTTAATTGCAAAATGAGGAAATTGAATTCTAAGGACATTAAGCAATTGATCCAAGATTACGTCTGTAGTAACTATCAGGGGATGGATTTAAATCCAGGTCTAGGGCTCTTTCCTTTGAGTCATTTAGAATCCATTTGAAGTATGTTATCCTGTTATGGACACCATAGTTTAAGAACGTCATTGATTAGATAAAGCAGATCCAGGGCAGGGTAAACAAGATGGCAAAAGGAATTTAAGTCATGCCATGTGAGGAACAGCTGAAGGAATTAGAGATGATAACATTTAGCCTTGAGGAAAGATTTAGTGGATATGGTAGCTGCATCCAAATATTTATGATGTTTTCATATAAGAAAGCCTTTCTTTGGTTTCCTTTCTATTGTCTCTTGGACAATGAATGAAGGAAAACGGGAAATTGATTTTGTTCAACATTGTGAAAAACTTCCCCAAATTAAATTTTTTTGAAATAAAATAGGCTACTGGGGTTTGTGGGTTACTAGTACCTTATTACTATAGATCACTCAGAAGAGACTTGATAAACCTTTGTGAGAGATACTACAGAGTACTAGTTCAGGTAGCATTGGTCTAGTTGACTTCTAGTATTCGTCTGTCTCTAGGATTAGAATATTCTATAGAATAGATCTAGCCAGTCACATATTGGACACTTTGCATCAATCCACTTTGCCTCTCATTTTACAAGCTAATGCAATCTTCCTTGAGTGTCATCCAGAATTATAGAAATCAGAATCAAAAAACACACTAAGAAAATATTCACCAAAGAAATGATGGTACATCCATATGGCATTATAGATAAGAATGCAGTTTAAATGTAAATCAAGAAAGCCATGTTGAAATCATCTATCATTTTAGAGTTGAAAAATGATTCCCATTCCTATTTCCATAAGTAAGAGAAAAATATTTCCATTTTTATGTGAAAGCTAGTGAAAATGGTATAGTTCAGGTTACATTCAGATTAACTAAAAGACTCTAAAGAAATTTCTATAAGGCATTATTCAAATGTAGCAATCACCAAAAATACAAAAGTGCCACATGGAATATCTATAATTTGCTGGATGGGGCTTTGTTATCATTATAATTATAGAATCACAGAATCAAAATTTGAAGGGACCTTAAAGTCTAACCTCTATCTGAAAGTACATGACAAACGTCTATGACATCCTCAAGTCATCATCAAACTCTTGTTTGAATCTACTAGTAATGGGGAACTCACTACCTACCAAAGCAGCTCATTCCTTTTTTAAATAGCTTTAATTTTTAGTGAGAGCTTTTCTCTTTTGAATCAACATCAGTTTCTCTGACTGTGTGTGCACATTGTCCTTAATTTTTCCTTCTGGATCC
Source organism: Macrotis lagotis (assembly GCF_037893015.1). Lineage (NCBI taxonomy): Eukaryota > Metazoa > Chordata > Mammalia > Peramelemorphia > Peramelidae > Macrotis > Macrotis lagotis. The sequence continues at coordinate 43,856,297 of NC_133659.1, read as the reverse complement.
AAACAAAATAGATTTATTCTTTCTTTCTTTCGCATCATAACCTTTAAGTAATTAGAAAATAATTTTTTTTCTTTTTTTAGTTTTTTTTTTTTTTTGCGAGGCAACGGGGTTAAGTGGCTAGCCAAAGGCCACACAGCTAGGAAATTATTAAGTGTTTGAGGTCGGATTTGAACTCAGGTCCTCCTGACTCCAGGGCCGGTGCTCTATCCACTGTGCCACCTAGCCGCTCCAAATATTTTTCTTATTAAGGTTAAAGAACTGTAGTTAAGTCAATTGATAAGGATTTATTCAGCACGTAATCTGTGCCATTCACTATGTTAAGCACTGAGGATGTGGAGAAAGGCAAAAACTAATGCTTCCCTGAAGGTGCTCACTTTCTCCTAAGGTGGGGGGGGAGACATCATGGGAACAACTATATACATATAAGACACATACAGTAGAAATAGGAGGTCATCCCAAAAGGAAGGTATTTAAGTATGGAGAGTCGCCCTAGGGGGGAGAGAGAGAGAGAGATAATGGTACTGGGAGAAGGAAAATGTGATAAAGTTGATTGAAGAAGATGGGGTGTGAGTTGAGTCTTGAAGGAATCCAGCTAGCCAGGAGGTAGAGGTGAGGAGCATTCTTGGTAGGAGAAACCTCCATGAAAAGGCTTTGAGTTGGAGATGGAGTGTTAGAAGACTAGTGCTGCTGAACAGTATAAGACTCCTTAGGACACCTTAGCCATGCACCTCTCTAACTTGATCAAGGCTGGTTGGTCCTTCAACAGTATATAGTGGTGTATCACTAAGCTCATACTCAAGTCTTTTCAGTTTGGCAGGACACCTGCCCTAGCTTGGGTTAATAGGATTATAGGTTGAAATATTGATTTAGAACTGTTAAAGACTGTGTAGATCATCTAGTGAAATGCAACCTCCTTATTTTACAGATGAGGAAACTGAGGCTCAAGAAGGCTAAGAAATAGTAAGAGACGGGAGAAGGATTTGAGACTTTAGTTCCAAATCCAGTGCTTTCCATTGCACCAAATGTTTTTAGAGCAAATCCCAGGGTCAATCAGTCAATTAATCAAGAAGCATTTATTTAATTTCCAGTAAGAGCCAGGCACTGGGGCACTCATGATACACATGCAACAAATGAAGCCCTTGCTTTCAACAAGCTTATGCCCAACTCTGTGCTACCATGCAACACTGGAATAGAATGTTAGTGAGTTCTGAATCCTATACATCTTTTTATGGGTGACATTCATTGTTTTGACTGTGTCATACCATTGACTTTGCCATTCACTGGAACCTAAGCTCCAGGTCTTTTCTTGATTAAGCAATTCTTTATTCTTGTCCTCCATTCTGTAACTCTATTTTCCTACTATTATCTAAAGTTAATCATCTCTGCCTTTGTTTCTACCATCTTTTAAGACAGTTGCTGTGATGGGGGTTCAGAGAAGGGGACTCAATAACAATACCAACTGCAAAGTGTGATAAATAGCAAGGAAAAACATTTAAGAAGAGAATTTAGCAATGGGGGAAAAAAGAATAAATATCATTCCTCATACATCAAATTCATCTGGAAGAATATTCTCCACCCATCCTATTTGGAAAGAAAATTCCAAAGACTCAGAAAGAGAAGACTAAGATTCAGTCACCTATCATATAGCATAGATACAAAATAGAACTACTTCAGACAAGTAGATAAATTGTTACTAACTAGTCAATAACTTTTATTAAGTGCCCACTGTATGCCAGTCATTGGTGGGATTCAAAAAAGAGACAAAAAACAAGTAAATTGTCACCAGCCACTCGGTCAATCAGTCAAAAAAAAAACCCTTTATTTGGTGCTTAGTGGGATTGTGACAGAGGGACTTTTGTAGCTCAATGAAACTATGAGCTATGTGAGAGGTATAGGATTACCCAAGACAAACAAGTCATAATGAAGAATTCTGATAAAAGATAATCCACTGGAGGAAAAAAAATGGCAAACCACTTCAGTTCAGAAAACCTAAAGTTAGCATTAAAATTTGGACAGACTTTGGGAGATAGTGGAAAACAGAAGCACCTGTTATGCTATAGAGTCCATATAAGGGTCAATAGGATCATGAAGAGTTGGACATGACTGAGCAACAAAGAAGTAGGCACTGTGCTAAGTACAACAGATACAAAATGAGGCAAAAGAGTTCCTCAAGGAGCTCAAGACCTTATCAAATTGAATCTATCTTTAGTACTTAACTTTTTATTCAAAAATCCATATATCACTTCAGTTAATTTGAAAGCTTTGCCTTTTAATTGTTATAGTTCCCTCTTTGGCATGTAGATATTCTTTCTTTTTTTTTCTGTGTAATTGAAAGAACATGGATTTGTAATCAGAAAGTTAGGTTCAAATCCCAGATCTGTCATTTGCTTCTTTTGCTTGGGTAAATTGCTTATTGCCCTGAACCTCAGTTTTTTGATCTGTAAAATACAGAGAAGTGAGGAGTAGAGATGGGGAAAATAAGATGATCTCTAAAGTACTTTGTAGCTCTAAATTTGTAGTGGAAAGAAACGGAGGCAGAGACCTGATCCCTGCCTTATTGGTACTATGTGACCTTGGGCAAGTCACCTAATTTCTCTGAGTCTCAGTTTCTTCTGTAAAATGAGAGCTTTGAATCATATGATTTTTAAAGTCCCTTCCAGCTCTAAATCCCCTGATATCACATTATGAATTCTTTGACCCTTTGATTATGACAATTTAATCCAGTTCCTCCTTTTTTTTCAGTTTCCAGAATAGGTAGTTCTAGAAAGACCTGATTGAGGCTTAATGTCAGGTCTCTCTAGAACTTTAGACTTAATGATTTAGGTTTAATGTCAGGAAACATTTCCACAAAAGGAATGAGCTGCCTTGGGAGGTAGTGGAGGTCTAGCAAAGGCTAGAAGTACCATTGGTTTAGGCATTAGTTTCTGGGACTCTAATTCTCTTTCTTCCCAATCTGTCCTGCCCAAAAGTGTTATTGACAGGTGTCAAATTGGAGAGGCAGAACCCTAGGTGATAATAATGTCCTTTGTTGAATGTGAGTAGATCAATAAAACATTTCTAATAATCTTGAGAATTTTTCCAACATACATTTCAAGACTGGATTATTGTATGATAAGCTTGAGAATGAATATGACCAGGTTGTAAGAGACACTTCAAAACAAATGTATATTTTGTTTTTTTTAATTTTTTTTTGGTCCATACTCAAGATATCTTGGATAAGAGTCACAATGGCTACCTATGAATGGCTAGCAATCTGCATCAATGGAGGAAATAATCAAATCGATGAGATCAGAATCTCACTAGAGCCATAGAGTATTAAAGTTTAAAACATTCATGGTTTGATAGAGCTCAAAAAGAATTCTTATACTGTTAACTTAAAAACTGATGATAAATATTTTGATCAATGATCAATTTAGGTTTCTCTGCCATTGACCAATGATCAGTTCAGGTTTTCCTTTTTTTCTTTTAACATTTTATTTGTTTTCCAATTATATACAATAGTAATATGTACCCATCATTTTTTTTTGTTTGGGTTTTTTTTTTTTAAGGATTTTGCAAGGCAATGGGGTTAAGTGGCTTGCCCGAGGCCACACAGCTAGGTAATTATTAAGTGTCTGAGACCGGATTTGAACCCAGGTACTCCTGACTCCAGGGCCGGTTCTTTATCCACTGTGCCACTTAGCCGTCTCTATACCCATCATTTTTTGCAAGGCTCTGAATTCTACAATTTCCCCCACATCTCCCTTCCCCTTCCCAACAGAAGGCTGTTTGATAGTCTTTACATTGTTTCCATGCTATACATCGATATAAATAGAATGTGTTATAAGAGTAAACATAAACCCTCTCCCCCCAAGATGAGAAACCTCAAGAATAGAGAGAGAAAAAAAATTGTACTTCAGTCTGTGTTCAGATTTCACTGGCTGTGTCTCTGGGGTGAGTTGCTTTCTTTATCATAAGTCCACCAGAGAAGTTGCTTCAATATTTTTCCCACAGTTGCTTTTACTAGCTGTACCTCCACTCTATTCCTCCCCACTCTCATTTATTCTATTCTCTCTCTCCTTTCATCCTGACCCTGTCCAAAAGTGCATTGAATCTGAGTACCTCAATCTTCCTTCTCTTCTATCACCTATTCCCCCCTTCCATCCCCCCATTCCCCCTCATCCTGTCCCTTTCTTCTTATTTTTCTCTGGGGTAAGATAGATGTCATCACCCTATTAAGTGTGTATATTATTTCCTCTCTGAGCCATTTCTGATGAGAATGAAGGCTCACTCATTCCCCCTTGCCTTCCCCCCCCCACTTCATTAAAAAAGCTTTTTCTTGACTCTTATGTGAAATTTATTTTTTTAATTTTTTTTTGTTTTTTTATGTTTTTGTTTTTTATGTGAAATTTCTTAGCTTCTTCTTCATCTCTTTTTCCTTCCTCCCAGTACTTTCCTTTATCACCCACTGACTCCATCTTTTTTGCTGTATTATACCATTATATTCTGCTCCTTCCTATGTCCTGTCTATATATGCTCCTTCTAACAGCTCTTATAAATGAGAAATTTCATATCTTTTTCCCATGCAGAAATACAAACAGTTCAATATCATTAAGTTCCTCATAGTTAGTCCCTCTCTTCCACTCCCTCTATGGTTCACCACAGTCCTGTACCTGGAGATCAAACTTTCTGTTCAGCTCTGGTTGTTTCAGTAGGAAAGTTTGAAAGTCCCCTGTTTCATTGAAAGTCCTTCCATCTTTTCCCCTGAAAGAGGATGTTCAGTTTTGCTGGATGATTGATTTTTGGTTGTAAACCAAGATCTTTTGCCTTCTGAAATATCATATTCCAATCCCTATGAGCCCTTAATGTAGATGCTGCCAGATCCTGTGTAATCCTGACTATGGAGCCTTGGTAGTTGAATTGTCTGTTTCTGGCAGCTTTTAGAATTTTCTCTTTGATTTGGGAGTTTTGGGATTTGGCTATAATATTCCTGGAAGTTTTTCTTTTGGGATCTCTTTTAGGAGGTGACTGGTAAATACTCTCGATTTCTATTTTACACTCTGCTTCTAGGATCTCAGGGCAATTTTGCTGTATTATTTCTTGAAAAATGATGTCTAGGCTCTTTTCCTAGTCATGGCTTTTAGATAGCCCAATAATTTTTAAATTATTTCTTCTGAATCTGTTTTTGAGGTTGGTTGTTTTTCCATTTGAGATGGTTCACATTTTCTTCTAATTTTTGGCTTTTTTGCGAGTTTTATTTCTTCCTTTCTTGCAAAGTCATCAGCTTCCTTTAGGTCTATTTTGCATTTGAAGGAGTTATTTTCTTCAGAGAGCTTTTTTATCTCCTTTTCCAGCTGGCAAATTCTGCTTTTTAAGGCATTCTTCTCCTCATTTGCCTTTTGTTTTGCTTTTTCCATTAGGCCTAAACTGGTTTTTAGCGTATTATTTTCTTCAGTATTTTTTTGTATATCTTTCACCAAGTTTTTGATTTAGTTTTCATGATTTTTCTGCATTGCTCCCATTTCTCCTCCTAATTTTTCCTCCACTTCCCTTAATTGCTTTTCAAAGTCTTTTCTGAGTTCATCCATAGTTTGAACCCATTTTTCTATTTCTCTTGGAGATTTTGGATATGGAAGCTTTGATTTTGTTGTCATCTGAGTATGTGTTTTGATCTTCCATGGGACTGAAGTAATTCTCTGTGGTCAGATTCTTCAGATTCTTCTTTTTCTGTTGTTTATTCATTTCCTCAGCCCAAGACAACACTTCCAAGGCTTTGGGTTTTTTTTTTGGGGGGGGTGAGGACACCCCACTGGGACCTTTATTCCTCCAAAGTCTTATGCTCTCTTGCCTGTGCTTTGATATGTAGATGACCACAGCACTGCCCTCTGCCCTGGGGCTATCAGGAGGGAGCCAGCTATCTTAGTAAGGAAACCCAAACTGCAACCTGGATCTGAGTGTAGGCAAACAGCAGAGTCCTGCCCCAGGGAGAGCAGAGAGATCTCTGCAGACTTCCCTTACCATCTCTGGGGGAGCAGGATACTTTCTCCAGATTCTCGCTGCAGATTCTGCAACCAGTGCTCCTCACTCCACAATCATTCTGGTGTAGCACAGTTCTCTCCCTGTCCCTTCAAGCTGTTGCTAGTGGTCTCTGAGCTGGGCTGTGCTGCTCTGTGGCCGTGGCTTTTTTTTCCAAGCCCCGGTCCTGGTGAAACATACCTTTCCCGCAGAACTTCTAAGTTATCTTGGACTGGGAAAATGTATCACTCAGTCTTTCTGTGGGTTATGCCCCTCTAAATTTTGTCTAGAGCCATCATTTGTTCGTTTTTTTGGAGGTTGGGGGGAAGGAGTTCCAGGAAATGTTACCTTCATGCCGCCATCTTGGCTCCACCCCCCCCAATTCAGGTTTTTCTGCCCTTTTTAAAGCACCTGAAGGGGAAAAAATGTGCCATTAAATTAGCAGATTAACTGACAGTATTAACAGTATGACTATTTGTTCAGTATTAAATAAAAGCCCAGAATGTGAAAATAATAATTACATGAATAATAATGACTCTCATTTCCATCCATTTCTTCATTTGTGTTGGGTGGTGAGCAGGGTTGTTCAGTCACTCTTATTTCCCCCAACCTACTACTGACTCATTGCCTCCATGGGTTTCCTGCTATAAAAATTCTCCATGCTCTGGGGAATTGTAGAAAAAAGTCTATATTTCTCTCTTTCACCTTTGAGATCTCAGTCAGAGACAACACTCTGGAGAAAAATCTCAGTTTTAAATCTTTCTTTCTCTTAATCACCTCCTTCCAATTATATTGCCAATTAAGCACAGATTAGCAAATTTTCATGATTAACAGTATTATAAAAGATCAAGTAAACATTTAAAATGAAGGTAAACTAATTTTTAAGAAGTGAACTCTCCTTATATCACAGAGAAAAAGGCTTCAGACCACCATGAGAAAACTTAAATTGGAAAAGAAATAATTATTACTTTTGTGTCTGTAGTTTGAATGTGTGTGTGGGGGGGTCAAGGATGGTGGGGTGGGTGGGTGAGGTGATGACTCTCTTTCATCAACATACCATCTATCCTAACATTTCTGGTTCTCAGTTTAATCCATAGTACCTTGCTTCTAGAGTCCTAACACCTGCTCTGTGTGGTATAAAAGATAATCCAACCTTTCACAAAGAGGAGGAATCCAAAAGGGAAATCTCATTATGGATCTGATTCTCAATAACAGGAAAGAATGCATTGCTATAGTGGAAACCATGGGAACCTTAGGAGGAAGTGACTTCTCCATCCTAGAGCTGAGAAAAAAATGAAACTGGGTGTAGTCTGACTTGCAACCTAGATTTTGAGAAATAAGATTTCAATGGCTTCAGAGGAAAGCTAAGGTAGGAAAACCTTGAACTAAATGTTTCAGTCTGAGAGGGATGGAAGATGTTCAAGAATGAAATGAAGACACAAAGGGAAATAATCCCAATGAGGAGGAAAAATGAGATTTGTTTGAAGAGACTGATGTGGATACAAAGGAAATTCACCATAGAATTTAGATTTAAAAAAAAGAAATAAAGATAAGATGGAAATCAAACAAGACAATAGAGGATGGATAAAAGAGTGTGTTATGGTCCTGTAAAATAATGTCAGCATTGCTAAAGTTTGGAATGAGCTGAAACTGGTGAACAAAGCTAATAACAAGAAAAAGGATTTTTAATTTTTTAATTTTTTATTTTTTTAAATGGTAAAAAGGAAGATCAAAGAAGAGATAGGACTTTTATCTGGGGTGAGTAGAATAATGATTGATAATCAAGAGGAAAGTTGCTCAAATCTCATTTAGTTTCTGGTTTTTCCTACAAAGGTGAATGATCTCTACACGGAAAATAACAGGGCAAAAATGACTAATGGGGAGTTGAATCCAAGATAAGTAAGCAGATAGCAAAGACATCATTTAGCTTCCAGTGATGACTTCAAGTGACCTGGCTTTGATGATATGTCTTCACCTCCTGAAATAACGAACAAATGTGACTGCTAAACTAGCATCAGTCATCCTTGAAAGTTTATGGAAATCAGATAGGGGAAGTTATTGCAGCTTTCCAGAAAGGGAAGAGAACAGCATTTATAATGTAGCTTGACTGCAATTCCTGGGAAAACTCTAGAGAGGATTATGAAAAACATGGTTGGCAAATATCTAGAAAGGAAGGTGGTGATTACAAAGAACCAGCATGATTTCATCAAGAATGAGTTGTTTTAGACTAATCTCAATTCCTTGTTTGGACAGAATTATTAAAATAATAGGTTAGAGGGAATGCTGTCGATATCATTTAACCTAGATATTTTAGCAAAGCCTTAGGGGGAATACAGAGAGAAAATTTAATCCATATCTTTCTGTATCCCCCATGAAGTGAAGAACCTCTTAGCCACTAGCTGTATTGATCTGGCATTGTTAAGGCAACTGCAGAAAGGAATTCAAAATTCAACAAATCCAGTAGTGTTTTGGGGGGGGATGAATTAATTTCGATATTTGACTAAATATAGCCATTGAATGATGTTATAAATATTTAAATGACCCTTGGCAGAAAAAGGTTTCCCACCCCTGGATTAGATAATAATACAATCAAATAGATTCAGAACTGTTTCGATGTTCTAAGTCAGAGTGGTTGATGGTTCAGTGTCAATAAGACAGGAGGTCTCTAGTGAAGTCTCCCCGGAATTTGTGCTCAGCTTCCTTCTACTACTCAACCTTTTCATCAGTGGCTTGGACAGATGGCAGGCTTATGAAATTTTTGGATGACCCAAAGCTAGGAGGGATAACACACAAGATTTGGGGTCTCAAAGTATCTTAACAGTCTTGAGCACTGGACTGACTCTAACAAGATGAAATTCAATAGGGAGACATGTCAAGTCTTACCCTAGATAGAGTACAAATTCAACCCCCTGAATTTAAGATGGGAGAGGCCTGTATAGACAACAGTTGTTCTGAAAGAGATCAGGTTTTAGTTCTCTGAAAGCTCAATATGAGTCCACAGTGGGATGTGACAGTAAAAAGAAGCTAATGTAAGATTAGGTTGCATTAGGCTGGACACAGCTTCCAAGAATAGGGAGGTGATAATCCCACTGTACTCTGCCCTTGTCAGACCTGAGCTCTATGGAGTGTTGAGTTTAATTCTGGGTATGATAGTTTAAAAAAGATAGAATGAGTCTCTGAAAGAAGGTAAGGATGCTGAGAGATTTGGAGAAGATTCCTTTGAGAATCCAGTGAAGTACATAGACATGTTTAGTGTGAAGAAAACCAGACTTGGAAGACAGGATTCAAATACCTGAAGGGCTGACATTTGGAAGAGATGTTAGACTTGTTCTTTTTGGTGTCTGGAGCAATGGGTGGAAATTTCAGAGAGGTAAATTTAGGCTTAATAAGAGGGAAAACTTCCCCAAAATTTGAGCTATCTGAAAGTGGAATATCCTATATTGAGAAGTAGTGGGCTTCCCTTCCTTGAATGTCTATAAGCAGAAGCTACTTGCTTAGGGTGTTCTAATGGACAGATTAATGGAAAGCTTGGACTAGATGGACACCAAGGTCCATTTTAAGTCTTAAATTTTGTGATTCTTTAGTTGCATCCACCCACATTCCAATCCTCTAACTGCACATCTTAAAGTTTCTCTTCCTCCATTTTTGATGAGAATTTGATGGATATTATTAAATACTAAACTCTTCCTCAATTCAGATTCCTTCTTGAATTGGAGTCCCAGAGCTGTGGAGATGAACTTTTTTTTAAGTTTTTGCAAGGCAAATGGGGTTAAGTGACTTGCTCAAGGACACACAGCTAGGTCATTATTAAGTGTCTAAGGCTGAATTTGAAGTCAGGTACTCTATCCACTGCACCACCTAGCTGCCCCAAGATGAACTTTTAAAAGGACTCTCTCCATTTAATCAAGGATAAGCTTTTATTTTTCTTAAAAGGGATAACAGTGTTAATGCATTTTCACTTGGTTAACATAATAATAATATCTTATTATCCCTGCTATTGGCCCATTATTTTCTGTGATTATAACTATGGAGGAGGGCAGCAAATCCTCTTTCTTACTCATTCTTTCATTGATAAGTGTTTATTAATCACCTACTTTGTGTCCTGCCAGTGCTTGTGAAAGAAACCTAACAAAAAAGAAACAGCCCCTGTCATCAAGGAATTTTCATTTACTAGAATAAAACAGAACATCCAAGGATAGGTATATACCAAATTAATTATTGAGGGATGTGTAATACTAGCAATCACGCAGGAATCAGAATAGGATTCATATAAGAGGTGACCTTTGAACTGATAATGATATTTGTCCATTCTAGAAAAAGAATATGGTATTAGGGAAGTGATGCTATGATAGGCAGGTGAATCGGATTTGAGTGAGGGGGCCTCACTTTCTTCTCTGGAGCCATCTGGGTTCAGTGGCCAGAGATGAATCAGGATGATTGGAGATGACCCTGACTGCAAGGCAATCAGGGTTAAGTGACTTGCCCAGGGTAACACAGCTAGTAAGATTCAAGTATCTGAGGCTGGATTCGAACTCCCATCCTCCTGACTCCAAGGCCAGTGCTCTATCCACTGTGCCATCTAGCTGCCCTAGTGACTTTTGAACTAACTCTGGAAGGCAGCTAGGGATTCAGTGAAGAAATACTACATTCCAGAAACTGGGGCATATTTAAGAGAATGCATGTATGTATCCTTAGGTATTGTTAGGGCCACAACTATTATTTACTTTGTGTCATTGAATCAACACTGCCCAAACCCCTTGGTGCCAGGACTTCAGACTGCTTACAGTGTTTTCTAGTGCCCATAATACTGGCCACATATAGCCCAAGAGAACAGGCACATAAAAGCTACCTAAGAGCACTGCAGTCCCAGAATGCTTTCCTAACACCACAATATTTCACCTTTCTTTCTTTTCCTTTGTCCTTCCAACAGTTCTCCCATTGGACTATAATAGACTAGCTTTAATAGCAGCCCAATGCCTCATGTTATTTCTGCTTTTATAAGGTTCATCTCCGAGAGAGAGAGAGAGAGAGAGAGAGAGAGAGAGAGAGAGAGAGAGAGAGAGAGAGAGAGAGAGAGACCTTTCCTATGGCTACTAGTAGCAGCTGCTGCCTTCCTGTCCCATAGGGTAACTGCTTTTTTGCTTCCCTTATTTTGGTAACTCTACTTTTTTTTTTAAAGGATCATGCTGAACCAAAATAATCATATTTTCTGTTACCAGTCATCCAGATCTGATTTAAGAATCCCCCAAAATGGTTACAAGAGTCATCTTACATATATTGGCATTTTAAATGATAACAGTTCCATACCACATCAGACTAAACCAGATGTTCAATTAAATAAAAAGAGCAGATGTCAGCTCCCCACGAACCACTGTAAGCAATTAAATGGTAAACTAATTTAGTACATCATACTTTAAGGATATGTGGTTTCATCCGTCTGGGTATTTCTTCCAATGATATAGAACTTTCTATGCTTTAGTAGCTCTTTACAAATTACCGTTATCCAAAGAAAGGCATCTCATGGTGTAAAATAGGTTAAGACACAACTCCTAAAAAACTTGGTTATTCCATAAAGACTCAAATAGAAAACAATTGAATCATCTTGGATTAACAGTGATTTTATTATAAGTGGAAGAAATTAGACTCAAACAGAAAACAATCAAATCATCTTAGATTAACAGTGATTCTATTAAAAGTGGAAGAAATTGTGAAGTAGGTGAAATTAATCTTGAATGCCACAGTCAATCTAGATGGACTTTACCAGACATTTTCTAAATCCTGTGCTCTTAAGTTCCTGAATCATTGATAACTTAATTTGAGCTAAAATGCTAAGGACAATATGTTGCCCTCTAAACTACTATTTGCCTTCTAAAATCCTTCAAACCTAAATAACCTAAATAAAATGTGTGAATTATATGATATATATATATATATATATATATATATATATAATATATATATATATGTACTCACACACACTGGTCAGTACTAGGAAAGAGATATTTGAGGCACAGTCTTGATAACCTGGTTCACAGAATTTAGAGCTAGAAGAGACTTTAGATATAATTTAGATCAGTATTCTATTTTTAAAGATGAGGAAAAGGAGACCTAGAGAAGTAAATGACCTGAATTTCATTTCTCATCAGAACTCTGGATCCAGAAATGCTCAACTTCCTAAGATCCTGGGTTGGCCATGACTTCCTTACCTAGCTAGGCACTCTATCTAGATGAGGCCCCAGAGCTGTATACTTCCCTGTCAAAGATCTTGTCTTTCCAATGACATCATTTCCATGTGCTGCCAACATCATTGTATGCATTGGATCACCCCATTAGAATGTATGATTGTTGAAGGCAGGGCTGTCTTGTTTACTTATTTCCATTTCTTAACACAGAGGTTGGCACACATGCTAATAAGCACTTAATAAACATATTTTCTCCTTCCATCCTTCTTCTACCTTTCTTTCTCTATCATCTCTCTGTCTGTATCTATCCATCCATCCATCTATATCTATACCTATATCTATCTACCCATCCAGCCAGTCATCTACCCATCTACCCATCTACCCATCTTTTCATCTTTCTCTCCCTCCCTTCCCCCCCAGCTATCTATTTCTCTCCTTAATTTCCCAATTCTTCCTTTTCCTCTTTATCTATTTCCTATTTGATTTGGTCTTCTTTCTCCATATCTCATTTTTATTGTTTTGGCTTATACCTGGTTTTCACTTTTGTGCTCCTTTTAATCAATTTTGGGACCCTATCTAAGTCTTTCTTATTCCCATCTGACCTTACTGAACTCAAGGATCTGGAAGGCACTTTTAGGTAATACTAACGTTTATTCTGACTACTGGCAGTTAGTCCTTTGCTCCTTGATATACTGTGGCTGCCTTCTGACACTGAAAAGTGTATGAGGGAAGAATAAAATGGTGGGGTAGATTTAAACTTGATGTGTGTAGGGGAAATTTCTTAATATTTAGAGCTCTCTAAAAGGGAGAAAAGGTTTCCTCAACTTGCAGTAGATTCCCATAATTGACTTCAACAAAGGGTCAAAGTCAGCAAACAGTTATCCTGTTAAAAAAAAGTAGACTTACTAAAATAAGGGAAGCAAAATAGCAGTTACCCAGTTTCAAGCAGGGATTGGACTTCAAGGTTATTGAAATCTCTTAACTCTTGAATTCTATGTTCCTACATGTGAATGAATGGAAAATGGAGATAAATGTGGACAGTTTTTACTAGTAATTTGTGCCAAGCAAAGTAAAAGAGATTTTTGAGTAAGAATTTAAGGAGGTATTCCAAGGTCATGTGAGAGTTGGATTTTTTTTAGGATCACGAGATCTGGGTTTATTTCTACGATGTAGGGAAGAAATCAGTGAATTGAAAGACTGAAGATTAGAGAACATTAGGGGGAGTAGTTCATTAAAGGAACTTAGTAATCTCTACAGTTGCAAAAAAGATACTCTTACCATATCACTTCATTAATCAATAAATTCCAGTGACTCCTTTTTTCCTCCAGGGATAAACACAAAATCCTCTGGCATTAAAATCTTTTACAATATGGTTCAACCTATCTTTCCAGCTTTATTATATATTATTCTCTTTCATGTACTGTATATAGTCTAGGCAATATTCTTTATCTACTTAGCTTTTCCTATATATGGTAAAAATCTTTTGAGTACTTAAAAGATATCTTCTATTAGTCTTGTCCTGAAACATGGAGCACAGTAGTCTCTAAGGAATTAAAAATGCATTAATAATTCCACAGCTGTGTGGCCTTGGGCAAGCCACTTAACCCCATTGCCTTGCCAAAAACCTAAAAAAATAAGTGCATTTTCATATAAAAAAGCAATGCTAAGAGATATAGTTGGGTTATGTAAGCACAAAGTATCATTTTCTATTCTGTGGAACCTCTTAGACTTCATACTGGTCTCCAGAAACTCCTCATCCTGCAAGATCACATCATCCCTGAACTTGCATCTCTCTTTCCTCCCTCTTATTGGAGAAGGTAAAAGCTAGATATAAAGATACCTCTCCAAAATTCTTCACTTAAGGAGGGCCCCCCAAGGCAGCCATCATTTCCCACTGACTATCTTCCTCTGAATCTATCATCCTCCCCTCCAAATTGGATACTCTCACTTCCAGTACCCCAGCTTTTTTCTCTCTGGTATTGTCTTCTCTCATTATATTGAAAGCACTGTCCTTTGGGACTATCCTTTGTCTTTCTTTGTCGCCTTGTAGGGACAGTGTGTAGCTCATAAAAAGCACTTAAATATTTTAGACTATTGATATAATAAGTAAAGGAATTTGAGGAATTTATGCAAAAGATGCCATCAGAGAAATGGGCAAGCAAAAAAAAAAGATAGGCAGGTCACATGGCAATTGTGAAAGATAATAGATGAGCAGATGAAAGGCTCTACATTTATCCTTATGGTATCAGGAGAATATAGGAAAGATTCCTTAATAAATTCTATGATGTAGGAATGAAGTCAATGAATTAAAAGACTGAAGATTAGGGTACTTTGGCAGAGTCATTAATTAAAGGAATTTAGCAATTTCTACAGTTGCAAAAGAGATACTCATACCATATCACTCTGTTAATCAATACATTCCAGTGACTTTTATATAATAAATTCCAGAAAACTTCAGGGAGGATATGGACAAAAGTTCCAAAGGATGTGAAGATGTGGATGGGTTATGAACAGCATCATTGGAGAGAACTTCCAGATCAATGAACACCTGAGCATCTTGAATATAATTTATAAAAGTGTGAATTGATTGAAGAGCTAAGCTTCTGGAAAATATGGGAGAGTATTTTTTCAAGAGGAGTTGACTTTGGTCTTTCTCTGAGACTGAAATAAAGGAGTATAGAATAGAGAATGTTGAGAAATGAATTTGTGACCTAAAATTAGGGAGAAGAGGGAAGTCAAGGTGAATGGCTTCTATTTTTTTCAGTCAAGCATAATTGTCCAGTCCTGCTGGGAGGGAAAAGGGATGAGATGGCATAAGTTTGAGGAGAGAAGAGAAGATTTGGACTGGGTGCTGTGGGAATTGTGTTGGAATCAGTCAGGACAGAATAAAAGGAGTACTGTGCAGTGGTGAGGGACCAGCTGAGATGAGTAAATCTGTAAAAGATGTAGTCGGCACAGTTGTATGGCTTAAGGAGCATGGAATGAGCATAGAAGGCAAAGGGTTGGAGTAACCCAGAGTTGGGGTTTGGGGCAAAGATGTACCTTGGAGCCTTTAGATAATTCTGTGAAGAAAGAAGTTTTGTTACAGAAAACGCTTTCCAGAAGCCATAAAAATGACAAGGAATAAGATTTCTTTTCTCTGAGGAAGGCATGTTAATGCAGTAGGCAAAGAAACCAATTTGTGGTATTTGATAAGGTCTAGCATGTTCTTATGTCTTTTGGAAGAGCACTGTAGGTTGACTGTGGGACCAAGAGGTTACAGTTTCATGCCCTGACTATGAAATTGCTGAGTTAATCTATACATCATAAGTTCAGGAGAAATAAAATAATTTTTTTTCATCTCCTATGGCATAATGAACTATGTACTGTCTAAGCTAGTATTGCATACCACTCAAGACAAGTAGCAATTTCCATGAAGTGACAGATAAGCACTTTTGGGGAAAGCTGCTGCCAAGGATGATTCATTTGAAATCAACCTTGACAATTTTCCTGCTGACATAGCTGGCAGGAAGGAATACTAGTACAAAGGTTAAATTCTCTCCTTAAGAGCTGGAGACCTTCTAGGTTTGTGCCCTGGAGTGCTGTTTATCCAACCAATAGGATTCTGGGGTGGGGTGCCTAGTTCTGGAAGAAAACTTTGAGATCATCTCCTCTGACTTTTTCATTTTCTAGATGGGGAAACTGAGTCTCTTCTTACCCAAGGTTACAGAATTACAGAAAGCTATAATCAGAACCCAGATCTTTTGCCATTAAGTCTGTCTCTTTTCACTATATCACTCTGACCCTCAGGATAACTCATTATTTGTTTGCATTGCAAAAAGCAAAATCATTTCGATCATAGATTTAGAGCTGGAAAGGATCTTAAAGGTCAATCATCACATCTGACAATGTGTGTCCTGTCACTTTAGGAGATTCAGTGAATTATTATCCAAAACCAGAAAGCTGGAATGAAATGAACCAGGTCTTTTGATTCCAAAAGTAATAATGAATGCCCTTTCCACTGTTCTGTTCTGTGTAATTTTCTGAGATGGCTGTAGAAATCTTCCCTTGGCTGAACTTACTGTATTGATCTTCTGACAGTTCAGTCCTCTGTCCATGTTTTTGCACATGGTAGATCCTTGATAAAAGCTGACATATGGATGGGCTGAAATAGAAATTACATTGATCATTGAAATCCATAATAATCCTCCAAACTTGAGCAGCAGTTCCAATCTTTTCTTCCCTCCAACCTTTTACCAGGGCTGCCAACAATTGAGAAATTGACTGACTTGAAGGTTAGCTCATTCACTCTACCTTCCCCCCTCCAGAAGGGGTCATTTTATAAAAAGAAGGTAGAAGGAAAACAGTGGGTGGGAGAAAGAAGAGAAAGGAGGAATGTACACAAGCTAAAATTGGATCAGAGGCCCAATGTGGGGATGGGAGATGAATTTTTCAGGTTCTACTTCACTGTAGTGAATCAACCTATTTTTAAAAATTTTTTGGAATAAATTTAGACTTTTTAATATTTTTTGTATTTAGTATTTTTTTGCTGAACTTTATAAAATTGTGAGATCTTGGAGTCTCAGTTTACTCATCACTGAATAATTGGCGTTATTTTCTCATCAACTTGCTTATCCCTGAGTGACTCAGTTTACTCATCACTGAATGATGAGTGATTTTTATTATTGCTCTCACAAATCAATGCAGTCTCTTCTCAGTCATTGAGATATGGATCTAGAGAGCGGCTTTAGCTGAAATAGCAAAGACATGATTTACTTACACCTAGAACTTAAGAGTTTTAAAAAGGAAAGGATAATCTTGCTGCAAGTATAATGATCATCCTATTTCACATCTGGGATCTCATAAATGAAGCAATTAGATGTGATTGATATTTACTGAATCTACTTGTATGTACATACAAGGGCAAGATGGGGAAGAAGATGAGGGCAAGAACTCTTTGATTTTTGCCTTTGAATCCACAGCACTTATCACAGTTCCTAGTATACACTAAGTGCTTAAAATCTTGCAGATTGATTAGTTGTTCTCAACCCATCCCTGCTTGCCTATCCTGTGTGACTTATCCAGGTCCTTAATTCAACCACAGGGATTTTTCCAAATGGCTTAGGGGATTTGCCTCTTGTTCTGTTGACATAAAGAATTATTATATAAATGTCTGTAATTATTTTTGAATGCCATGGAGAATTAAAAAAAAATCAAAGATTATGGATCCACGTTCAGGATGTGCTTTATCAACACCATGCATATCAACTCCATATTGATACAGAATGCAAGTTTGGCTAGGGAAATGAATTCTGTCCCTGAGAAACTGCTAATGACTTGTTTTGTGTAATTTGACACCATTTGGAAAACAAGTCTTCGAGGAAGACATGTGAATTTTCACACAACAAAAAGCCACCAGTGATAATCACTACATTGCTACAGTCTTTGGATTACTTTGGCAAGACAACGTTGATCTGTGGTTTGCAGCTGAAAGCTCATTCCCACTAAGTAATTTTGAAGATCTGTCATTGCTCCTACCACAAAGAATAAGAAATGTGGTTTTCTGGAGATAAGCCCCCAAATTCACTGGATTGAAGGCTGTCATCTCTGCTTTA
Source organism: Macrotis lagotis (assembly GCF_037893015.1). Classification (NCBI taxonomy): domain Eukaryota; kingdom Metazoa; phylum Chordata; class Mammalia; order Peramelemorphia; family Peramelidae; genus Macrotis; species Macrotis lagotis. Next base: position 43,838,527 of record NC_133659.1, on the reverse strand, counting down.
GGCTTTTAGAAATAAGATGTTAAACAGACAGCTAAATGACCTGATTCTATGGGAGAACCTGGAACAATTTTAGAAGCCACACCAAAATTATGCAAAATTAAGAGCTTTCCAAAAATAATTTTAAAAATAACCTAGAATTATTCCAATAAATGCTAAAAAAGAAAAAATGTATTTGAGTCAGTAGAACATAAGATAACTTTGAAGTTCTCCCCAAAGTGTCTACCATACCCCATCAGAATCTTACAAGACTCTATGTGACCATATAGATGACTTTGCCCCACGAATTACTGACTATTGACAGCAATTAGAAATGAAGAGAATTATATTTATGTAAGATGTTTGCCGGTATCATGGAAATTGCCTGTACTAAGTTCAACCAAAGGATGTCCAATTGATAGAAAAGTTCTCAAAGATCTCAAAGATTCAGATCTAGAGATTAAAGATACCTGAAAGGAAATCTAACTTTATATTATTTTGCAGATGAGAAAACTGGGACCCAGGATTTCAATGGATTGCTCAAGGTTATATAGATACTAAATAGTTTATGGCAGTTTATATTTCCAAATCTACCATTACTTCCACTAAACATTCTTCCTCTTGCCAAATTTTTCTATTTGCAAATAATGTACTAATTGCTTCGAGCCATGGAATACTACAAAATCTCTTCAGTGAAATCATCAGTAATTCAATAGAGATAGGGTTAACCATCCATTGTTGAACACAAAGTAGATGAAAATGAAAAATATATTGTCAGTTGAACTATGATGTGCTAGATGGCTGACCCATTGAAATAGTCCATCAAGGTATTTGTTACAGAGAGATGATTACTCTGATCTTGAATTAAATAGAAAGAAGGGATTGAGTTAGATCGAAGTTAGGAAATAGCCCAGTGCATTCACTAATCCTCAACTGCTTGCAACTGCCAACTTCCATCTTTTAATATCAGCATTCCCCTACTAATGCTCTATAAATGCAAACTAAAATGCCAATTTATGATGTAAAAAAGTGTCAATAAAACTTGAAAATAAAGTTAGTTATAGGGCCTTCCAGTTGGAAAGGACTTCAGACAGAGTCCATCTAATTCAGCAAGTCCTTGAATTGAAAATACACTCAACAAAACACCTGGCAAGTAGTTGTCCAGCCTTTGCTTGGAGATGTTCAATGAAAAGGGAAACCCACTGCCCCTCAGCCTATTCCACCTTTGGTGTGTTCTATTGTTAGGAAGTTCCTTTCATCAAGTCCAAATTTATCTTTTTTTCAGCTTTCACCCTATCTTTCCACAACTCACTCCTAGTTTTGTCCTTGGGGATGGACTAAGTAGAACAAGGCTTATTTATTCTTCTTCCACAAGGCAGCCCCATAAAACCTTGAAGACAGCTACCAAATTGCCTCCAAGTCTTCTCTTATCTTAAACCAACCCTCATGCATCAAGATCTCAAGACTGTTCCCTCTCTTATAGAAACTCCTTATCTTATCAATGATAAACTGATCTTCCTAAAATGTATCACTGATGTCCAGGACATGGAGAGCCAGAGAAGGACATGGATTAGTTTTCTAGAAAGAATAAGAGTCAATGAATTGACAACCCAAGTTATTGGTTGTCCTTCATTCTCAGAGAAGACTACAACATCAGGGAGGTGATGTCATGATATGTACACAAATTGGATTTGAGTGAGGGGTCTGTGCTGAGTCACCAGCCTCACTTTCTCTTCTGGAGTCATCTGGGTTCAGTGGCTAGATGGGATGACTGAAGATGGCCCTGGAAGAGTCTGAGATAGGATTTGAACTTCTATTCTCTTCACTTTAAAGTCAGTGCTCTATCCACTGCACCACCTAGCTTCCCTTATAACCCAAGTATCCATAAGATATAAAGGCATCAAAGGGAGGTTTAGAGTGTTTTAGGTGGATTTTCATGAAAGGGTTTTGTAATGCATCCACACTGATGAAAAAACATATATGTCAACTGTCAAAGTATTTAGGCTTTTGTGGGCACTTAGATGTTTTAATCGTTCTTAGGTAGAGCAATGGATAGACTGTTGACTCTGAAATCTGGAAGATCTGAATTCAAATCTGACCTACTACAATGGCCCTAGGCAAGTCACTTAACTTGTTTGCCTCAGTTTCCTTGTAAAGTAGTTAGCACAATAGTGTCTGGCCCATAGTAGGTGTTATATTGTAGACATTGTAGACATTCAAAGAATAATTAGTGAATTTATGAATAAATGAATAAAGAAAATCTGATGCTGAATAATACTATTAAAATGAAAGGACCTATATTTTCTTTCCCCAATCCATTAAAACCTAGTAATAGTGAATCATACATTTGATATTTCACATAGTATTATATTTAGTAATTGATTAGGACCTTAACTGGGTATAATAAATCAGTTGGAAAAGGTTGGATATCTTGGGTCTTGTCCATGAAACATTTCCAAGACTGACTGAAGTAATAAGATGTTTGCCTGAAGAACTAGAAGTGGTTCTAAAGGAGCCAAAAGAATTTCAAAGGAGGCTGGAAAGTTACCATTCCAATGGAAGATGCAAAAGTTTATTGACTACCTATATAAAAAGATCTTATCAACAACTTAAAAGAGTAGTGATCTAATTACCTTTGGGTGTGGTTGATTTTCAAGGTAGGTTGGCTCTGAATTGGAAATAATTAATTCATTTTAAAATACTGGAGGCCAAGAATTAATTAGTTAATTCATTTCTTGAGAAGAGCAATTAGATTTGTTTTGTTTGATTCCAGAAGACAAAACTAGCAACAATGGGGTAGAGGCTAATTTAGGTTTGATTATCAGGAAAATTTTTCCTAACAATTATCACTATCTCAAACTGGAATTCATTTACCTAAAAATGTACTGGGTTCTCCCTCACTGAAAGTCTTCAAGCATGGACTGGATGGCTAGTTGTTGGGTGCATTGTAGAGGTAATACTGAGGAAAAGATTGCATCAGATGGCTTCTAGGGACTCACCAATGCCAAAATTCTATAATCATCAGAAACAGTTTTGCTAGATTAGTTATACTTTCATTCAGGGTTCTGAAACTATAAGCCAGTCCTCGACTTGAAATAACTTTAGCTTAAAAAGGTCAGAAATAGAAAAGTATTATCAGAAACCTCAGCATTGGAGGAACCATTTATAAATAAATAAAAATAGCTCGCATTTTTACAGAGCCCTAAGGCTTAGAAAGTGTTTTGCATATTTTTTTTTTCATTTGAGCCTTACAGTATATTAACTGGCATCTGTAGGGCACTTCAAGGTGTGTAAATTGCTTCTTCTACATTGTCTCATTGGATCCTCAAGATAGTCTTATGAGGGCAATGCAAAGGGCATACCTTGGCCAGTCTCATTTTTATACATGAGGAGAGTGTGACTTGTCCAGGGTCATGAAACCAGTAAATATCTGGGGACATTTATATAGCTTCATTTACAGAATGAATTTTCTGATATATCATCAGGTCTATGGTTCAACTAAAGGCATTATCAATTAATTAGATTCATAAGGTTTCACTCCAATCTCACTTCTCTGATGTATGGTAAGGTTCAAGGAGGTTTTAAAAGCCTTCCCATACTCATTACATTTATAGACTTCTTTCCAGTATGAATTCTCTGATGCATGCTAAGGCTCAAAGAAGTTTTGAAAGCTTTCCCACTTTGATGCCATTAATGACTTTCTCACCAGGATGAATTTTCTGGTCTTCCAGATTTCAAGCACAGCACTCTAATACAATACCTCTTCCATTTCTATGAAGTAGATGCCATAGTTATGATTTTCTCTGTTCTACAGTTGAGAAAGCTAAAAATGGAGAGAGGTTAATTCTCGTTCACAGTTAAAAGCTAGTAAGATCTCTAAGTGGGATTTGAACCTAGGTCTTTCTGAACTCCAAATGGAGCATGGTAAAATCTATTACAGCATGATCTCCTCACAGTCAGTAAAGAAACATTTTTAAGTGCCTATTTATGCCAGACCCAATGCTAAGTGCTGAGGAGACAAATAAAAGCAAAAGATAGCCCCCACCCTCAAGAAGTTCAATTATCTTGTTGGTCAGGCAGTTCAGTTATAACAAATGAAGTAAATATACAAGAATACAGATGTAAAACTAGAAGATAACTTTGACTTCATCTCGTCTAATAATCCAGGTTAAAATGAGGAGGGTCTCCACCATGACTAGGGCAGTGGCAGGGGAGAAGGAATAGAAAATATGCTAAGCAGGTAAACTCAATGGACCTTAATGACAGATTGGATATGGGGGGCTCGGGGGTGTAAGAGAAAGTGAAGAGTTGAAGGGGACACCTAAGTGGACCTGGGGGACTGGCAAGATGGTGGTACCCTCAACAGTAATGAAGAAGTTAGAAAAAGGAGACAGTTTTGGGGAAAAGATAATGAGTTTGGTTTTGGACATGTTGACTTTGCAATATCAATGGGACATCCAATTTGAGATATCTAAATGGCCCTTGGAGACAGGAAACTGAAGGTAGGAAAAAAAAAACTTTTATTCATGATACTAAAGGATCTAAGAATACAAGAGGCAGCATATGTATTCAAGGAATGCCTGGACAACTCATTGAATCCACTCTATTTGTTGGGAAATTTTTCTTTACATTGAGCCCAGATTTGACCCTCTCAAATTTTCACCCATTGGAGCTTGTCAAGAAAATAAGTTTAATCTTTCTTTTATTTCAATGGTACTCAATATGGTCCATAGGGATCTTGAGACATTTTCAGGTTCATTAGGTCCAAACTATTTTTCTTAATAATACAAAAACATTTTAATTTCTAATTTGGTAAACACTGACCATTTTAACCCATATGAACAAAAAGTTTTGGAGGAGAGTTAGTTCTCAGTAAATTTTAAGAAGATAAAGAGATCCTGAAACCAAAATGTTTGGAAATGGCTGCTCTACGTGGTGAGATATCAAAAAGTTGTAAACAGCTATTATGGGCTTCTCTAAATCTTCTCTCCTTTAGGTTAAACATCACCAGTTCCTTCAAGAAATCTTTATCTGGCAATTACTTTCTTTGAATGCTGTCCAAAATGTCATTATCTTACTTCATGTGGTAGGGTCAAAATTGAAACAAACAATTACCTTGGTTGTGGTCTAACCAGGGTAAATAATAAAGAAATAATTTTCCTACTACTGAACATTTCGTTTTCCTTAATGCAGAGCCTTTAGGCTAATGAAAGCATGGCTTTCTAACCTGCCATATTGTTGGTTCATAAGAGCTTTGTAGTCCACTAAAACCCCCTTGTCTTTTCCGGTAGGGCAGATGTCTAGCCACATCTCCCCATCTTGAATCTTTTTAGTTGAATTTTTGAGCCCAAGTATACAACTTTCATTTAGACCTATTGAATAAAATCTAATTAAATATGACACAACTTCATAACTTGTCAAGATCATATTGATTACCTGCTTTCATCCAGTGATTAGTTATTTTTCCCTGCTTCACATTTTCTGCAAATTTGATAAGCATATCATAAATGTCTTTATTCAAGTCACTGATCGTATATTAAATTGTACAGGGCCAAGCTTAGATCTCTAGGGAGCATTCCACCAGAAACCTTCTACCAAGGTGACATTGAAACATTTCATAGAATTTTGAAGTTAAAATAGACCTCAGTTAGACATCCAGTCTGGAAAGATCTAAGGATTCTCTCTAAATCATACTTCAGTGATAGTCAGTGGTTATTGTTTGAAATTCTACATGGAGGAGGAAAGGAAGTCTATTCTGTTTGCTCTAGTTGTTAAGGAAGGCTTTCCCTGACAATAACCCTAAATTTTAGCTTTATAACTTCTCCTTCTTGCTCCTAGTTCTACCCAAGGGGAATAAGTTTATCCTTTTTCAACATAGCCTCCCAAATGCTTAAAAAACAGCTACCATCTACTATCCCCATCTTGGTCAAGTCTTTCTCCAGCCTAAACATAGAATAAAAGTTCATACTTAGAGATGGAAGAGTCCCTTGATGTCATCAAATCTAACTCCTTGATTTGATTTGATTTGATAATTGGTAACTGAGGCCAAGAGAAATCAGGTCCTGTGATTTCAAATTTGGTACTCTTTATTGTGAGACAGCTTAAATGTATTAAATGGAGGGCTTGGAGTCAGGAAGACTCATCTGGAGTTAAAAAATCTGGCCTCAGATACTTACTGGTTGTGTAACCCTGAGGTAAGTCAGTTAATCCTGTTTGCTTCATTTTGCTCATATGTAAAATGAGTTGGAGAAGGAAATGGCAAACCACTCCAGTCATTGTCAAGAAAACCTCAAATGAAAGGGGAAAGTACCTATATGTGCAAAAGCATTTATAGCAGTTCTTTTTGTGGTGGCAAAGAATTGGAAATTGAGGAGATATCCATCAGTTGGGGAATTGCCGAGCTAGTTATATCTGATTGTACTGAAATACTCCTATTCTGTAAGAGTTGATGCAGGATGATTTCAAAGAAACCTGAACTTCACTGATGCAGAGTGAAGTGAACAGAACCAGGAAAACTGTGTATACAGTAATAGCAATATTGTATGATGATTAACTAGGAATTTTCAGCAATACAATGATCCAAGACAATTCCAAAAGATTCACAATGAAAAATGCTAGCTCCCTCCAGAGAAAGAACTTATGGAATCAGAATGCAAATTAAAGTACACTATTTTTTAAAACCTTTTTATAAGTGGTATGCTTTTTGGGGGGGAGGGGAGGGGGTCTGTGTTTTCATTTACGATATGATGAATAAGGAAATAAGAACTGTATGGTTGCATATCAAATTGCTTACTATTTCAGAGAGATGGGAGATGAGGAAGGGAGGGAGAAAATTTGGAACTCTAAATTTGGAAAAAAAAGATTGTTGAAAATTGCTTTTACATGTAATTAGAAAGAAAGAAATTACTTCTAAAAAAGTTAAGAAAAGAAAACCCCCAAATGGGGTTATGTAGAGTCAAACATGACAGAACAACAAATGAACAATAAATTCTTCATTGTAACAGGTCCCGTCTAACTCTACAATTCTCTGTTTCTTTGATTCCAAATCTGGATGCTATTTCATCGACTAGATTACTATCATCCTTGCTGAGTCTTACTTTGCCAGTTGGTCATTGACCCTTTTAGGGAGTATGAGTTAGGGATTGGTCCTGTGATGGAAGGAACTCCCAGAAGCAGAAATGCCCTCTATCGAAACTGGTTTGTGATAATATCCATAAAGTGTAGTTATAAAGAGTTGCCTACAGCACTGAATGTTTAGGTGACTTGACCAGAGTCACATAATCAATTAATGTAAGAAATGGGACTTGAACCTAGGTCTTCGTAGTTGATCCAACTCTTTTAGGATCTGCCTAACATCATAATATTTTTATTTGAATAATCTACATAGACTTTAACAAATTCATCCAGGGCTCAATATATTTTATTTAATTGATTGACAGACAGTGAGGAGGTAGGGGAAAGAACTCTGGTCAGTATTCTGAGAATCTGGATTCCAATCAAAAAGTCATGTCTTAGTAACCGTGAGTCTTTGTATAAGTTAATTTATCTAGAGTTCTAGTTTCTACCTCTGTAAACTAGGAATAATAACATGTGCTTTATCTAAAATGAAGGAATGAGGAAAGGATTTTGTGAGTCTGAAAGCACTATAGAAATATGAATTATAATTGAGTTGAAACTAGGTAATTAGTAAATAATTTCCCTCTTTAATTTGTTTTCTGCCTCATCCATGTTCATCATGTATCTGGTATAGAGATAGGGTTAAAACTTGCTTAATTATTCTGGTTTCATTAGACCTTTAGATTTCTGACCTTTGGGCAAAGATTTCTGGTTCTGTCACTACATCTCAAGTCTTTCAATAATAGGAGACAGTATGGTAGAACAGAAAGAACACTATACAAAGTCAGAGAACCAGGTTCAAATATATTGTACTATTATATAATACCACCTTTCTTCCTTTAAGTAAATATAATTTTCATTGATATGGATACTCCTTATACCAACACAAATCAGCTTTTTGAGTTGCTGATGCAAAATAAAATTAAAAAAAAATTATCTGGTGGCCAGTCTTCTGAGGCCAAGCCCTTATGAATCTATCTGGACTGTTCTTCAGGAAGAAAAATAGACCCGTGGTTCATCCTTGTGTCTATATCTGAAACCTGTCCAGCCTGGGAGTTTGTACTGAGACACCAAACCTCTAGATGAAGCATACTATCCTGCTCCTGACAGAGGAATGATGACAAGAAGCATAAGTGAGACATATTTCTGTATCTGGTCAGTATGTCAATGTCTCCATTGATTGACTGTGCTCATTTGCTACAAAGATTGTGGTTTTCTACTTTTTATTCTTGAGGAATAAACATATAGGTTGGGTCGGGGGGAGTGGAATTAGCAATAGAGCTGCCAAAGAAAAAGAAGAGAGTCATTGTGAGGGATCCTTTTAAAGCACAGAAGTGAACAGAAGGGAATTAGAAGAAAACATAGACAAAAATGTCAAATTTATTAGATATATTTTAAAAAGCAAGCACTACATAGAAATTTATGGCTTTATGTACATAGTACAATCCTCATTTTCTGTCTAAATCAGCATCAGGGTAATCTAAGGAGTCACAAACTGTCCATGAGTTAGGGGGGGTGTTTACGCCAAGCAGGTGAAAATTTCCCTGGTGGAATAGAAAGTTGAGATTTGTTCCAACGGCTATCAAGGTGACTGAAGTAGGTGCTGTGGAGCACTTATAGCTTGGTTAAACTTCAGAGACACCAAGGTCATCCTCTGCATCCTAGGCCATCGGGAGTTGTCCTGACTTTTGTCTGCCACTGGACTGATGATTCTGCAAGAGAGAGTAAAAGCTATTGACTTTGTGCAAATTGTAATTCATTTAAATCCAATTCACATGCAAGTGAAGACAGCACTCCATGATGTCATTGGTCCTCTTCAAAAATGAAAGACAACATCAAGAATTAGTTTGTTTATATCTAGTTTGTCCAGAGTTCTGTTTGCTTGTTATCCTCTCCCTCCTCCCCCAATAGACTGTGAGCCCATTGAGGGCAGGGCTTGTCTTTTATCTTTCTTTGAATATTCAGTGCTTAGCACAAAGTTGTTGCTTATTGATTGACTGATGTCAAGCCATTAAAAACATTAATATATATGCTTATATAAATATATGTATATTAATTTCCATTGTTGACTTAGCTAATCATGTGTAGAGAAAAATGAACTGTAAATCAAGACTTGCATTGATTCTTGACTCTATCACCCATTAACCATGGCAATGCCAATCCTATGAAGTGTTTTATTCACGAAAATCAATGATGTTGATTACCCAATATTCCAGATTTAATATCTGTAGTGAGATTTGAACCAAGTCTCTACACTCCTTTTAAGAGTTGGCTCAGGTACCCCTTTTTCACTCTACTGGACATTTAGGACCCATTTCACCTCTTTAGTTCTATCATAGAATCATCTTAGAGCTAGAAGGGAATGAACTCATTTTCATGGACACGAGGCCATCTAGCCCAACCTGTATTTGTATAAGAATGCCCTTTATAATTTACCCAAGTGGACATCCAGGCTTTGTTTATAGACCTCCAGGTGGGTCAAACCCATTGCCTTTTGAACCATCCATGCTTCTTTTGAATGTTCTGGTAGTTAGGAAATTTTTCTCAGTATCAAAGCTAAAGTTTTTCTCTATAGCAATATACTATTCTAAGATTAATTTCAAATTAGTTCAATTCAGCAAATATTTGTTGGGCACCTACTATATACTTGATTAAAATGTGAATGCAAAATAGTGCCTACAGTCAAGGAATTTACATTCTTCTAGGAGTCAGATTGTTGAAGGCCTTTCTATGGACACAAATGAACAAATAAAATGCAATTCAAAGATGGAAAGCAGACTAACAAGTGGAAAGATCAGATAAGTTGCTTGTGAGAAAGGTGACCTGAACTGAGTCTTAAAGGAAATGTAAGATTTAGAGAGATGGATAGGGAGCCATGTTGGTCCAGGTACAGGGAATGGCTTAGACAGAAAGAAATGCAGGCTGACAATGGTATTTTGAATCCAGAGAATGGCCCCTTTTGGCAGGAATATAAAATTTATGATGGAGAATAATGTGTAATGAAATCATGTCACAAAATAAGGCTTTGAGGTTCTGTTGCTTTTTTCAAATTTCATCTCATAATCACAGTTATTTCAAGGTGTTCCTTGGATATAATTAGGTTCACTCCATGTTCAGCATTCTAAACGGTCTGTCTTATTCCTTCCACAGAATTGTTGTTGGAACCAAATATTTCTTGTTTTCAGAAAAGTATTAGAAATGGAAACTTGATTGATGAGGTTTGAGACAGGAATAAATGGTAATATATATAATAAATAAGGGCACAGTAATTTTAAAAGAAAGGTTTATTGGCCTAACTATGACATTTCTTCTAATAACTCAAAAGTCTATAATTTAATTTACAGAATGAAATGTGGAAATCAATTATTTAGTCCACAGTATAGCATAAAGGATTTTAAAAATTATGTTTAGAGAGGAAACTGCCTGATTTATCAGTTGAATTTAAAAAGTGAGCATTTCCTATTGAAAGTAGTTTTCCATTTTCAGAACTCTCTGAAGAATTCAATCATATTCAGTGCAACAAACATTTATCAAGACCATACTACGAACAAGATGAAATATGATGAAATCCTGTCCTCTAGGAGCTTTCAATCTAACATGACAAACAAAGCAAGTAAACAAATAGTCATGAGGTACAGATGAAATATTATAAGAGATTAGACATTATAAGATCCATTTCAGTTGGGAAGTACAATAAAGGTTTTAACATATAGGAGCTGTGTCTTGAAAAAATGGTGAAGGTGATTTTAACAGGTGATGATTGTGATGGAGGGTAAATATGGAAGTTCTGTCGAGGCATGAAAGAGAGAAGGATGAGATTAGAAGATTGAAGTAATCCCATCTCATTGGAACATATAACATTTGAAAGCATATTGTGTATACTTTGACTTCAAAGGAAGGTTGGAGTTACATTGTGGCAAGGATAAGGAAATGAAAATTTATTCATTGAGCCCTTTGGAACCACTGAAAGTTTTTGAGGACAAAAAGTAATGGTTCATCAGCTTTGGAAAGGATAGATTAGAAAGAGGTTAGACTGTTTCCTCATCTGTAACCTGAGTAAATGATCACTGAAATTCCCTTTTCTATTTACTCAAAAATCATATGATTCTTTGATTTTCTTCAAAGGAACTGGCTGAAAGATCACTTAAGAAGATGTTTTTTGTTGTTATGTTCAGTCATTTCAGTTATGTCCAACTCTTTGTAACCCCATTTGGGGTTTTCTTGGCAAAGATACTGAAGTGGTTTGCCATTTCTTTCACCTCATTTTACAGATGAGGAAATAGGGGCAAAGGGGGGTTACTTTAGTCCAAAAGAAGGGTCATGGAAGTGTGAGACAAATGCATTGACAAGATGGTAGAAAGAAAGAACAAGCACCTACTATGTCTCAGACACTATGTTAAGAGCTTTATAAATATGACTTCATCTGATCTTCATAATAACCCTGTAGTGTGGTATTATTATTTGTTTCTATTATTTGTTATTATTAGTTCCACTTTGCAGTTGATAAGAAGCTAAAGTACATGGAGGTTAGGTGACTTGTCCAAGGTCACACAGCCAGCAAGCATCTGAGGATGAATTTTAACTCAGATCACGCTGATTTTAGACCCAGTCTTCTAACCATTGTACAACCTTGCTAACTCTAAAAGGAAAGGATGTTGATGGGAAGAGATATGAAGGCAGTATCAATAGGTGACAACTTATTAGGAAACAGAAAGAGTGAACAATTAAAGGTGATTTCTGATTGATTTTGATCCTGGGCAAGTGGGAGTATAGTGCCCTTAACAGAAATAGCACTTCCTCATGCATTTCCTACCTTCTCACCTTTTCAATGGCCATTCCTTGTACTTGATATATGCTCCTTCCCTATCTCTATATCTAAACAAAAAAATCTAGTTTTCTTTAAGAGTCAGTTAAACAATGTAAAGACTAACAGACTGCCTTCTGTGGGGGTGGGGGGAGGTGAAGCAAGAGTAGGGGGGAAAATTGTAAAACTCAAAATAAAATCTTTCTTAAAAAAAGAGTCAGTTAAAGTATCACCTTATACATGAGGTCTTTCTTGATAGCTCTTAGGATAATGGTACTTTCCTTCTCCCACTCCTTCCATCACTTTTTATCAATTATGTTTATATCTATATCTATATCTCTAGATTGTTTTCCCTGCCTAAACTGTAAGCTCCCTGAGGGCAAGAACTTTTTTTTTTACTCTTGGTTTTATGTTCTCCAGCCTAGCACATAGTAGTTGCTTAATAAATGCTTATTGATTGACCAATTGATTCATAGGAAAATTGGAAGGAGGGACAGATTTTGAAAAGGAGATGATGAGTTTAATTTCAGATATAGTGAGGTTGAGGTCCTGGATGCACATATAATGGGAGATGATACTATCTTAGAGCTCAGATCGGGGAGGTACTTCAAGAGTCATCAGATCCAATACTTTCATGTTACAGATGAGGAAACTGAGGTTAATTGACTTCAGTTACAGACTTCAGAAGTATAAATCTGATGATGGAACTCTAAAGAAAGTTTGGGAATAAAAGTCTAAGAAATCTAAAAGTCATCCATATGAGGAGGTCAGTCAAACCAAGAAAGTGGAAATCAAGAGAGGGAAAGAAGAGAATGGCCAAGAATAAGACCTTGGAGGCACATATCAAATAAGCTATATAAATGAAAACCTTAATTAAAGAACACAGAGGGATGAAAAACCAACAAAGGAGATAGAATAAGAGAGGTCAGACTGGTGAGAAAAATAGAACCAGGGACAAAGGGAGGAGCCACCAATAGCAACAAAGGACAGAGCAAACTACTGTGTCAAATACGGAAGAGAGGTCAAGATGAATAAAGACTAGTCATTGTGAAAAGAAGAGAAAGCAGGATTGGGAATTCTGGTGTCATCAATGTGTAAATTATTTTTTGTTTAATAATTCAAATTTATTCACCCTGAAGGTGTACTTGACATACACAATGGTATTTATGGGAAGAGCATTTACCAGAACAGCTCTTAAGGTTCACATAATAAAATTGTATTAAAACTGCCTAAATTAATTTGCTAAGGACATTGGAACAGTCTAGGCTAATGGATTTTGCCTCTCTAGAGAATGTCTACTCTTAAAAGAATAATAAACGAAAAATAAAAGGGCATCCTTTTCCTATTCTGCACAAGGGCTGCCATTCCCCTAGCAAGGAGCAGGAGGACTTTGACCCAACACAGAGTTAGTCCATGTGACCCCTTAGTCAGTGGAGTAGAGAGATCATTTATTCAGTGACAGAAAATTCTTGTTTCTCCTCTCCAGGGTCTGAATGTACTGGTTCAGCATCTGTCATATCCTGTTGACCTTAGAAACAGGAAACCAGTCTAGAGTTTCTAGCTCCTTATCTTCCCTCATTGGATTACTGCATCCCATCTGCTTGAAACACTTAGGTAGGAAAGGAACTCACTAAGGAATAAGGAGTGAGAGAAAGAGACAAGAGGAAAAGAGAATGGGGAGCCTACCTTAGAAAGTCACGGAAGGGAAACTCTGGATGTGAGAGTAAATTAATTAATCAGAATGGCATTATCAATCAATATTCAATCAACAAGAATTAATTGAGCATACCTATTGTATGTCCAGCACTATGATAGGAATGCAAAAAAAAGTTAAAAAGTCGATTCTTGGGGGGTAGCTAGGTGGTGCAGTGAATAGAGTACCAACTCTGGAGTCAGGAGGATCTGAGTTCAAATTTGACCTCAGACACTTGATACTCACTGGCTGTGTGACATTGGGCGAGTCAAGTAACACTATTGCCCCACAAAAAAACCCCAAAAAACCAATTCTTGTCCTCAAGGAGTTCACATTCCAATAGGGGAGATATAATAAAATATGTGGACAATAGAGATAAATGAAGTGATTGAAAGGTAACTTTAACATTAGCTAAGGAAGGTATTAGCAGCTGGGAAACTAGGAAAGACTTCCTGCCAAACGGGCCATTTGAGCCAAGTCTTAAAGGGCCCCTAAGGGATTCCTAGAGGAGATTATAAGGAGAAAGTTTGAAGATGAAAGTGAAGATGAAAGGGGAAGGAGCAGGTAGGTTGCATAGTGGATAGAGAACTAGCCCTGGATTCAGGAGGACTGGAGTTCAAATCTGCCCTAGACACATAATAATCGCCTAGCTGTGTGAACTTGGGCAAGTCATATAACCCCATTGCCTTAAATAAATTTAAAAAAAAATAAAAGGGAAAGAGGTAGAAAAACAGAATCTGAGCAACAAAAGTCTAGTCATTGGTGCCCAGAAAGTGGGATTGTTATTAATTATTATTATATTAATTATATATTATAATATAAATATATTAAAATATAGTCATATATTAGAAATTCTATTTTGTTATTATTATTATTAAAGATAGCTAAAACAGGTATTACAGGAAAAGTGATGCTCTGCTTGGTGGTTTCCTTCACAACTCAGCTCCTTCAGGAAGCGTCCAGGGGCTATTGTTCTGATCTTATCTGGTTACTGGACCCAGATGACTGCAGAGGAGAAAGTGAGGTTGGTGATTTTGCACAGTCCTCCCTCACTTAAATCCAATCACTTGCATGGCATGGCATGGCATGGCCTCACCTCCATGATGTCATGTACTTTTTCAAGAGCAAAGGACAAACAACAACTTTCTATAGAAGACTTTTCCAAGATCCCTCATCTACCCTTTCACATCCACTGCTAGTGCTTCACCTGTATTTATTTCCTAGATATGTATATATTGTTCAGTTGTTTCAATCGTATCTGACTCATCTTGATTTTCTTGGCAGAGATACTAGAGTAGTCGCCATTTCCTTCTCCTAATCATTTTACAGATGAGGAAACTGAGATAAAGAGGGTTAGTGACTTACCCAGGGTCATACAATTATTGAATATGTGCAACCAGATATAAACTCAGGAAAATGAGTTTTCTTTTAACTCCAGGCCTGTTAGTCTATCCACTACATCAGCCAGCTAACATATGTATGAGTATATATCTATATCTATATCTATATCTATGTCTATGTCTATGTTTATATCTATCTATGTCTATATCTATAGCTATCCATATCTATATCTATTTCTATGCATATATATATTTGTATGTCCATGCATATGGATATGCTTCTGTATACACATATAAATATGGAGAGAGCTATATATGTGTGTGTGTATAGATAACTATCTTTGTGTATAGTTACCTCCCCCATTGGGATATGGAACTCTGAGAAAAGAGGAGACTGTTTTTACCTTTCCTATCTCCCCAGAATTCAGCATTTAGAATCTGAAACAAAAACTCTTTTTTTTTTTTAGGTTTTTGCAAGGCAATGGGGTTAAGTGGCTTGCCCAAGGCCACACAGCTAGGTGATTATTAAGTGTCTGAGGCTGAATTTGAACTCAGGTACTCCTGACTCCAGGGCTGGTGCTCTATCCACTGCACCACCTAGCCACCCCAAAAACTCTTAATAAATATTTTTTGGCTGAGTGTTCTCTGGATCAGAATTTTGACTAAGATGGAGAATATATACCTCAGGGTATCTTTCTTGGTAGCAAAGAATTATGTGTTCCGAGAGGATTAGGAAGACTATCTTCATTCTAGTTTTACAGACTATAGAATGATGACTATAAAAATGATGAGACTCTTAAGAGTCTTAAAGAGATCATTTAATATATCCTCCTGCTATGAATCAAGACATCTTCCCAGAGATTCTTAACAAAAATCTGAGATACGCAGTGAAAATTTGAGCTATCCAGGGGTTGCCTAAAGGAGGATGGATAGCTAGATAGTAAGCACTAAAGGGACTTATCTGAACTTTGATCTCCTCCAGTGCCTAGCATAATGCTTTAAACCACAGGCATGTGTGTAATGGGCCAGAATAGTGGTACACCCTGAAGGTACAGTCCCATGAGTTCTTTCTCTCCTTTCAAGAAATGTCCTCATTTGCAATTCCAATGAAATTTCAGAGTGAGCAGGCTGGTGAGGAGTCCTCAAGACCATAACCATACCAAAAAAAAACCCCCTAAAACAAAAAAACAAAACAAAGCAAAAAAGACCATAACCATACTAGGATCAGTTGAAGAAGCTCCAGTACTCTAAACACAGCTATTCCCAGAACATAGAGGAGGCTTAATAAATACCTGGTGAAGTGCTGTCTTAGTGCACAGGGATCTAAGTTACACAATGCTCTACTTTGGGTCATTTTCTTGCTCAATCGCACTTCCACCAGAGGGCAGACAGGGGAAAGAAAGAGAAGGTGGCCAAAGTCAAAGCCATCAGTTTCCGGAATTGCTCTTCTGTCTTCTAAGTGGGTTGGTGCAATATTCTTGAACTCCTTAGAGCATCAATATCCCTTCTGTCCAGCTCCCAGGGGGTTATACAGCCCCTAGAAATGATAGAAATTATCACTGTGATTTCTGGTATATATTTTATATAAATACATAAAGTAAGCCTTTCATTAAATGCTATGAATATTTGTTTAAAGTGATCATCTCTTGAAAGGTTAATTCTTAATCATCTACATGAAAGATCTCTTCCGTTCTTGGAGTTAGCCAACATTTACACACAGATTTGGTGAAGTCTCACCAAACAGAAGATGACTGAGGACATTACAAAAGACAACAGACAATTTTGCTGGCATCAAAGTTAAAAGTGTTTTTGTATGAATAAAAAACTATCTAGAATCAGAAGTATAAAGTGGGAGAAATATTTGTACCAAATTATAAATTAATTTGTATCAAATTTCAAAAAATTGGAAAGAAACACAGAGAGCCATTCTCCAATAGATAAGAGGTTCAAGGATATGAACAAACATTTTCAAGAGAGGAATTTTCAACTCTAAAAGAACATTTGAAGACCAACTCCTAATCATCAGTAGTAAGAGAAATTCCAATTAAAACAATTCTGAGGTTTCCACTTGTATCCTGCAAACAAGATGGATCTTTAAGAGTTTGGGTTCCTCTTTTATTCAGGGCTGCTAGAATTGGAAATTGGGGGAATCGATCCCCCAATTACATCCTACAGGAGTAAAAGAATTCCTTCCCTCCATGAAGAAAGAGGCTAATTTTCATTTTGTCTTTGTCTTAACATCTAGCCTAGGACCCTGCAATGAAGGGGAAATAATATGCAGCGGCTAGGTGGTGCAGTGGATAGAGCTCCGGCCCTGGAGTCAGGAGGACCTGGGTTCAAATCTGATCTCAGACACTTAATAATTCCCTAGCTGTGTGGCCTTGGGCAAGCCACTTAACCCCATTTGCCTTGCAAAAAAAAAAACCTGAAAAAAAGGGAAATAATAAATGTTTATGTGGGGATTGGATTAGAATGTATTCAGTTGTCCAGAAAGAGCTCACCCCTATTATTAGTCAATCAATCAACAATTATTTATTAAGCATCTGCTGTTTATTACAGGGCAATGTGTTAGGTATTGGGGACATAAAAGTAAAATGATAAATAGTTCCTGCCCTCCAAGAGCTTACATTCCTTAAGGGGAGACTGCAAGCAAAATATTAAGTAAATACAATGTAATTTTAGTGAGAGAGGGACAAGAATGTGAGAGTTTAGGAGAACCTTCCTGTAGGATGTCATTTGTTTGACAAGAAGCAAGAGATTCTCAGAGGCAGAAGAGATGAGGAAGTGCCTTCCAGGGACGAGGGGCAGGCTACACAAAGGCATGAAGATGGACAGTGGGATATTACGGATGAAGGCCAGGCTGACTACAATTTAGAAGGCATAAATAGGAAAGAGGCATAATAAGTCTGAAATATAGCAGAACTAAGAGCACTTTGTGTTTGATCTTAGTAGCTGCTTAGAAGCAACAGGAAGCCAATGGAATTTGTTGAAAAGGAAAGTAATGCCACTGTTTTAGGAATATGATTTTAACTTCTCTTTGGAGGCTGGATTGAAGGAAGGAGAGGTTTGAGTCTGGGGAATCAGTTAGAGGCCACTGCAACAGTCCAGGTTACATGATCATTTTTGTACTTTAAAAAAGTGTTCCAGTCCTAACCTTGATCCTTCCAAAGAACGTAATCCTGGTCTTCTTTTTTTAGTTTTTTTTTTTTTTTTGCGGGGCAATGGGGTTAAGTGACTTGGCCAAGGTCATACAACATGTAGTCGTCCTGGTCATTTTAATCATTAACCGATCATTCAGGTACTTCTTTTTGTGTGTGTGTGTATCCAGTAAATACATACTGAGAGGGATAGAAGCAAGGTTGAACCGGCACCTCCTCATGAGAGCTGACTGTTAAATTTTCCAGACTGAGCATTTACACTTCAGAACTTGGCAAAGGTTACAAATTAGGGATGATTATGTTGTTGCTTGTCTAGGCTTAAAGGAATAAAGTATTAATGGTCTAGATTAAACTTTAAAAGCTGTTTTCTTGTTTTTGGAAGTTGTTGAACATTTAAGCACCCCATGGATAAAGTCATATATGACCCATTCCCTGCCCTCAAGGTGTTTGTAGTCAGCCTATAGAGACAAGTCTGGCTGAAGAAATAATGACATCATGATGACATAAGCAAGTGCCAAATGGTGAGATTCTGCTGTGTTGTAGGTGTTTGCTCCCAGAAGAGAGTTCAATGTGGGTTGGCTCTGGCTGCCCATTTATGAATTAATAGTCTATTAAAAGTAAATAAAAGTCTGATCTAATGCATAGGAAATGTATTGTTCCAGTACTTTGAAGTTGAATGTGGATGTGGACCAAAAATCCCTTTTTGACTTAGTAGATTGTCATCTTTCTGGGACCAAAATAGTCATAGGATGACCTCATCATCTTGCAAAATCTCATGAGCCTCTGTTCTCTACCTCATCACTACTCTCTCCCTCTCTGATTGGAGAATGGGGCTATGAACTCCAAATCTCCATTTAATGGAATAGCTTAGCTCAGATCTCTCCTCATCTCTGACCTGGCTGCTTTACCTTGGGATTTCTCTGATTGGTTTCTTTCCCAAGCACCATATTTTCTTCTCCTCCCCTTGCCCACCCTTCTTAAGCTTCCATTTGTGTATAGTCTTCCTTCATTCTTTGTATCCTCAGCACTTTGAACAGTTTTTGGAACATAACTTTGCTGTTGCTGTTGAGTCATTTCAGTCATGTTCAACTCTCTGTGATCCCATTTGGGGCTTTCTTGGCAGAGAGAGTCCGGGATGTTTTGCCATTTTCTTTTCCAGCTCATTTTATAGTTGAGGAAATTGAGACAAATAAGGACAAGTGACTTGCCTAGAGTCACACAGCTGGTGAGTATCTGAGGTGGTCAGATTTCAACCCATGAGGATGAGTCTTCCTGATTCCAAGCCTGCTACTCTATCTACTGCACCACCTAGCTAGATCATAAAAGCTGTTTAATAAATATTTACTGACTATTGATTAAAGAGCTTCTCTGGATTTTGCTAAATTGCCTCTCAGACAACAGATATCATAAGTCATTAGCTCTTACTTGATGCAGGACAAAGGATGATTGATCTGCGGGGAGGGGCTAGCAAAATACAATTCCCAAATTCTCTGAATGTGCCAAAGCAAAAACATTATGAGAAAGATTTTCATATTCATGGATCTTGCAAGAATGTCACCATCAGTGTTTCAAGGCAACACTGATCTTATAAGATTTTAGAACTACCACCTTTGGGGACAAGAGACAGGACGAGTCCCTCAGAAATTCTGTTGGTTCAGAACACACACAGAGTATTGTGTTTAATATGGGATACCACAAGTTAGCTGGAATGGACACAGAATTCATTGGACACAGTTGTGAGAGATCTCCATGGCTGTCTGACCTGATGAATACATGAATCCCTATTACCACATATCTAACATCAACCTGCTTAAAGATTTTCAGTGGGGGGGGGGAATACATTTTCCCTTTGAGACAACTCATCCTGAATGACTTTTGGGGATAAACCTTCAATCCAGGGTACATGAGAATTAAGAAGGAACTGTAGGGTGTTTAATTTGGAGAGGAGAAAGCTCAAATATGCCATGATTACAATCTCTGAAGGCTTGGGCAGGTTCAAAGAACATTAGATTTATTCTGTTTGATCCCAGAGAGCAGAACTAGTAGCAATGAATAAATATAACAAAATGACAAATTTAGGCTGGATATTTAAAAAAAAAACCTAATAATTATATTTATCCCAAAAGTTACGGAGTAGAGTAAGTGGGGTAAGTTACTGAATAGTTACATACGCAATAAGGTTAGGACAATCTCCAGGCAAAATCTGGATGACCAGCTTATAGTATAATCAGGTATATTATGGCTAGGATTCTTTTGTGGGTCTGGCATGGCTGCTGAGATCCTTTCCAAATATGAAATTCTGTGATTCTGACCCAGAGAAAAGGGACCAAAAAATGATGATTGGCTGGGACTCCATGGAACAGGAATCCGATTTCTTTCCCTCCCATCCAGCAAAGTCCTTGTGACAGGGACATGAGTAACTACAGACAGGGAGGTCTGCATCAAAGGAAAAAAGGATTGGAAAAGTCATACCAAAGGAATGTGGCCAGAAAGGCCCTCCCAACCACAGCTGCTACCTGAACATCCAGGATTGGCAATGAACCAAGGAAACATGCTGAAACTGCAAACCTCAATGACAAATGGCAAAGTTACAAAGGTTTAAATCTGAAATGAAAAAAGGAACTGTTTTTGGCCTGAAGAAGAAAGGAAACTCAAGGCCAGTCTTGGCTACATTATGTTTCGGGAGGGAAAAAAATTCAACCATGTTGTGAATCAGGTTCTCCTAACAGCTTGCTATTTGAAAACTGAGGGACCAGGATGTTCCCTGTCAAAATAATTAAATCCATCTAAGGCTTGGAAAAACATTCGAATGCATGAAGATTGTGGTTAGAAGACCAGATTTAACGAGTTTACTTGCATTATGTGAGCAGTGCTTTCTAAATATTGAAGATGCCAGTCTTGGCTTCGGTGTAGGAGATTGGTGGGCTGCACTTCTGCACTTGCTTGGAATTATCAGTTACTGTTCCAGCAAGTGTGTGTATATATGTATATGTGTGTGTGTGTGTGTGTGTGTGTCTGTGTGTCTGTGTGTGTCTGTGTGTGTCTGTGTGTGATTGAGCTGCCCTGGTGCCCTTCTCCACAGTATCTCTGAACACGTAGCACAGAAGGGAAGATGGAGAGATAAACTTACTGTGTCAAAGATGAGAGTGGTTCCTTCATCAACCTCTTAGTAGTCTTTGGGATTGTAGGAGAATCAAGATGAGGACAGATGATCCAGCCTGGTGTAATGGAATGAGTATTGGTTTGGGGGTCAGGAGATCTGGGTTTATCCTCTAAAAATGAAGACCTTTCTTGACCTCCCCCCCCCCACCAGGCATCAGTACTTTTGCTCCAGTCAAAGACTTTGTATTTACTTTGTATATGTGTATATTCATATGTGTGGTTTATATTTACCCTTCTGTTCCATCCCTCCAGAGGAATGGAAGCTCAATGTGTAGGTGTTTAATGGTTAAGGGTCCTGAATTTACATCATATGAAGATCCATTGAAGGAACCTGGGATATTTAACTTAAAATAGATTCAGTGCTAGGAAATAGAGGTAATTTTAAGGTTATTATTTGGATAAGAAATTAGATGATTCTATTTGGCCCTAGAGAACAGAACCAGGGGAAGAGGATTGGAAATTATAAAGAGGCATATAAAAGCTTGATGTAAGGAAAAACTTTTTAGAACTGAATATAAATTGGATAGGGAGCCCAGAGAAATGATGGCTTACCCTTCCTTAGATGTCTTCAAGTTGGGGTTGGTTAATACTTGTTGGGAAAGCTAGGTGGTGCCACAGTGCATAGAACATGGGACCTGGTGTCAGGAAGACTCATCATCCTGAGTTCAAATTCAGCTTCAAATAATTGGGCAAGTCACTTTTTGCCTCAGTCGCTACCATCATCTCATTAAATTGGTTTATTCCTCACTGTCCTAATCTGTAAAATGAACAGAGAAGGAAATGGCAAACCACTCCTGTATCTTTGCCAAATGGGCTCATGAAGAGTTGGACACAACTGAAAATGACTGAAAATACCACTTGTCCTGTTTGCTTAAGGGATGGAGCTGCTGAATTGCCTTCTACCTCTCAAATACTGTGATTCTGTGATTGAATGATTGGATAATCCAAAATCCCTGACAGCTCTCAATCCCATGACCCTTATTCCACAGGTTAAATTGCTACAAGAGATTCCTGGTTTTTTTAAAAATTAATTTTCAAAGCTTGTAATCTATTTTTTGTGTTTGGAAAGGATTATACATTTTGAATGTGTTCTTTGGATAGTAGATAAGAAGAAACTGACCTCAAAACCAGGAAGACCTTGGTTGAAGTGACACCTCTGACACATCTTGACTGTATGACCCTGAACTAGTCATCTCTCCCAGAGATCTCTCTAAGACTACGCACACATTGGAGAAAAGTTTCTCATCTGCTTTGCTTCAGGAAGTTCCTCCAAACTCTCTATACAGTGGGTGTCAGTAGAATATAGAGGAAAAAGCAATGAATTTGGAGTAAGAAGACCAGGTTTCTATCTTTCTATCTGCTAACTGGTGACTTGGAGCAATGCTTTATCCTGTATAAGTTTTGTTTTCTTCATCTATAAAATGAGGGATTTGGAACAGATCCCCCTGATTCCTCTCATCTTTATATCTTGTCCTAAGTCTCAATCAGATCTCGGGTCTATTAATAAAAAATGGGTTATAATTCTTCTTTCCTCCAGAACAGACAACAATTACATGACCAACTATGTACAACTCTTCCTTTGAATTGAAGGGTCCTAAGAAGACAGGTACCCTGTGGTTCTGATGACCATTTCTCTGGTGACCAAGTTGGCAATTAACAGGAATGAAGGCAACCCAGTAACTGTGAAAAAGAACTTTACAAGTAGAGGATCCATAATGCTAACTCTCTGCATGTCTTCCAGTAAGTCATTTAAATTATTTACACCTCAGTTTCCCCATCTGTAAAATGAATGGTTTGAACGCCTAGTCTCAGGAAGAATTGAGTTCAAATATGACCTCAGAACCTTATTAGTTGCGTGACTTTAGGCAAGTCATTTAATTCCTGTTTGCCTCAGTTTCTTCATCTGTAAAATGGAGATAATAATAGTGCCCACCTCTTGAGGTTGTTTTGAGAATACAGTGAGATATCATTTGTAAAGTGATTGACACATAGTAAATGCCATATGTATGTTAACTATCATCATCATCATCATCATCATCATCTCCATTATCATCATCATCATTATATGTTCTCTAAGGTTCTTTCCAGTTCTGGATTCATAATTCTTTGAGTTAGAACAGAAGCCAAGTATCACCTTTCCATCTTTAGCTCTCGCCATCAGAAGGCACTTTAATTTATAATGATTCCTTCCCATTTATGAAAGAATCCCAATGCTCAATAGAGAATGAGAAAAGGCTGGCTTTGGTCATCTCCCGGACCTCAATTCTCTGCTGCCTTGCTCATTCCTTCTTGAGTAAATACTGCTGGGAATTCCAACCCCACCCCCCACCCCCACCAAAATGAACAGCACAGAAGAAAAATATCAACAGGGCCAGACCTAGCCAAAAATGTAAGTGGAACAAGGGAAACAGATTTCTATGCCTGGCATGTTTCCCATGTTGGCACTAACTAGAATACATGCCATTCTCAAAATTTCATTGGCATCTGTGATATTCCTAAAAGCTGGATGATCAAAGTCCCCTGAAGATCTTCTGCTTAGTTATGTGGTTTTTCCTGCCTCTTTTCCTTGACCCAGGCTCCCCCAGGCCCCTATAACTGACACTTTATACCACTGATAAATTGTTCTATGGTTGTGTCATCCTTCCACTCAAAGCTATTCAATGGTTCCTATTTCCAAATAAATAAAGTTCAAAGTCCTTGGTCTGGCATTTAAGGTTAAAGCCATTTCCCCAGCTTTGTCTTATTCTTCCCCCTTCAATTTACTTTATCCTTAAATCACATTGGGCTTCATGTCCTGAATTTTCCCACTTCCTTACATTGACTTCTAGTTTGTCTCTCCTTTCACCTCCATTTGCCTGTTAAATTCAGATGAGACCTTGAGATGTTAAGAAACTTTCCCAATGTCACAATAAATATAGAAGATGTAGGATTCAAATCTGTCCTCTGGTTCCATATCCTCCGCTCTTTCTATTCTTAGATTATTCCCCATCCAGAGGAAGAAAAACAAAATAAAACAAAAAACAACCTTTCAGAATCTGATGAACACTTTATAAAAATAATAGTTGATACATCTCTTTCCCTTAATCCTAATTCCTCATACTAAAAATTACTAAACTGTAAAGATGTTTATCCAAATATGTATGTGCAATGGTAACCTGTTTGCCACTGAGGGGAGGGGGGGTGGGAAGGGAGGGTAGAAGGAAATTTTGTAACTTTAAAATATACATGTGTATGTGGATGAAAATAAATAAATATGTTTTTTTAAATAAAAGGAATTTGGAAAGGATTGGGAGACTAACCTGGTGATGAACTGAGTGCTTATCACTCAAGGACTTGTAGGGTGAAGCTTCCTAAATAATGTTCAAAGTAGTCTAATAGTGGAAGGTCATCCCTTGGAAAGTATGGTCTCTCCTTCACTGGAAGTCTTCAAATAAAGATTAGAAGACCCCCTGGTAAGAGTGGAGTAGTAGGAATTGTTTTTCAAGTATTGAGTAAGATATTTTCCCACTCTGAAATTCTATAATTCTGTGATACTGTGACCTGCTCAGGAGGTCATAACTCTGGAATGGGAAGTGAGCTTAGAGGTCATCTCTCTAACTTCCTTTTTTTTAGCAAATGAGGAAACTAAGACCAACCTTCCTCACTTGGTTGGGAAGTTGGCCATAGGTTAAGGACTTTCTCAGCTATAGAGTTTCATAAATAATATTTACTAAGACATAAAGGGTTTCAGGCTATGTCAATGACAAAAAGTATCTGCATCACTGAAATCACAAATCCTTGAAGATTTTAGGTATAGGACTTTCTTTTTCTTCCTTAGGGATATGATTTCTCTCTCTCATCACATTCAACTTATATCCATGTAAACCATGGAAACAATGGAAAGACTAAGAGACTGCCTACTGTGGGGGGTGGGGGGAGGGAAGTAAGATAAGGGGAAAAATTGTAAAACTCAAAATAAAAAATTTAGGTATAAGGAAAATCGTTTCATCATGTTTGTGATAATACAGTACACTGAGATCTGTCATCTAGAGTCATTTTTGTCTTGTTAATTTATGATTCTCTTTTCATGAACAAATCATAGTTTTACAGCAGTAGAAGGGAGCTTCAAGGCCACCTAGTTCAAGTTCATATTTCATACAAGATTCTCCTTTGCTATATCTCTTTCCTCAAATACTTCCTATAACAGGGAGATCACTACTTCACAAAGAAGACTATCCTATTTCTGGGCAGCTTCCTTGGTTAGAAAGTTCTTCAATAAATTGAGTCAAAATATGTCTTCCTGCTGTTGCTTCCACCCATGCAATATTCTTTCATCTCACACCTCACCACATGCTCTTTGATGTAGTGACACCAGTGTCCATGCTAATATACTTCATCTTTCGATTCTAATCATTTCTTGGAGTTCTCTCCTTCCTCATCTCTACTTCTCGGCTCTCTGAAATCCCAGCTAAAATCTTACCTTCTACAAGGAGCCATTCCCAAATCATCCTTAAAATTCTAGTCCTTTCTTGATTATTTCCAATTTATTATTTTTATAGCTTGTTTCTGCATAATTACCTGTGTGTTTCTTCCATTAGATCGTGAGCTCTTTGAGAGGAGAGACTGTCTTTTGTCTTTCTTTATATCCCAGGTATTTGGCTTGGTCAATATACAGTAGGCATTTAATAAATGTTAACAATGGTCTGCTTTCTGGGGTTATACAAAATAAATTTAACCCCTTCCCCATGTAGTATCTCCTCAAATACTTGGAGAAGCTATCATGTCCTCCTGAAATTTTTTCTACTTTTTTCTTAAGCTAAACATCCCCAGTTTTTTCAGCCATTCATCACATGCCATAGTTTCAAATTCCCTTCCCATCTTTGCTGCCCTCCTCTGGACACATTCCAATTTGTCGATGTCTCTCTTAAATGTGGTTCACAGAAGTGAACACCATGTACTAGATGTGGTCAGAACAGCATAGCACGCAGTGGGACTAATGCTTTGCTTACTGGATACTGTATTTAAAAATAAATAATGTGGCTTAAAATTGAATTAGCTTTTTTGGTCAGCTACATCATATTATTGACTCATATGGGGCTTGGAATAAAGCAAAATTCCTAAGACATTTTGAAATGAACTGCTTCACCTCTCCTGAAGATAGTTGTCTAATTAAATTTCTTAATCTAAATGTAAGACTTTATTTATACCTATTCAATTTCATCTAGTTAAATCCAGACTATCATTCCAGCCTGCTGAGATCATTTTTTGAAACCTGATTCCATTATCCAATATATCAACAATCTTGTCCAGCTTCCTGTCATCAGCAAATTAGAGAATTGTGACTTGTATTATATATATATATATATATATATAGTCATTGATTTTTAAAATGTTGAACAGGATAACATTAAAGACTAAATGTAGCAGTCGACCATTGAAATCCCTTTCCAGGTTGACATAGATTCATTAATCAATGCTTTGGGTCCAACCCTCCAGCTGGCCATGCATCCGGCCAATTGCTCCATTATCTGGTGTACACTCCTTTATCTCTTGCCCCAGAGAATCACCAGAGACTTTGCTTTATCAAAATCCTGATACACTATGTCTGAAGTATTCCCCTGATTTACCAGCCTAATAACTTTATCCAAAAAGGAAACGAGGTTAGTTTGATATGACTCCTTCTTGGTGACCTCATGCTGACTCCTGGTGACTACTACTTCCCCTTTTAAGTACTCACAAGCCATCCCTTTAATCTATTTGGTGAATTTTGTGAGCAGACACATTGAACTCACCATTGAGCAGTTTGTAGACTAAACCTTTTGTCCCTACTAGTAAATAGGAATAGTATTTGCCCATTTCTAGTCTCTCAGAACCTTTCCTATTTCCTGGAGCTCCTCCAAGATGACTTACTGGCTGTAATTCTATAATCACTTGGCAAATTCTGTGATTTGTCTGAGTCTGAAGACTTGAGCTTCAACACAGAATTGATTTCTTTATTTCCTCCTCACTTTCCTGGACTCCCATGCTCTTTTAAGCATGCATTTCAAACTTCCTAGTCTGATGATCATATTCCTTGATAGGGAAGGTGGAAGTTGATAATAGTCAAGGACATCCACTTTTTCTCTGTCATTTGTTAACATTTCATTATTGGAAACTATCCTCATTTCGGGCTCAGAATTTACCTGGAAAAGGCCTTTTTTATTATTCTTTATGTTATTTTTTTCCTAACACCTCAGTTGCTGACCCAGTTCATATCAATCAATAAAGTAATCAATAAGCAATGCTTTTGCTATGTAACATACACTATGCTAAGCACTGAGTCAAAGTCAAATAGTTATTGACCTAAAGGTACTTTCATATGGTTTATTGTTTGGCATTCAAAGCTCCTACCAAAATAGCCCTTTCCAGTATTTTCACACATTACTCCCCTCTATGAACTCTAAAGTGTCAGCTATATTGAGTATATATGACATGCCACCTCCTTTCTCTGGACCTTTTTACTAGCTATCTCCCATGACTGGATCTTTCCACTCCTCAGCTCCATCTCTTAGAACCCTAGTTTCTTTTAATATTCAACTCAAACAACACATCCTATAGGAAACTTTTCCTGTTTCCCAGTCCCCCATTGCTGGTACTTTCCTTTGTAGGACTCCTTTCAATCTAGTTTCAAATACTTATTAGCCAGGTGATCTTGGGCAAATCACTGCCTCAGTTTCCTCATCTATCAAACAGTATAATAATAGCCCTGACCTCTGAGGGTTGCTATGAGGATCAAAGGAGAGAATACAAGTATACCTCAATTTATTGCAAATTGCAGATTTTTTTAAATCAAATTAAAGGTGTGTTGAAACCCTGTATTAAGGAAGTCTATCAGAACCATTTTTCCAACCACCTGGGCTCACATCATGTCTCTCTGTCATATTTTTGTAATTCTTACAATATTTAAAAAATTCTCATTAATACTATATCTGTGAGGGTGATGTGTGATCAGTGATCTTTGATTTTACTATTGTAAGTGCTTTGGTGAAATATGAACCATGTCCATGTAAGGGAATGAACTTAATCGATATGATACAAGATCTGACTCTTCTGCTGGCTGGTTGCACCCTGTCACTCTCTTCAGGCCTTCTCCTTCTCTGACACAACAATAATGAATGAGACCAATTAATAACCTATGATGGCTTCTAAGTGTTCAAATGACAGGAAGAGTTAACTGATGTAGCAATCTTCATTGTTACCTTTACTTTGCCACAGCCACCTCTACCTTCAGCAGCCACCACCCATATCAATCAGCAGCCATCAGCATCAAGACAAGACCTTCTACTAGCAAAAATAATACAATCTATTGAAGGCTAAGATAATGGTTTGCAGTTTTTAGTAATCAAGGTATGTATTCTTAAAGATATGATACTGTTTTACACTTAATAAACCATAGTATATTATAAACAAAATTAATTTCATATGCTCTGAGAAACCAAAAAATTCATGTGACAATTTTAATGCAGTAGTCTGCAACCAAGCATGCAATATCTCTGAGGTATACTTATATTTGTAAAGAATTTTGCAAGTCACATATTAAATAAGTTTAATATACTTATCCATGGACAACCTAAATCAGATTACTCACTGTGAGAGGGAGGGGGAGGAAAGGGAGGTAGGGAGAAAAATGTGCAACTCAAAATCTTATTAAAAAAAAAGAATGTTGAGAACTATCTTTGCATGTAGTTGGAAAAAATAAATAATTTTTTTACAAGCTCAACAACAAAAAAGAACTTTGTAAACCTTAAATCACTATATAAATGTTAGCTATTATTATGTGGTATATATAATATATGCATATATGATCTTCCCTATCATAAAATATAAACTTCTTGAGGGCAGGTATCTTTTTTGCTTTTCCTTTATAGCTCCAGCCAGCTAGGTGTTGCAATGGATAGAGCAACAGCCCCTGTAGTCAGAGGGACCTGAGTTGAAATTCAACCTCAGAGACTTAATACTTATTAGCTATGTGACCTTGGAGAAATTACTTAACCCTGATTACCTTACAGCTAGGACCATCTCCAGTCATCCTGATTCAAATCTGGTCACTAGATCCAGGCTCTGGAGGAGAAAGTGAAGCTGGTGACTTAGCATAGCCCCCCTCATTCTAATCCAATTCACTTGTCATGGCATCACCTACCTGATATCATGGTCTTCTTCAAGAATGAAGGACAAACATCATCATCATCATAGCCCTAGCACTTAACACAATGCCTAATATATAGTAAGTGCTTAATAATTGCTCATCTACTGATTGTTCCCTTCTCCTTTTGCATTTGTTCTTATCCATCTTTAAAAAAAAATTTTCAGAGAGCTCCCTTTTCTAACATATGGGTGATTTTAGATGGCTCTGCTCTTCCATGATTGTCTAAAAATATGAAAATGGGAAAAAGTCAGAAAGATTTTAAACTATGTGTGCATATTATAGAAATACAATAATGAAAATGCCCAGTTTGTCAGTTTACAGGAGGTTGTGGAAGGTTATATTTTCCCAAAGATACTTGAATGTATCAAGGATCTGTAACTTCATTGATTGGGGTACTCCCTCCATCAATGCAGATTGCAATCTTTGTATGTAGATGGTTCTAATAGAGCCTGAAAAACTCATTACCCTTGTCAATAGAGGACTGTCTTTAGAATCAGACAGATCTCAGTTCAAGCCTTGACTCTTATACCCACTTTATGCTTAGGGTCTGAGACCTGAGTTGAACTGAAGTCTTTCTGACTTCAGTCAGGACTCTAATCACTGGACTACCTAGATACTAGTTGAGAGAGGGTGTTTTCTCAGTGGGATTTCCCCATCCTAATGAAATCATAGATTTAGTCTAAAAAACCATTCTCACACATTATCTCATTTGGGCACCTTCGAATCAATAGGCGTTTAACTTGCAGTAAGACAAAGCCTAATGGAATTTGCTGATGATGACCTAGGACAAGAATCTAATCTAATGTAGGTTGCCATCTGTGAGTGAGGATGACCTCACTTCAATTAATCAATCAACTCACCAATAGGCTTTATTAAAGATCTCCTGTTCTCCGAGCAGTACGTTTGCTAGGTGCTGGGGACATATTAGTACAAAGAACAAAACATAATCGTTTGAACTGTATTTGGTATGGGTTATTTAGAGTACCTTATGGAGAATGTTATCCAGAGCTCCCACACATTCAGGGCAGGCTGCCCAATCTTACTCATTAACAATGAGGGGGTTTCCACTCTTGGAACTAAAGAAGGAGTCTTTGATTGCTTCTATAGTGGTATGTGAGCAAAACAGGAACTCTCTTCTCTTATGTGAGATTTTCAGAAGAAAAAAATGAGCCTCCCATATGTCTAGTAGAACATAAGATAAACTTAGGAGAAAGGGTTCCCTATCATACCTCTGTGGGATCATAACCCATTTTCTACCACTGCAGCCAAATCTGTCAATGTTTGCTTAGCTCACAAAGGACCATCAGCTATTTGGTTCAGTTATTACCCAGAGGATGCCCCAAAAGATAGAATGAATCTGTTCTTTTGGCAGGATGAGTCACTGAAGGCTAGGCGATGTTTCAGCTATACCTCTGTCCTCTGCCGTTCAAGGGGGCTAAATAAACAATATCAATTTTTCAGCTCTGAAAGAGGGGAGAGAGGTCAAAAGGTGGGAGCAAGACAGAGAGAGAAGGGGAATCAGGGAAGGCAGGGCAATGAGCAAAAGTTTTGAGGATTTCCAACTATACTATTGTTTTTCTATATTTTCCATGTATGCATATATGTGCTTATATATAATAATTCACTCATGTATAGGTATGCATACATACATATGTTCTATGTATCATGTAGGTGTGTTATACATATCTATGCTGCTATTCAGTTGTTTCAGTCATGCCCAACTCTTTGTGACCCTATTTGGAGTTTTCTTGGCAAAGATACTGAAATGGTTTGCCATTTCCTTCTCTAGCTTATTTTACAGATGAGGAAACTGAGACAAACAGGGTTTTAAGTGACCTGCCCAGTATTACAATTCTAGTAATTGTTTGTGGCCAGATTTGAATTCAGGAAAATGGGTCTTCCTAACTCCATGCCCAACACTCAATCCATTGTGCCAGCTAAGTATGTATACACTGCTTTTATACATGTTGATAAGCATCTGTACGTATGTGAATGCGTGTGTTTACAGTGAAATCCTTCACAGAATTTCAGAGTTAGATGGGATTTCTTAAATCACCAAGTCCTTCATGTAACTGAAAAAAAGAATCCCTACTTTAACTTATCCAAAGAAGTGGGCACCCAGCCTTTGCTCAAAGACTTCCAGAGAAAGAGTATGTGAGGACATGAATTCAAATCCTTCCTCAGACACAATCAACCTGTGTGACACTAGGCAAATCGTTTAACCTTTCTCATTTTCAGTTGCCTCATCTATAAAATAAGAATGATGGGAATATTTTCCTCACAGGTTCTTGTGAGGATCAAAGGAGATAATATATGTAGAGTAAATGATTTTCTAGAGCATAGCCTCAAAGTTCTTCACCAACCCCATTGTCCTTCTCTGTACTGGAGACAGGAAACCTATCTTTAGAATTTAGTACATAAAGTCCCTACACAAAACTTGACTATGTATTATAGCATAAGAATCTCATAATCAGGGCGGCTAGGTGGCGTAGTGGATAAAGCACTGGCCTTGGAGTCAGGAGTACCTGGGTTCAAATCCGGTCTCAGACACTTAATAATTACCTAGCTGTGTGGCCTTGGGCAAGCCACTTAACCTCATTTGCCTTGCAAAAAAAAAAACCCTAAAAAAAAAGAATCTCACAATCAAATGCAGAAAGATGGAATATATTAAATGCATCCTTTTCAGATTATAATGCAATAAAAATTATATATAATTAAGGGCCATAGAAAGATAAGCTAAAATTAATTGTAGACAATTATGTAATGCACTTTTCTAAATTTAAAGAGTTCTGCCAATGTTAACAATTATTATTTTGATGATAGCAGTAATTATTATTATTGCTTCTTGTGATGAACCATTACACTTTGGGGTGACTAAGAAATTAGGAAATTTTTTCTGACGCCACATTTAAGTTTTTCTCTTTGCAACTTCTCCCACTGTTACTAATTTTAGCCCCTAGTAGCAGAAAAAAGCTAGAATTTTTTGTAGACTCTTCCAGTCTACCAAAAAGGAGTTATCATGTCCCTGAATCATCTCCTCTCCATGCTAAACAACTCCACCTCCTTCAAATGATTTTATATGGCATAGACCCAAAGCTCTTCACCAACCCCATTGTCTTTCACCAACCCCATGTATAAGAGACAGGCAACATGCCTTTTGAATTAGCACATAAAGTCCCTTGAGGCTCTTAGTAAATGATCCCCAATTCTGACTCTGATTCACCCATTTGTGGCTTACCACATAGAACAGGTGCTACTTCAGCTGACGATCATTTATTAAGAATTTTGCCCTGGACTGAACTTAGATGTGAACTTACAAGTTGATGGTGATTAAAAAAACAAACCATGGTCCTGAACCTTTAGGGATTTATAATCTAGTTGTAAATATGTAAAAACCTGAGAATAATTATAAGCAAGTAGTCAGTTAATAAATATTGATTAAGTGTCTACTTAATTTATTAAATAAATATTGATTAAGCATCTTCTAGGCACTGTGATAAGTGATAGGGATACAAAGAAAGACAAAAGATAGTTCCCGTTCTTTTTTTTTAGGGTTTTTTTTTTTTGCAAGGCAATGGGGTTAAGTGGCTTGCCCAAGGCCACACAGCTAGGTAAATATTAAGTGTCTGAGAATGGATTTGAACCCAGGTACTCCTGACTCCAGGGCCGGTGCTCTATCCACTGTGCCACCTAGTTGCCCCAATAGTTCCTGTTCTTAAGGAGTTACAATTGAATGGGGGGAGACAAGAGTCAGACAAGGATAAATTGGGGACAATCTCAGAAGAAAGACATTAGGATTAAGGAGGAAAGAAATCAGGAAAGGTTTCTTATAGAAGGTTGGATTTTAGATGAGACTTGAAGGAAGCAAGGATGTCAGGAGATGAGGAGGAAGCAAGTTCCAGAGATAACCAGTGAATATTCTTGGGGTTGGGAGAAGGAGCGTCCTTTACAATAAATAGCAAAAAGGCTAGTACATGACTGCCAGTACAGTAATGTATAAAAAACCCAAAAAGTAAAAAGAACGGGCAATAAAAATTTGATTCATTAAGTACCTACTATGTGAAAGGGAAGGCAGGACCATATACTGGCTGGGTGACCCTGGATAAGTCACTTAAGCATTCTGTGCTAGAGGCAGTTAGGTGGCACATTGGACCTGGAGCCAGGAAGATCTGAGTTCAAATCTAACCTCAAAAAACATATTAGCTATGTGACCTGAGCAAATCATTTAACCTCTGTCTCTTTCATAGGATAGTAACACCACCTGCTCCTCAGGATGATCCAATATTTGAAGATGCCTTAAAACATTTTCTTCTTGTGAGAAATCATAAGGAGGAAGATACTGGGAAGCATGGGAAGATATATAAAAGTGTTTCAAAGTGAAGTAAACAGAACCAGAGCAAGATATACAATGATTAAAACATTGTTCATAGAAAGAATAACATCGGGGCGGCTAGGTGGCGCAGTGGATAGAGCACCGGCCCTGCAGTCAGGAGTAGCTGAGTTCAAATTTGACCTCAGACACTTAATAATTACCTAGCTGTGTGGCCTTGGGCAAGCCACTTAACCCCATTTGCCTTGCAAAAAAAAAACCCTAAAAAGAAAGAAAGAAAGAATAACATCAGCACCAAACCCTGAACTGTAATTGTAATGACCATGAAAGAAAAAAAAATGCAATCCCCATTTTTGCAGAGGTGGGAGATTATGGGTATGGAACATCGTCAGCTTCTGTTGATATGTTGGTCGGTTTTGTTGGACTGTTTTGTCCCCTGCTATCTCTTTCCTTTTTATTTTTACTATAGGAGATGGACTCTCAGAAGAGGGAAGAGAGACATATTGTAGAACAATGATCTAAAATGAACAGATATTGCTATTTTTTTTAAAGAAAAGAAACAATGGCTGCTGTTAAAGAGCTTACAGTCTACAAACTGAAGAACAGAATGGGGGACTGTTGCTCTCTTTGCCCTTTGGGTGGCTAACTCTGCTCTTTCTCTCACTCTAGAACTGGGGCCTCGAGAGTCCATCACATCTATCTAGCTAAGTAGCACCAGGTAATCTAGAACACTTGACTAGAACATTGACTCCGTTCTTGATCTTGAAGTCTGGCTTTAGCCCCATGTCATTTAATCTCTTGATAAATCACTTAATTCATTCAACTTCAGTGTCCCGGGTTGAGATTACTCTCACCATCAACTTTAATAGTCTGCTGTAGGGATCAGTGTAAATAATACATATGAATAATTACAAAGCACCATCTATATGAACTTTTAGTATTTTTATTTTTTGGGGGGGAGGCAATTGGAGTTAAGTGACTTGCCCAGGGTCACACAGCTAGTAAGTAGCAAGTGTCTGAGATGAGCTTTTAGTTTTAATGTGGCAGGTTACAAAAGAGTTTAATATTAATGAAGGAAAGAGCACACCTATTAGATATAAGAATACTCAGATAGATAGCAAATAGTCTAAATGACTAGAATAAGATAAATAGAAGACCCAACTTAAAAGGAAACATGCAAGTATAAGAATAACTGGTCTACTTAGATGAATCATTCTCTCTTTCACAAGTTAGGTGAATAAACCAGGTTTCTAGTACACTGTGAGCTGGTTTAGGAAGGAGGTAGAAGGGCAATTCAGAGAGAGAGGGGCCTGAGGGCATGGAATGAGGAAGTCCTGTGTGGGGTGTACTGTTCTGATGAGCTTGGCTTCAGGACTTTCTGTGCTGCATGGATGACTCCACCATGAAGACGCATTCATTTCCCAGCTTTCCGTCTGGTCTGGTCTGGTCTGGTCTAGGGCCACGTTGGTACCATCAGAGGATTTCTCCGTAGCCCAACTGGATAATACAACAATGCCCATTTTCTACAAGACAGGAATGTGGGCCACGACAACTACAGGAAGTCCCATGTGGATCCATGATGCCCACAACAATCCTTCATTCTTGCCCTGCTCTATTAGAGGACGTAGCAAGGTTAGAAAGAATTCAGTTTTGAGTGAGCACACTATTTCCTCCTGAACTGCAAACAAACCATGTTTATTTGGTTTCCTACAGTACACAAATGATTCTTGTAAACTCTTCTTATTTGGAATAAAATAATCAATTTTCCTTTGCTGATCCATCCTTAAATGAAACTTTAACAAGATGCTTTAAAGAAATCTTCCTTGTTTCTTCTATTGAATTACTGAATTATAGGCTAACTCGATATTTCATCAGTCATGAAATTTAAATATTTGCATATATACAAATAGACACATGTACATAAACATGTGATTTGGGTGAGACAGCTTAAATCTGTAGTTTTTTCAGCTGGAGTCAGGAAGGCACAGTCTCAAATTTCACCTGGGGCTAGCTGTGTGACTAAGAGCAAGTCACATAACATTTCTGAGAACCTACTTTCTTATGTGTAAAATGGCAATGATAATAGTAGATATCTCACCTAATTGTTGGGAGGATTCAAATGAGATAAAACTCTCTCTAAAAACATCTGTTATGACTAACAGAGTTTCTGCATTTCTAGGGAGCCTTTGGTTGTATCATCATTCAATATACTTCCCATCAAGTCCCTTCCAAACTTTATATATAATAATTCCAACTGTATAATCATCAGATATACAAATCCAGTCACCAAGAAGGCTCCTTCCTACCCATAAACTTTCTTGATCTCCCCAATTATATTCTTAATTTCCCGCACTATTCAAACAATGTCAGAGTTAAGAGGTACATTAGAACATTGAATATAAAATGTCAGAACTGAAAAAAAAAAGATTTTGGAACAAAGAATGTCAGAACTGAAAGGAAATTTTAATATAAAAATCAGCTCCAGGAACAAAATCTGAATAAATGAATGCCAGCACTGGAAGGGAATTTTGAAAATAAAATATTTTTATTAATTTTTATTGATAAAAGTACTCTCTCCTTTTTGAAATTATTTTTTTCACTTATCTCTGTTCTCAGGGAGCAAAACTATGAGCTGTGTATGGAAGGTACAGAGAGACAATTTCTGGCTTGATGTTAGGGGAAAATTCCTAATAATTAGAGCTGTCCAAAGTAGAAATGGATGCCTCAGGAAGTAATGGATCTCTATCATCAGAGGTCTATTTCCAATGGATGACTATTTTCCAGCATATTGTTGAAGGGTTTTCTTTTGGCGTAGGGGTTGGGCTAGATGATTCTTGTCAAATAATAATTATGAGACTTCAAGTTCAAATCCTGCCTCACACACTTTTAGCTCTGTGACCCCGGGCAAATCATTTAATCTGTCCATCTCAGTTTCCTCATCTGTTAAAAAGGGGATGATAATAGAACCTAATTTATAGAATGATTGTGAGGATCAAATAGGGTAAGATATATAATTGCTTGAAAATAAACTTTAATGTGCATTATAAATGATTATTATTACTACTATAATAAACATATGAGGAAAGAAGAAACATTTAGATGAGGCACTTTCGGAAAACTTATAGCAAATTTAAAACAACTCTGATGTCTCAATATGAGATATGAAAAGCAAAGATAATAGAATGGAAAATGATATTGAAAGACAGCAAGCCTTTTCTCAATCGATTGGCAGCATAAGGACCAGACAGTGTGTTAAGCACTGGAGACACAAAAAAATCATATGCCCTTTCCATAAGGTATGTATAGGTGGAGACAACAGATGACTATACAAATACAGACAGGCACACCTTATTTTGTTTCATGTGGCTTTATTACACTTTGTAAATATTGCATATTGAAGATTTATCAAACAAGTCTACCAAGCACTCTTTTCCCAACAGTATGTGCTTATATTATGTCTGTGCAATATTTTGGTAATTCTTGCAATATTTCAAATGTTTTCATTATTATCTGTTATGGTGATCTAGGATCAATGATCTTTGATGCTACTATCAACATTATTTGGGGGTTTCATATAAGATGACAAATTGTTGAGAAATGCTGTGAATGTTCTGGTTGGTACAATGATCAGTTGTTCTCCATCTCTGACTTTTTCCTTGGCCTCCCTATTTCCTAAGCCACAGAGAAATTGAAATTAAGGCAATTAATAACCCTACAATGTCTCTAAATGTTCAAGTGAAAGGAAGAATTAATCCACTTAGCCATATTCATTGTTGTCTTATTTTAAGAAATTTCCACCAGTCATCTATGTTAAGTCAAGATCCTACCCCAGCATAGATTATGATCCACTAAAGGCTCGGATGATATTCAGCATTTTTAGCAATAAAGTATTATTTAATTAATTAGACATAATACTATTGCATACTTAATAGATTATAGTATGGTGTAAGCATATTTTATATGCACTGGTAAACCCAAAAATTCTTGTGACTTGTTTTACTGTGATATTTACTTTATTGTGGTTTGGAACCAAACCTGAAATATCTCTAAAGTATGCTTGTATAAGGACATATATAAATATTTCCTCATCATAACTCTCCTGGACTATGGAAATAGTTTCCTAATTCCCCCAAGGAATTACTTGGGGGTCTCCTACCTCAAGTAAAATGAGGTAGGGAGGCAATAGAAGGAGATGGGAGATTAGGGAGAATCTCACCTAGACTAAGGTGTTCTCAGGCTAGAATATTAGATCTGTTCTCTAAGAAGACCATGACTTCAGGGAGGTGATTCCCATGATAAACAAATGAATTGGATTTGAGTGAGGGAGCTGCTGTGCTGTCACCAATCTCACTTTCTTCTCCAGAGTCATCAGGGTCCAGTGCCCAGATATAAATCAGGTTGGCTTGAGATATCTCCTGGTTACAAGGCAGTTAGGGTTAAGTGACTTGCCCAAGGTCGCACAGCTAGTAAATGCCTGAGGTCGGATTTGACCTCCAATCCTCCTGACTCCAGGGCTGGGGCTGTACCCACTGTGCCATTTAGTGCCATCGAGGTCTCTTCTGATTTCAGAGGTCCTGTTCTTCCCACCGCTCCCTTCTGGGTCTCCGATCTGACTTGGAAAAGTGACACCCTAAATTTATGATGACCCAAGTTTGAGATGATGATTAAAGATGAGCTAGTTACTTATTGATTCATATGGATAGAGGATGTTAAGCTCAGTGATGAATATATACACAGAAAATTAGGAAAGCATTTAATGTATCCACCCAAGCTTTTTGATGCTTTGGGGCTGAGTCACTATGGTTTTGTTTGCTTTTTGCTAGTGGGCGTTTAATCACTGTTTCCCCCCACTTCTCTTACAGTTAGGATAAGTATTCTTCTGATAGCTGACTCATAAGAACACTGGCCTTAAGTGAGACAAATGACATGGGGGAGGTTGGCTTCAGCAGTCCTTCCTTTGGCAGGGAAGGTGGGGAGAAAGGGAGAAACCAAGTCGTTCCCAAGTTTAGTCCCTAGATTTTCAAAGTTCAGCTTGGGAATAATGAATAAACCCACAGTCCTTTGTTTGCAAACTTCCAAAATGTTCAGCAAGTCAGGCCTTCTTTACCAGAGAATGAGTAATGATGGATCCCAGGGTGGAAAGAGAAGGAAAAGCAGAATTTTGTTTTCACTGCTCAGCGAAAATGATGTTTATTACACAGTTCTGGGATCTATCTGGGAGCACAGAGACAGAGAACACAGCAGACAACAAAATGAAAGAGTCACAAATGTAAGGCTTTTTAATCAGTCTTAGAAGGAGATGGCAGGGAAATGCTGTGACTTACACAAGAAAAAGACCTGGGAAACTTGGAAAGGACAAGGAATAGAAGAAACTGATTATTAGATACAGCAGTTGAATAAATGAATTACCCAGACAGAGAAATGGAAGAACCATGGTCTGAGCCTAAGGAAAGTTGTGGGTGAATGGCATGGCACACAGATGGTGCTAGTGGCTAGAGATCTGGAAGACATGAATTCAAACCCTGCCTCATAGACTTAATAGCTTTGTGACCCTTAATTGTCTTACCCTCAGTTTCCTCATCTGCAAAATGGAAATAACAGGATCACTGTGAGGATTGAGTGAAGTACTATACGTAATTTGCTTTGCCAAACAAGTAATATAAAATGCTAGCTATTATTATTACTGTTATTATCTCGTTCTCCATCACCATCCTAAGCCATGGGGCTTATTTCTAACACAACCACACCTGTCTTATCCATCAATATTCACTCACTTAACCCTTTCCTTTCATTTGGAAGGCTCCCAATCTCACCTCTTACCTGTAGACACCTTAGAAAAATTAAAATTCAATTTTTATTCTTTTCTTCTCCCTTTCCCTCACCACACAAATCTAATCAGTTGCCAAATCTTGTCCTTTCTACTTCTAAAATATCTCATATCTCTCTCCTTCTCTTCATTCATATACCTTCTTCCCTAGTTGAGGCCCTTCTCATCTCCCTCTGGACTTTAATAATTGGTCTCCTGGTCTCAAGTGGTTCCCTATTCCAGTTTTTCCTTCACTCAAGTATTTTTTAAAGGATAGCATTGATCATATTACCTTCCTAATCAATAAATTCCAGGGACTTCTTTTTGACTAGGCTCTAGGTGGCAGAGAAGATAGAGCACTGGATTTAGAATTAGGCCAAATCGTCTTCATGAGTTCAAATCCACTCTCTGACATTTGCTAACAGTGTGATCCTGGGCAAACAACTAAACCCTGTTTGCCTCAGTTGCTTTTTCTTTCAAATGAGCTGGAGAAGGAAATGAGAAAACACTTGAATATTTCTATCAAGAAAATCCCAGATGGGTTCATAGAGAGCTGGATATGACTGAAAAAAACAATTTAACAATAACTACAAACATTATTTCATCTCCATTTCATCCTTTTTGAATTTCTATTTTAAGTTTTATAATGTACATGATCATCCATAGGGTAGTATATGTCTATAGTTTATAAACAAGCTTTATATATATATATATAATATATATGCATATATACTTATGGGATGAATGCTCAAAAATGTATTGCTAATAATGGTGTCAGGTCAAAAAATTTAGAGAATTTTTTTAGAGTTTTTGAAGAACTCTAGATAGATTAGCAGAGAGGAATTAAGAATAGTAAAAGAATGCAAAAGCCGCTTCTATCAAGCAAGGAAAAAAGCTAGCTCTTGCAAGGCTGAGGTGGTATTAAAATGTAAATAGGTTTGCTCTCTAGTAGAATCATATTTCTAAACTATACACAAGACTCAAGGTGTGCCAATTCCTGAAAGGCCAACACGTGTGACCTTTTCATTGGACCTTGATGTTGTGATTCTTTTGAAAGAAATTTAACCAGAAGTTACTCTCCAAAATTGGTCCTTGTGGCCAACTAGGCCTATCACTCAAAGTTAATTGCCTACTATTTGCGTTTTCTAGTACATAGGAAATGATGGCTTACTAGAAATAACACAGTATTTTGAAATGGACTAGAGCATGTGACTCTTTTTTGAAAACATAGTTTGAATCTTGTTGTTTTTATTGTTCTTTTAGGACCTATATCTTGGGTGGAGAAAGAGGGAATATGGATTAGTTAGTGAAGTGATTTCCACTTAGTGACTTGAACTCCTTAGGAAATTTCCAACCATAGTCTAAGAGACTCCTGCTAAAAATTTTTTTAATAATCTTAAAAACAGTAAGTAATTGCCCAATTATGTTACAAATATATTTTGCTTCTATGATAATAAGCATGTATATGTTTGAAGTATTATAGGTTTGTTTCTTTGGCAATTTGAAACTGCGATGATCATGCACAAGATTTGATTCTGGTGTTCCTACACCAAACCCTGACCACCTCTGACTAAGCACAATGTGTTCTTGTAAATTATCAACCTCTCATCAAATTCTCATCAACTTGTTTTCAAACTGCCACAAAGCTCCTATATTTGAGAGCTGACCAATTCCCCCGGATGGTCAGATAGCAAGTTCATATCCTTATTTGCATTTTGTACCCCACAGTAGAGTAGCTCCCTCATTTCCTTTTGTTACTCTGTAATCATAGCTCATTGGCTCTATAATCATTAATCAAGACGTAATTACCAGAGTTTACATTCTTGCAGCACAAATGCCGGGCTGTTTGAAAACCATGATCTTTGGTTATGCACATTACAAGTGCCATTTTGAAACCATCAAGATCCATCTCAAATGTTGTACGGAAACAAACTTCATAGTGCTTCTCTTTGCAGTATTAAGGCTGTTTTATAATTTATACTTATCATTAACCTATGTTTCTATTCTAATTAATAGATTTTCAATGACTTTGTCAGCAGAATTTTGGTGAAAGAATAGTTGTTTGCCAGTGGCACAGAGGAAGAAAGTTATATCTGGAAAGATTCTTTACAAAGTCTAGTTTATATGTACATATTGTTAAAAAAACAAAGAAGGCAATATATGCAATTGAATATTAAATAATTTATCAATTAATATAATGTCAATCATTAACCATTTTCATCAATTGTTGGGAGACAAAAAATACAAATTGAACTTCCATTTCTTAACAAGAAGCATGTCAAATTCGACCATTTTCTATCACTTATTTGTAAATATTTTCACCTTGTTTTGTTTTAAATCAAAATAATGGAAATAAATTTGATGCAAAACTAGAATTAAAGATGTTGTTTATCTGGTGTTATATTGTAAACATTGTTCAAAAAAAAAGAAAGTTTAATACTGAAATTAAGTTTATACATGATTATTACATTATGTTAAACACCCTCCAAGATACAATTTATTTCATTAAAAAAGTTATTTCTAGGGGCAGCTAGGTGGTGCAGTGGATAGAGCACAGCCCTGGAGTCAGGAGAACCTGAGTTTAAATCTGACCTCTGACACTTAAGTACCAAACTGTATGATCTTGGGCAAGTCTGTTAACCCATTGCCTTGCAAAAAACAAAACAAAAAAAAAGTTATTTGTATTTAGCAAAATTTGTAAATAAAGAAATACTGTAGATAAAACAAGCACATGATGTTATAATGGATGATTCTTTTAATTGTTTTTAGGGGTTTTGGGGGGGCAAGGCAAATGGGGTTAAGTGGCTTGCCCAAGGCCACACAGCTAGGAAATTATGAAGTGTCTGAGGTCGGATTTGAACTCAGGTACTCCTGACTCCAGGGCCCATGCTCTTTTCACTGCACCACCTAGCCACCCCTATTCTTTTAATTCTTATAGAGGGTCCCACATAAAATATTCATGATTATTTTATGATAAATTTCATAATTATTAGCCAAAACATTTAAATCTTATAATAATATAATATAAATCTTACTATGGGGTTTTGGGGACAAAAGTTATCATTGGAGTCATTATAATTTTTCAATGAAAAATATACAAGAATATTAGGAATGGTATAATCAGTTTTCATGATGGTTCCCAACATTTTTTGGGGAAAGAAATTTGAGGAACAAAAACTGTTAGGGACCAACACAATAACAGAGAGTCAGTCTAGAAGACCAGGAAAACTGGGTTCAAATCCCATCTCTGAAACATCTATATGACCCTGGCCAAAGAGAAGTAGGAAGACTGGGTATAAGCCTTACGCCTTGGCCAATGGGTCTGCATTTGGCATGTGATTCCTTATTCTT
The DNA here is from genome assembly GCF_037893015.1 of Macrotis lagotis. NCBI lineage: Eukaryota > Metazoa > Chordata > Mammalia > Peramelemorphia > Peramelidae > Macrotis > Macrotis lagotis. The sequence goes on along the minus strand of NC_133659.1, from coordinate 43,795,627 downwards.
ACTAAATAACCAACTCATTGTCACTTCTGGTTATATGTATTGTTGCTGAGAAGTGGGATAGTGAGTAGAAAGGGCACTGCATCAGGATCATATCTGAGTCCCCCCGTTTTAACTTCCTTCATGATTGTAGGCAGGTCACTGCTATCCTCTGGGCTTCAGTTTCTCTGGTTTTTTAAAGGAGGTTGAATTAGAAGATTTCTAACATCTAACTGGGTCCCACTGTGCTTACTTTTTCCAGCTAGGTGGAATAGTAGATAGAAGATGGAATTTGGAGTCAGAAAGATTTGATTTCAAATCTGGCCTCAGATGCTTACTAACTGTGTGATCCTAGGCAAGTCAATACCCTGCTTGCCTCAGTTTCCTTATCTGTAAAATGAACTGGAGAAGAAAATGGCAAACTGTTTTAGAATCTTTGCCAAGAAAATCCCAAATGGGGTCACAAAGAGTCAGACACAACTGAAATGACTAAACAACAAAATTCTCCTGAGTAAGGATAAAGAAAGATAAAATTGAAGACATTTCAGTAATTAGGAGAAAAAAGCAAGCAGATTTTTTTTAAAGAAACTATTTCCTCAAATGTTTGATTGATATAATATAGCTATTATCAACCTATAAATAATACAAAATCAAAATGTTTGAGCTATAAAATCTACTTATATCTTGAATAAAAAAAGAGGGGGAATGGTAGAGTTGAGGTGGGGATATTCTTTGCTAAGGAAATATAAAATCAATTAGAATATAATTAAGTCACAATTATGTGAATAAAGAATGTCATGAAGTTGTCACATTATTCAAATTTTCATTTTACATTTTCATTGGGCTAGAACCACTTATCACCATTTTTATATATAATTATTATTTCAAATAATGTAAATACAAATTTGCCACTTTTCACAATTCCTTATTTGCATTAATTGGGACCTTACTAAAATTACTATAGGCCTGTAGCATTCAAGTTTTTACAATTGTGTACCTCTGTAATAAAAAAAATTGAGCATTCACCCCTAATATGTATATTTTTATTTATAAATTTACACATATAATAATGCACTAGTAATTGTGGGCTATAAAACTTGTCTCCAAATGGAAGTGGAAAAAGATGAGATAAATAAAAAATAATATTTTAAAATAACATTTTATTTTTTAATGGTATAAAAGACTTTTTTACTCATTCTAAAATGCTATTATTAATAATTATATTTTAAGAAGGACAACACAATTGAATAACCTTAATTATTATTAAAACCTTGGTTTAACACTTTTTTGACATAGCAATTCAAACTGATTTCAATAATAGGTTATTGTGATACTCTTTTTTTTTTTTTTTTTTTTAGTTTTTGCAAGGCAAATGGAGTTAAGTGGCTTGCCCAAGGCCACACAGCTAGGTAATTATTAAGTGTCTGAGACCGGATTTGAACCCAGGTACTCCTGACTCCAGGACCGGTGCTTTATCCACTATGCCACCTAGCCGCCCCTGTGATACTCTTAATAATTATTATATCTAAGCCCAAAATGCAACTTTACAAAGATATATTAGATCCAAATAAAATAAATCAGTCATTGGTTTTACTTTATTTAAACATGATGCTTATTTTTCAGTCTTATCTACCAATTATTTGAAAGGTTTTTGTCAAAATTCAGTTATTAAATTCTCATTGTCCCTGAAGTCAATCAGATGTTCTTGTAAGTCAAGTTTTGTATTTTTTATATTTTTATAATTGTATTCAAAACTCAATGAAACTTCATTTGGAAGATTTTTAATAAGTTTAGAAAATTCTGTTTCAAATTTTTAAAAAAGCATCAGATATAAAATTTATATAGATGACATATTTATGTAGATATATGCAATTCAGAGAGGATCAATTACCCAGAAGGAGATAGTGAAGAAGGACAATTACTTTAGAATAGAAAAAAAAAAAAGAAGAGTGCTAAGAGAAAGAAAGGCCTTTAGATTTGGCTATCGAGTCATTCATAACTTTGAAGAGAACAGTTTTAATTGAGTCAATAATCAAAGGTCATGAGAAGAATGAAAACCTAGGAAACCAGAAGAAGAGTGGGGTCCCCAGTAGAAATAGATGCTTTTGGAGAAAAATTGGTTTGGGATGGGAAGGAATAATGTAAAAAGGTAGCCATGCCGATCACAACTCATTTCATGTTTATTCATGGATATGCTTTTCATTCTGTCCTAGAGAAAAAAGAAAAAGAAAAAGAACAAAGGAGGAGGATGTGAGTGGCGTTAGTCTCATACTCAACAGACACTCTTGGAACATAAAATCCACCAACAAAAGGTGATTGCTACAGCCAATAAGGTAGGTTGTTGATATATTGAGGATAGATAAAGATTCACAATCACCTCTGCACATAGTTTGCCTTGTGGGGCTAGTACTTGGGGCTGAAAGAAGAAGGCTGGGACTCAGTAATATGTAATGACCATAAGAGGTCTGCTTAGGGATGGGGCAGCCAAGGGTAGTAATGCTATTTAAAAGGGTGGTGTAATTGTATTGGAGACAAACCCCATGATTGACGCTAAGTGGGAAGATGAGATATAACCCTCCCATTCAACAGTTATTGCCATCATGCTATGCCTTGGGCTTATAGCCCATACCATTGGAACCCTTCAACCACCATTTTGAAGATCAAAGGTCCAAGCAGAATTATTCATTCAGCAGAGTCAAAGTAGACTATACACCAAATCTTGAGGGGAGGGAGAGGCAGGATCTTATAGAAGCTGACTATCAGAACATCAAGAAGTTAAATTCCATAACATGAATATAAATGAAGACTTCCTTTTAAAGGACCTGGTGTGTTTGTAGGAATTTATAGAACTCTGCATTTCTTAAGAGTCTATATGTCGGGGAGGCTAGGTGGCGTAGTGGATAAACACCTGCCTTGGAGTCAGGAGTACCTGGGTTCAAATCCGGTCTCAGACACTCAATAATTACCTAGCTGTGTGGCCTTGGTCAAGCCACTTAACCCCGTTTCCCTTGCAAAAACCTAAAAAAAGAGTCTATATGTCCACTATGACTTAGGATTTTGAAGGGAACAGTGACTAGGAGCACACTCCTCTGTTTTCCTATCTTCAAGAGGGGTGTTAAGTAAGAATTATATCTATTATACACCAGATATTTTCGATCCAGGGGCACAATTCTACTTTGAAGTTTTAGTTTCCCTGGTTGCTGATGAGGTGAAAGAGGGACATAAGTAATTCCACCTGGAAAGTAATAGCTTCATCTCTGTCAGTTTGGTTTCCCTCCCACCATACACTTGTTACACAAAAGACAATCATGGGTAACAAGAAAACATATTTATCCAAGAAAGTAGTAAAACAGCCATCGGGAAAATCATTGAGATTAGTTCAGTCAAGAGAACACATAAGAGTCAGAGACATTCTGTGATGTAAGAATAACACAAAATCTCAGGTTAACTGAGAGAACTAATTCAATCAATAAGCCACCTAAGGGCCAGGCCTCTACTAGGTATATAAAGATAAAAATGAAACAGCTGCAACTTGTAAGCAAATTATAATCTACTAGTCAAATGCAAATGCCTCAGCCTAGCCTTTTGCAATCTGATTCAAACCCACTTTTCTACATTTACACCAAACCAGTCTTTTCATGGATGCTACATTCCAGTCAAACTCAATATATCATTTCCCACCTCTGTTCATTTGCCCAGACTCCATACATGTAAATCCTACCTCCTTCTTTTCGCCTCTCAAAATGCTTTGTCCTCCTGAACCAGCGCCCACTTCTTCACGAAGCCTCCCTTTATCCTACCAGTTTTTCATGTGCTCTCTTCCATAACTTTGTAATACATTTGTATACATGTTAGATCTTTTCAATAGACTGTAAACTCTTTGAAGAAAGGGACTATTTAATTTTGTATCTCCAACCCCCAGAACAGTATCTTTTACATAAAAGGAATGTAAATGTTTGCAGTTCCTTCTAATTATCACATGACTCTACACTTTAGAATATCTGTCTTTTGAGAGAGAAGGATCACTTTTTTTAAAAGCCCTACCTTTCCTTCAATACTTCCAATTAAAACTACTAAAAAGAAGCAAAGTCATGACTCGATGAAAAAAAAAGATGTCTAATTGAGAATTGAGACAGAGAAGTGAGGACATTTTTTTCTATAGCTCTGTAAATGATAACAGATGAGGAACCATGAAAATCAATATTGGTATAAATCTAACTTAACCCAGGAAGGATGAGGACTTGAATCATAAAAGTTCCATTCTTTTTATATTCTGCCACAAAAAAGAACTTGCCTTTATCCTAAATGGAAAAGTACAAATATTGGAATAAAAAAATTTTAATTGATGAAACAAGAGACTTCAACAGTTAATCCTGCCTAAAGGGCAGAGCTTCCTTCAGCATGAATGCTACTGTATGTGGGCTATTTAGAGTGGGTAACCAAATATCTGAGGACAAGTCATTAGCCTAACAATTCTCTACTGCATATACTTGTCTCACATACAATTTACAGAACAAACCCACAAAAGGGAAAAATAAAAGATGGTAGAATATTTTTTCCAACCCCAAGAGCTTTGAGGTTTACTTTTTTCCCCCTCAAAAATTGTTTACTTCAGTGATATTAGGATGAGCAGAAAGAGCTATTTCCCCCTTGTTATGTAAGGCTAGAGAAGTTATATTTATTATACATTACTCTTAAATTTTCTTTGCTCCATTTCAGATCACAGAAAGTATCGCATCACATTCTCAAGTATTATTCTATTGTTGCAAAATTTACAGACGAGGTTGGTTGGTCAACAAACAACCTAATTAGCAAGAGACTGAATAATGGTGGAATTAAAATATCTCTTCTTTGAGGCAAAAAATTCTTTTTTAACAACAATAACAGTTGATGTCTCCATTCTATAGTTCCTCACAGTTTTCCTTATAACACCCCCATAAGGATGGAAATGCAGGTAGTATTATGCCTATTTTAAGGATGAGGAAAGTTTATTTATAGAGATGTTTGAACCCAGGTTTTCTGACCCAAGCCTAGTTTCTCTTCACTACATAGACCGCTTTCAAAATAACCTTCTTAAAGTGTGTTATGCAACGTTTCTAAAGAATTTGACAGCAAATAGCAAGCTCTGGCAGGTTGTATCAAGATTTAGAGTCTATCAACCTTTCCATAACCAGCCTAGTCACACTGTAGAGAAGCTCCTCAACAGAAGTCTGACCTCTTGGCAATGCATGAAGTAAAGAGAAATGCAACAACAGCAAAAGATTTTTCCCTTCCTTTGTGTTTCCCTTCTTTGGTTTCTGCAATGGCAGTGCAGAATAGCTGTAAAGGGACCGAAGAGTGTTTCATAACACAGCTTCTTGTCTGTCTATAAACAATTTAACTGCTGGCAATTGAAATGTGAGGTCCTTTCCCTTTCCTAAAAAAATCTACTGATGTTACAGAGTGACATATGGTAAGTAAAATTAAAGGAGAGTAGTTTGACACATTCTTTTCAGGATTGGTGGCAGGGCTGATACGATCACGTACACTAATTTTCAGTGATTCCAATGATAATTTGGGTATAAGGAAAAATGGCAAATATACTATATGTGTACACATATGAATATATATATATATATATATATATACATAGATATAGACATATATAGTAGCAGCTGAGTAATGTAGTGCATAGAAGACCAACTCTGGAGTGGAGTCAGGAGGACCTGAGTTCAAATCTGATCTCAGACCTTTGACATTTACTGTGTGACCTTGGACAAAACACTTAATCCTGATTGCCTCTCATCCAGGGCTATCTCCAGTTGTCCTGATTCATATCTGGCCATTGGACTCAGCTGACTCTGGAGGAGAAAGTGAGCCTGGTGACTCTCCTAACTCAAATCCAATTCATGTGCTTATTATGGTATCACCTTCCTGATGTCATGGTCTTCCTTGAGAATGAAGGACAAACATCATCATTATCATCCTCATCATCATCATCATCATCATCATCATCGTCATCTATCTATTAATGTGTATATATATATAAAATATCTAAATAGTCAATAGATAGATGTAGATATTTATCCATAGCTATATCTACATCTACATCTACATCTATCATCATCATCATCACTATTTATCTATCTATCTATCTATCTATCTATCTATCTATCTATCTATCTATCTATCTATCTATGGAAGTATAGCTCAAGAAAGAGACCAAAATCTATTAAATTGACCCAAAGCCTTATAATTATGCCTCAAATACTTTTTTCAGCATTAGGAATCCCAAGGAGATTGGCAATATCTTATGAAAAATGACTAAGGCTGTGCTTTGTTGCTAAGGGGATGGCAGGAAGTGAGACAAAAGACACCAGCTTTTTAGTCTTCTCCATCAGTCCTGTTCCTGTGATATGCAAAGACCAAAAGAACATGAAAGAGAAAGTTAAGAAGCAGTTTCTTCACTGTAGTTTGATTTTCAGCACCTTTTCTATTTGAGGAAGTTAAGCCTTAGGAATAATTACCTCAGCAAGGGGGATATGATTAGAATTAAGAACTAAACTGGATTTTTGATCATGCCAGATGTGAGTTGAACTTAGAGAAGATAGTAAGGGAAATTTAAAAGAACAATTTCAAAGAAGAAGTGTGACCATCTGCTATCTTTTCTAAGAGGCCTAATTGAGGGGGGAAAACCTGCATTATCATTGGCTGAGATAGCAAATTGAGGGAGATTGCAATCCTCCAGCGTAGAAGAGAACTTTAGAGAACATCCTTTGTGAAGGTAGGGCAGATATGCAGGTGGATCTGACAAAAACAACCCAAACAATCTATCCAAGGACAAAATTGAAAAGAAAAGAAAAGACCATGGGAGCTGGCTGAAATAGTTATAGTCCCCCTTGCAAGGGAGAGGTTCACTAACCACATTAGCTCTAGGGGATGTTAGATAGGGAATTAGGCGATAATAATAATGATGATACATAGCAACAATAACAATAGCTCATATTTATATAGTGATCTGAGGGTTACAAATATTTTATTCTCACAACTTTTTGACAAGGGTATTATTATTATTATTATTATTATTCCCATTTTAACAGATATGGAAACTGAGGCAGACATAGATTAAGGGACAGTTTGAGACCGGATCCAAACATAAATGTTTCTTGATTCCAAGACCAGCATTCTCTCTACTGTGCTGTGTAGCCACCTGTATACGAACTTAAAGATATCTATACAGTTAAAAACCAGCTGTAGTAGAGATAAGATATCCATTGGGGAGTCATGTAGATATATTTCCAATGGGAAGCATCTGAGAGGCAATGCCAGGCAGGGAGTTTTCAGAGGGCAATACCTGGTGGAGGGTAGACTCAGCCAAAAGTAATATGACAACAAGAGAAAATATTCAAGCCCTGCCACATCAGCCACAGAAGTTGTCCTCAAACTGTATTCTGTAGCCCTGGCTCAGGAGTGTAAACTTCATGCATCATCTTTACATAAGCTTACTTTTCTTAATGTGTGTGTGTGTGTGTGTGTGTGTGTGTGTGTGTGTGTGTGTGTGAGAGAGAGAGAGAGAGAGAGAGAGAGAGAGAGAGAGAGAGAGAGAGAGCGAGGCGTATTTGTGGAAGAGTGGGCTCAAGATTTATAGTTGGAGGAGACAGCTAGGTGATACAGTAGCTAGAGCACTGGCCTTGGAGTCAGGAAAACATGAGTTCAAATCCGGCCCCAGACACTTAATAATGACCTAGCTGTGTGACCTTGGGCAAGTCACTTAACCCCATTGCCTTAAAAAAAATTTAAAGAAAAGATTTATAGTGGGAGGGAATGTTCTACTACTATTTCTAATGCCATGATAATTGAACTAAGTATCCACAGGATGGCCAGCAAACATCTTTGGGGGTTAAAGAAATATGGTTTCAAGAGGATTCTGCCCTTCAAAATACTTCAAAATACTCTGGGTACTATGCAACAAATGAAAAATAGCTGGTTTCTAATAGAGGTAGCTAGGTAATGCAATGGATAGCTCACAGGATGTGAAGTCAAAAAGGTCTTGCTAGTTATGTGATTCTGAGTAAGTTACCTAATCTCCGTATGCCTCAGTTTTCTTGCCTATAAAGTGAGGGTGATAATACTAATAGCATCTACTTCACAGGGTTGTCGAGAAGATCCATGGGAATATGTGTAAAGTGCTTAGCAAAGTACCTAACATGTAGTAGGTTGTTGGTAAGCACTTGTTTCCTTCCTTCCTAAAACAGCAAGAAGATGTGTGCAGTCATAGCACTGATTTGTTAGATAGCTGATGTTATCAACCAACAACAAGTATTTTAAAAGAATAAAGACAAGAAAACATTGAGTATAACTATAAAAACTCCAACTTGGACTATTGTACCAAGCGACGAGAAGATGTTCCCTTTGAGGTTGCTGGCCGATGTTCAGCTTAGGTTGGTGGCTCCTGAAAGCCGTCAGTTCTGTGGAGTTATGTAGTAGATTCAGTCCTATTGGCACACAAGTCATTTCTTTCACAATCTCTTCCTTAACAAAGATACCTTTAAAAGATCCATTGAGTAGGATCTTTTGTTAAAGAGGAATAACTCTGGAAACAAATTATCCACTAGTATTCTTCAGGATCCACCTCTTCCATGAGACTTCCCTAAACATTTTTCCTCCCCATATTCTGTTGGAAACAATCTCACCTCCCTTCTCACCACAGGAATGAATGGTACCTGGGTTGGTTGGACTTTAAATTTCTTTCATCCTCTGTTCTATGCAAATAACAGGGGCAAGATGCTTATAGAAGAATGAAAAGGTTGGTGACAACTTCACCTATCCCAACAAACTTTTGATCTTGAAAAATGGGGAAAAGATGAACAAAAGGTACAAATAAAGCTGTTTAAATCTTAACAAGCAGGAAAATGATTATTGATGTGAACCATTTCCAAATCATCTATTTTCAGATAGATTATTGACTTGTTTGAGAAATCAACAACAGATTTGAAGGGAGGACAAAGATGGTCAAAAAACAATAGCTATGATGATTCAAAAATATGAAAAAAATAAATGAAAGAAATAGATAAAGGCTATCACCATTTCCAAAGCAAGTTTGCCACTGCAGAACAGTTGAGCAAGAAACTCTTGATTTTGTGGCCAAAAGGAAAACTATAGAAACATGGACAAAAAACAGAACACGGAAAAAGTCATGGACAAGATACTCACATTTTTTTAATTTTTTATTTTTTTTGCAAGGCAATGGTGTTAAGTGACTTGCCCAATATTGTACAGCTAGGCAATTATTAAGTGTCTGAGGTCACATTTGAACTCAGGACCTCCTGACTCCAGGGCCGGTGCTCTATCCACTAGGCCACCTAGCTGCCCCTAATCCAACCATTCTGGAGAGCAATTTGGAACCATGCCCAAAGAGAAATAAAATTGATCATACCCTTTGACCCAGTAATACCAATAGTAGGCTTATATACAGAAGAAATAATACAAAATGGGAAAAATCCCACATGTTCCAAAATATTTATAGCAGCTCTTTTGGTGGTGGCAAAGAAATGGAACTTGAGAGGATGCCCATCAATTGGGGAATGACTAAACAAGTTATGGCATATGAATGTTATGGCGTGTTATTGTTCTATAGGAAACCACAAATGGTCAGATGCTAGAAAAGCATGGAAAGCATTACAGGAGTTGATGCTGAGCAAAGGGAGGAGAACCCACAAAACACTGTACACATTAACAATAATATTGGAAATTAATCAACTTGGCTAGATGCAACTCCTCTCAGCAGTTCAGAGAGCTGGGACAACCCTGGTACACCTGTTATGGACAACGCCATCCACATCCAGACAAAGAAACAAAACAAAACAAAACAAAACAAAACAAAACAAAACAAACAAAAAATACAGAATCTGATTGAACACTATATTCACTTTAAAAAAAATTTCTCTTATTTTTTTCCTTCCTATCCCATGATTTTCCTTCTTTTCCCTTAGTCCTAATTCCTCATAGAGAAAATGATTATTATATAAACATGCTATATTAAACATTAATATATAAACATGTAAGGGGTGGCTAGGTGGCGTAGTGGATAAAGCACCAGCCCTGGAGTCAGGAGTACCTGGGTTCAAATCTGGTCTCAGACACTTAATAATTACCTAGCTGTGTGGCCTTGGGCAAGCCACTTAACCCTGTTTGCCCTGCAAAAAAAAAAAAACCCAAACCCCCTAAAATTAAAAAAAATAAAAAAAAAATAAAAAATATATAAACATGTACAATGTACACTAGAATGTTCACCACAGAAGGGAAGGAACTGGGAAGGGAGGGTAGAAGAAAATTGTGTAACTTAAACATATGTGGATGAATGTTGAAAACTTTCATACATGTAACTGGAAAAATAAAATAAAATATCAATTAAAAAAAGAAAATGGTAGCCCAGTACTTGATTAAAAACCAAGTACATAAATTACTAGGGGAAGGACTCTCTTCTTGGAAGTAAGTGTAGAGAAAACTGAAAAGCAGTTGGAAAAAAAAATTAGATCAAAGTCTTATACTATATATAAAAATAAGCTCAAGTAAATACAAGAAATGAGCTCACCATAAAAAGATTAGAAGAAAATAACTGCATATATGTTTTGGATCTATGGGTAATGAAGAATTATTTTTAAGAAAACAAAGTTTAGAGGGGATTATAAAAGACAAATGAATAATTTTGATTTTATGGTTGATTTGAATCCAACAATTGAAGACATAATAAAGTGAAAAAAACCTGTAGAGTAGGAAAAATATTTGTACTAAATATTACTGATAAAAGTCTGAAATCAGACTTTCAGATAGATTATTGACTTGTTTGAGAAATCAACAACAGATTTGAAGGGAGGACAAAGATGGTCAAAAAACAATAGCTATGATGATTCAAAAATATGAAAAAAATAAATGAAAGAAATAGATAAAGGCTATCACCATTTCCAAAGCAAGTTTGCCACTGCAGAACAGTTGAGCAAGAAACTCTTGATTTTGTGGCCAAAAGGAAAACTATAGAAACATGGACAAAAAACAGAACATGGAAAAAGTCATAGACAAGATACTCACATTTTTTAATTTTTAATTTTTTTGCAAGGCAATGGTGTTAAGTGACTTGCCCAATATTGTACAGCTAGGCAATTATTAAGTGTCTGAGGTCACATTTGAACTCAGGACCTCCTGACTCCAGGGGTGGTACTCTATCCACTGCACCACCTAGCTGCCCCTAATCCAACCATTCTGGAGAGCAATTATAAAAGTCTGAAATCAGACTTTTATAGGAAATTGACACAAATTCAAAGGATATAAACATTTTCAAAAAAATTTTCAAATCATTAAGGAGCTTTTGAAGATACTTTTCAAATGACTATGAGAGAAATTTAATTTTGAACAAATTTGACCTCACACCTTGCAAACTGGCCAAGATGACCAAAAAAAAAGAAAATATTAGGTTTTGGAAGAAAGTAAGACAGGATCACAAACTATTCCAAACATTCTGAATTTAAATTTAAAATTATGTAAGAATATGACCAATTCATACCTTCTGATTCTGTTATCTTACTACTGGACAAATACCCCCTTGGAAGTCACATATAGAAATAAAGGTATGGGGTGGCTAGGGGGTGCAGTGTATAAGAGCACTGGCCCTGGAGTCAGGAGGACCTGAGTTCAAATGCAGCTTCAGACACTTAATGGCCTTGGGCAAGCCACTTTAACCCCATTGCCTTGCAAAAACCTTAAAAAAATAAATAAAGGTATAATATACCAAATATACCAAAATAGTCATAGCAGTTGCACTTTTGTGGTTGCACAAAATTGAAAATAAATTAGAGAATAGTGAAAAAACTATAGAACATGAATGTAAAGGAATTTTATTTTTCACTAAAAATGAGAAATAGAAGGAATTCCAAGAAACACAGGAAGAAATACAAACTAATAAGGGCAAACTATACAAATCAAAAAGAACAATACACACAATGACTACACTGTACTAAAAAGATTATTTATATATTATTGTGAGTAACTGAAAAACCAATTCCAGTAATGGAGAAAGATACTGAAAGTCACTTCCCTCCTTAGGTCATTGATGCCAGCAGATTAATAGGGCAGAATGTTGTTTATGTTGGCAGATGCAGTTACTATAGAGGATGCTTTTATTTAAGAAAATTTCTCTGATCCTCTCAAGCTTTAATACCTCAAAAGAAGATTGAAAACAAAAACACATGAAAAGACACTTAATGAACCTAGGCTAAGTTCCTCTCCTGGCTTGCATGCTTACTGGCATCCCAAATAAATAGCTGTAGAAAAATGTTTTGACAAAGTACAAAACTTTATTTGCTAAAAACACCACAAAGTATAGATGTAGAGGGAATTTTTTAATATCATAAAAATCATTATCTAAAGCCAAAAGCAATGATCATATGCAATGGATAAATACTAGAATCTTTTTTCAACTAATAAGGAACTGAAGTAAGGATGCCTACATTCTCTATTATTTTTTGACATAGTTCTGGAAATGCTAGCAGCAGTGATATGACAAAAGAAAGAAATTAAAGGCATAAAGATATGTAAAGAGGAACTAGAACAACCCCTATTTACTATGAAATGATGGTTTACTTGGAAAATCCCAGGGATCATCAAAGATACAAATTGAAACTCTTCGTACCTTCAGTAAAATTGCAAACTACAAAAGAAATCCTCAATATATAATTAGAATAATAAAATAAAAATAAAACAAAATAAAAAATTTTAATAACATTTCTATATAATACCAAAACTCAAGGGAGAATGGGAATCCCATTCCCAAAAGCTATAAAATGCATAAAATATCTTGTGAATAACCTACTAAAGTCTATAAAAAACTTGTATAAATTCAATGACAAAGTGCCCCTTAAAATAAAAAAAAAAAACTTAACTAACTGGATGAATGAATAGATAATATCAATACAATAATAATAATAATATTAACAAAATTAATTTACACTTTTAATGCTATACAATCAAATCACCAAGGGGATATTTCACAGTACTTGGTAAAATAGTAACAAAATTCATCTGGAAAAACAAAAGGTCTAAAATATCAAAGGAAGGGGTGGCTAGGTGGCACAGTGGATAGAGAACTGGCCTTGGAGTCAGGAGTACCTGGGTTCAAATCTGGTCTCAGACACTTAATAATTACCTAGCCGTGTGGCCTTGGGCAAGCCACTTAACCCATTGCCTTGAAAAAAAAAATCTAAAAAACAAAAACAAAACAAAAAACAAAATATCAAAGGAAGTTGTGAAAAGAAGTAGAGGAAAAGGGTAGAGGGATAGCAATTGCAGAACTGAAGCTCTATGATAAGTCAATAATCATCAGAAACATCTGTTATTGAATAAAAATTAGAAAGACAGATCAATAGAATAGATTAGCCCAGGGAGAATCAGAAATAATAGAATTCAATAATGCTGTGTTTGTTGAAGTGAAAAACATAAGCTACCTGGGTGGGGGGGACCTCTTTCTTTGATTAAAAAAAAACAAGTACTAGAAAAAACTGAAAAGAGTTTGACAGAAATTAGGTTTACACCTTGTACCATATTCCACAATAGTCTAAATGAATATGGAATCTTAATATTAAATATTAAAGTATAAAAAACAAAAGAGAAATATATATAAACATTATGGAAAGATGTATTTTAAGCAAATAAGAGGTAGAGATAGTTCACAAAAGATAAAACAGCCAACTGATTAATTGAAACTGAAAAGCTTCTGAATAGAAATCATTAATGCAGTTAGAATAAGAAAGGAAGTGGTCAAAGAGAAAAAAATCTGCGTCAAATTTCTCTGAATTACTAGTATCTAGGATATATTAATTAATCAACAATTAATAAATATATATTATTTATAGCCATTCCCCAAGAAATGTGGTCAAAGGATAACTAAAACGTTCTCAAAAAAATGGCAAACTATTCACAACCATAGGAAAGACTTCAAAGCCTTAGTGATAAAAGAAATGTAAATCAAAACAACTCTCCGGTTTTATCTCACACAGGGCAAACTGACAAAAATGGCAAGAGTCACTATTGGTGGAGTGGTGGAATGATAAATACATTAAGAAATTGTTGGTGTAGCTGTGAAATGGTTCAACCACTTTGGAAAGCAATGTGGAATTATGTAAATAAAGTGACAAAAATTATCAAAACATTTGAGCCAGAGACTCCATTACCAGACTTCGATCCCAAGGAAGCCATTAATAAGAAGAAAGTCCTCCATATACTCCAAAATATTTATAGCAATACTATCTGTGCTAGCTAAGAATTAGAACTAAAATAGATAACCATCAGTGGGGGAATGGCTAAATAAATTGTGGTACAGTAATGGAATACTACTGTGCTGTAAGAAATATGTGTGTGATGAATACAGAGAAGCTTGGAAAAATGCTGAGTGAAGTAAGCCTTTGCTTACTTCAAGAAAACAATATACACAGTAACTACAACAATGTAAATGGAAAGACTGACACACCAAAAAAATCAAAATTAAATGTAACAAAATTATAAAGATCAAATAGCACTCTAATGAAAAAAAATATGAGAGCATGTTTCCCCACCCCTACCCCCTACCCCATTGCTTAGTGGAGGTGGAAGGTGTTATTGATTTCATGTATTTTCAGACTTTTCAATACATTGATTAGTTATGCTGATTTTTCTTTCTCTTTAAAAATACTCTTTATCATATGAGATTGCTCTCTGGGAAAGAGAATAGGAATGATCCTTGAGATAGCTATGATAATGTAAGAATCAGAATATAGCAATACCATTTTCAAAAAGAAAATATGAGAAGGAAACAAATATGCTTTCCAAAGAATTTTCTATAGAAGGCTCTATCTTCTGTATGATGAAATATATAGAAAATACAAGATCTCCCTGTATTTGTTTTTTCTTTAAGACTGAATGATAAAGCATTTAGCATGGGCCAGGCTTTGTACTAAGTATTAGGGATGTAAATACAAAGAAGGACAATATTCTAATGGAGGAAGACAACACACAAAAGGGAGCTGAAAAGGAGAGAAGGGGCACATCCAAGGCAGAACGGTACGGAAATGTCTGGGGAAGTGATGTGAAGGTCTGGTTCTGGGCAAGATAAGGTGAAAAAAAAAATTAATTATCAGAGTTCAAGGACTCAAAGGACTAGTCTTGATAGTTTTGGTGGGAAGCAGTTGAAGAGCATGGCTGTAGTGGAGAGAAATGGATGGGATTACAGGAAAGAATTTGACAAAGAATAAAATATAATCTAAAAGTCTCCCCCCATGTTTATGTTACAATTATACAAGTCCTTGATAGCTGTAACCATAGAGATAACTTTCTAATAATCCTATGATAACCACTCTGAAGTGATACATAAAACAAGGAGACAGTCTTGCCAAAGAGGTTTGCTACTATCATAGGATAGTTCTATGGAGTAGTATTCCCAAAGAAGAGAAATTCCTTATAAAAAGTGCAATCCTTTAGAAATTTCTGTTTTGAAAGGCATTCTGTTCATTACACTGCACCAGAACACTACAAAGCAGCCTTAAAGAGACATACGGTCTTTCACAAACAAATCCAAATGGATAAAAATTGTCTTTTGTCCAGAATGCATTATAGAGTTGGATGGGCAGGCAATAAATCTGTGTATACATCATGGATAGGCCCTATAGTCAGGGGACTAGGTCCAAAATTAAATAGGAGGAAAAGAGTGGGGTAGGTTGCATTTACAAAGCTTTCAATGCTTTTACTGATCCCAAGCATCTCCTTGACATAAGCCCTCATCTTTTTCACACTAGTATTCTCTCAGTGATGCTATATGACTGCAAATCATGGACCATCACAATTTCTGGAGGGGAAAAAATGTAAGTAATCAAATAGTAATGGAGATTCATATGTTGGCTTTAGGTAGGTTGCAGCCTATTACAAAGATATTTTACAGACTAAAAGTGTCACTTAGGACATCACCTAGGAAATGTATAATCAGAAAAGGAAGCAGTCAAGTCACAGAGCAAGGTTTTGCTTTTCTTTTTTTTTTATTCTTAGGAGAAAGGGAGAAGGAAGGAGCAAAAATAAATGCATATGAATTGAAATCTTTGGAATTATGGATAAAATCAGAAATAAAATTTGGGTAGATGAGAAGTTAATGGAAAAGGAAAGACCTTAAAACTAAAGGAAGAGAAGGGAGTTGAAGGAAGAGAAACAATCAAGGTTAAGGAGAAAAATGTAAAGAGAAGAGACTGAAAGGGAAGGGAAACTTGGACTTAACAAAAAAAGAAAAAGTAGTTGATAAGACAAAGTAGATAATTGAGAGAAGACTGGGGAAAGAGCAGAAGACAATGTTAGAGATTAGAGAAGGAAAAGGAAGCTGGGCATGGAAAATAAGGGAAAGGAAAAGGAAAAAGCTAACCCTAGAGATGAAGTGTTCTAGTATGGCACAGAATACTATGGGTGCCAGGAATGGGCATGTCTATAAGAATCAATGGGTTGTTCCCCCAAGGGTGTGCATGCACATCCATTTCTATGGTTTTCATGTGACAAAGGAAGGAGACATCATTTCTAAATGCACAAGGGGAAGGGTAATGATCAGGATTGTTTCATGGAAGAGGCAGACCTTGAAGGATTGAGAGGAAAAGCTTATTTTCAAAGTATTTTGCATATTCTGCTTTAAAAAGGATCTACCCCAGTGACATTACAAAAGATGCCTTTATTAGGGAGGTGATTGTGAAAGGGATGGATTCAACTCATAGAGTAACTTCATAGAACTACAAAATACTAACCACTTTCAGGAACTACCAACCTAAACTGATTCCTGGCCAGCAGCCTAGAAGCAAACATCTTCTCATTCTGTTACTGGGCCCTGGAGTAAACTTGGCTCTTTCGTAATTAAAGTTCAATTAATTTCTCCATGACTGATCCTTCTTCCCATTAAGAGCTCATTGGGAAATCGTATTTCTGGCACCTCATGTAGTTCTGTTCCCAATTATTGGTTGTGTAATTTATCAATAAAGAAAAGTTTTGAAAGTCCCCTTAAAATAAATGAGGAAAAACAAAACACACACACACAAAGATGAATGAGAAAGAAAGTTAAATTAGAAACACAGCACTGTATGCTCTAACCAAAGAAAAATGGTTATCCCACATTCCGAGAGGCTTTCATCTAGGGAGGCTACAGAAATAGAAAATTCAGTGATGCATAGTTGCTTGACTCTGTCACTGAACGAATCATTTAGAAGTGAGAAATAAGCCAGGAAGTAAAATAAGCAGATGGGGAAAGGTTATCTATACTAAAGCGTAGACACCTATAGAGAAATGACCTATGCAGTGAATTCTTCAGAGACATAACTGATGACTTGAGCATATGCTCAAGATGTCTAGTCAAGTCCGGAAGCGAGGGTTCTAGGAAACTTAGAATGGGTATCAAGAGGGATGTCAGCATCCGATGCCAAGAGCCAGCCTTGGGAGTTGTGTCTGAATCCACTGGGAGCCACTGGTTCAGCTTCATGAGCTAAATCATTAATACATTCAGTCAAATCGAGATCATGGTTGATTTTGTCCACTGAATCCATTCATTCATTCTCTTCTGCATTCATTCAACAAACATTTATGAATGGACAGTAGAACTGAATTGGCGAGATTGTCTCTTTCTTTTGCCCTTTGTGGACACAGATTTAATAGGAAACTTTATTCTTAAAGGTAGAAAAACCATTTCATAGAAAATTAAAAAATAAATTAATCTACAGAGCTCCGGAAGGAGTCAGCCTTGTACAGACTTTCAGAATCATCTGCCTAGATATCTGCAGGGATTCCCTTGCTCTCCCCTCTGAGTCTCTCCTCACATTGCTGTTGGACTCATCTTTACTCTGACCATTGTGCATACCATCTCTGTGCTCAAACTCTTCCTATATCTTTTTACTGACTCCTAAATCATACCAAATACTTTGACTTGACCATCTAGGCCCCTATTAACAAGAACCCCTTCCCTCAGTGTGAAATGATTCTTCTATCCTTAGATCTGGTGGGAATCTTGTTTGGATTGCACTTTTATATGGAGAGGCAGCTAGGCTGTGCAGCAGATAGAGCATCAGACCTGAGTTCAAATCCAATCTATGACATTTAGTAGCTGTGTGACCCTAGACAAGTCACTTGGTTTCTGTCTTGGTTCCCTCATCAGTGGATAATAATAACACTTATTGTGAGGATAAAATGAGATGCTTGCAAAATGTTTGGCAAAGTACAATGTGTTAAATAAATGTTTTGTTATTATAGGCTTTTTTGATGGTTTTTTTTGTGTATTTATGTATCACTGCCTAGAGACCACTTATTTGTCTGTATCTTCCTCAGCAGCCAGCACAATCCTCTGTATATGACAAGGATTTGAGAAATTCTTTATAAAATTGAATGTCTCTCTGGTTCTATCTGTTGGTATTTATTTGAATATGTTCCTAATAAGTTGATCATCTGGAATAAATTGACACACACTCCATCTGAATGCAACAGTACCTGGCACAACAATATTTTGTTCATACAAAGGACAAGTCAAGGCTGCAGTTAGTCCGCGGGGTAGGGCTAAGGAAGTTGGGGGGAGGGGATTGCTTCAGGATACTGTCACAAATGGGTTTCTGTCTTGTGAGCTGGTCAGAATGCTTCCTTCCCAAATTATCTGAGTTCACATACCTTTTCTTATGGTCTTGTGATGGCGGTGCCTAGTCAATCAACTCCTGGGCTCTGGGTCCCTCTTGCAGGACCCATCCCTTCCATTGCCACTGTAGGACTTTCTGTCTCCTCAGCCTCCCTTAGATGACTGAAGATCTGAACACCTCTTAAAGGATCGTAAGATACAGACCCAGAAGTGATCCCCAACCCCACTGAGTTTCCCACCCTCGTCTCCATTTTACAGAGGAGGAAAAAATCAAGGTTTATAAAAGACAAGTCCAAGTCTTCCTGCCTTCAAGTCCAAAACATTATCCAGTATTCAATGCCATAACTCTTTCCATAATTCAATTCCATACACCCCTATACCCCCTCCCACATCCCATCAGATTCTCTCTACACTTTTCCTGTTAGAAAAGCATTTCCCCTCACTGGCAGAGGCAGCATTGGATCTGAAGTCAGAAAAATCTGAGTTTAAATTCAGCCTCCAGCCACATACTAGCTGTGTGACCTTAGACAAATCACTTAACCTCTGTTTCCTTAGCTGTAAAATGGTAATAATAATAATAATAATAATGCCTATTTTGAGGGGTTTTTTGAGGTTCAAGTGAAATAATAATTATAAAGCACCTTAGCATAGTTCCTGGAACATAGTAAATGATTAATTAATGTTTATTTCTTTCCTTCTCTGCTTTCCCCAATCACAAAAAATAACATAACAAAAATTTAAAAAAAACAAAAAACCCCAACTATTTTTGCCTGCAGTTAAAAAATATTTATACTAAAATAGAATAAAATAGTACAAAATATTTCTAATATTCTAAAGTAAAGGCATAAGAGGTTCTGTGCTTCCTCTAATTGCAGACTATGTAGATTTCAAGGCTCAGTTCTATCATCTTGGCCAAAACACTTAATTTTTCTTGTTTTCATTACTAAAAATATAATATAGAAATACAAGTAAGAAAAATAATCAGGATGGTTTTACATCTTCCGTGGAATATTAAGGGGCTACCATCAACGAGTCTAGATCAATGGGATACATGGCTTCCAAGAGACGGATTTAGTTGAGTGTGCTTTCCTGTCCTGTCTAGAGATATAAACTCTGTGTTTGTGTGTGTGTGTGTGTGTGTGTGTGTGTGTGTGTGTGTGTGTGTGTGTGTATGTGTGTGTGTATGTGTGTGTGGAGGGGGAGGTTCCCTGCATAGACCAATTTTGGAGGACTGAGTAGCCTGGTGAGATCACAACTTGAGTAAGCATTTAGTAATGCTGAACAGGGTCAGTTAATTTTAGGCATCTCTGGGATCCTTGTAAATACCCCTAGGGATTATTTTAAAAAAAACAACAACAGTGTGAACTGGATGAATTTCCTGTTCTGAAACATCTTCCATGTTATTTGAGGTAATTCCATGATCCAAAATTTGTCTAGATGAGTTCCTTTGTCCTCTGGCCAGCATTACGAAGCATTACTCCAAGAGACATTTTCTAGGAGATATTTGGTCAAAAGAAATGAAAAAACAGCTCTCAACAGAATAATTGCAAACTATTAACAGCTATATGAAATAATGCTTAAAACCACCAATCAAAAGAGAATTAACTGCAAGTCGAGACAACCCTGAGGTTATGTCTTCTATCTCAGAAATTGTAGGAAATTGGTAAAGATGACAAAAGATGAGAATGTTGGAAGAACTGTGGTGGGGAGTGGGGGAAGGCATACTAATGCATTGTTGGTGGAACTGTGATTTGGTAAAAAAAAATCTGGAAAATCATTTAAAAGTCTGTAAAAAAAAGTACCTAAAAATTCTAAACCCTTTGACCCAGAGATTCCATTGGTAGGAATGTACCCTAGAGGGACCAATGATGATTACAATGCCTCCTATATATAACAAAATATTTCTGGCAGTCCTTTTGCTTAACAAAAAACTAGATAAAAAAGAGATGGCTGCCAGCTGGAAAATAGCTAAAGAAACTGACAGAAATTTAACAAGAAAGAAATAATAAGATGAATACAAAGAAACATAAAAGCTTGCATGTAAGTAAAATAAACAGAGCTCTCCCCCCAAAAAAACAAACCCCAATATAAACAATGATGCATTAATGTAACTTTGTACCACAAAACAATTGAAAATCAAGGTTATAAAATAACAAAAAACAAGCTTGGTCCCAAATGAAAAAAAAATTTGAAAAGATACCACAACTAACTACTTTGTAGAGGTGAAGACAGAGGTAGAATACAGAGATATGGAACTTTGCATAGATTGTCTGATTTTTCTGATACATTGATCAGTTTTACTGTCTTTTCCCCTTTTTTTTCTCTTTTTCTTCTCTTTTTTTAAAAAAAAAAACAAAAAAACCCCTTTGTTATAAGAGAAGGAAAAGGGAAAGGAATACCTAGTATATATCCAACACATGAAGTTGCTAGGTGGCTCAGTGGATAGAATTCTGAGCTTGGAATTAGAAAGACCTGAGTTTAAATTTTGCTTTAGACTTCCTAACTTTGTGATCCTGGGTAAGTCACTTAGCCTCTGTTTGCCTTAATCTGCTGGAGAAGGAAATGGCAAACTACTCTAGTGTCTTTGCCTAGAAAATCTCAAACGGGGTCCCGAAGAATCAGAAATTAAAAAAAAAAACAGGGACCTGAGTAAGGTACTCTCTTAAAGGATAGTTTTCTGGGAAGGGAAGTAATACAGAGGAAAGTTTAGACAATGTAATCACAAACCATCTCAATAAAAATCTATTTTTTAAAAGTATCTTATGGGATAATGGAATAACAGATGAGATTTTCATCTAGACTCAAATTTCAGATTTGCCACTTATAAGTATATGAACTTAGAGAAGCCTTTTCACTACTCTGGGCCTCAATTTCTTTATAAAATCAAAGAATCACATGAAATGACCTCTAGGATTCCTTTTAGCTCTAAATCTATGGTCATAATGGAAGCCCCAAACCTCTGCTGAAAGACAAGATTTGCCAGAGGTGCCTCCAAGGTTCTCTTTTGTTGGACAAAGACAGAAAAGAGGTCTGTGAATTTGGAAATATCAAATGTATTCTACAGAAAACCTGGGTGATGGTTACATTTAAGCAATAGCTGTGGTGAGGTTAAAAAAAAAATTAAGTTATAAAAGAAAAACTATGCTAGAGGCTACTCACAGGCAGAGATGAAGGATTAAAGGGGAGGGAAAAACTCATTAGATAGAATTGGGCTGTTTTCCAGACATTGTACTGTATATTTGAAGTATGAGACAATCCCCGAGCTACTTAGTCAGCCCCTGAACTGAGAGGACATCCATGACCTTGAGTTCTATTCTAAACACTCACAAGCTGAATATAGACTGGCCCTAATTTGTTCAGTATTTTATGGATCATTGAAAAGAAATGCCTGCCAAGAAACCCCATTTGGTCAGAACCATCCAGATTCGGGTTATCATCAGAGCATGTAACCTTTGACCCATGGACATTACCAGAAAGGACATCTGATACAGTGAGAAATTCCATGAAGGGTTCTGCATTGAGGTTTGTGTTGCTGGGAAAGATGCTGGTGTGGGTTGTCCATCTGAAAGTGCCACAGTCTGGCAGAGGGGTTGGGTTTGGAAAAGGGGGTGGGAGGAGAGAGATTCCAGGCAAGTAAAAATCCCTGCTGGTGGTTATGAATGCCCCACGATCCATGAAGACTGTGAAAGGATGCAGTCATATGTGAAAGAAGTTCCACTTTTTTCTCCTTCTATTCTTGTCCCTTCATTTATAATACCCTGAACCCATGATGGTATGTAACCCTGTTGTTCTGGTATGTATAGAAGAGATAAAGAATGGGAGACAGAGAGAGAGAGAAAGAATCAGAGGTACAGAGACAAAGAGAAACAGAGAGAGGGGGAAAAAGAAAAAGATTGGAAGAGAAGGCAAGACCAGGAGAGAGAGAGTGAGATAAGGGAGAAAGAGAGAGGAAAACAGAGATAGAGGGAGAGTCAGGAACAGAGAAAGGCAGAGGAAGACAAAGAGTGAGGTAGAGAGAAACAGAAGATAGGAGAGGGAGACAGACACAGAATCAGAGACAGAGACAGAGAAGATGAGAGAAAGAGACAGAAACAAAAAAAGACAAAGACAGAGGATAAGAGAGAGAAGAGAGACAGACTGGGTGAAAGAAAGGAGACAGAAAAGGGAGAAAGAGAAAAATAGAGATAGAGGGAGAGTCAGGGACACACACACACACACACACACAGAGAGAGAGAGAGAGAGAGAGAGAGAGAGAGAGAGAGAGAGAGAGAGAGAAACAGAAGAGAGAAACACAGACAGACACAAGGTGACAGACAGAAAGAGAGAGACAGAAGACAGAAGAGAGAGACAGAGAGAGAAACAGAGTAGGAGAAGAGAGGCAGCTGGAGAAGGGAGAGAGAGAGAAAGAGAAAGAGGAAGAGGAAGAGGGAAAGAAAAAGATAGTGAGATGGAGTCTGTGATGGTGAGATGGAGACAGAAATGGAATGATGAAGAGAAAGATGAACAGAAATAGAGACAGAAAATCATTGACTAGGAAAAAGAATTATACACATGTACACATATACATTTATATATATAATTATACATATATGTATATATATATATGTATATATATATATTGCATTTCCAAAGACATTTATTTTTTTTCCAAAATTGAAAAGAGTTCTAGAGGTGAATCTATCCCTTGATAAAAATGTTGATCCTCAATTTCCTGAATATTTTTGAGCAAGATTTTCCTTAAGCAAGCCATTTGAATGACACTGATGCAGGAACAAGAGGAGCATATCTCATCTGGCCTCTTTGGTGTCCCATGAACCAAATGACAGCCCCGACTCCACTGTTCCACTGTCCCAATAAACCTAGCTGTCCTCATATACCCTCAAAGAGTGGCTTTGACAAGCTCCAAGTTTCAGTGAAGCCTTTTTCTAGTAAGGGGGGCAGGGAGGACTGCTGCTATAAGGCCCTTATGCTGATGAAAGAATTACTCAGCTCCCTCTCCACAAGAGGCAGGCAGCATTTCTGCAGGATCCTAAGAAACCAGCCTTTTGAGAGAACTTGGATGGAAGAATGTCTGGAATGTTTTCAGCCCCGTGAGTTGCCAGGAAGCCTGTATGGGCCATGATAAGGGACAGGCCAAACAGTGTGGCAACGTTCAGCAAGACTGGTTCTGATCCAAGCTGAATTAGAGGCCAGAAACCATTAGAATGAAGGGTACAATTGTCTCCCCCAAACCATTGGGGTCCCCCATGGATTCTTTCCCCAGGATAATGAGAGTGGAGGTGGTGAATAGCCCCAAAGTAGACATGAAAATATAGAACCAGCTTCCCTCCTCCCTCACCTCACTCCCACCCCTGGCCCTTTCCTTCATATTAGTCTCTCCCTGAGAGTATATGAATGGGCACACACAGAAAGGATAAGTATCGGTATAACTGAAGCTTTATTTTCTACCATTAATGAGGGCTATTTGTGGAACTAGGGACCCTTATTTTTAATTAGACATTTTTAAACTTAAAAAAATCCCTTTATATGAACATACATTTTGCCTGAGTGCCTCTGCTATTGATTCTCTAAATTGGAATTGATAAACTAATTAAAATTGAAGGCATTGTAAGTAGACATAATTATATTTTTAAAAAAATAACATTGTGTAGAGTGGTATATTAATTTCTTTTTCATGTCTATTTTTTTGTGTTGACTTTGGAGGAGTGTATGTGGAGGCTGGAAGGGAGTGGGGCGGGTCCTGGACAGCAGATTAATTTCATTAGTGTAGGCAACGCTAATATGAAAATTCTTCTGCCCTGTGCAAATCAACAACTCATCGAGAACACAATCTTAGTTGGCTAGGGGCACTGACAGCTTAAATGACTTGTCTGTGTTCACTCCACTAAACCATCTTTCTATTTCTTACTTTGCCAGAATTCATCAGGTTAAGGAGAACCAAACCAAGGTTCTGTTATTTACTGTCTGTGAGTTCTGGGGACCTCTTACTACCTGCGTCGTGACTTGGGGCCTCAGTTTCCTCATCAGTAACAGGAAGCCAGTTCTAAATCTATGATCCCAAGATCCTAGTGATTACCATGGACACTATATGTGCAAATAAATGTGGGATGGATTAACTTCATAATTATCAAATGTGGTTAAAGTGAAATTACTTTGTTCCTTTGCAGACTCCAAGAACTTGTGACTCAATTTACCTAGGGTCATTTATGTTGTATTTTTCAATCTGAAGAATAACTTTTGACATAACATAATAAAGACATGACCCAAAGATATTACTTCCCCCCCCTTTCTACAATACTTTAAACTTAAAAACTTTGTTTTTAAGTTCACCTTGCTTCCTTCTTCCTGAACCTTCAAGTTTTCTCTTTTACAAGTGACCCAGGGGTAACCAGGGAAACCTCTTGTTTGCTGAATAGGGCATTTCCCATGAAACTTGACCCTATGCTCCAGTGCCTTGATAAATGGAGCACATATTGCTGAGATGACTCAGGGAACTTTCCACTGGTCTTCAGTGGCTGTCTTGAAAGGTGAGAGGTGATTAAGAATCAGAAGAATGAACTCTTGTTAAGAAGTTTCCTCCTCAAGGTCTCTGACAGGAATAGGGTCCACACTCTTGGGGATCTTTTCTAGATCTCTCTCTCTCTCTCTCTCTCTCTCTCTCTCTCTCTCTCTCTCTCTCTCTCTCTCTCTCTCTCTCTCTTTCTCTGTCTCCCCCTCCCTCTTTCCCAGATCTCTAAAGTCCTTGACAACTGTAAGATTATGACTCTAACTGGGCTAGCCATAAAGAAAGCTCTGGTCTTTTCACCTCTCCCTGTGAAGTGTGCAAATACAAGTTTAAGGAAATGTGCATGTAAGAAGTGAGAATAGAGTTGGTTTGTTTTGCTTTGTTTGGTTTTTTTGGAGAATTGAATCCCTTATGACATACAATCTAACAGATGTCTCCTTAAAGAAATGTTGTGGTGAATTCATTTATAAAGTACAGACTCCTGTGATGTAAATAAGCAGTTCCACCACTGTCAAAGGATCAGGACATTTACCCTAATATATCTTTACGCTGTTCTGAGTGTTATAGAACAGTTGCCTCTGAAGGAGGTAGTTTAAAAGAAATTATTAAAATACCGAATATTTGACACATCAATAATCTACTAAGACATTTCTTTCTCAATAATTCTCGAAAAAGTTCTGAAAAGTGGATTTTTCAAAACCTCATAATGCCACCTAATGGATCCTCTAATCAGTACGATGAAAAGGTTCTCCTTTGAGTGGTGTTTCTTGGGATTCTTCTAAAAAAGCAGCCTCCTCTGACCAGTGATACAAAACAGAAAAAAGGGTGAGGTTGAGAAGTCACTGCAACATCATCCATTGTTCAGTCTATAGAAATACCAGAGTAGGACAGTGGGACAGTAGAGAAAAACATGTCAAGCTCTTTTGGTTCACCTAAAGCCCTACTTCTTGAATTGTCTACTTAAACCTTCTTTCAGTCCATTCCAAGGCTTTACGAAGAATGGCATTGCCTTCACATAGGAACCAACATGGGGCAAACCAACTGGCTGATACCTATCAGAAGTGGATCACTCAAAAGCCAAGGGAATGACAAAATCTTCACTGGGGTTCTGGTGATGTTGAGGGAACTTGCGGAAAGTCTCCATTATGTGGAGTGGACCTTTTGGGAGAACATAGACAAGGGTTATTTATCTAGGATGAGCAAGTATGAATGGATCTTAATTTGCATCTTTAGAGGGGATTTCCAAATGCATTAGATCATGTAGTCCATCTGAGTATTTGAGAGGATGGTAGAATAAACAGTGAAGTAGGGAAGCCTGGCTTTAAAAACCACACCCCTGTGAGCCTTGCAGTAAGTCATGTCACCTTCCTCTTCTTCAATTTCCTTATCTGTAAAAGGAAAAGATTGGGCTGAATAATCTCCAAGGCCTTGCTAAATCAAGATCCTAAGATGATATGAAAGAAATAAAAAGAATATTCATTTTCATTCTCAGTGAAATGCAATATTTGAGAAGCTGATGTCCAATTTATTTTTGGATTCTAGATTTTAAAGGCAACATAAGATAGAGAATAGAGAGCTGGTGTCAGAGACAAAAAGACCAATCAATCTCTTACATACTGACTGTGACTCTGAGTAAGTCACTTAACCTTCCCTTTATCCCATCCCTCCATTCAGTGGAAAGGGGTAATATCCTGAGGCTTGTGGGAGGCAGTGGGAGATTTTTAATTTTAATTTCAATTGTTTAGGGCTATTGTCCAGGGCCAATGAGGAACTATGAAGTATGGATTCAGAAGAACAAGAGGACCATGGGGGAAGCAAGTACACATGTTTTCAGTGCCTTGTGGCAAAACTCCTGTAAGGTATCCTTAGTTATGGTTCTTCAAAGGGTCCCAAGATACACGGTTAGAGATCCTTCCCACTTTTATCTTCTCATTGTCATCACTTTAGAAAAAAGCTATTCCAGAACAAATATGTAACAATACTATGCCAGCTATGCCACTGATTAGATTTAATAAGTTACATGCTTTTTATTAAGTACCTACTGTGGGTTGAATACTATGTTCAGTCCTGGGAATATCAAAAAATCAAAAATATTCTCCTATCCCTTAAGAAAATCCTATTCTAATATAAGAGACAAATATGCAAATATATATATGTATATGTATATATGTGTATATATATGTATATATATGTATATATGCACACACACACATATATACATATATATATATATATATACATATATATATATATATATATATATACACAAGATAAATACCAAGTAGGTAGAAGGTAATAAGTAGAGGGAAGTCACAAGTGGCCAATTCAGCTCAAAATCCCAGTGGGATCACTTACTAGTTCTGTACCTTTGGGTGAGTTTTGGTTTCTCATCTGTTAAAGGAGGGGATTCACATAGATGACTTGACTTCACAATTCAGACAAACTAGCCTTACTGTTCTTCACACATGACCTTATTTCAAATCCTTAAACTGCTACTTGTTACATGTGTGATCTTGGGCAAATCACTTAGCCTAAGTACCTCTGTTTCATCTTTAAAATTAGGGAGTTAAAGAAGATTTCCAAAATTCCTTCCAGGTCCAAATATGCTATGTGTACATTTGAAAATGTATGTGCAAACATATGTGTATTGAGGCAGCTAGGAGGTGCAGGAGATAGAGCACTGGCCCTGAAATCATAAGGACCTGAATTCTAATCCGACCTGATTCTTAATAATTGCCTAGTTGTGGTGACCTTAAATAAGTCATTTAATTCCTTAAATAAATAAAATGTTAAAAATATATGTATGATGTACTCAAAGCCAATTCCACTGGCTAATGCAGAGGTGTGAAACATGTGATCCCACAACCCTCCTGAGTGCAGAACCATATTAGAATATAAAATTCATATAGTTGAAGCTATGGTTTTCCCAGTAGTAACATATGACTGTGAGAGTTGGACTATAAGGACAACTGAGTGCTGTAGAATTGATATTTTCACACGGTGCTATTGGAGAAGACCTTTTTTTAATTTAATTTTTTTTTTTATTTAAGGCAATGGGATTAAGCGACTTGCCCAAGGCCACACAGCTAGGCAATTATTAAGTGTCTGAGACCAGATTTGAACCCAGGTACTGCTGACTCCAGAGTTGGAGCTCAATCCACTGTGCCACCTAGCTGCCCTGGAGAACACTTTTGATAGTCTCTTGGATGGCAAGAGAAAATTAATTCAAACTATTCACTGAAAGATAAAATACTGAAACTGAAGCATAATTACTTTGGCCTCATAATGAGAAGACAGCACTCAATGGAAAAGACCTTGATGTTGGGAATGATTAAAGGCAAAAGGAGAAGGGGATGAGAGAGAATAAGCTGGATGGATGGTATCATGGAAGTCTACTTGGGTAGACTTTGGGAAATAGTGGATGATAGAAGTATCTGTCATGCTTTGGGTCATGGAGTCACAAAGAATTGGACATGACTGAACAAGTGAACAACAACAATAGGAAACATTTAACAACATGACCAAACATACAATAAAACATAGATAATATTAATTTGTGGTTTTCTAAGTATCCCACAAGGATCTTTATGTACAGTTCAGTGACCCCATTTCTTTTTGAGTTTGATACTGTGGGTCTAATATACATTTTATATGTATTTAAGTTTGATATGTATGTATATCAAACTTAAATACATATAAAATTCCTGACTGTGTTTAGAAGTATGATTTTTAATATCAAATGTATCTTCAGGGCTCTTGAAAAAACATTTCTTTAAAATTTCCAACTTCCTAAACCCTCATAATCATTGAGTTGACTTATGAAATGAGGACTCAATTTTCTTATATTCTTGAAGGCACCACCTTTGACTCTAGTGAAAACAGGAAAACAAAAAATGAGTGCCTAGATTACTGTAAAGTAAAAGAGTGTTTTGTGAGTCCTCCACTAAAGAGGAATGCATGAGCGGGTTGTGAAATTGCTTATCCTTGGGGAACCTTTGAGATCTGTCAACTGGAAATAAGATTCAGGAGGGGGAAAACCTGAAAAGCTACAATGACACACAATGATGTGTTGGTTTGGCAGATCTGGCTCATCTTAAAAGAAAATTTTTTTGGTAACTGGATAATATGCCATTAAGGAATATGATTCAAGTTCTCAGGCTTACAAAACAGTGGTTGCTATTTTTAAGTTTGCTGAAGATTCTGTTTTGTCCTGGGCTACAGGCAGCCAATAATTCAATTCAACAAACAATCTTATGGGGTTGATATTTGAAGATCCTGGGGCTAGGGGTGATAGAAAGATAATATAATATGGTTGTATTCAAGGAACCTACAGACTCTGATATGAGAAAAGAACATAAAGCAACATTTGATAAGAACATAAGAGAGATGAAAAGATTAAGTATAAGGCAGGAAAGATCATTTCAAACTGAAGAAGGAATTGCTTTGGATTCAGGATCAGATAGGGATTAAGACTATGATTACATGGCTGTAGGGAATTCCCAAGTAAGGAAACCTTTCTCAATCAATGCAGGTCATCAACTTTTTGCCTTGGAGATTTGCCTAGAACACTGATAGGTTAGGAATTTAAGACTTGCCCAGGTCACCCAGCTACTGTGGGTTAGAGGGTAGTCTTGTATTCATGTTGTCCTGGTTTTTAGGTTGGTCCTCTCTCTCTCTCTCACACACACACACACACACACACACACACACACACACACACACACACACACACACATATACAAACGTACATACAAAATCACCCCATACAACAAGAAACCTCAATTTAGTCTAACTTTAACCAATGTCCCCAAAGGAATCTCTTCCATAAAATATTCATCAAGGGGACATGGAACTCTGTTTGAAGGCTTCTTGGGAGAGGAGCTTCACTGCCTCTTAAGGAAATCCACTCCAATTATTCTATTAGGAAGTTTTGACTGAGTCAGTCAAGCTGAAACTGGTCTCTTTGCAGCTTTCCCCCATTGCACCTAACTCTTTCCTGGGCCAAGTTGAACAAGCCTAAGCAATCCTCTGCATAGTCCTTGAGCACAACTATCATCCATCCCCTTTTCTGATGCCTTTCACCCAAAAACTCCAACCTTGACACAAAGAAATGAGGGTTGAGTTTCTCTCTGCAAGAATAATTGACACTTATATAAGATATTCCTTTACAAATTGCTTTACCATATCATAGCAAAACTTTTCATTATAGCAAAGAACTGGAAACAAATGGAGTATCCATGAATTGGGTTCTGTATGAAATAATATGGCACATGGCTCTGAAGGAAGGGAAGGATTTCTATCAGGCATAAATGAAGAGGAAATATTTGTTAGATAGATGATAGACAGAGAGATGGATCATGGATGGATAGAGAGACAAACAGATGGACAGATGGATGAATAGACAGAGATAGAAAGATAGATAGATGAATGGTGGATGGATGAATAGACAGACAGATGAACAGATAGATGGATGGATGGATGGATGGATAGATGAATGGACAGATGGAAGGACAAATAGATGATGAATGGATGGAAGGATGGATGGATAGACACAGACAGACAGATTAGCTAGATAAATAATAGACATTCAGACAATCAGCCAAATATAATTTATTAAACTCTTAATATATTCTAGGCACTAAGTTAAACTGTGCTTTCAGATGTGAGAGAGTAGCTCACAAAAGCAGTGTAAGAAGGACATGGTCAAACTTATCAAGCAACAGATTAATAGATCAGTTTGATTGGACTGTGAAGTATTTTTGAGTGTTACCTTCCTGACTCAAAGATTGAGTGGAACCTTAGTGAAGGCTATTTTACATTAAACTTTACAACTGTTTAATATCAATTCAATTATATTAAATTATTTTTGATAAAAGGTCAAGTTTAGGTAAAATATTTAAAATGATCAAAAGCTTGAGAACCACCTCTAAATAGATTTTTGAAATAAGTCAGTTCTAAATCTATAACCCTATGATCTTTATCAAATAGCAAGTATCTTTGCCAAAAAAGAAAATCTTTAAAGACAAAGGTGTTTGATGTACAGCAGCAAAGAAAGGGCTGTAGATTCAAATTATTCCAGCCCATCCGGAAAAAATAAGTAAAAATATTCATGTAAAATTTCTTAAACTGGAACAATCAACAAAACAAGAAATCAAACCTTGTTTTGTAGTGTTAACAGATTTCTGAGATGTAAAATCTTTCATTGGAAATTAATGTGAGTCTAATGAGGATGACTCTAACACATCAATTCATGTAGCTCTCCTTCTCCTTTATCCTCCCAAGTTAATATGTTGGGAACTTTCTTTGCTGTCCCCTGACTTCAGAAGGATGTCCGAGGTGGCCTGTCTACCATCTATCCTTCACTCTTGGCCTCTGGTCAGTCTGGCTCTTTTTTTCCAGTTCATAGTTTTCCTTGCTGACAGACATTCTTTAAACCACTTTTGGATCATTCCTTGTTTGTTAAAAGTGGTAGTAATAGAACTTAATATTTGCACAGGATTCTTAAGGTTTGCAAA
Source organism: Macrotis lagotis (assembly GCF_037893015.1). Classification (NCBI taxonomy): domain Eukaryota; kingdom Metazoa; phylum Chordata; class Mammalia; order Peramelemorphia; family Peramelidae; genus Macrotis; species Macrotis lagotis. The sequence continues at coordinate 43,763,991 of NC_133659.1, read as the reverse complement.
CGACTTTACAGAATGCAAAATAAATCATGCCCATTCTGTGCTAAAATATTGACCTTTGGGTGGTAGTAGTAGTAGTAATAGTAATAACAGTGATGGTGATAATGATGAGGCTGATGCTGTTGGTGGTGGTGGTGGTGGTGGTGATGATAATTTAGCAGTTTGCATTTATATAATGCTTTGAGGTTTGCTAAAGATTTCATATATATATATATAAATAAAATATCATTTGATTTTCATAACAACCCTGGGAGATAGGTACTATTATTTTCCGAATTTGAAAATGAGGAAACTAAGACTCAGAGTGATTGAGTGAATTGCCCAAGATCACACAGCTAGTACATGTCGGAGATAGGATTTAAACTTGAATTTTCTCCATCCCAATGCAATCATTCTCTCCACCATGCCACACAGTCTACTATTGGGAGCCCCTTGATTTTAGTTCTGAGTCTGTCGTGTTCTGCAGATGGGTTTCAACTTAGGTTATTGAAAGGGACTGGCCACAGTGACTGAATCGCAGACCCATTGGAACAGTGAAGAGAAGGAAGGCATTATTATCATGCATTCCCTCTACCCTCTTTCTGGACATTCAGAATTCACTTTCTGCTCCCAGGCCATGAACAAAATTGCTAGTCCATTCAACAACATTATGTTCCTCTTGCATAAATTGGCTCTCCAAGGCCACCTCCATAATTAAGATCTTGTTGACTCAGTAATAAAGTCTCAGAACTGAATGTCCAAAACTCTATAACTTGCTTTCTTTCCTAACCAGACAGTCCAGCTGCCAAGAGAGTCTGGGCCCTCTGCCCCTTCTCTCCAGCCCTAATTATTATACATTATGTGGTATAGATTCAATGGACTTGGAATGTCAAAAAATGGTCCCTGGGATGGGTAATTTGGACTACATTTTGTATACAAGTAACAGAAAATGCGATGTACCAAGGCAGGAATAAACATGAAAAGGAGGGTGCGAAATGATACCCTTCCCATCAGAATGATGGTGCCTAGATAAGCCCTTTATAGGATGAAGGAATAATGCACTAAAAAGTGGTCATTAGAAGAGAGAGTTTCACCACTTTTTAAAATTTAGATCAAACTCAATGAATACCATGGGAACAATGTAAAGACTAACAGAATGCCTTCTGTGGGGGATGGGGGAGGGAAGCAAGAATGGGGGGGAATGGTAAAACTCAAAATAAATAAAATCTTCCTAAAAAATGATTTAGATCAAACAACTATGCTCTCCCTCCATCCCCACCCCCAAAGTCATTAAAGCTGAAAGGGACCTTGAGTGGGACCTCCCTCCTATTTTTCCATATGAAAGAACCTAGGACCAGGGAGGTCAAGTGATCTATTTGCCCAGAGTCACATGGCTAGTTAATGTCTTGGAGAAAATTTGAACTCAAATTCGACAAAAAACCAAGCAGCCAAATGGCAAGGCATCAAATATTTCTTCATCTTCAGGTAATACCAAATTTAAACTAGAAAGTTGTTGAATCTATTTTATTTTTAATGTCCCTTGATTAAAGGGCTTGAACAATCACTCTTAGAAAGTCATTGTTATGTTTCTTCTGGTTGAAAAATTTACTTTCTACTTACTTACTTTTTTTTTCTTTTAGATTTTTGCAAGGCAAATGGAGTTAAGTGGCTTGCCCAAGGCCATACAGCTAGGTAATTATTAAGTGTCTGAGGTCGGATTTGAACCCGGGTACTCCTGGCCACCTAGCCACCCCTCTATTTGCTTTCTAACCAAAATTTATATCGAAATATGAATCTACTTCTTCAGTTCTGTCTTTAGCAAAGGAAAAAAGTAACTGATGACTTACCAAACTGATTTTTTTTTCCCCCATGGTGGCACAGTGGATAGAGTGTCAGCCCTGAAGTCAGGAAAATTAGACTCATACACAAAGCAGCAATATGTTCTTGGGCAAGTCACAACCCTTTTTGCCTCATTTCCTCCTCTGTAAAATACGCTGGAGGAGGAAATGGCAAACAACTGCAGTACCTTTGCCAAAAAACCCCCAAAAGGATCATGAAGAGTCAGACATGACTCAACAGCAACATCAATATTCAGGTATGAAAGTTGGCCTTTTACATTTGCTCTTTCCAAGATTATAATATGGTTTCCCCTTTAAACAAGAAAGGCACATTTTGGCTCTTCTTCAATCTTAAGAAAGCTCCCTAAGGCTCCATTAATTCTCAAACTAGGTAACACTAGTGGCCCCATAACCATACTGACTCTTTTTGTTAGATATCATCCAATGCCATTCAACAAACACTCCTTGTACAAGATATTCTAGCTATGGAATATCAGAAAATGTATAAGGATGACACACACACACATATATATAATACATTACAAATGCAATGTTGAGATATGATCAACCCATATCTGAATTATTATGTTCAATTTTAAGTACTTCATTTTGGGAAAGACCGCTAATCTGGGAGCTTGTAGATATCGGGGCTGATGTGGAGGGTTGTTCCATATAGGGGAATGCTCAACAGCATTCTAGGCAAACTCAGGGCAGCTTGTTTCCAAGCCTGTACGATGGAAAGATGACGCCACCACTGCTCCCACTGCTGTTATTCTCTGATTTGTTCCTATTGGCCCTGATTTCTCAGGGCTTCATATTTCATGGGGGCTAGAAAAAGTGATGCAAGGACACTCTCAAGGTCTCTCTTAGAATCAGGGCAGCTAAGTGGCACAGTGGATAGAGCATCGGTCCTGGAATCAGGAGGAGGGGAGTTCAAATCCAACCCCAGACAATTACCTAGCTGTGTGACCTTGGGCAAGTCACTTGAACCCCATTGTCTTTCAAACAAAAAGAATTTAGGAATTGATTATGCAGCATGGGAGACAGGACCATCCAACAAGGCATGTCCTCATCAGAGAGGGTGCTGGGCTACATGAGCAAAGTAGAATTGAAGTAGCTCAAAGGAAACGTGAGAAACGTGAATTTAGAGAATCCATCCCAGGTGTTCACGTGGATTGTTAGTTTTTGACCTGTGGTAGAACATTCTGAGCTCTTATTGGTCTAATCAGTTATAGTCTAACACATTGCAAGCCTCTAACATGAGAGCAAAGGACAACAACCAACCAACCAGCCAAGTAGGTGGGGTCAATTATCTTTTCCACCTTGTAAGCAGTTCAGACAGAAGTTTCCTTTTAAATATTTTGTTCCTCAATTGCTTGCTGTTACTATTGTTATTACTTGTAAATCTATTCTTTCTTTACATTAATGGAAAAAAAATTAGGGGGTCAATAAGTCTGGAATCATTAATGCTGTCAGCAAAGTGGGATCTGAGTAAGCTGATGCCCATTCAGTTTAGGAGATTTGCCCAAGGTCATGTAGATGTCAATGAATTAATATTCATTTGTGTTTTCTTGATCTTTGTTAATTCTACACAACTGACTAATTCATAATTGGCAGATGATTTTATTTGTGCTAGTTTGTCATATGGACTATCTGGCTACATTCAAGGGCTCCATTGGTGTCTCCCATGGGGAAGAAGGTTGAGTGGTACCCATCATTTGCCTCAGTTTTCTAACTGTAAAATGATATCTACCTCTAATAGTATCTACCTCCTAGGTGCGTGGCAATAACTGCAAAGTGCACAGCACATCGTAAGCATTATATACACGCTAGTTATTATTACTGTTATGATTTTTATTATCTGGCTCAAGAGAATTCATGGTCAGATCTGAGTTCTGCCACTGTGTGACCATGGGCACGTTATTTTTACACCTCTGAGTCTGTTTCCTCTTCTATAAAATGAAGGTTTTGAATTTGATGACCCTTAAGGACCCCTTTGGCTCTGAATTTCTGTTCTTACAGTAAGAAGTCTATGAAATAAAAAAAAGCTCACAGAATAAAGGGCAAAGTCATCTCTACTGAAAAGCGTCCATCCTAAAACATATTGCTGACATTTAACATGTTTCCACGTAGAAATTCAATTAGTGGGAACCCGAGGTTGTACCGAATACAAGTCTACAATATATCCATCACAAAGGTGTGCATTGACAGAAATAATCTCAGTTTCTTCTGATGTACTGACCTTTAAAATGTCCTTAAAGATAATAATGAAAGTGGTATCTTTATTTTTTTTTCTTAGATTTTTCAAGGCAATGGGGTGAAGGGGCTTGCCCAAGGCCACACAGCTAGGTTATTAGTGTCTGAGGTCGGATTTGAACTCAGGTACTCCTGACTCCAAGGCCAGTGCCTTATCCACTGCACCACTTAGCTGCCCCAAAAGTGGTACTTTACATAGGATTGATCTATGTGGTCATTCATTAAACAATGAGCCAGAATTGCACTAAGAATTGGAGTTATAAAGGTAAAAAATGAAATAATCCTTGCCTTCAAAAAGTTTGCATTCTAATGGAAGAAGGCAACATATAGAAGGGAGCGGAAGGGGGAAAGAGCTAGAGAGAGTCAGGAATGGGGCCTAGAGATGAATGAAGACATGACTTGGCTTGGGCACTTTCCTTAAAATGGAATTTCTGGAGAAACTGACCAATCAGAGAAAGGGCACAAAGGGATGATGTAATCTTCCACTATGAGGGCAGGGTAGGTGAATATTCAGAGTGAGGAGATCCAAGAGGAAGGGTAGTAAGGAAGCTGGTGTAACATGGTAGAGAAAGTTCTGGGTCATCTGTAAAAATGAAGGTGTTAGATAGATTCTGAAGTTCCTTTGAGCTCTAGCTCTATGACCCTAGAATCCTAGGATCAAACGATGCCTCTGAGAAACTGAACAGAGAGGACAGAAGAAATTATTATTAGCAGATGGTAGATGAATGGATTGATAGCGAGACTTTTGGAAATCCAAAAGTTATTATCTGAATTTGAATTAAGTTATATAAATGTGCAGCAGTGGGGAAGACTGCCCCTCCAAGAGAAGGGAATTCTGCAAATGTCTAAGTTATTATTTAACTCACCAACATAAGGAATGAAAAGCACCACTTCTAGGTCAGGGGCTTTTCACCTTCCCATTCATACATTTTTGGAATACTTCTGTTTCTGCCCTCTTACTCCTTTTCAAAATGATAATTCCTACCAAATACAAGGCAGATATGATGCTGCCTATTCCTTTCACAAAGCTGAGCATTTAGAACATCACTGCCTAAGAGGTAGTATTAGCTCCTAGGATTGGCTCAGAAGTGGAGAGTGGGAGGGGGCCTTGGAGATCATCTAATTTAATTTTTTCATTTTACAGATGTACCCTAGGATGCAGAGTCCCAAACTCTGGGTTTGCATAGATGACTAGAGAGAGACTTTTGCCAATTCATATCACTATGGTTTATTTTTCTCCCGCCCAGAATTGTCTTTGGTATAAACTTCAGAGTAGTTATCCTATAGCTCATATTAGTTTCCACAGATGAGAAGAAAGGAGTGCCCAAATCCCATACAAGTATTTAAGATAATAATGTACATAATGGATATAGGACAGTCTAATCTCTAATCTACAGAAAATACAGATAATATATAAAGGATTCATTAGCAATTCATAAATTGTTAATGTTGAGGACCAAGATGTTTTTGTCACACCGGTAATTCGGGTTTTCTAGCTCCAACTCCCAAGTAGTCTTTTCCTATGTCATAAGCATCTAGGGTCTACATATTTCTTTGTCCTAAATCTGTTTTCTCATAAGAACTTGTTTTGTGGACAAAACATATTTTCCTATTCGTTAAGTCTCTTAATATTTCATGTTCTGTGGTATTTGAAAAATGCTCCTAGACAATGACCCAGTCCTTAAAAAAATCAGTCAAACTTAAGATATATTACTTTGATGACTCATGTTCAAGAGGTCACCCAAAAGGAAATTGTGTGTGCTTTGAACATAGGACTAACCAAAGAAGAATCTGAAAAATTACCTTTTCATTTAGGCCCCTTGCTAAGAGGCTGAGAGCCTCGGAAATTCCTAAAAACCTACATAACTTTGTCAACTCATTGCTATTAAGTTGCAACTTCCTACCCAACTTCCCTTTACAAAATAGACACCCCTGGGCAATGAGAAGAAAAGGGATGTGGGATCAAGGATCTCCCCATGCTTTCTGGAATTTGGAGTCTAGAGCTACAATGACAAGATTGGATGCATTTTATTAAAGTCTCAGTCTTTTGCTAATGTTACAAATATGCAAAATATGTATATTTATATCTGTGGTTTCATTAAAAATAGAGTGACTGGTAAGATAGGATACTGTCTAGGCTAATAGAGTGTACATATCAGTATACTAATCAGACCATTTTTTAAAAAAATTTTTTTAATTTATTTAAGGTACTGGGGGTTAAGTGACTTGCCCAAGGTCACACAGCTAGGCAATTATTAAGTGTCTGAGGCAGCATTTGAACTCAGGTCCTCCTGATTCCAGGACTGGTGCTCTTGCCACTGTACCGTCTATCTGCCCCCCCGATAATTATTAATATTATATATAAGTTGGTAAATTTAAAGTTTTGTTTTAGGCACAAGGTTCACCCAGGTTATTAGTATCAAAGATGAGATTTGAACCCAGCCCTCAATTCACTGTACACTGTTACCTCTATGCATTACAGATTTAGCACTGTCTTTGGGGCTATTCCTCCAACCTTGTGGTTTGGCATCTTCAGAGGCAAAGATGATTAATCCTACTCAGGATTGTAGGGGTAACCCTTTAGAGCTGGGTTTCTAGCAGGGTCACTTATGAGCCCCTATTGTCAATAGCATTTACTTAGATGGTATAGTAAGGCCAATTAGTACAAACCATCACCCTCCCACTTCCAAGTTTGGGAAATATTTTCTCACAAGTCATCACGGGTCCATGGGGAGATTGGATCTAACTACAGAGAACATATATGACTAAATCATGAGCTTACAATTCCTGTTGACTGGAAGTCATTTCCCACCGTCCTCTTTGATGCAAGGGGTCATGCTTCTTGAAGGAGCGTCTTCCTTTCAGTGGTTATCAATCTGTATCCACATTTGTCTTTTTCTTTTTCTACTCCTGGATGGATGGGTTGTCCATTGGTGATCCAGTTTCTCCTATGACATGAACAATAAGGGAGGCAAAGGAATTTATTATTCCCTCGGGGTTCATTCATCCAAAATCTGCTGTCTTCTGGTACAAATAGAAATGTTAGCCTCCTTCAGGAGATTCAGAGTCCACAGTCTTTGCAACTGGACAGTCTTCTGTTTAAATTTCTCCAGCCATTTAAAACCCCTGGAGCTAGTAGTTAGCTGTTTGTTTAGTCCAAAAACTTTTCCTTGCTTGTAAAGAGATCACAAAGCTTGCACACTTATAGGACAGTGAAATTGCTTTCATAGAAATAGAACCTAAAAAAAATGTCTTATACAAATATGCAAAATTAAAAAAAAGGCAAAAGAAGGAAGCAGGGTAGGGTCGTTATTTTCTCCAATTTAATTTAGACTTTGATATACAAAAGTCAGCTTTGAGGGAGAGTTGAGTGTCAATTTACCGCTTGGAAATGAGCATTAGAATCAGCATTTTTGACTTTTTGTTTTGTTGGTTGTCTAGACTTAAGAAAGTGATGGGAGAAAACTTTAATAATAAAAATTAAAATGAAAAGTGGTCATATTTTCTTTTGGGGGGGCAGACCCAGTATGAATAGATAGATATAGATATAGACATATCTATGTCTATATCTATACACACATATATAGATATAGATATAGATATCGTTAAACTCAATGACACAATGGGGAAGGAAATAGTGAGAGACACAATTTCAACTAATATATCTGCTTAGAAATATTTATGCACATACTCTATAGATTGATAAGACAGTCTCCAAACTTTTATTAAACATATACCGTATAACAGATACAGGGATTAATTGTCTCCAAAGAGTTGCGTTCAACCTGTGAAATAGCACGCATATATAACTAAATAGAAGATGTCCTTGAAGTAGTTCGGAGACATGAGCAGCTTCGGTTGAGGAGGAGGTGTTGGAATTGAGGTCTAAAGGTATTCTCAAAGACTGAAGAAGGAGTGCATTCCAGGCCCTGGGACAGCTGGGGCAAAGGCTGGGAATGTCTGGTAGGATGTTGTTTCCAATGAAGAGTAAAGAGGCCAGTTTGGCTGGAATGGAAGGTGTGTCAAGGGTAAACCTGGAAAGGGAAACTGGAGCCAGATTGAGAAGGAAGGGCTTTGCATGTCTAAAGGCAATGGGGAACACGGAGCTTGGAAAGCGGGGGTGGCAGGGACAGAGCAGCATTTGAAGAATATCCATCTGGTGTCTGGGCAAGGATTCTTTGAAGGAACTGGGGATGTTTATCTTGAAAAAGATTTGGTATAGGTAGGTGCATAACCATCTTCATTTCTGGAGGATTATCCTATGCAAGAGATATAAGACAGGAAGGAGGAACAGTGGGTAGTAATGACAAAGAAATAGGTTTGAGTAGGAAATAGCCTTCTAAAAAGGAAGAGTTGCCCCTAGTTAGAGATTTGCCAATCACTGGTCATAGAAGCCGAAAGATGGCTTATCATGTACAGGAGGTCTGAACAGGTCAATAACATGATGGCCAGAGCACTGGATTTGGAGTTAGGAAATCTGAGGGAGGCTTGTGTGAGCTACTTGGTATGTTGGCAACTGGAGGATCTCTTGAGCTGAGGAATTTCAGAGCTGTTTTAGGCTGTGCTGATCATTTCCATCTAATTATTCGGCATGGGCAAGGGTGAGGGATCAAGTTATCTGGATCGAGATGAACTGCCTCACAAAGGGAGCAGGTTAAAAAAGAATAGCCTGCCAAACAGTAGTGGGAACTAAACTTGGTCTTTGGGGGAAAAAAGACTTGAGTTTGAATCCTGCTTAGCTGTGTGGACATGGGCAAGTCATTCAATGGCACTCAGTCCCAATTTCTTCATCCACAAAATAGGAACAGGATAGCACCTATCCAATAGGAATATTGTATAGATCAAACATTGTATATGAGTTTGTAAATATACAAACTCATACACACATACACACAAAACATATAGTTCTCTATAAACCTTAGAACAATAAGTAAATGCTACCTAGTATGATTATTTCAGTTTGTGTGAAATGCAAAAGGTGCCATGGGGCTTGTGTGGGGGTGGGTACAGAAAGGATGCCTGCATCACTATACTATGGACCACAGGTTTTCTGGGAATCTTACAATTTGGGGTATGTAGAAGGGGGCAAAATACATAAAAAATCCAATAATGAGACTGATTGTGAGTCCAGAGTGATGAGGTCTGTGCGTATGAGTGTAAGGAAGAACCAAACAATGAAATTTTAGGGATGAAGGCAAGTCCTGGGGATCCTCCCAGCAGGAAAATTGAAGTTAGTCTAGCTAAAGGCATGTGCCCACACCCCCACACACCCCTTCTCTCTACCCCCCAACCCCCACACAATTGCTAGAAAGAAAACTTTCCAGGGTTTCTGACTCAGACATTATGGTGTGTGTGTCATTAAAAGAAATCTGAGATGGAGAATGACTCTCTGCAGACCTTTGTGCTTCTTATTACCTGGGTGACTTTGGGAAAATGAGAGTTGGAGTAAGCAAATTACTTCTACCAACTCTTTCAGTTCTAAATCTATGAAACTAAACAATGCAAATAGGGATAAATGACTTTTCCCCTTTAAGAGTCTTCTAGTTTCCAGAATTATAGCTTCCGGGTTGGAATGGACTTTAGAGGTCACCTGATTTGATCTGTTTATTTTACAGATGTGGAAACTGAGACCCAGTTAAGCAGCTTGCCCATGGTTAAGCAAGTTAAATAAAACAAGATTTGGCCCTCATGTTATTTGAATCTAAACTCAATGATCTTCCTCTTCCCCCCCCCCAAAAAAAAAGAAAGAAAAGGGAGAAAGGAAAGAAAAGAGAAAATGAAGAAAGGAATAAAGGGAGGAAAGAGGAAAGAAAAGGCAGAAGGAAGAAAAGAAAGAAAGGAATAGAGAAAGGAATAGAGAGAATGGAAGAGAGGAAAGGAAGAAAGGGAGAAAAGGAGTGGAAAGGAGGAAGGAAAGGAAGAAAAGAAAGAAGGAAAGAGGAAGGAAGGGAGTGATGAAGGAGAAAAGAAGAGAGAGAAAATTCATTAAGCTTCACCATGTGAAAAGTATTCTAAAAGGGGGAAGGAAACACAAATAGAAAAAATGAGAAAGTACCTATTCTCAGGGTGTTCACATACTACTGGGGGGGGGGGAGGAATACATACAAGAAGTCTCAGTTGTACATAAGATGGAAGGGCCATGATCCTCAGAGTTCATCAGCAAAGTGAACAGAAATGCATCTTTTTCAATGTTGCTTCCACTGATAAAAATCAAGGCCTTTTCTTTCTCAGCCTTCAGTATCTGAGGCTGCTGAGGAAGCAGGGGACCAACATCTGCAAAATCAGTTGCCAGGTCAAATCTTCCAAGAAGGTTCTTTCCCAGTAAACGTGTCAAGAGCTGTACTAGAAGCATGGTTCATGGTTTGGAGGGCTCTGTTCCTCCTAAGGCCCTAGGCATAATGGGTCACTGGTGCCAGTGGCTGGTGATGATGGCAAACAAGGATATTCAATGGCGCTTTGTCCTGAAAACTTAGAGATTTTTCAAAAAAGAGTGATCTTTGAAGAGCAGTAAATCCGACTGGGATCATTATTTTCATAATGGATATCTAATCATAATTATTATTGTTATCAGTATGCCGCTATTCCTAGAATCCAATATTTCATTATTGTGGATATCCTTTACACTAATTTAGGACTTGATAGAAAGTCTTAGAAGTTTGCTATGGACACCAGAGGGACTTGTTTCTCCATATTTGGCAAATTTGGTGCCAGTGATTGGTGACGATGGCAAACAAGGATATTCAATAATACTTTCTCCCGCTTTCCCTCCCCTCCCCTCCTTTCCTCTCCTCTCCTCAAATTTTTATATTAACCTGGCTATTACTCTATTTTTCCTTCACCAAGATTCCCCTCACTGCCATCCAAATTAGCAAAAATCATAGAACCATAGATTTAGGACTGAAAAGAACCCTTAAAGTCCATCTAGTCTAACCACTCATTTTCATTTAAAGAAGATGAGTCTGAGAGTGGTTGAATGATTCACCCAGAAAGACACGCCTCGGACACGTTCTACCTTTGTGTCATGGGCCATCACTTACTTTCCTTTAGCGTCAGTGTCCTCATCTATAAAATGGGGACAACAATAGCAGTGCTTCTAAATCTAGGGTTCAACGCCCTGCCCCTCAGCACCATGGAAGTTACAACACTCACATGTCCATAAATATGGGCCACATAGAGCCCAGATACCTCTTACTCCCTGGGTACAGTAGCTGTCTATGAGGAAACTCTCTGGAGCCTCCGTGCATCCTGGCCTGTGGATACCAATGTGCTTGGCTTGAGGTAGTCTGGCTCCAAAGGATTCCCTGTGGAAGCCCCTCCAGGGTCTATTTACCCATGCCCAACCATGTAGGCGGTTCCGGCATAGATAGTAACAGTGGGGCTCTTTCTCTAGCTTCCTTCCAATCAAGACTTAAATTCTTCATTTATGTTTAAAGCTAGGGGAGGAGGGGCAAGGGAAAGGGAGAGGAGGGGATGGGTAGAAAGCTCTACAAAACCCAACAGTATCTGAAATATTTTCCAAAAAAGTATTTTTAAATAAAGTCAACAAAGTCTCTCCTCTCCGCCTTCTCCCCCTTCCTTTTCTCCCCCCCACTCATACACATTCCTCTCCTTCCTTCACTGCCTAAAACACTGGCCCATTGTGCTGGGGCCTGGAGGCTGAGATGTGAGTACAAGCAGAGCAAGAACGTCCCAAGGCCAAGGAAGGGAAGTTGAGAAAACCCACTCTCCCATCCCTACCCCTCTCCCCAACCAAAGCAAAGCAAAAGTGCTTCAAATTCTGTCCCTTGAAATAATCCCAAAGCACCCCACTGGAGGCAAGGAGGTGACTGGGTAGCTACTGGGAAATTTATATCACGACCAGGACCTAGAATGGGAGAAGCAATGTTTTGCAAGCTAATTTCCAGATACATCTTACTTTCAAATGTTGTTATTTGTCCGTCATTCTTGAGGAAGACCATGACATCAGGTGAATCCCATGCAGGTGAACTGGATTTAAGTGAGGGAGGAGGAGGGGTCATTTACGTTTTTCTCCTGAGTCATATGGACCAGGACAACTGGAGGTGAACCTGGACGCAGTGGGAGACTTGACCTTTTTAAACTAAGGTCTTTTATAGGTCTCGGTTTAACTGAGACTTTCAAATGGTCAGATAATAGGAGGAGACATCCATGATCCTGGGGGAAAGATGCTGAGTGTGGAGGGAGAAAACTTGCGTCTGAATTCCACTCGGCCACTTAGTGGTCTTAACCTCCCAAAGCCTCAATTTCTTCACCTGTAAAATGAGTTATTTGTAGGCTCAAAGATTTAAAGTGAGCCAAAATGTCACTGAGTCCAACCACCTCATTTTACAGATGAGGAAACAAAAACTCAAAAAAGTGAGGTGATTTGTCTAGGATCATCCAGCTAGCTCCTACTTGTCTGAGGTGGGATGTGCATTCAGATCTGCTTGACTCCCAGTCCTGTACTCTACCCAGATACCATATTTGCCTCTCGGTGGACAGGGTGATCCAGGTCTAGTTGTAATATCATGTATATAAATTCACAATGTTTAATTCTCTAACGTATGTTAACGTAATTTTTCCTCGTTAGATTGTATGCTCCCCGAAGACAGGCACTGTGTGCCCTCCTTTACTTTGTCTTCTTAGTCCTTAGCATTCTAGACACCAAGCTTCATCAATTCTTGTTGACTGCTACATGCTGGGGATAAAACTCCAGTTAATATTATATGAATGGGTGGGCGGCTAGGTGGCGCACTGGTCTTGGAGTCAGGAGTACCTGAGTTCAAATCCAGCCTCAGACACTTAATAATTACCTAGCTGTGGCCTTGGGAAAGCCAGTTAACCCCACTGCCTTGCAAAAACCAATATATACATACATGCATACATACATATATATGTATATATATACATACATATATGTATATATATACATACATATACATATATATATGTATATATATATATATGAATAGGTCCTGTAGTTGGGAAAATTTGCATCCAAATTCCTCCTCCTACCCTTATTAGCTGTGTGATCCCAGGTAAGTCACTTAACCTCTGTCTGACTCAGCTTCTTCATCTGTAAAATGGAGCTCGTATAGGACACATCTCCCAGAATCCTTGTGAAAATAAAATGATTAATATTTGTGAAGTGCTCATCATAGTGTCTCAGACATATACAAATGATAGTCATTATTTGGATTGGATAGTTCTTGCCCTCGAAGGATTTGCACACTCAAAGATAGATAACACAAGGTATATACAAAAGAGGTATAAAGTGATTGGTGATGGTGGTGGGGGAATTCTAACAAAGGTGCAATCAAGAGAGACCTCTTGAAGGTTTCTAAAGGAATCAGATAAGGATGAAGAGGAACCACATCTCCTTTCTTTTGATTATTTAAAAATTAGAATGATGAATCCTTTAAAAACAACCAAACTTCTCCTAAAGCTGAAATGTGCTAGATATGGCAAGGATCTATGAATTGTTGTTTTGTGCTGCAACAGCAGGCAGTTTCAAGGGGTGGGGCACTGTTCTGGTGCATCATGTTCTGGAAGCCAGAGCCTGCACCTCTTCCCTAGGAAAATTAGTCAATGAATGAACAATTCTTCATTTTGAAAAGAGGGATGTGTGTGTGTGCATGTGTGTTTGCGTGTGTATGCGGTAGGGCAAGTCCTAAATGTTCCCTTTCTTACTCTCAGATCCCTGAGTCCCAGTTGTCTCCCACTCTAAATAAATACTCTTTTCAGACCTTTTAAGTAGATGACCAGCCCAACTATGAATGTTCCAATAATCACATGGAGCTGTCATCTCATCAAGGTGGTTATTCTGGTCAATGATGCAACACTGATTCCAAACTATTCATCCCTGACCATCCTAGCCACTCCTGTCCATCTCCTTCTGCAAATCCATCACCAAGATGCTGTGGACCATCATCCCATTCTCTCAATTACACTTGGCTAACAATGGAGCACACAGCAGCGTGGGGATGGGAAATGGAATGTCAGTCAAGAACCACAGCAAGCAGGTTAGTTTGACTGATGTGACAGAGGGTGTGAAAGGAATCATAAACTGCCTGCCACTTAGCTCTTGCTCTGACCACTGAGCAACCCATTTTTGTTTTTGTCAAATATCTCTCTGATAGAGTTCACTCAGCAGTCACATCTATTTTGCAGAGGGCGCACATGGATAATAAGCTTGGTCCACAATGGAATGGCCCCATTGCCTTGGAGAAATGATGCAGATGCCAAAGTTCCCTCTAAAATAAAGGCCCAACTTTTCAACAACAATATAATAATAACAGCTGGCATTTCTATAGCTCATGGGCCGGGCACTGTTAAATCTGGACGGTTATGTCATTTGATCCTCTCAACAACTCAGGGAGATAGGCGCTATGTTTATCTTCATTTTACAGTTGAAGAAATTGAGGCAGATTGAGGTTAAGTGACTTGCCTGGGGTCCTAGAACTAGTGTCAGAGTCCAGAACTTTATCCACTATTTTGCTGAACAACCAAAAAACCAATTAGCTTTTAGATCTGCCTGAAAAATACCTTTATCCTGGAGCATCAATAAAACAAAAATCAAAGAATTCACTCTTTCAAAAAAAGAAACCATTTTATTTTAAATAATAAGAACAACTCAAATTGCATAATTCCTTAAGGGTTTATAAAATGCTTTCTTCCCAATCTGCTAAGGTAGGCAAAGTAAATATTATCATCCCTTTAGGTTGTAATCTTTGAGGGCAGGGACTGTCTTTTTCCTCTGTTTTAAACATTCAGTGTTTAGCACGGGCTTGGGACATTTTAGCCATCTAATAAATGTTTATTAATTATTGCTTGATCTCTAGTTTGCAAATGAAAAGACTGAGGGTCAGAGCAGTTCCTATGTGGACACCTGATTCTCCAGATATAGAAAGAAATGTTTACACAGTAAGGAAGTAAGTAACAAGGAGGTTTAATGAAATCCATTAGGGTCTCAATTTCCTTCTTTCTTCCTCCTTTTTTTCTTTAATCCTTTCTTTTTTTCCTCCCTTTTTTCTTCCTTCTATCTTTCTTGCCTCCTTTTTTCCTCCCTTTCTCTTTTCCTCCCTCCTTCCCTCCATTCTTTCTTCCTTTTCTTCCTTCCTTCCTTCCTTCCTTCCTTCCTTCCTTCCTTCCTTCCTTCCTTCCTTCTTTTCATCTTCTTCCAACCTTTTTTCCTTCTTCCTTCTTACAGTCTTCCTACCTTTCTTGTTCCTTCTTTCCTTTTCCTTTCTTCCTTCCCTCTTTTACAAAGGGATATTTACATACACATACATATATAGATACATACATACATACATACATATATTTACATATACAAAATTAGTCCCCAACCCATGAGAGATATAATTCCATCTTCTTTCCCTACTACCACTACCACCTTGAGGGCAGGAGAGAAGGGCTGAAGGAACTTGTTTTATTAAGTTAATAGCTTATCTCATTTCCTCTGGAGCAAAGTTCCAGTCTCAAATCCAGAATCCCTTCAAGCTAGAATCCCAGCCTCTCTAGCTTCTTCAGGCCTGTCTAAATGATCACATCTGAATTGTTGGGTATGATGGTATAGTGGTGGGTCGGTGAGAATGCTGGCTAAAAGGTTGTTCATAATTTCAAAAAGAAAACAAGGAAATTGAAGAGTATAAAAGAATAATTTTGAAAACCCCAAAGGATTGAAAATATAAAAGGAGTGGGAACTACTTAGCCTGAAAAAGAGAAAGGAAGACAAATGGGGGTTTATGAAGCCTCATCAATTGGGTCATCAGGCTGGAGGGGGAGGAGGTTGAGAGAGGAGGACTAACTGGAATGTCTACAAGCTAAAAAAGCTGCTTGTAGACACAGATTGGGGGGATATGACTGCCCCAGAATGTCACTGAATCTGTAGTTTGTTTGCTTGTCCTTCAGGAGATCAAGACAATTTTTACTCTCTGTGAAGACTGTCCCAGCCAACCCAATGCACCTCGAGCTCCTTCATCCCTGTTCACCTGGTGCCCTTCTGGTCAGCACCACACAGCATCTGACTCTTCTCTAATGGTATCATGACTGCTATGGTTCCTCCAGCTAGATTGGGCACTCCTAAAGAACAGAGAGAGAATGCCTTAGAAATTTCTGGAAAAATAGCCTAGAAGCTGGGCAAATACTCTCAATGAGGAAAACAGTTGGCCCTTAGGTGACATTTTAAGGTTTACAAGGCATTTTACATACATTTTCTCATTTGATTTTCATGACAGCTCTGTGAGGTAGGTGCTTGAAGCTCATTTAAGAATTAGGAATCTGAGGCTAAGAGATGTTAAGAAATTTGTCCAAGGTCCCATGGCTAATAATTGTCAATAGGAGGATTCCAACTCAAGTCTTCTGTCTTACTCTTTTATCATAGCTCCTACTCTGATGCCTCATAGAGGTGATCTACCCTGGATTCTTAAGGGTTTCTACCAGTGAAGAAAAAAATTCTTCCAACATTATCATTTACCATCACCGTTATCACCACCACCACCACCACCACTGTCATCATCACCATCATCATCATCATCATCATCATCACCAGCATTTATGTAGTACTTTAAGGTTTCCAAAGTACTTTACAAATATCTCATTTGATCCTCATGACAACCCTGGGAAATAAGTGCTATTATTATCTCCATTTTGTAGATGACAAAATTGAGGCAGACAGATGTTAAATGAATTGCCCAGGGTCATTCAGTTAGAAAGTATATAAGGAGGGATTTGAGTACAGGCCTTCATGACTCCTGGTCTGGTGCACTCTCCTCTGTACCACCTAGTTTTCCATCATGGTTGTTTGAAAAAAGCACCTGATTTAGAGTAGCTGAAAAAAGGTTATTTTAAGGAAGATGGTGACTACTTCTTTGACTCCACTGAAGACTGGGCAAATAGAAATAGTTTGAAATAAATTGAAAGAGAAAGGATCTAGCAAGGAGTCTGAAGGATGCAGAGTCAAGATGATCTGAATTCTAATCCCAGCAACCCTCCTTATTCACTAACCCTTCAGCACTCTAGGTCTCAACTTGTGAATCTGTAGAATGGAAGGGTTGGACTAGATCAGCATTTTAAAAATTCTGTTCTATGAAATCTTGAATTACTATGCAGTCCAAAGGGTTTTAAAAAACAAAGAAAAACGTGTAATGGCAGACAAGCACACTCTGAAAACATCCGTTTTGCCATTATGTTGGTCATGCATATGTATGAATTTAACTAATGAAAACAATGGGAAACAGGAAAACATTTATCTCATCATTGAAAATGTATCTTCTTATTGGTCTAAATCAAGGGTTTTAAAAGGTTTTTTGTGGCATTAACCCCCTTGATTGGCTGGTAAAGAGTATAGACTCCTCCAGAATAATGTTTCTGGTCTATGTTCATAACTGAAGGAAATATGAAATTTCAGGTAGAGATTAGTGAAAATGATGTAAATGTTTTCTCATCTGAGCTCATAAGGCCCTTGAAATATATCCCTGGTATCCTTAGGAATCCTTGGACTCATGTAAAGATTTTCTAATCTAGACTCAACCATTGATTGTTGCACCATTACTCTGACCA
The DNA here is from genome assembly GCF_037893015.1 of Macrotis lagotis. Taxonomy (NCBI): domain Eukaryota; kingdom Metazoa; phylum Chordata; class Mammalia; order Peramelemorphia; family Peramelidae; genus Macrotis; species Macrotis lagotis. The sequence goes on along the minus strand of NC_133659.1, from coordinate 43,746,361 downwards.
AAATACCTCCCAAGGCTATGGGATCAAGGCTGGTAGGTGTGTCAGAGATGGGAAACACCATTCAAGTCTAGGAATATAAAGGCCTTTAGTGGATTCCTTTGTATGGTTGTCTGACCCATAACCTTCTTGGTTTATGAAGTACTAAATTTGGTCCCATTTGAGAGGTCAGGACTCTCCTTGACTATGAACCCTTCTCAACCTTCAACCACCAGTGGAAGAGTTGGGAAAGCCAGTTTACTATTCCAGAACAGTAACTAGTACAAGACTGAAGAGAGGGGAGTTTTAAAAAGATAGCAAACTTACTATTTGTACTAGGGAAGGGTCTGATAATTCAGAACTCCCATTTCTAAGAAGGTCAACTTGTAACAGAAATTCCACTTTGAGACCCAAACTTGTCACAGTGAAAGGGGTGAACTAAGAGTCTGATAGTGGCTAATGTTGCATTTATATACTATCCTGGCAGCCTCAAAAGTAGTTTGTAAATCTTTCTGGGCAGCTTCCAACTCTCCCAAGTAGCAGTGAATGACCAGGATGGTGATGAGTCATGAGAGATGGGAAGAAACATGGGTGGAGCTCAACCTTTTTTTAAAAAAAAATGATGTGTTCTGGGTGGAGGTGTGAGTGGAATTACTAAAACAGAATTTGGCAGTAGCAAACAGGGTGGGTTAGTTATCCCAATGATAATTCTTGAAGCATCAAAGGTGCTACTCCAGACTAAAGTTTGGTTTTTCCATCCCTCTATCACCCCAGAGTGGGAGGTGGAGGAAGCAAGCAGTGGAAATACAGATCCTATTATCTAAAGTTGAAAAAAGAAAGACAGAAGTGGAAATGAATGAATAATAATGAAGAACATTTTATTTAGTGAGTTAACGTTTGACAGATGCTTTCTATGGGTTGTCTCATTTCAGCTTCACAATGCCCCTGTGACCTCGATGTTATAGGTACCATTATTCTTATTTTACAGATAAGTGAAAGTGAAGTAACTTGGCCAGTCATACAGTTTGCAAATATCGAAAGTGGAATTCAAAGTCTGATTTTATGCTTACAGATGATAGAGCATATGGCTGGAGGGTTGAGAGTCTTTGTCTTAGGAATAGATCTACCACCTTGGATCATCTATGTAAAGAAGAAAGGGGTCTGTTTTTAATAAATTTGTTACCTGCTACCATCTAAAAATCACCTAAACATGGAGAGGTCCCAAATGGAAGCCCAACATAGTTATTGCTTAAAAGGCTATTGCTACAGGCCCAATAGGAGTGAGGCATGTATTTATGCAGTTTTAGAAGTAGTCGGTTGGTTCAGTAGATAGAACACTGGGCTTATAGACCAGAAGACCTGAGTTCAAATTTAGCCTCAGACACTTACTAGCTAGGTGACCTTGGGCAACTTAATTTCTGTCCAACTTGGTTTTCTCAACTGTAAAATGGGGATAAAATCCTTCTAGAGTTGTTGTGAACATAAATGAGATAATTTTTGTAAAGTGCTTAGCATTATATATAAGTGCCTATTCTAATTACCCTTTTATATTCCACTGTGTTAATCTCCAGGATCATGTATAAATCTGTCTGGACAGCTTCAAACACTTTACAAGAATGCCAGTATGCCTTATTAGTATAGCAGTGGAGAATCACAGAGATTTGGTCAGTGGGTGACAAATTTAGTGGGTCACAGCATTCTAATGTGAAACAGGCAAAAATATCCAATAAGCCTCTGTCACCTCAGAATCCATATCTGAATCCACAGCAAAGAGGTGCTAAGAATCACACAATTCTTAGCTTTATAAACCTTAATTTAATTGTCAATACACTTGATCTAGCCTTTCCCAACAGCTAACAGGCTGATTCAGTGGAGGCCTTTTTGCTGTAAATGAAGTGAATGGTTGCTAAATGGAAGAATTACCTTCAACTTTGCCCCAAAGATTTCATTAGCCCTAGTGTTTCAAGGATCCTCTCCCAAATCTGCAAGGAATCATACTTCAAAACTCCAACCACGACTTGCCAGATATTTGCTGGGTCTCATACAACACATCTAAACCTCAGGGATGGAGCTGATTCACCTGCAAGATAGATCGTTATCTCAAGTTTCTTTTCCATATAGTTAGATATCCATTTTGATCTTGGTTCTAACAAGTCAGTGGTCTGAACGAACAGAGGGCTGATTCAGAAATGACGCCCATATCAGTAAGCAGGAATTTCCTGCCTATTAAATATAATCAATTTTATATTTCCTGATTTTATCTGATGATTGATGTATCCATGCCTCCAAACTCTCTGCTTAAAGAAAATGTTGGCAATATGTGCTCATGAGACTTCCATATAGTCGATTAGGATTTGGCTTTTTTATTTTTTATTCTTCATCTTCCTCTGTGTCCACTTTTGGCACTGAGATCACTGAGTGTTTTAAGTATGTGTTTAATATATTGTCTAATTCTTGATAGAATTTCTCTACTGGATCATCTGCCAAGTATTTTCATGCAAGACTTCTATCACAAGTACCACTATGATATAATAAATGCCACACACAGCTGAGTGACTCAGTGGTAGTGTGCCAGACCTGGAGTCAGGAAGACTCATCTTTCTGAGTTCAAATCCGTCCAAGACATTTACTAGCTGTATGACCCCAGGCAAGTTTCTAACCTTGTTTGCCTCAATTCTTCAACTGTAAATTGAGCTAGAGAAGGAAAGGGCCAAAGCACTCTAGTATCTTTGCCAAGGAAACCCTAAATTGCGTCACAAAGAATCAGACATGACTGAAATGACTCAACGACAACAACCAGAATGTAGGGTAATAATAACAGCATTTTAAGTTTGAAAAGGGATTTCCGTTGTTATCTCATTTGCTCCTTAGAAAAAATCCCAGGAGATGGATGCTATTATTATGCCCATTTTACAGACAAAGGAAACTGAGTTTGAAAGATTAAATGATTTGTTGAAGGTCCTACAGCTAGTGAAGATCTGAGGGTAGGAGTCTTCCTAACTCATCATCCAGTACACTATGCACTATGCCATTTGCCTATCTAATGAAACTTCTTTTGGAATAATGATTCTTGTTGCTTTGGGGCTTATGATCAGACCAACTGCCCCTTTATTTGCTTATCCAAGAAGAACCTGTAAGCTATATTTCTATTTAGCTGCAACCTTTTTTTGTTTGTTTTAAGGTTTCATTTATAGCAAAAATATCAATTGATCAATGAGTCAACGGGGATTTCTTAAGAGCTTCTATGGGCCAGGCACTGTCCTAAACTCCAGGGATTAACAACAACAATAGTCAGCATTTACACAGAACTTCAGATGTGTTCTCTCATTTGATCCCCACAACACTGGGAAGGAGGGGCTTTTATTATCCCTAGTTTACAGGTAAGGAAACCAAGACTTAAAAAATGTTAAGTGACTTGGCCAGGATCACTAAAGGTCCTTGACAGGTTTTGAACTCAAAGTTTAAGGCTCTGTACATTGCGCTACCCTGATGCCTTCTATGTAGAATGATAAAATTCAGTTGCTCCAGTGATATATATCCAGGGGCAAGGATCTCACAGTGGGAGGATTAATAGCTAAGTTAACATTAGCAGGAAACCTAAATAACTGCACAGTCCTTAAGCATCCTCTGCCCGCTTCATCACCACTTTGTCATTGCCACTGGAAAAGCAGAAAAGGGTCCTGTGGAACAGAAGATCATTTTGTATTTTTCTTTGTTTCATGGGTTGCCATGGCCAGAGCATTCGTCACCTAATGGCCAGCCCTCTAGAGATGAAACTCTGCATATTTAGTTCAGCTGGTTGGTAGAAAGGGGACATTGTATTGACTATGGTCATATTCAAAGTCTTCCCAGCATGGCAGAACTTAACCGAGCATGGGCACCCCTGGCACTGCTTCCTAAATCCAAGGTTAGCTCCTAGCCCCAATGAGGCAGGAAAGCAGTAGGGCTTTATGGAGGTCCAGTTAGTCCTTGGTAAACACATAGCTAAGTGAGATAGGAAAAAAAAATCCCTGTTTCATGGAGCTCTTCTTTTACTAAAAGAAGAATTTGGGGGTTTAATTTGACTTTGGATTAATGACCCCCCAAATTAGCAGTATGATAGGTTATAATTTTCAGGACTGGTGCTTTTAAAGGGAAGGGCAGGAGAGAGAAGAATTGCCTATAATTAAAAGACTGAGTTAGTCAATAATGGGCAAAATTAAATCCCTAACGGTTCTTAATCAGGAGGAAGCAAAATGTCACGCCTCAGCAGAATCTTACTTAATAAGCAGTGGGCCACTGTAGCTCTTAATGAAGAAAGACATGGAAAGGACCTTGTTGTGTACATGGGAATAAATTCATTGCTTAAGCAGAGAAAGACAGCAAGAATCATTCTGTTCAGTCTATAGTAAAAATGGATATGCAAGAATTTGGCTGTGAAAAAAAGCAGTTTATGGCAAAGAAAAATAACCCTTTCTGGAGGCAACTAGGTGGTCCAGTGGTTAGAGCGCCAGCCTTGGAGTCAGAATAAACCTGAGTTCAAATTGATACTTAGCTGTATGACCTTGGGCAAGCCACTTAATTCCATTGCCTTGCCAAAAATCAAAAGGAAAATAACCCTCTCTATCCAAGGATCGCAAATTCTGTTTGAGCAATGTCCTCCCCAGTCTAGAGAGCAGTCCTATAGTAGGGGATGGTCTGTAGGGTTTAAAGTATGTTTGTAAGCTGATATTTGTAGCACTTTGTTAAAGTCTATTTATATGACAACAAACCTAAGAGGTTGCCAATGCTCCAAATGTCCTTGAATGCCAGACTTTGGAAGGAAAGAAGTAGCTGAAAAAGCCAGGACATCGGCTGCTCTGTTACCAGCTGCTATTCTTTGGGAATAAATGGAATGATTGGGGCTGCTTGTGGTGTTTGAGAGAGCATCATAAGTATGTTTTAAGAGAAGGAAGGAAGAAGAAGTGAAAGGAAAGAGAGAAAATGAAAGGAAGGAGGAAAGAAAAAGAGGGAAAGGAAGAAGAGGAGGAAGCAAGGGAAGGACAAAGGGAAGAAAATGAAGGAAGAAGATGGGATAGAAGGAAAGAGGGAGAGAACAATTATATGCAATCTGCCGATTTTCACTGGATAACCTTTCAAAATTTACTTCAGTAAGTTGGTCAAAGAACACAACTCACCTTTGTCTGAGAAAAACCTTATGCCACTACTCTCTGTGGAAGGGGACTGACACTGTTTTCTTTTGAAATACCTTTATGGGGGGGGGTGGCGTAGTGGCGTAGTGGATAAAGCACCGGCCTTGGAGTCAGGAGTACCTGGGTTCAAATCCGGTCTCAGACACTTAATAATTACCTAGCTGTGTGGCCTTGGGCAAGCCACTTAACCCCATTTGCCTTGCAAAAACCTAAAAAAAAATACCTTTATGGAAATTCTGGATCAGATTCACAGAGGGAAATAAACTCCCATGCTCCATATAATCTTATTCCCTTCTTTCCCATTCTGTGGAATTTTTTAATTGAACATAAAAACAATTGTTTCTCTACCAGCTCTTCACCCCTATGCAATGAATGAGAGAAAACATTTCATTTTTCATTGTCTTCCAGTGATTTCTTTTCCCAAAAAGTCCATATTTAAGCTCTCTCATGTTGTGGAAAGAACTCATTCCTAGTTCTTCAGGTGCAAACACCTATTGATTTCGTTCTAAATTTGCTTCTCTCGTATCTAAGAACATCTCTGTAAAGTGCTCTGTCATCTTTCACATCCTCTGTGGATATGTAATTCCTCTCCTTGTTTCTGGGGCATCATTCCTTTTAAAGATGACATTTTCCAGTCATCTTTGTGACAGGCTGAGCTTGGGCTTCATGAAAAGATGCCCAAGGCTCCACTGGTGGATCTTCATCAGATTACATCTATCACTTTGCTACAAATCGCATCATTTTGAGAAAAATATGCTGCAATTTTCCTATTTGGGAATATTTTTTATTTATCCATTTTCCTTCAGTTGCAGTCACAGATTAATTGAATAGCTTGTTAGCTACATTTTGAACAGAAGGAGTATCTATTCATGGTTTGGTGCATATAGAATTTGGAATAGGTTTGGAATCAAAACATACTAAGAACCAGCTGATGCTGATTAAAACAAAGTAGGTACCCAACTGTTGAGGGATGATGGGAGGGGAGGGAACATTCATTTATTAAGTTCATTGTGTCTTTTTCTGTGCTAAGCTCTTTACAAATATCTCATCTGACCCTCACAAACAACCCTGGGAGATAAGAACTATTATTATCCCCATTTTACAGTTGCAGAAACTGAGATAGATGGGATCACACAGCTAGTAAGTGATTGAAATTGTATTTGAACTCAGGTTTTCCTGACTTCAATCCTATCCACTGTACCACCTTAATTTTGATGATTTAAAAATATGGTACTTGAATATAATGAAATATTATTACAGTATAATGGACTTCAAATACAAGAAATTGTACAATTATAAGAAAGAAGAACAGAACAAGGATAATATATAAAATGATCCTACAAGGACAAAGAACAGTCAGACTTTCTCAAATGTGTATTCTAGATTTTGCAAAAGCACATTTCAAAGAGTTCAAAAAAAATGATAGATGGGATTTCCTGAACTAAATTTGTTCAGAAAAGTCAGTCAAAGATAGATGAGAAATTCAATTATAAAATTCCGAAAATAAAAAGAGAAATAATTCTGATGACAGAAAAAAGTGAGAATTGTCTGAAGAGATAGATATGAATGAACAGGGATCTTGCCAATCAGCTCAGATTTAAAGACATAAAAATGATAAAGCAAGGGTAAATTACTGGGGATGAATTCAAAAGCTTGCCAAAGTTAAGAATGTGATGAGAGAACCAAGATGGTAGAGTAGAAATATTCCCACTAAAACACCTCCAAACCAATGTAGAAAATGCAGTAATCTAGAAAAGTCAAGAAAAATGTTATAGTGAGTAATATTTCCAACCCAGGCCAACAACTGGGACCACTGGGGACAGTAGCTGAGCAACCCAGTAGGAAAAAAAACACTGTGTACCAGAACAAGAAGCCGTCCCAAACCCATTTAGTTGTTGTGCAGTCATTTTGACTCCACATTATCCCATTTGGGATTTTCATGGCAACGATCCTGGACTGATTTACCATTTCCTTCTCCAGTTTATTTAATAGAGGAGGAACTGAAGCCAACAGGGTTAAGTGACTTGCCCAGGGTCATACAGATAGTAAATGTCCAAAGCTAGATTTGAACTTGGCAAGATGAGTCTATCATAGCACTCTATCTACTGGCTGCCCTGTGAACCAGATCCATGTTGGACACCAGGACAGGAATAGGTTTTGCTACTAGCCAGTTCCAGATCACAGACCCAGGGCAAACTGAGGAGGGCACCATGTGCCAAGGTCTGGCATTGTTTACCAAGCCCTAGAGAGAAGCAAGTTCAGAAACAGGCAATGGCAGTGTGCTTCAGACTCCAGAAGCAGAGCTGGGTCTCAACTTCAGCACCTAGCCGAGTTTCAAGGCTGCAGAGGGATAATCAAAGAAGGAATTCCAGACCCAAAAGAGCCTCCCAACTAGCAGAGATTCCCAGATGTCTGAAAGGGGTTGAGACAGTTAGAATTCTGAGCACTATTTCTCAGACCTAGACCTAGGTCAGGGATGTGCAGAGCTCAGACCAAGAAGACAGCAATCAGACTTTGCCATCCATCAGACCATTTGGGGGGCACTTGGAAGCTTGAGGTCCCTAGCCTGAATTGTCCCTGAGAGGTTGTAATAACATGATACTCAATATCCCAAGAAAGAAGCAACAGGAACAGCCTTGAACTTTTCTCCAAAAGTATACAGAGCTCAGCCCTTACATAAAATCTGAGGTCAGAAAATAGTCTGAATGAATGGAGGGGGGGCACAGAGTCAAGATGGCAGAGAGAAGCTGGGAACTTTCTTAAGTTCTCTCCCAGTTTTCCCTCAGAAACAACACTAATCAAACCTCTAAACAGATTTTTGGAGCACAGATCCCACAAAAGAACAGAATGGAACATCTTCCAGCAAGGGCTGTCTTGGGTGAGACATGAGTCTATGCAGTTCAGGGAATGAAAAAGCCAACCAGTAGATGGTGGGGCAAGGTGAGAACCAACTGGAGGTGTCCAGCTAAGGGAAAGACCTCCAGCAGAGTCCTCTGGAGTCCTGGTTTTGCAGGTCAGCTACAGAGCTCCAATACAGGTACTCTGGACCCCCATTCAACCAGTGCTGCTGTGGACAGACTAGCCCAGAAGCCAGCTCCTAGCACCTGGAAGTGAGCAAGCTACTGGTGTTCAGGCACTGACAGTCCAGAGAGCAAGCCTGGGAGTTCCCACTGGTCCCAATACCAATGATCCAGTGAGCAAGCCGCTGGTGTTTCTGATGCCAATGGCACCAGGTCAGTGATCAGACCTCTAGAATTCTCAGCATCTTAAGACCTGAGAGCAGGCTCCTCCCTCGACACAAGAATCTTGGAGTAGTGACCAATAACAAAACTCAAAATGACTAAGAAAGGTCAGAGAAAAGCAGGCTCTATAGAAAATTACTTTGGAGATAAGGGAAGGCAAAACACCATCTCAAAAGAGGATGAGCGGAAAAGCACTGCCTGTGAAGGTGCAGAGAATAGGAATTGATCTGTAGCCCAAAAAGACTTTTTGGAAGAGCTCCAAAATAATTTTTAAAATCAAGTAGAAAAATTGGGAAAAGAAGTGCAAGAGAAATTTGACATCCTGCCAAAAGGAAGCACAAAATTTGATAGACAATAACAAATCTTTTAAAAATATAATTGGGCAAATGAAAAACAAATGGGAAAAGATAACAGCTCCTTTGAATATAAAATGGATCAAATGGAAAAGAAGATACAAAAACTGCCTGAAGAAAATAATTTCTTTTTTTTTAAAGTTTTTTAATCTATTTAAGGCAACGGGGTTAAATGATTTGCTCAAGGTCACACAGCTTGGCAATCATTAAGTGTCTGAATTCAGATTTGAATTCAGGTTCTCCTGACTCCAGGGCTCTATCCACTGTGCCACCTAACTGCCCAAGAAAATAATTTGTTGAAAAATACCTGGGACAAATGGAAGCTAATGACTCCATGAGAAATCAAGATTCAGTTAAGTACAATTGAAAAAAGAAAAGATAGAAGAAAATGTGAAATATTTCATTGGAAAAACAGTTGACCTGGAAAATAGAACCAGGAGGGATAACTTAAGAATTATTGGATTACCTGAAAGCCATGATCAAAAAAAAATGATAATAACCAAACAATAAAACAAAAAAGAATCCCACAAAGAGGATGACTTTGAAACAGCCAAAACAAAGCTTCAAAGGAAAATACAGGCTGGTCATAAATTCAATTAGAACACCCATAAGAAATAAAACAAAAGTTGAAAAAAAATAATTTTTTTGAACAAATGAAGCGAGCACTAGAGGAAACAATTTAAAAAGAAAGGGGAAGCTATAGCAGATAGAAGTGAAAAGGAAATTAAGAATTTGACATATCTCTTATCTTATCATATTTTTCCCAAACAACAAATTCTCAGAAAATAGAAATAGAAATAAATCAAAGTCAAAAGACTGCAGGGGGGGTAGAAAATATATGAGCTATAGGGAAAAAAATTGATCTAGCAAACAGATTGAGGATAAAAACCTAAGAATCATCAGACTGCCTGAATACTAGGACCAAAACAAAAGCTTAAATATTATATTTCATGAGTTATTAAAACTGCCCAAATCCCTTAGAACCAGAGGGCAAATTGAAAGTTAAGAACTTGTCATCTCCTGAAAGAAACAAGAGGAGGAGTGGGAGGAAGGGTGGGAGGAAGGGAGGAAGGAAGGAAGGAAGGAAGGAAGGAAGGAAGGAAGGAAGGAAGGAAGGAAGGAAGGGAGGGAGGGAGGGAGGGAGGGAGGGAGGGAGGGAGGGAGGAAGGGAGGGAGGGAGGGAATAAAAATTTATTAAATATTTACTGTGTTTCAGACACTGCTACGTGCTTCACTTATGTCACTTAATCTTCACATCAATCCTGGAAGTCATATTATTATGATCCTCATTTTATACTTAAGGAAACTGAGGCAAAAATGGGTTAAGTGACTTGCTCAGGATCACCCAGCTGATAATTGTCTAAGACTAGATTTGAATCCATATGTTCCTTACTCTAGTAATCTATTCACTGTGCCACATTGTTGCCTTCTATATTTATGCTCTTAAACTTTTTTAATCATTGAATTGGACAAAGGCACAGTTGGCATGATTATCACATTTTTAGATGCCGATGCTGGGTGGGGATAGCTAATTTACTGAATGACAGGGTCCGGATTCAAAAGGGTTTTGCCAAGTGAAAACATTATACAAAATCTAATAAGATGAAATGGAATAAGAAAGGATGTAAAGTCTAAACCTGGGCTGTAAAAAATTAACTTACCAAATACAAGATGGGGGAAGCGTGGTTAGAGAGCAGTTTGCCTGAAGATGATCTGCGGGTTTTAGTGACTGCAAGTTCAATACTGACCAATATGATTCTAAAATAATACATTTGAAGGGACATCATTTTCAGAAATATGGAAAGGGGAGGAAGGAAATTAGCATTTATAATATCATGTGCAAAGCACTTTACAAATATTATCTTATTTCATCCTCACAAAATCTCATTGAGGTAAATGCTATTATTCCATTTTACAGTTGAGAAAACTGAGGCAAATAGAGGTTAAATTACATACCTAAATTCCACAACTAGAAAGTTTCTGAGGCTGGATTTGAATTCAGGTCCAGTCAGTACTATCCACCAGGCCTCCTGGCTGTTCTTTGCCACATTTGGAGAATCATATTCAATCCTAAGTACCAAAGTTGAGGAAAGGCATTGATAAAGGATGACAACCAAGATGGTGAAGGACTTGAGTCCATTCTATGAAAAAACCTGGTATAAGGAACAAGGGATGTTTAGCTGTGGAAGAGAAGACTTTAGAGTAACAACGTGGCTATTCTGTTTGACCCTAGAACTAAGAACAATGGGTCTAAGTTTTTAAAAAGACAAATTTAGGTCAGGAAAAAGAATCTTATTAATTAGAGCCAACCTAAAGGAGAATGCCTTGCCTTGAGAAAGGATGGGTTTCACTGTCATAGGACATTTTTAGGAAGAAGCCAGAACATTACTTGTTGGGTTTATTGCAATGGGATTTCTATGTAGAGATGGCTAACTACTGAAGCCTCTTCCAAGTCTGAAAATCTTTCATTCTGTGACTCTACAGTAATGTGAATGAAAGCCCAGGCAAGGTACTACATGCTTGGAATTTCTACTGCTGTGGAGTCTGAGGCTAGGCTAACAAATCTCTTGACCTAGAGAGTTCTGAGCGGCTGTGGGCTTGGATTTTTCTTAAGGAGGAGAAAATTGGGTTAAGACAATGAGCAGCCTCTGAATTTCCAGTCTGAGAGAGAGACAGAGAAAAACAGAGACAGATAGGGATAGAGACAAAGATGGAAACAGAGACAGATCAAGACAGAGAGACAGACAGTCTTAATTTTTAAAAAAAATAACGAGAGAAAACAACGCCAAGAGGCAGTTGATCGTGGATTAAATGTACTAGGAGAAAGATAAAGATTGCTCATGACCTCAATTTCATCATCTGTAAAATGAATGAATTGAACTGGAGGGTCATTAAGTTTCCTTCTATAATCTAATAATTCGGCAGTTGGAGTTAGTCAAGGATTCAGAACAAGTTAGGGACTGAATATGTGATTCCACTAGTTCAGGGAATTCCACTCATCTGAGAGTTCTCTGTATGAAGGAAATCAAAAGTCCAATAGCTAAGGCTCCCTGAGAAGCATGGATTATTTATTTGTTGCCCTGCCCAGCTCTATGACTATACTGACTGACATGGCAGAGTGAGCTTTCTTATGCATTGTTGGGCATTTCTAGGAGCAAGGGGCCGCCATGGTGCTTGTGGAGGGGCAAATTTGTCCAAGTCAGAAACGAAGAGGTCTATGCTCTTGAGTTGATCTGAGCTGGATTAAACCCAGGAGTGACTCTTATACATCCCAACTGAGTCAGATGAGTAGCCTCAGTTTAAAAATAAAACAAAGTAAGACCACAAAAACTACAAGAATCACAAAAAACACTTACAGTTGCATAGACTCGAGCATTGATTGATTATGTAGCTTTCCCAGCTCTTAAATTCAGGTCTTCCTGATTTCAACTCTTTTAGGCCAAGCTGATCTTTTTTTTTTTAAGGTTTTAAATGAATGAGTGTCAAAGTAATTGACTAGATTGTTTGGGATTGATACAGAAAAACATGCATTTATTAAACCTCTAACAAGCAGAGAACTTTGTGCTACTCACTAGAGATATACAAAGTTTATATAAGATATGGTCCCTACCCTCTGGTAATTTAAGTAAAGGGATAAGAAAATGAGAACTATGATGGTACTTGATTAGCACATTTGTTTGGTTGAGATTTGTGACTTTATTGTAGGATATGCATGATGGAAACTTCCTCTCAGTGTAGGATCAGCAGTCCATTCATTGTGTTTTCCCTCTAATAATGTAGACCAGAATGTCCTCTGAAAGTCAGGGTTTTAGAGAATTGTCTGGGGACACTGAAGAAGTAAGTGACTTGCCTAGGGTCATTCAATCAAGGGCCTTGTATCCTGATTCTCAAGACTGCCTCTCCATTACACCACTTTGTCTCTCGAAAACAGCAATAGCTGATATAATAGCTTTAAAATTCACAAATGCTTTGGATCTAATTGTATACTACCTTTTTTTTTTTTTGGTAAAAGCACTAGATATGCATCATCTCAATGGAAGCTCCTAACAACTCTGAGATTTAAGTTCAGTTGAATTTAACCCTCTTTTAAAGGACGAGGAAATGGAGACTTAAAGGAATCGAGTGACTTCCATTGACTATGTAGAGGAGGAAGGATTCTAACCTGAGTCTTTCCTAACTTGAAGTCCAGTGTTCTCTCCATTATACCAAATTAGGTGGTATCTATCAATATTATTATACCCATTTTATAAACTTGAAAGCTGAGGCTTCAATGAGTCTAGTGACTTGCCTAAGGTTATGAAAGTAGTAAATGGCAGAGGTATGACTCAAAGTCAGGCCATCAAACCCCAAATCTACTGTTGGATTACCCCAGTCTAATCTACCATCCACATTGCTTAGGCAATGTTGAACATCCATGCTTGGCACACTCTACCCCGTCTTTGACTTTTTAGAATCTCTAGATCCTTTCAAAACCCAACCCACATGCCACCGACAATATTAATCCATTCCTGATACCTCCAATTGTTAGTCCAAGTGAAAAAAAAATTACTTTCTATTTACTCCTGTGCACACATGTTGTTTCCCAAGATGAAATGCTAATTCCTTGGGGGCAGGGACTGTCTTGTATTTTATTTCTCTTCACATTTAACTCTGGCACATATTTAGAGCTTAATAAATTCTTGTGGACTGACTGATGAATATCTATTTATCTTATCATAATTAGATCCTATGTTCTTCATAACCTGTCTCTTTCCTATTTTTCTAGTCTTTATTCATCTCCTCCAATGATTATCTTCAATTTATCCAGTTTATATTTTAGTCTCTTTTTTTTTTTCATGTTGTCTCCTCTATCAGTACATAAGTTGCTTTTGCAATTCTTTGGGTTCCCAGTTCTTAGGCATGTAGTAGACACTTGACTACTATATGAAGCCCGTTGACTTCAATTCAATGTGCCAGATACATGTTAAGTACTGGGGGCACAAAAGGAGACAAAAGACAGTCCCTGCCCTCAAGGAACAAGGACTTGACTTAATTGTGTCATGTTAGAAAAGGGCAGAGTAGTAATATCAACTTCTCTGAGAGTTTTGTTCTTAATAGTTATACAGGTTTTAGGATTATTTCAACAGTACTCTACACCCAGATACGAAAATACAGCAGCAATTCACTGGCCCCCTTCTATCCCAGTCTTCTGAGTTTTCACTTCAGTTTGAGGGGTGGGCAAAGTAGGCAAAGTCAGCCCACTTGCTAAGACCATAAAAGGTTACTCATGACCCTTGGTGCTTTGATTGCCATATCACTATTTTTAGCGTTCTTTTGCCTGACATCCTCTGCCTCATCCCCATCATCCCTCATGTCACTCTTAGCCTGAGAGTTATTTCCGTATCATTTCCTTTTCAAAAGTATTACTATGGCTAGAATCAATGTAGGAGGCAGATCGACATAAATCTAACGCCTCTGCCCCAAAAAGAACTAAAAGTACTTGTCCAGTGGGTGGGTCAGTACACAAAGGGTAGAATTCTATGGTTATTTTTAGCCATCAACTCTTTCTAGAAGGAATTTTTTTTTTTTTTAGTTTTTTCAAGGCAATGGGGTTAAGTGGCTTGCCCAAGGCCACACAGCTAGGTCATTATTAAGTGTCTGAGACTGGATTTGAACCCAGGTAGTCCTGACTCCAGGGCCATAGCTCTATCCACTGTACCACCTAGCTGCCCCTAGAAGGAATTTTTAATGTATTAGAGATGGAAACTAAAATTGGGGAGGGGAGTAATGTCACATCTCTAAACAGATGATTCCCAAATTGTATATTCTAACTCTCAGTCCTCTCTTGAACGTGAGTCCCTTATCAATAGCTATTTACTGAAATCTTTTCTGAGATATCTGGGCAACATCACAAACTCAACACTATGGAAAATATACTCAACTTACTTCTCCCTGAAACCTGTCCCTCATCCAGTTGCTTTTTTCCCTTGAGGGATTCATCATTCTCCCAGTCACTTGGTTCATAACTTTGGACTCATTCTCTTTTCTTCTGTCTGCTGACCCATATTCAATAATCCATATCCATATGATATTCAAACAATTACCAAATCCTGTCAAGTTTACCTTGCCATATCTCTTCCTTTATGCCTTCTCTTTAATTATAGAGCCGCCATCCTTAGACTCTAACCACCTTTCATCCAGTTGGTCTTCCTGCCACCAGTCTCTTACCTCCCCAACCCACTCTTCACAAAGTTACCAAAATAGTCTTCTTAAGGCATAGCTCTGACCATGTCATTCCCTTACTTAAAAATCTTCAAGGGTGCCATATTGTATATCAGATAAATGACAAACCTTATAACTTGGCCTTTACAATCTAGTCCTTCGTGGCCTGTCTCCCACGTACTTATCCAGGTTTATTTCTTATTACCAAATTGTCTTTCAGGCAAACCAAACTCCTAATTATTCAGAGATATGTCATCTCCAATCTCCTTACATTTACATAAATTGTCCCCGATACCTGGAATGCATTCCTCTGCTCCACCTCCCCATTCTTCCTCAATGCCACCCTTTTGAGTTTGAGCCCAAGAACATTTTACCCTACAACTTCAGTCAAGTCTAACGAACTAAGGACTAGGCTTAGGGGGTAGTTACATTCTAGAGATCCAGCTTGATCCCACTTGAAGAATTTCAGCAAGTTTCCACTAAGAAGACATAAATGTCAGGACATGCCTAATGAGTCAAAATCAAACTTCTTTGCCTGTTTTCCTTTTGTGCAATTGTATTGCATAATTTTCATCATTTGCAATGTTACAAACCAATCAATACCATCTAGCCTACTTACATCTTAGAAGATATATTTTTATCTTTGATGATATACAGGATACTATATTTTTAAAATGATCAATTATTGAATTCGTTGCAAGAAAAATAATGTATATTCGACCTTGTCCCTTTCTTGTTTTCTTTTTCATTTTCTTGGAGATATGGAAAATAGAGGGAGAAGAAATAGAAAGGGTCAGATTTTAATTCCCTCTTTATGAAAATATACTTTTACTACATTGGTTTTCAAGGCCAACAACATTGTAGCTATACTGAAGTATAATATTGTTGCTATTATTATCATTGACATAATTAAATTCCTTTTCTAGATAATAATAATGTCTATAATTTTACTTTTATTAATTCTTTCAAAGAATTATACTCAAATGCCTCATGGTGGACTATGAGGATGACTGTCTATGGGTTTTCTCTGGCATGGCTTTCCCTCAATCCACTTCCAGCTAAATATTCTGCACTCTAAACAATCTGGATTACTCTCTCCTCTTCCCAAACTATTCTTTCTGCTTCTCAGGGACTTTCTTCAAGTTGTTCCCTATACTTAGAATTCCTCTTTCTCTTCATATATTAAATTACTCAATGTAAATACTTTTAATTCATAATGAACTTCTGCCCACTCTGCTTTATCACGTCTCTAATGAGCTTATCACATCATACTATTCATTTTAGCTATCTCTGTAGGAGTCATATTACTTTATTTATAGAAAATATAAACTCCTTATTTAATCTATAAGTCATTTCTTCTTAGAATCTGCTGGATTCTAAATCAGTTGGATTTAATATATGTTTTGTTGAATTGAAGTCAATCTTTTTGTTCTTAAAATTGTTTTGCACTAGAGTGGAGATTCTTAATCTGGGGTCTGTGAACTCATTTTAAAAATATTGTGATACAACATGATTGATATGGATAAATGTTTTAGATGACTGCACATATATGTAATCTAAAATGCTTGCCATCTTAGGTAGGGGGTCAGGGAAGGAAAGGAAGGAGAAAATTTAAAACTCAAAATTTTACATAAAAATTGCATCTTGAAAATTAAATAAGTTAAAAAATAAAAATATTGTGATAACTATGTTTCAATGTAACTGATTTGCTTTGTTGTTTCTTATATTTTGTTTTAAGTATATGCAACTTTTACAAGTTATTCCGAGGAAGTCACAGGCTTTGCCAGACTACCAAAGGAGTCTGTGACTTAAAAGACTCTAAGAACCCCAACCTTAAATTATTTTGGTCTTTTGCAGTTTATAAACACACACACACACACACACACACACACACACACACACACACACACACTCACTCACATCTAATCCTCCTAAATTTTCATCTGAACTTGTCTCTAAAAGTTGATCAAAGGTTTCCCTTATGGTACTTTTATTTGGCATGTTTTCTGATATTTACTTGCCCCAGGTGTCATAATTTCTGGTTTCTGGCAATTGGTAACTCTGGCACCAAACTTTCCACAACAGATTCAAATCAAGGGAAACGTGAGAAGAAAAACTCACAACCAAATAGAGCTATATAAATATTATATTATTGTTGCTATTATTATCATTGATACAATTTACTTATTCTAGATGAAATATCTTTAATTTTATTTTTAATTAATTCTTCCAAAGAATTATACTCAAATTATACTCTTGGTGGTCTATGCAGGTGACTATCTATGGGTTATTTGGCATGACCTACTAATCTAGAAAAACTTAGAGTACCACCACTCAACAATAGACTGTAGGAGGTCTGCCATATGAGGACCAGCTCAGATAAATTTAGAGAAACTCTCCAAAGAAGATTGTCGTTGTTATTAGACATGTTCAACTTTTTGTGATCCCTTGGACCAAGGAACACTAGACCCTTTTGATTTCCTTTATCTTCCCAAGTCTGTCCAAGGGATTCTCAAGAGTCTTCTCCAGACCCAGAACTCTAAAGCATTGATTTTGTAGAGCTCAGTTTTCCTTATAGTTCAACTCTCACAACCATACTGGAAAAAACCCACAGCTTTGACTTTAGAACCCTTGCCAGCAAGATGATTTCTCTGGTTTTTAGAATGCTGTCCAGTTTTGCTATAACTTCCTTTGCAAAGAATAAGCATCTTTTAATTTTATGGCTGCAGCTTCCATCTGCAGTAATCTTTAAGCCCAAGAATATAAAATCTGACCCTTTATATTTCTTCTCCCTCTATTTTCCAGGAAGTAAAAAGAACAGATGCCAAGATCTAAGTGTTTTTTGATGCTAAGCTTCAAGATAACTTTTACACTCTCCTCTGACACCTCATCAAAGAGGTTTCTTAATTCTTCTTCACTTTCTGCCACCAAAGTAGGCTTGTCTGCCATTGTTGATATTTCTCTCAGCAACCTTGAATTCAGTTTTTGGATCACCAGTCTGGCATTTCACATCATGTACTCTGCATATAAGTTAAATAAATAAGGTGGCAATATACAGCTTTGTTGTACTCCTTTCCCAATCTTGAACCAGAAACTGTTTCAGTTTTAACACGAGCTGTTGCTCCTTGACCTGCTCCTCGGAAGACAAATAAGATGATCTGGTTTTCTCATCTTTTGAGGACTTGCCACATTTTGTTGTCTTCCACACAGTCAGAGGTGTCGATTGCTACTAGGCAATGAATTTTGGAGTTCTACCAAGATGTGGAAGTAGTCTGGTGCTATGGAAAGATGGGAGGATCTTGAGTCAGGGCACCAGTGTTGGAATACCAGCTGGGCTATTGGTTACCTGGCTAGATCATAGATCAGTCAATTCTCCTCTATGTGCCTCAGTTTCTTCATCTGTAAAAAAGATGAAAATTGAACTAGATGACCTCTGAGATACCTTACAACTCCAAAACTATGACCTCATGAACTCATTGAAACTTCTACTAAAATATGGGTGGGGTAGGGCTATTATAATACACAAGTGATGGGAAATACCCACAGTAATGAAATCACAAGTGTTTTGAAGGTGAGAAGTGAATTATATAGTTTGGAAACCTAAAATCTAATGTTATTTTTCTTTCAATTCTAAATGTTTTAATTGGATAAGACAATGATGATGGCCCAGGCATTTGGCTTGATCTTTTTTCATTTTAGTTTTTAAAACAATGCATAATTAGCCAAACTCTTCCATTTTATTCATTCCTTTATCTCCTGAGATCAGTAATAACACATGTCCCCTTTCAATTCAATTCCACTTAATAAACTTTTAAAATAGCATGTTGAAAAGAACACTAGATTGGGAGTCAAAAAACCTGGACTTAAATTTCATTTCTGCTATTTACCACCTGTGTCCTTGACTAAGTCATTCAGGAAGGTGGGTGACAGAGTGGCTAGAGCTTCTCATTTGGAGTCAGGAAGCTCAAATCCCACTTAATAGTTTTACGTCCCTGGGCAAATCACTTAACCTCTGTTTGCTTCAGTTTTCTCATCTATAAAATGGGGATAACAGTAACACCTATTTCCCAGGATTATTAAAAGGATCAAATGAGATGATTGAGAAGAGCTCAGCACATAGCAAGCTAAGTCAATGTTCACTATTATCATATTCTCTTTCTGGGTCTCAGTTTACTCACCTATATTGGATTAGATCAAGAGTTCTTAACCTGTTTTGTGTCATGGATGCCTCTGACTAAGAATTTATTTATGTCCTTCAGTGGATAAAATAAAATACTTAGGAGGACAAAGGAGACCAAAGGCTAGTGAAAATAAAGATGGTGGGTTTTTTTCCTATGCAGGTTCACAGATGCCCCTGAGATCTATCCACAGACCCATGCATGCTATGGTAAGAATCCTGGGCCTTGAAGACCTCTGGGGTCTTTTTCAGTTCTACAGCTGTGATCTCCTGATCTTTGGAGTGTTTATTATTACACTAAGCTTGTGCTAGGTGCTGGTGATAGAGACAAAAATTAATTATTTCTTACCCTCAAAGGGCTTACATTTTATTGGTTGGCATGGGAGCAAACTGTACACTGATAAACAAATACAAAATAAAATCAAAATTATGGGGGGGGTGAGGAAACACCAACCACCAGGAAAGTTTTCCCAAGTTTAAATATTAACTCATCCTTATAAAATATCTTCCTGTAGTGATAGCCCCATTCTGTGAACACACATGTAAAATGGTAACATGGAGGAAAGATATATATATATATATATATATATATATATATATATATATATATATATAAAACAATTTAAGCAAGCCTAGTTTATCAGTCTGTGGAATAGTCAGTTTTAAAATATAGATATTTATGACTCAAACTCTAAATCTGAATGAACTTCAATCACCAGTGATGTTAACTCTGGAAATAACATTTGTTGCCCACTGGCTGAACCATTAGTAATTAACTGGTCGATTTTCTATTTTTAACACTTCCAAAAGGAATTAGAGAGGGAGACAGCTTGACAACATCTCTCCCAATAATGAAGATTTAATTGGCTACAAATTTCCATGTGGTCATAAGAAGCTACTCTTGAGATAAGCATGTTTCTTTTAGGACTTTCTCTAATCCCCAAGTAATTTGATGGCCTGGGGGGGGGGGGGCAGGGCAGGAAAGGGGAAACACAGGACCAGAATAAAAAAGAGAGAATGTCTCCAATGGAAGGTAACTGATGTTAACAACTGCTCTTTCACTGATTTGCCAAAGTTTGGCAGATGACCCCTGGCAAAGAATTTGGGAGCCATTAAACTGTAATATGAATGCTAGGGATGAATATGACTCTAGGATGAGCCAGTGGTTTTCCGTCACTGTCCTTGATTCACATCTCACCAAAGTGAAAGTCCTGCTGTTAAATAAAAACCCTGACAAGGGGACAAAAAGATCTCTTCTCCATAATTAAAACTGGCAAATTGTGAGAGATGTTTTGGTTTGAACCTATGTTCAATTAGAAAGTTGGCTTTGGTTTGAGGTTATAATCTGTTGCTTCTGAGGAATAGACAACTCAAAATCTTGATGACGGTAACTCTCTAAGAGTTGCACCACAATCTATGAAATTCTCCTCTTTGGGGTCATGTGGAAACAAGATATTCTCATTTTAGAGGGACAGTGTTACATAATGAATAGAGAACTAGATCCACATGGCACTGAATGAGAAGATGAGGCTGGTAACTGCATGTCCCCTCCTCATTTAAGTCCAATTCACTTGCAAGTCATGGCAATACCCCAGATGTCAAGGTCCTCTTCAAGAAAGAAGGACAAACAACAAGAACAGCCTCAGAGTCGACAAGACCTGGGTTCAAGTGCTATCTCTGGCCCACATATGCCATGTAACCCTGGGCAAATTATTTAGCCACTTGATGCCCCTGGAAACTCTCAAGACTATATTGCACAACAGTTGTTAATCTTTACTGGCAGCTAAACTTTCCCCAATGGTATTTCCTCATACTGCTGAAACTACACGACCCCCCCCACCCCAAAAAAGTGTCTTATGGCAAAGAATACAGAAATGTAGCTGTTTTTATTAGAGAATGTAACCACTGTGTTAATAGCACCAATGCTTAATTCAACCGTACCTGAAAAATAGATCTCTAGAAATTTGGAAAATCTTCTCTATAATTTAAAAGGCTTATGATGTAAATCTCACTTTTTAAATTATTGTTTAAGGCACATCGGTTGTGTACAAGCTGATTCGTTAAAGCATTGCATTTCTAACCATAATTTTTTAATTAGATACAAATAGAAGATCTGCAGCACTTGTACAAAAATATTCACAGCAACGCTGTTTGTGGTAGCAGAGAATTGGAAATCAAGTGAATGTCCTTCAATTGGGGAATGACTGGACAAATTGTGGTGTATGCAGGTTATGGAACATTATTGTTCTATTAGAAACCAAGAGGGATGGGAATTCAGAGAAACCTGGAAAGACTTGAATGAACTGATGTTGAGCCAGATGAGCAGGGCCAGAAGAACATTGTATACCTTGACAGCAACATGGGGGTGATAGTCAACCTTAATGGACTTGCTCATCACATCAATGCAATAATCAGGGACAATTTTAGAGCACCTGTGATGGAGAATACCATCTGTACCCAGAGAAAGAATTGTGGCTTTTAAATAAAGACCAAAGTCTATTACCTTCAATTTTTTTTAAAAAAGTGTCTTATATACTACCTATTTTTGCTATCTCTCTAATATTTCATTTTCTCCTCAAGGATATGATTTCTCTCCCAACACATTCAATTTTGATCAATGTATACCATGGAAACAATGTAAAGATTATCAGACTGCCTTCTGTGGGGGGGATGGGGAGAGAGAAGGGAGGGTGCAAGAAAAATTTTAAAATTTGAAACCTTACAGAAAATGATAGGTAGAAACTACTATTGTATATGTGTATATATATATATATATATATATATATATATATATATATATATATATATATTTGGAAAACAAAATATTTAAAAAATTTTTAAAAAACAAATAGAAGATCTGGAGGGAGTGCTCCATTGTCCTGCCCCCACCCTCTCCTATCGGGGAAAGGGGGCTATGATTCCAAGGGGTACTGGGCAGATGTGAGTTTCAGAGTTGCAGGATCATGAAGAAAGTCCAAAAAAATCGACTGGATGGGAAATGAAGTTATCCCTCTATTCCCCATCTAATGAACTGATGAAATAACCTTCATCCTGGAGCATCACTCCAGCTTTTTCATTCACATCTTGGAAGGACCCTCCATCCCTGTGCCTCTTCTTCTAATTGGTTGATTCCTCCACTTAAAGAGGGTGCCTAGGAACTCTCCAGGTGGCACTCTGTTGACCTTTCTCCTGTGCAAGATACTTTCATGTCCTTCCTCTCCACCTCACTCCCATTTTCAGTTTTCTTTTATGTATTGCTAGGGCAGCAATATCTTTCTGATCATTTTTATATTCCTCATGCTCAGCCCATAGGAAATGTGTAATAAATTCTTGTTGCCTACATAATAGGCTGAATTCAAATCTCACTTAAGCAGTTCAGTTGGTCAAATCATTTACTCACTGTGGGTCTCACTTTTTCCCCTCTGAAAAATTACTAGATAACCTGAAAGCCCCTTCTAACTCTAGGTCCATAACAATAGGTCCATAATAATGGGTTGTGTGATCTTGGATAGATCACATTTTCTTTTGGTATTTCCATTTCCCCCCTGGTAAAATGAGGATCATAAACTAGTTACCTCCCTAGATCATTGTAAAAAAAAAAATTTGTAGTTTCATTTTAGGGTGTGTTAGCTTTAATTGCACTAGCTTTGTTTTCCTTGTCTCTGTATGGTTAAGTCTTTCCAACAATGCTGATTACAGCCCACTCTATATGACACTGATCCATGGCCTCCTTAAATCTACCATTTGGGGCTCGCCCAACCCACTGTGGGGATTTCCTTGCTTTTTCTGTTATTAGCTGAGTATGGATGGAGCACACATCATCCCTTGTGCCTCGCCCTGGATCTGTGACAGAATCATTGTCTGTGTCAGCCAAACCTTTCTCTAACATCCTTTCCCCTACTTCCCTGTTCATAGTTCTTATTTATAATGTGTTACAGCCTGCTCACACCCACTATGTACCTCTCCATTGCCCTTTGGGCAACTGGCAACCTCAGTTCTCCAGAGACTGCCATAATTCATGATCTGCACCCATACAAAATGAACAATGTAGAGATAACAGAAGGAATTATATGGATTAATTAAGCATCGAATAGAGACTTGGACTGTGATTTTATTTGTGTGAGGAGTTTCTGGGTGAGGAAACTCCCTCTGCCAATGCAGGTGGGCACCTTCTCAGCAACATATCATCTTGTGTTGAGCTCTGAGGGGTTCATGACTTGCCTTGGGTCATTCAGTCAGCATGCGTCAGAGATAGGGCTTAATGTCGGATTTCCTGTCTTCTCTATACCACACTGACTACTTAATAGATGAATTAGTTCCTAAAATGTAAAGCGTTCAAAAGCTCAAGTGATCAAAACATATTTTTGGATCAAATAATGGTAGATGCCATATTATTATTATTATTATTATTAAAATTAATTGTAATTAAAATTTTCCATTACCCCCAAACTACTCTACCCCCATTCAATGATTAAGGGAAAGAAAAAAGGAATAAAATATAAAGATATAAATAAAATATAAAATATAAAGAGGCTTGTCTGGACAGACCCAGATCACCTAACAAGGAGTACCCATGTCAATGAAGTCAAACTGGCTTTCCAGCTGGCCCCAAGACAGTGTAAGGGGAGGGGGTGCCTCAGAGATACTTCAGCAAATTGCTTTAGATGTAACTCAAAGACAGAGATCTGAAAGGTAAAGGGGAATGTCCACTGATACAAAATAGACATGATAGTGATTGAGCAAGGCCTCCTGCTGTCTCTAGGGCCATCTCCAGTCATCCGGATCTATATCTGACCACTGGATCCAGATGACTCTGGAGAGAAAGTGAGGTTGCTGACTTTGCTCAGACCTCCTTCACTTAAATTCAATCCACTTACATGCCATGACATCACCACCATACTAGAAAGAATTAGAGGGAGAATTATTAATAGCTTTGAAGTAGTCAATAAGATAATGAACACAGCTTTTAGGATATGGACTGCATTTATACCCTTGACCCCTAGATCAGAAGTCCCAACCATTTAATAGAAATGGTTGTAAAGGGGCCACTGGAGCAGCCACATATATATTCCCTCTCTATATGTTCTTCAGAACCAGTGTACTCCTGGATATCTGTAAGATAGTTGGGGTGAAATGATTCATAACTACTTGCTATGCCATTTGAGTACCTCTCTTTGCCTAAAGAACTGAGTCTACTGTTTGGTTGTTGAGAGGAAGCATATTGGTGGAGGTTTATGAGCTAACATGTAGGATAGTCACCCACAAAGTTGACCCTAGAGTTGTGAGTAGTTACAGCCACTCTTCTGGGGACCAAACCAGCTAATGACTGTGTGGATTGAGGATAGAATACTTAGGGGTGTTACAGTAAGAGTTCATTTTTTACTTCCATATCTGAAATATGCTCCTTCAACTCTATTTTACATAAACTTCTAGATTCCTTCAAAGCTAGAGTGCCATCTCCTACAAGAAGACTTTTTTGATTTCCCCAAGAGCTGTACTCCCTCCTTCTTGAAATAACTCTCTATTTACTTATCTTTATAGACAGTATTTTCCCCGGAAGAATAGAAGCTTCTTGAGGGCAGTGACAAGTTCATTTTTGTGTTTAGCATCTCCATCCTCAACAAAGTTCCTGATACAAAGCAAAGCATTTGATTTGTGAATTGAATCAAGAGACATGGAAATCAACGGTAGATGGAAAGTAGAAATTAGAACTTTTGAGGGTGAGCAACAGTTGTTTGGACATTCCTGAAAGGGAAACCTCTCTCAAATAACATTCTAAAAACACCCAGGAGGGCTCTTGGCTGCTTAACACTCATTCCTGTCTATGAAGATATAATTTTGACTAATTACCAGTTTACTCTTGTCAGATGGATGGATGAGATCTTTCCAGGCAGACAATAGCCAAAGAGAGCTAACAGGGCCCAGAGGGGTACTCCTTCCCAAGAGCTACATGGAAGCTTGGAAGACACTTCCCTTTTTAATGCTCAATTACCACTTGGCCTTTGTGACTAGCAGCCCGGGCAGAGTCCAGTACCAGGGAGGCGGGCAGTGAGTATTTGCTCTGTTTCCAACACACTGCTGCAAGTTATCAAGGAGGTTTTCTTGATTCTTTCCACCACCTGGGCCCCTTGCCATAGGGAGAGCAGAGTCAACCAATGCCAGAACTGATGAGTCTAGGAAGAGTTATTTTAATGAATATTAATAATTCTCAGTGGAGCCTCAAATGTACTTTATATCACTAAAGATGAGGCAACCCTCTCACCAGGCATCTGGGTGCACTAATTTAATAATAATTAATAGTGGTAATATCATGATAATGATAAAATAATGATAATAATCACTGCCATTTAGTCATACTTTAAAACTTGAAAAGTTCATTAAGCACAATATCATTTTCAAATCTCACCTTTTGAAACAATAACCACAGTTTTTATTATCATTCCCATTTTACAGTTGAGGAATCTGAGGTCTGGAGGCTAAGTGAATTAATTGTCACTGATTACATAGCTAGTGAGGGTCAGTGATGGTTTCCGAATCCAGGTCCTCCCAATTTCAAATCCAGTACTCCATCCATGATATGATGTTTCCACCTAACTACTGACCATCCCATAAACCTGGCCAAGTCTCTTCTTCTCTAGATCTGAGTTCCCCATCTGTGAAATGAGAGAGTTGGACTGATGATTCCTAAATCCTAAATCCTTCAAGTCTAAAATCCAGAGTGATAAAAGGTTTTAGAAGAAAATGCTGTTAATATGCCCTTAATAAATCATTAGTGAATGAATGGAGTGAATGGGTGATTCTCAGATAAGGGATCCTGAATAAAATTTTAAAGGGGTGTAAAGTTTAAAGGAGGCATAATTTGTCACATAGGTGCCATTAAGGCAGTTACAGAATAAAAGCTAAATATGGGTTACTTGAGTAGAACATTAAAAGGTTTCCTTAGCTTCAACAGAGTATTCTAACTAGATAACTTAAGATAAGAGTAGTTAAAATGAGGAAGAAAGCTGCTGGAAGATTTGAAACCTAATCATTAACAATCTGGGTCTGGTTTGAAAGGCAATTGTGAGCCTTGGTGGGTCCTGGGAAGCCACTTAACTACTCACTGCCCCCAAGAAATTCTAAGACATTAAGTATTTATCAAAGGAATTTGTTCACTGGGAGCTCCCTACTTCAATGAAATCACAGATCCAGTCCAATCCGACAATTAATGTTATTTTTATGGCATTTTGAAGTTTGAAATATACTACATTTGAAATTCGCAACAACCAGGAGATTTTTGGTTCTCTGAATATTATCTCCATTTTACATATAAAGAAAAAAAGATTATATACAAATAAAAAGAAAAATGCCAACACATGCCTTAGGAAAAGGTTTATCTTCTGCTAAACACTTAAATCTGTCTTCCCATTTCTACTTTGGTTCACTCTCAGAAACCAGGAGAAGCATAAGGGTTTTTTTGTTTTGTTTTGTTTTGGTTTGGTTTGGTTTTAAGTTCCACCCCAGATTAGGTTGAAACTATTTTCCCACAAGTCACTTGATACCCCAAAACTCTTGATCAGTGTTCTTTGGTGACTGAGGCCATAATTCCTTGAAATTGCTTCTCTCTTTAGTTCTCCTCAGACCAGATGCTTTCTGGTTTCTAATAGAAACAGCTTCTTGCACAAATGGCTTTCTCTCTTGATTGAGCTCATCATCTCCTAAATTTCTTTTTCTTACCTATTTTCTCCAACTGATACTCCTAGTGACCTCATATCCTGCCCTCCAAAAGTCTTCTCTACTTCCTTCACTGATTTCTCATCCTTCTCCCATCTCTAACCCTGGATATTCCACAAGTTTTCTCTTCTTTTCTCTCTCTATCCTAAAATGATTACTCCTGAAGCTTCAACTTTCAGCTCTAAACAGGGTCAAATCTGCATTATCAACATTTTTCCGTCCCTTTCATAAGCCTAGATGATAAATCAAACCTGATTTAGATATTCTTAAGATGTAACGAATCAAACTGAAATTTTAACAGTTGACTTGGGTTCAAGCTCCATCACTTCACTGCCTTTATATAGATAATAACATTTACATAGCACTTTAAGGTCTGTTTAAAACAATCTTAAGATGTAGCTGCCATTATTATTTTCCATTTTAGAAGTGGGGAAACTGAGGCAGACAGAGGTTAATTGGTTGGTTACACAACTATTAAGTATCAGAAGCTGGTTTTTCTGACACCAGGACAGGTACTCTATTCCATTTTGACACCTAACTACCCACTTTTTTTTGGTTTGGTTTTGCTTTATTTTCTTTTTTTGATTTATGGACTAAAACAAGCATCTCTATAGCACAGTATATAAAAAATATGATTGCAAATGAAACTGCTAATCCATTATGTACAACTTGATATTTCTTTTAAATATATAATAAAGTTATCATGTAAATTTATTTTTCCCCTTTTCTCCCCTCCTCCTCACACTGCCCTAGAGATAACTTCTATTGGACACAACTAAATGTGTGTGTGTGTGTATGTTTATAGAATTATTCTGTACATGCTTCTATTATCAGTTCTTTCTTTGGGCAGCTAGGTAGTTCAGTGGATAGAGCACTGACCTTGGAGTCAGGAGGACAGGAGTTTGAATTCAATCTCAGATACTTGACACTTACTAGGTAGCTGTGTGATCTTGGACAAGTCACTTAACCCTGAATGCCTTGCTTCCAGGACCATCTCCAGTTGTACTGATTTGTATCTGGCCACTGGCCCTAGATGGCTCTGGAGGAGAAAGTGAGACTGGTGACTTAGTCCAGCCTCCCCTCATTCAAATCTAGTTCACTTGCTTATCATGGAATCACCTCTCTGATATCATGGTCTTCTTCAAGAATAAAGGACAAACATTATCATCTTCCTCTGGAGATAGATAGCATCTTTCTTCATATTCCTTTGTAAATTATTGTGATGGAATACTTGCTGTTTAAATGATGCTAAAATCTTCATGTAATCCCAATTTTCCATCATTGCTCTTATATCACTCTAACACCATTCAGTGGCTTCAACCTGCTTTCAAGATGAAGCCCAAATTTCACTATCAGAAATCTAAGACTCCTCTTCCACAATTTGGCTGCATATTCTCTGACACGTCTCCCATGAAGACCTTTCTCACCACTATTCTTTGGATGTCCTGTACTCACTGCCATTTCTAAGCCTTCTCTAATGCTTTCTTATGCCTTCTGGGAATATCCTCCCTTCTCCAGATTATCTAAATCCCTCCCAACCTTCAAGTCCATACCTGCATAAAGCATCATTGCCTATCAAATCTGGCCCTCAACACTTGCATGGGGTTCAAATTTTTAGCTCTTCTGGACCTCATCATCCAACAAAACTTTTCAAAGTTCTCATACAGAATTTAATATTTATTTATGACCACAATACGAGTATAATAATAAAATTTAATGATGCTGTATGAATGGGTTTTAAGGGCTGTATGTGGCTCATGGGCTGTGGGTTTGACACACTTAACTTTGAGGATCTTGAACTGAGAGAGAGGGACCATGGAAGTCAACCAGTATGACTCTTATCATTTTATCCAAGAAGATATCCCTGAAGTACAGGGAAGTAATGTAATTGGTCCAGACTGTGCCCCCTTTCCTCCTCCATCTTTTGGAGGTTCCTACAGTAATTCATGGTTCAGCACAAAAATTGTCCCCTACATGAGTTCTTTCCTGATTCTCCCCTGAATTGTTAGCATTTCTCCCTGACTGCCTCTCCTGTTAACTTATATATACTTTATATGTATTATACATCTGGATATCAATCTATCAATCTATCTATTTATCTATCTATCAATCCATCCATCCAACCATCTACTATCTACTCAACATAGACGATATAGAGATATCTATAAGTTTAGACGTATCTTAGATAGACTTTAGATAAATACATTCTTAGTCTGTCAAGATAGAAATCTATAGACATATTTTAGACTTCATAGATGTAGACATATCTTAGTTTGTCTAAATCTAAAAAAAGCCTATCTAAGATATATCTATAGCTACATAAATCTAAATCTATGTCTAAGATATTTCTATCTACAAATCTACCCAAGATAGATTTATAGATATCTATATTTCTTCTGTGTTGGCTTATCTGTA
Source organism: Macrotis lagotis (assembly GCF_037893015.1). NCBI lineage: Eukaryota > Metazoa > Chordata > Mammalia > Peramelemorphia > Peramelidae > Macrotis > Macrotis lagotis. The sequence continues at coordinate 43,717,113 of NC_133659.1, read as the reverse complement.
TACATGTTATTTCCCTCTAGGAGAATGTAAGCCCTTTGAGGGTAAGATCTATTATTTATTCTTGTCATTGTATATCAAGGAGCTAACACAGAGCTTTTCATAAAGTAGGAATTTAATAAAAGTCTGTCAAATTCATTTCCCAAGATTACATAGGAGAAAGAGGAAGGGTTCTTTACTTCTCTCTCCATTCCCTGATCTTCTCCTCTACTATACTTATCATCTTTACTCATTTTGATTCTACCATAAAAAGTAATTTAATGGTTTCATGTGTTTTTTATGTTCCCAATTGGTGAATGAGCTCCTTGACATCAGGGACCACCCTGCCTTTTTCATTACCTATGTATTACCTAGCACACAGTGTCAATTCATCCAAGGTACTCAGTCAAGACTTGACCGACCAATCTGAACAGCAATTTAGGGAATAATGCTTCTTTTGCCCTTCACCTTTTGTTTTTGGTCTCTTTCACAATCCCATTAAGAAGAAAAAAAAAGACAATAGAAAGAATTCTGGGTTTGGAGGAAGCGGATCTAAATCCAGATTCTACTATTTATTGTCTATGTAGCTTTGGGCTGGTTATTTGAACCTCAGTTTCCTTATCTGCAAAATAAGATGGTTGGATTAGATAACCTCTGAGATCTCTTTCAGTTCTAAAACCTATGATCCTGTGATGATGCCATGAAGTTACCATGTGTGTCCTCAGAGATCCCTTTTTTAGAGATTTAGGTTCTTCAGGTTAAGACAAAGAATATGAGCTGCTATCTACCACCTATAATTAAGACATAAGCTGACGGAAATGAACACAAAAGATTATCAACCTTCAGAAGTACAGTCTGGAACATCTACAAATGGAAAGTGGGAAGGCATTCAAAAAATCCATATACCTGATTTCCTAATAATAGGATGTCATCTAAGGAGGCCCCTTAATGCCTGTATTGATATCACCATTTGGGAAAGAGACATTTAACCCATTAGGAAACCTGATCTACAGTCAAAAATTCACCTGGAGCACAATGGAGTAAGCTCCATGGACATCTGGAGACCAGTCTTGCCAGTGAGGTGGGTAGACTCCAGCCCACTTCTCTAGTAATAAAGCTTATACACAACCAAGACTGAGATCTGAACCTCTGAACTCTGTAAAAGTCTTCCAGACCTCAAAAACCTTTCTAGTTCCTACTTGCCAAGTAAATTAAAAGAATTATTCTTTCCATTCCTTTGACTTCACATTCTCTCACTTCCACATAGCCTTCAAGTTGTCAAATCTCCCTTTTCTTCCCTCCATGAAACTTCTTCTCTCCAACCTTATAGACACCACTGATTCAAGCCGTCATCATCTCTCAAACTGATCAGTTGCAATAACCTTCTAATAATAATTATTATTATTAGTCTCCAAGTTTCTGCCTCATTTCACCCCATTCCCAGATATTCTCCATCAACTACCAAAGTGATTGCCTAAAGTACAAGTCTGACCATGTTACAGTTCTGCTCATTAAATTCCACTGGCTCCCTATTTCCTCCAGAATCAAATATGTGCTCTTCTGTTTGGCTTTTAAAGTTCTTCACAACCAGGTTCTCATGAATAATTCCTATTTTAGGGGTGGCTAGATGGCACAGTGGATAGAGTACTGGCCCTGGAGTCAGGAGGATCTGAGTTCAAATCCTACCTCAGATATTTAATAATTACCTAGCTGTGTGGCCTTGGGCAAGTCACTTAACCCCATTTACCTTGCAAAAATCTAATAATAATAATAACAATAATTTCAATTCTGTTGTACTTTCCTTTCCACTCCCCATGTTCACCCAAACATTTTTCTTACTCTTCCTCACCTTGTCATTATAGCTTCCATCTCTGCTTTTGTATTAATTATATTAATTAATCTCTGCTTTTGTATTAATTAGAATTCTCTGCCTCCTGGCCTCTCTATCTCCTAACATTCCTTATTTTTTTATGATTTCATTCAAGTGCCACTTTCCATGTGAGGTCTTCCCTGATTCCTCCACCTCCATCCTCCCATTAACTTCCAGTACTCTCTCCCTCAATTCACCTTATGTTTTTGTCTATGTTCAAATACAGTATATATATAATATATAAATTTATATATATATAAATATATAACATATATTTATATATAAATAAATTTTATATATATATATATATATATATACATATATATCAATATATACATATATTTACATGTTGCCTTCCTAGATAGAATATAAGCTTCTTGAATGCAGGGACTATTTAACTTTTGTCTTTAAACCCTCAATGCTTAGGCCAAGGGTACACACCAAATACGAATTTAATAAATGCTAATTAGCTTATTTTTTTTTAAAAAAGGAGTTGATTCTAATGTTTGCTAAGATACTTTCTTGTTTGAGGTCCTACAAGGATCCCAGGGAACATCAGAAAAGAGCTTTACTTACTTTCACTTTTTTTGTTGCTTTGTTTGGATCTGTTTTGATTTCTCAAACTTGACAATGCATTTTGAAAGTTGGAAACTGAAATTGGATTGATTTCAAGTGTTCAGCGAAAGCGTGGGTGGGTCCTTGTTTTTATCAGCCCATCTTTTCTATAACAGCAGGATGAAAAGGAGTAGTGATTGCTGATGACTCATGAGATGCAAGAATTCTGTTCAACTTCCTTTGGACTCAAATCAACTTGTGTCCCCTGAGAAAAGTTTTCACAAAGGACAGGAAAATGGAGTGTCCTAAGGCAGTGAGTAAAGGCAGATTTGCCAGCATCCCCACATTCCCAATGTGTTGCATACTTGGTTCTAGGAGCTTAATAACAGAAATAATGAGGAGTTCAATTCCCAGTGGGAATATTACAAAATCTCTCTGTGAAAGAGCCTCTTCTGAAATCCTCCCTGGGGTTGGCTGCCCCTTTTGGTTTATCCTGTTTTGGTCCTTGAACCTTATTGTTTCTCTGGCTTGGCTCAGCTTTGTGAGTTAATTCTTTAGTTAGCTCCCTCCTCTGGATCTTAGTTAATAGGATTTTCATCTATTCAAGGAAGAGAAATGATCTAGCTATAAGCAAATAAAAGCAAACTAACTGTGTATGGATAAAAAAGTCTGGGGAGAGGAAAGATAAGAGGAGATGTGGATTAGTTATAGGTAGGATGATGAGCTTCTATTCTCTGGTACCATTTGCAAGGTGGATAACTCCTCCCAAAGAAATCCTGTCCTAAAGTTGCATCAATGTTCACTTACTTCAGTTAATTTCATCAATAAGAATCTATCAAGGGCCTTTATACTATGGATAAAGACAAAAACAGTATAATGTGCTTGCATTTCATTGACCTGTGCCTAAAGTGCAAGTCTACATACTCTACTACCCAGTTACTTTCTCTTAGGACACACATTTTTGACCAGATTTGGGTTTGATGCCCTCTCTTACCAACAATCCTGTCCCCTTTATCTTCTGATGCTTTTTTCCTAACCCAGCTTCCTTTTTTTGCTTCACCATACCCAATGTCTTGAGTTTTAAGGATCAAATGAGATGATGTATGTAGAGTGCTTTGCAAACCTTGAATCACTATGTATATGTTAGCAATTATAACTTTTTATTATTATAGCAATTTTATTTATAGGTAAAAAAGTAAATTAATTGATAATACAGAGGACAGGAGAAACCACAGTGCATGAAAATAAGTAGACCACACAAAACAACTGAGAAGTCCAACAACTTGCTAAGTCTCAGAGTCTTGCTCAACTTCATGGCTTAAGTCATGGTCTCACACATATCCTGAACTTTCTCTTAAAATCACAGAATTTCCACAGCTGAAAAGGGACCTCAGTCTCTCCCTAGCCCCAAAATACTGAACATCATGGTCATCTAGTTTTGTTTAAAGGTCCCTAGTGAAGAAGAAGCCATGTTCTTCAGGGGCAGCCCATTCCTCTTTGGGATACTTCCAATTGGGACATTAGGAAGCTTCCCTCAAACCTAAATTTGCCTTTGAACAACTTCCATTCCTTGCCCACTGGGGACAATCAGAATACATCTGTTCCTTCATCCTTTCAAAGGCTGTTCAATTATATTATGAAAACAGCACTTATGATCCTGTTCTATCCCCCGTTCTTCAACCTGGCTTTTTTACATCTCAGTCTCAAGATTTTCTCTATTCTCCTTGACCTCCATCCTCTTCCTAGATTGTAAAGCCTAAACAGAACAGTCGATGTAATCTAACCAGGGCAGATTAGAGGTAGACTTTGATATCCCTAATTCTCCCTAGTTCTGCTGTGAGACCTGCTTCTATATCCAGGTAAGAAAAAAAAAAGTTTCTTTTATCAGGGTCTTCCAGACTTGCTGTGGACTTCATAGGTTTTCTAAATCCCTGGACTTTATCTATTAACATGAATAAAATATCTCTACTATATCTTCAACCAACTGGGGATACCCATGACTATCTAGATACCCTCTGGCAACTCCCTCCCCACTTTAACTATCACCACCCAAAAATGAATACTCCTTATTGTCAGGTTCACAAATGCACAATTTTCCATTTTCACAGATACCACATTTTTCCATGTAGAAAGATCTTGAATATAGTTGGATTTCATAATTGCCACTGTTCTTTTTTATTTCTATATGCTTCCTGGTGCTTGAATTCAATCCTGTGCAGTCATTGCATTTGCCAATTCCCTTCTTTTCTCCTTTACTGAATGCTTTATGGAAAGATAGATAAATAGATAAGGAGATAGACAGATAGATGACATATAGATAGAAAGATAGGTGGACAGATAGATACACTGAAAGATAAGTGAATAGACAGAAGAAAGCTAGAAAGAAAGTCAGGAGGAAAGAGAAAGAAGAAAGGAAGAAAGAAAGAAAGAAAGAAAGAGAGAGAAAGAGAGAGAGAAAGAGAGAAAGAAAGAGAAAGAAAGAGAGAAAAGAAAGAGAGAAATGAAGAGAGAATGAAAGAAAGAGAGAAAAGAGAGAAAGGAAGGAGAGAAAAGAAAGAAAGGAAGAAAGGAAAGAAGGAGGGAGGGAGGAAAGAAGGAAGGAGGGAGGGAGAGAGAAAAGAATGAATGAAACAAGGAAAAAAGAAAAAAAAAAGAAAGGATGGAATGAATGAAAGAAAGACAGGAAGGAAAGAAAGAAAGAAGAAAAGAAAGGAAAAAGGAGGTAGAGGATGAAAGAATGAGTGAAAGAAAAAGAGCAAAAGAAGGAAGGAAAAAGAGAAAAAGAGTATTTATTCAATGCTTACTATGTTCTAAGCACTGAGTTAACTTCTAGTGACAACAAATACAAGTAAACAGGACAATTTCTGTTCTTGACAAGTTTATATTCTAATGTGGGAAGACAACTCATAAAGATAGGCCAGGAGGTATATTGGGCTGCAATGGAGGCAGTATATCTGCTTTATGAGCAAGGCAACTGATGAGGCAACGAGAGGGAGCTCAAATGAGGATGACTGGAGGTTCATCTAAAGTGACAATTCCTTTGAGGGAATCATTCACTAGTAAGTTTTCTCCAGGGTGGAAAAGGGTTTTAGAGGAGCTGAATTAGAAGTCCAAAGATGGAGTTCAGAGAGGACTCAAAGTGAGTAGGGTTGGGGATTGTGTGTCATTTTGGTCCTGAAGGCTCAACAATGACTTTAGCAAGCAATGTGAATCATGCATTATGAATGACTCTCTCCATGCTTTGAAAGCCTTCACCAAGGTGCCTGGTATGAGTGTCTTCAAATATATTCTTCAGTCCTTCAAGTTTACTCTTCACTCTTGGCACCCCCACATACACACACATACATACATATATACATTTCAGAAACATTTTCTCAAAGCTGCATTCATCCAACTGTCTAATTTTCATCCCTAATGTACCTCCAGCTTGTACAATAGTGCTGGATTACCTCTAACCCAAACTTAAACCTTCTAAACCAATGGCAAGTGTACAGTATTTGGAGTCAAAGAATTCCAAATTGAACCTTAGCTTAGGTACTTATTTAGCTGTATTACCATCAGCAATTCATTTCTCTGAGCCAATCTCCTCATCCGTAAAATAGGGGAGAACTAGATTTTTTTAAATAACCTCTACAGCATTAGATCCCAAATCTTATGATGATGAATTTCCAATTGCATCAACTGATCTCCTCTCCTTCGATTGAGTATCATGGTAGGGGGGAGGTTAGAGAACCACTCAACACTTTATGGAGTCACTTTATGGAAACTCCATTTTGTGTTCAAATGCTATTTTTTTTAAACTTACTAGTTTTATGACTATAGACAAATCACTTAACCTCCATAATCTTCCATTTCCTTGTCTATAAAATGGAAAAATACATTGAGTATCTTCCTACATCACAAGACTCTTATGAGACTCAAATGAGACAACAAACAGGGTATCTCCAAAATCTTAAAACTTAACATTGCACTGGACACTATTTAAAATGTAGTATTTATTCCAACAATTCTTATAATTCTTCAAACTATCCTCAATGACTCTCTCTCTCTCTCTCTCTCTCTCTCTCTCTCTCTCTCTCTCTCTCTCTCTCTCTCTCTCTCTCCTTTTTTTTTAGTTTTGCAAGGCAGTGGGTTTAAGTGGCTTGCCCAAGGACACATAGAAATGATTCTCTTTTAAAAAATTTTTACTCAAAATCTTTTATAATGTCATTTCCTTGGGAGCATAGTTCACAGATGTCTCATTTATTCTATGTGATGCTTGGTGAGAAATCACATGCATATAGAATACTGACATTTCTATCAGTTTTGAATCCAACAACCCCAATAATGACAATGATAACACTATTAATAAGTGACAGTAGTAATATTTTTAAAAGAAAGCAAATACTGGAAGGGGAAAAGAGAAGCACAGGGGAGCAAGATAAGAGAAAATGGCAATGGACAAGAAGAGAATTTTCAACCATATACACAAGTGCTGGGCCTTTCTTTAATAAATAATTCTTCAGCAATGCAAACAAGTCTTCTCTTTTGATAGTTTCTGATCCCTAGGAAAAGTATATTCTTTTAGTCATATCAATGACTTCAAAGGAATGTCACTGTGAGAGTCTTTCCCATTAAAATGTATTATTTGAACCTTAGCTCTTCAAACCATGGACTAAGTAGCTCAGTCAATCACCATTGCTGCTATTTAGATGGTTTCAGTCATATCTCTTTGAGACCCCCATTTCTCTTTCTTTCTTTCTTTCTTTCTTTCTTTCTTTCTTTCTTTCTTTCTTTCTTTCTTTCTTTCTTTCTCTTTCTTATCTTCCTTCCTTCCTTCTATCCTTTCCTCTCTCCCTTCCTTTCCTCCTTTCTTTCTCTCCTTCTTTCTTTTCTCCCTCACTCCTTCCTTCTTCCTTCCTACTTTCCTACCTTCCTTTCCTCCTTTCTTTCTCTCCTTTCTTTTCTTCCCTCTCTCCCTCCCTCCTTCCTTCCTCTCTTTCCCTCCTTCCCTCCTTCCTCTCTTTCTTTCTTTCTTCTTCCTTCCTTCCTTCCTTCCTTCCTTCCTTCCTTCCTTTCTTTCTTTCTTTCTTTCTTTCTTTCTTTCTTTCTTTTCCTTCTTTCTTGTTTTATTAGCAAAGATAACTGGATTGATTTGTCATTTCCTTTTTCTACTTATTTTACAGATGAGTGAAAAACTGAGGCAAGCAGGATCACACAACTATGAAGAGTCTAAGGCCAAATTCGAATCCAGGTGTTCCTGGAACTATCCACTGAATCACATGTGCTTTATATCCAATCACTGGCAAAGTTCAAGTGATGCCCCAGGGAATACTTTGGCCCTTACTGGACAGCAGAGTTATTACAGAGTATAGACTCCATGTGGTCAAATGATTATAGATTTCAAACTTGGAGGAGAATTACAGGTCATCTAGACCAGTGCTGACAAACTCAAAAAAGACTAGGCTATTTAATGGTACGTAATGATCCCTGCAGATCCTGCATTGACTTAGCTTTAAAATGCAATGTTATGCATATTTTATTGTTTCTTTACTTATTTCATTAAGTATTTCCCAGTTACATTTCTGGAATCTTAAAGGCCATGTGTTTGACATCTCTGATCTAGAGCAATGATCTCATTTTGCAGGCAAAGAAACTAAGGTCAGAATAGGGGAGGTAACCAAGGCCTACAAAGTGCTTCACAAAATGTTAATTCATTTCATCTCTACAACAAAGATGTAGGTGAAAATGAGAATAAGTGTCTTGCCCAGGCTCAGAGAGCTACTGAGTGAATAAGGCAGGATTAGAATTCAGGCCTGCCTACTGGCAAGAAGAGGAGGAAAAGGAAAGGGAAGACGGAACTGGCAAATGTCTTAGCACATGCTTTGGTTAGGTGTGAACTTGATTTTCATTTCCTAACACCACCAAAAGACTCTAGGGCTTCTCTATATAAGACACAGCACTGCTTTGTAAATGGTAAGCACTTGGCTACCATACAGGTTGGCCCAATTCCTTTCTGTTGGGTGGATGACTGGAAGGTGAACAGTTTAGTTTGCTTCAAGTTACAAAAACGGCAAAATTAGATTATGGTGAAAGGATCTCAATTTTTTTTTTACTTTATCTCTTGTCCCTACTAAGGTTTCAGAGGAAGTTAAAACAAGCTCAGGCAAAGAGAGAGCAGGAAGAGAAGCCTTCTAACGCTCTTATCCATCTGTGTTGGGGGGTTTTTACCTGTAGAAACCAGGGCTCCCTATCATTTGAAAACATGCCTAGATTCATGGCTGGTTTAGGAAATTAAGTAGGTGATTATAATGAGGCACCCAGAGGTTTGGGGGAATAGCTCTAGAATTTTAAAGTACAGCCCAGAGTATCTACATAAAAAAGAGAAACAGGTTTGGAAGACCTGTCCATTGCAGATTCTTAGTAGCTTTTTTACACTGGACAGGTAACTTAAATGTCCCTATACCTGTTTCTTCAACTGCAAAATGTAAGAGTTGGATGTGATCAGCTTAAAAGTCCATCTCTGGAGCAATGATGTTTGCCATTTCAGAATCACTGAATTTTAGAACTGGAAGGGACCTTATGGACTATCCTGCTCAATGCCCTATCCTTTCATTGAATATTTAATGAAACTGGGGTTCAGGGAGGTTAATAATGATGAATAATACTTAGCATTTATGTAGCACTTTGAAGCTTGCAAAGTCTATCATCTGTCAATTGATTCTTACAATATTAGGAGATTGGTCTTATTTTTATTATCTCCATTTTACAACTCAGGTAACTGTGACAGGCAGAGGTTAAATGACTTATCTAGGGTCATCCAGCTAGAGCAAATATAAGATAAGATTTGTATTCATATCTTCTCCAATCTAAGTCCACCGATTTACCTCCAGCTGCTCTGGACCTGAGGTCAAAAAATCTAGTTTCAAATTCCATTCCTGTTATCTACTAAGGAAGGCAGACTCTCACAGCATCCGGGCGTCACCAGAAATCCTGTTGTCTATCAGATCAGACCAAGGGATGGAAAGGTTCTGGAAAAGGCAGTGAGAAGGATGCTATTGAACAACACTCCCCTTACTTTAATAAACATCATGTTCAAATCATGTCATCATGTGTATGATGACATGATCTTCTTCCAACAAGAAGGGCAACTACTGCAGACAAAATCATAGGAAATAATTACGAAACACTTTGCTAAGGGTTGGAGATGACAGACAGACAGACAGACAGACACAGAGACAGAGACACACACACACACACCGAGAGAGAGAGAGAGAGAGAGAGAGAGAGAGAGAGAGAGAGAGTCCCTGCCCTCAAGGTGTTTATAGTCTATTGGGAGAAGACAATACACAAAAGGAAACTGAAAGTGGGGTGTACTCAGCAGACTGAGTGGAGTGGGAACCAAGCAGAGTAGTTGGTGGGAAATCAAGAGTTGGCTGGAAAATTCTTCTATAATAAAGGGAAGCTTTTAGAGGAGGTTTTTGGGAGGAGTTGGTACACTAGAAATGCTTCTAGACTTCAATGCCATTCTGTCTCCTGCAGGTGACCTCAAAGCATATTTCCTCATGTGTAAAATAGAGTCACTATCTCCCTCACAAGTTTGCTGATTGCACCAGTGTGGGACATTTCTAGTGTGGAAATTCCCTCTACCACTGCAGATCAACAACTTATGATCAGAGAGTTGCCTGGATGATAATGATAATGATAACAACTGTTAGCACTTGTACAGTGCTTTAGGGTTTGCATTTTATGTGCTTCATTTGTTCTCTACAACTACTCTGTGAAATCAGTGTTGTTTTAACCCCATTTTCTAGATGACACCTTAAGTGACTTGCTCAGAGTCATGCACTTAGTCTACAACAGAGACTGGTTTTTCAGAGCTGGCCCCTTTGTTACTTGGGCATGTGACTTTGGGCAGGTCACTATACACCTCTGTACTTCATTTCCTTCAGTGAAAAAGAAGAATTCTGTAGAGAAGGTCCTTAAACTTCCTTCCAGCTCTATGAATCTATGAAGTTATTTGCCCATAAGACAGTTATTGAATTGCAGTTACAACTTCATCCCCAGGCTCTCTATTCTCCATCCAGTGATACTTCCTTTACAAATCTCTACGTATCCTCTATTGCATCATCTTTCCAAATCATCGAATGAAGGACTTGGGACCATAAATCTAGAACTGGAAAAAACCTTAAGGGTCATCTAGTCCAACCCTTCGTTTTTACAAAAGAAGAAACTAAGGCCCACAAAGTGTAAATGACTTGCCCAAGGTCACACAAGGTTTAGATAGCAGAATGAAATTTGAACTCAGGTCCTCTATCGCTAGAGAAAGTTCACCTCCTACAATGCCATGCTGCTACCTCTGGAAGCATAGTCAGATCTCTCCAAAGTCCCCTCCCCCCATCCTCCACCTGCAGAGAGCAAACTTTCCAAGTTCTGAATTCCTTTGTTTTAGTTTGTTTTAGCTGCTGGTAGGTAATGTTTGCTATTTTTTTGCCTTGTAATGGACAAATTACAAAACCTCTCAGGCTATGGAATGTAAGAGGAAAAGGTCAATTCTCAGTTCACTGATGTGAAGCCGGCCTGTATTGTTGGTGATCTGTCACCATTACAGAACATCTGGCCCCAGCACATTGCAGGGTGGGGTAGAAGAGGGATCCCCAAGTCTGTTCCTATGAAACATTTTTACCCATCACAAAACATTAAAAAAATTCTAGGTAGGGAGCAATTAATGCTTGGTTTCCTATGGACTGCTGCCAAGGAAAGGAAATAAACAGCTAGCTATACTTCCCAATGAATACACATGTGCTGAGAATACATCCTGGGAAGTTTCCAAGGCAATGCCAGCTACTTACAGCATTATTAGGGTTGGGGGAAGAAAAAGGAAAGGACAGGGAGGGGGAAGTGTCTAGAAAAAAATGTCATGGGAATAGGTAAAATATAAGATTCAGGGAGTGGACAGGTTTTAAATGTTGGGAAAGTCCATCCAGCAAAAATTGGGTGGCAGTATTGATCCCTTGGACAATTTTTCTTTTGGACCAAACTTGTGGTGCTCTGTGGTATAGAAAACTCAGTGAGAAAATTCCTTCTACCAATTGAGACTGGTATCTGCTCTCCCAACTTATTTTTTGGAGATTTATTTGGAGCACTAAACATTTGAGTGACATTCCCAGAATCACACAAGCATAGGTCAGAGGATGGATAAGAACTCAGATGTTCTTGATACAAAGCTGACTCTACCTCGACTTCACCAGACTGCCTTTATACCAGGAATCCACAGACGTCTGATTTGGGGGGGGGGGGGTCCATGAATTGAGATTTAGAAAAAAATTTATCTTTATTTCCAATAATCTCCAACTGAAGTTGGGCATTTCCTTCAATTATTTAAACACATTATTTTGAGAAGAGTTCTATACCCCACCTAAAAAGGGGGAAAGGAGATTAAGAATTGTAAAAAAAAAATTTAAAAATTCTATCAGGAGTCAAAGTTTACTGAAATTGATAAAGTGGAGATCTCAAAAGTCCCAGGTGTTCTTAGTGGATATGAATTTCTATCAGCTGGGTATCACATGTGTTGTGGTTATCTATAGCCAAGAGTAGTTTTTAAGAACAGGCAGTCCTGTAACTTCTTAGTTTCACACTTGGTTCCATCCTCTTTCTGGCATTATAAGCTTTATTACTGGACATAGTAAGCCTAAACTTTGAGAGGTAGGAGAAAATCCAAAAAACTATCCCATCCCCCTCATCCCCACCTCCACCCCCCCACCCCCCATACAACCTAGCCTACCATCATGCTGCTTGAAATGCCACTTCTGGAAACTACTTTCTTCCAACTAAATTCTCTAGGTATTTAAATATAAACACTCCCAGAATGAAAATAGCACCATGGGTCAGATATCCTTTGTGATAAGAAACCAAGAATAGTTGGGTCATATTAGAGGTAAGTTTGAATAGAGATAGGAAAAGATAAGTTCTAATGAAACAGGTTGGGGGGGGCAGGGAGAGAAAGAATTTTTCCCTTCCAGGAGTTTTTTTTGGGAAAGGTAAGACTGATAAACAAGAGAAATTGTGAGTGGATGACAAAGTCAGCCTTTACCTATTTATAGCATTCCTCCTAAAGTATTCATCCAGTGTCAAAACCCCTTCTCTTTTCTTTTCCCAAATTCTCATAAATCAAATAGGTGGAGCAGGTGTTGTCAGTCAAGAACCTTTTATTAAAAACAATACCTGCCTTCAAGGACCTTCTATTCTGATGGGGAGGGGATGTAATTAACTGAGAATAAAATATATAGTGTGAAAGGAAGTAGTGTAGACCTTCCATTCTGGTGGGGAAAATGACATGTCATTAGCTACGATTAGGGTCTATGGTGTAATAGAAAGTATTGTGGACCTTCTGATGGGGGGAAAAACATGTCATTAACTGGGATTAAGGTTTATAGTGTAATAGAAAGTATTGTGGACCTATTCTGAGGAGGAAGACAACATTTCATTACCAAGGAATAGAGAAAGCATTGTGGACCTTCCTTTCTGATGGGGAAAATGGCATGCCATTCACTAGGAAGAGAGTATATTGTGTAATAGAAAGTATTGTGGACCTTCTGATGGAGGAAACAACATGTCATTAACTGGGATTAAGGTTTATAGTGTAATAGAAAGTAGTGTGGACCTTCTGGTGGGGAAACAACATGTCATTAACTGGATTAGGGTACATGGCGTAATGGAAAGTCGTGTGGCCCTTCGGATGGGGAAAACATGTCATTAAGGAGGATTAGGGTCTAGAGTGTAATAGAAAGTAGTGTGGCCCTATTCTGAGAGGGGAAACAACACGTCATTACCAAGGAATAGAGAAAGCATTGTGGACCTTCCTCTCTGACATGTCATTCACTAAGGATGGAATAGCTTGTGTAAGAGAAAGGAGTGTGCACCTTCTGATGAGGATCGGGGCCTATAGCGTCATAGCGTGGCCCTTCCATTCCGATGAGGGAAAAGCAGCATGTCATTAAGCAGGAATGGGGGCTGTGGGGTAACAGGAAGGCTCCTGGAGGGGGCATGAGCAGAAAACGCTGCCCGGCGTCAGCCCGACTTCCCCGAGCGCCCCGGGCCTTGGCCACCTAGGACCGGGCAGCCCCGATGCTTGGGGGAAGTCGCCTCCCCAGAGGGGGAGGAGGAGGAAACCGAAGCCAGCTCCGGGCCAGCCTCGGCAGGGCAGCCCCGGGGCGGCCCCGGAGCCGGCAGGGAGGAAGGGCAGGACGCAGCTCGACCATCAGGCCGGGGATTCCCTCCCCACCCCCTGCCCGGCGCCGCTCGGACCTACGCCGGAGAGATCCCCAAAGGGCTGGCGAGGGAGGGAGGCCGCAGCCCTCTGCAGGACATCCCTTGTGTGATTTTTTTTTTTAAATGATGAAACGACTCTTGGAATGGAAAGAAAAACTGCGTGTTTGGCAGATTGCGACCTGGAGGCGCTCCCGGGCCGGGGGATGGGTCCCCGGAGGCCCCGGGCGGGAGGGCGGGGAGGAAGGCCCCGGGTTCTCCAGGACGACCCATATTTTCAGGAATGCAGCCGGCTCGGAGGCCCGAGCTTTCTAGCGGCATCTCAAAGGGCCGGGCTGGACCCGCCGCCCAGCCGCGTCGGAGGAGGAGGATGACGGAGCCTCGCAAGACTTTCACCAAATATGGGCCGGGGCTGGGCGCGTCCTGGACCCCGCGCCGCCGGAAATCTCGCCTTCTGGCACCCGCGGCGTCTCCTCCTTGCCACAGGCGAAAGGAAAAGGGGGCCGGGCCGGCCGCCTGCCGCCGCCAGCCCCCGACGGGCGGGCAGCCGGCCCTCTGCCAGCGGGGGGCATGTGCCAACCCCGAAAGCCCTCCCTCTCCGCGCCCCAGCGGCACGGGCAGCGTCTGGAGAGAGAGCCAGGGAGAGGCGCGGGCTGGGAGCCGACGGGCAGCCCGGCCTGGCTCCTGCGCTGCCCCGGCCCGCCGGCCGCTGCCCAGCAGCCCCCGGACACCAGATTCACCGAAGCACAACCGGAGGCCGTAGAATGGGGGGGGGGGGGGAGAAAGTTCCAACTCCGAGGGACTTGAATGGAGCCCGAGTGCAAGGAATAAAGAGGTGCAACCACAAGTGTCCTGAATGGGGAGGTGAAGGGAAGGAGTAGAAACTGACAGCTCCAGTGATGGGAAGGGAAGGACTAGAAAACGACAACTCCAGTGATGGGAAGGGAAGGAGTAGAAAACGACAGCTCCAGTGATGGGAAGGGAAGGAGTAGAAAATGACAGCTCCAGTGATGGGAAGGGAAGGAGCAGAAAACGACAGCTCCAGTGATGGGAAGGGAGGAGTAGAAAACGACAGCTCCAGTGATGGGAAGGGAAGGAGTAGAAAATGACAACTCCAAGTGACTGAATGGAGGGGGGAAAGTAAAAAGGTCTAACTCGAAGTGTTTGGAATGGGAAGGTGGACGGAAGGAATAAAAGTGCCACCTGGGGAGGGTCTCAGAAGCCCAAAGATGCCGGGCGCATTGGGGGTGGGGGGTGGGAGGAGGGCCCTGGGCTGTGTTATCAGTGACTCTAGTTTCAAACCCACTTACTGTGACTTTGGAGAAGGTCACTGAGTCACTCAAAGCTCTGGTCCCTCCTCTGTAAAATGAGACGGTTGCACTGCATAAGCCTCTCCGGTGGCTTCTCACTCTAAAGCTACGCTCCTATTCAAAACCCCCCAAACCCCCCAGCCCCCGGTGTCCCCCATTCTGGATGTTTCTGTTCCTCCGTCCCTAAGACTGCTTTCGCCTGGAAATTGATTCTGGGATTCTTCTTTAATGTTCTTTTGGAGTAGGGAGGGATGGGGATGAGTCACAGCTGATGTTCAATCCTTGGGCGGGGGGTGGGGGAGAGGGTGAGTCGCTCCCAAATAAAAAAAAAAGTTGACTGTAAATGTGAATGTGTGCCTGTGTGTAAACGAGCATATACCATGGAGATTGATGCATGTGGGCTGGTGTGTGTGTGTGTGTGTGTGTGTGTGTGTGTGTGTGTGTGTGTGTGTTTGTGTGTGTGCGTGTGTGTGTGCGTGTGGGGGGGGAGGGGGGTGTTGGAGGTGGCAGTGGGGTAGCAAAATTCAGAGTTCTTTCAGTGGCTCCCAACCACCCAAGGGGCCCCTTCTTCCCATCTTTTGTAGTCCCCTGGCCTCAGGGAGGCAAGAATTGTTCCCACAGCTAAGTCCCCAAGTCAGGAAGGAGTTGCAGAGCCCCTTCGGTGGGGCTCACAGCCCAAGGAAACAACTGCTCGTTATTCCCTATGGCACCCTATGAAAAGAAAAAAAGGAAAAAAAAAGAAAGAGAGAAATCCAGTAGAATTAGCAC